>NC_055989.1:148199009-148815675 GCF_018446385.1 Zingiber officinale
TTAAAGGGATAAGAGATTTTAACATATGTCAAGGGTTGAAAGGGGGGTCATTTAAAGTGATGAGAGATTTTGACATGTGTCAAGGGTTGGAAGGGGGGTCATTTAAAGGGATAAAAATTTTTGACATGTGTCAAGGGTTAGAAGTGGGGTAATTTAAAGGGAGGGGAGGTTCTGACATATGTCAAGCATTGAAGAGGGGTAATTTAAAGGGAGGGGGGGTGTTTTGACAGATGCCAATGGTTGGAGAATGACGAATTTAAATGGAGGGAGTGTTTTGACAGGTGTCAATGGTTGGAGGATGGGTAATTTAAAGAGGGTGAGAGATTTTGACATGTGTTATATGTCAATGGTTGGAGGGAGAGATGATTTAAATGGAGAGAAGATTATGACATGTGTTAATAGTTGGATGCGGGTAATTTAAGTGTCAAATTAGGAATGTAATTTAAAGGAAGGGAGTAATTTAAAAATTATATAAAATAAAAAAAATTAAAAATTTTGATAAAAAAATAATAAACAAAATTGATTAAAGAAATAAAACTAAATAAATATTAAAAAAATTAAAACATAATAAATAAAAATAATTAAAAATAAAACTAAATAAAAATTAAATAAAATTAAAAAAATATAAGTATTAATGAAAAAAATAATAAACAAAATTAATTAAAAAATAAAACTAAATAAAATTAAAAAAATATATAAGTATTAATGAAAAATAATAAATAAAATTGATTAAAACTTTAAACTAAATAAAAATTTTAAAATATATAAACTAAATAAAAATTTTAAAATATATAAGTATGAATGAAAAAAATTAAAAATAAAATTAATTTTAAAAATAAAACTAAATAAAAATTTAAAAATATATAAGTATGAATAAAATTAATTAAAAATTTAAATTTAAAATTAATTTAAAATAAAAAATTAAAAATTAAAAATATATAAGTATGAATTAAAAAAATAAAAAATAAAATTAAAAATAAAAAAAAATAAAAAAAATGAAAAGAAGGTTACATGCGTCTTTTGGCGGGGGGGAGAGAGTGCAAGCTCTGATTTTTCGATACGAGAATGGTGATTATTATTTTCATGTAATTTAAATCATCGATGGCTACTAATCATAATGCATGGAGAAGATATGCTCAGATATGTCAAGTTTTAATCCTAAGATATCATGTGACAACATTTCATGCTTTAATCATCGTACCGCTCCGAGGGGACTTGATTAGTCTACCCGTGTTTTTCCATTCTATTGCTTGCTGTACCTTTGAATCCTTCAACCATCACCTCATCAAATAGCTACCCCCATACTGTTATTGTCGTTTCACCATTTGCAATCGGAGTAAAATAATATCGCTCATCTTAAATAGTCTAGTCAGTATTATCGGTCTCATGATAAGATATAGATAAATAAATCATGAGACATTTTTATCCTAGTACAACGACCCTATACATGATAATGATCAAGGTCAGTTGAGAATTGACCACCTTCTTCTTATTGTTGGTGCAGTCAGCATTAATAATCAAACTTGGATTTTGATGCATAACAAATGGTTAAAGTTAAATTATATGTAAGCTAATGTATTTACCAAGTGTCTAGAGTAAAGGACTTAACGGATCTAGAAGACTTGACACTAGACTAAAGTTCAGTTAGGTCAGGAGGACCTGATAATTGGCAGACAACTTAGATAGGTCAAGAGAGGACCTGATATCTAGCAGGAAGTTCAATTGGATCTGCAGAACCTGACAACTACTGAAGTCCATATGGGATATCTGGCAAGAAGACCTAGTGGGTCAGACGATGACAAGTTAAGTGATTCTGCAAATGGTAAGTAAGGTAAACCACTGGAGGAGAGAAATCTAGTAAGAATGAGTTTCATTGGGACTGTAGACGCTAGTTCAACTTAGATTCATTTTGGAAATCTAAGTTGAAACCAAAACTAAATCTTGGTCGTGTCAGACAAGATCTAATTCATAAATTTTATTATGTTAACTCTGTTTTTGTAAGTATTCTTTATTATTTTGGACTAACATGTTTTGCAGGAGTTAGAGTAAAAAATAAGTCTCAGATGAACAGTACTCGAGACACCTTGAGTAGGCACTCAAGTCGTCCAAGAACAAATAAACTTCAAAGATGAAGTTTCAGTAATGGAGGCGCCTCTGTTGTATTGAGACTCCCCAAGTCTGTGCACTAGAGGCGCCTTGGAGTGGATAGAACTCGACATCTACGAATTAGATGAGCTTCATCTAAGGCACTCTAGATGAACCGAGGTGCCTCCAATACCATTTAAAAGGAGGGTTCGGCTAAAGTAGTGTACATCACTTCCTAACAAGACTCTTCGGCCATTCTGCCGAGTCGTCTCTTTGCTACTGCTTTGCTGCAACTATGTTATGGCCAATTGCTGTTGTCAGCACGACATCGAGCTTGAGCTACAATCTTTAACTACTACAAGTGTCGGTAAAATTTAAGATTATTTTCAATTATTATTGTACATTCATAGGAAAGTATAGATTGTTACATTTTTCTCATTTGCGTATTTGACATATCTGTTCAAAAGTTTTTTGGAAGAGATTTTTGTGGATTGCCCAATCGATACGATCAAAGGGATTGTGGGTCTTGAAGTAGAATTTGTTGAAGGCTTTGAACTAAGTAGAAAACCAATAAGATTTTTTTTTTAGTTTACTTGTCATTTTTACTTAGTTTTTTTGCTGCGTACTCGAGTTTACGAAGACTTTTTTTTTAAAACCAAAAGAGAAGTTTTTAAAAATGAAATTCACCCTCTCTCTCTTGTTCTTTTTGATCCTAGACTTACTACTGTTATTATAATTAACACTAGTCATTGTGCACATGCGTTGTATGTGCAATATAATGTATGAATACACATAAATAAGTACCTTAGACCCATAAATTGGACTTGGTAAGTGTGTGCCTGTAAGAACCCCGGGTGAGTTTTGATGTGATCAACAAGGTTAAGTTATGGATTCGGATGAGCTAAACTCTAGATGATTAGAGAATCACTAAAGCGACCGGAGCAGCAGTTGAACAAGTCAATAAGAAGTTGACTTGTCCAGGTGCTTGGACCAAGTCCAGGTGCTCAGACTCTAGGTGCCCGGACTCAAGGCACCTAGAACACCTTGGTATATCATAGAAGCCTCTTTGACTGTTGCGGCGAGGATAAATCTCGGAGTCTACGTCAGCACCACTCCAGGCGCCTGGGTGAGGATAAAGACTTATCATCAAGCTGTTGAAAAATAGTTGTGAAGCATATAAGGTGCATCGCTGGGTGCCCGGACTTGCTCTAGACGCCTAGAGCTGCTATGTCAGCCAACGGATAAATTTGATCAATAGACTGTAAATAGAGTCTTGGTCCTAGGAGTTCAACACAACACTCGCTTTTACTGTTTACTGCTTTCCATTTTTCTGTACTTAGTTGTTGTAAGAGGCTACTCTACCAAAAGGAGATTTTTAGTGGAGCTTTTAAAATCTTGGACTAACAACCTCTTCGGTTGTAACCAAGTAAATCGTTCTTGCCTCTTACTATTATTTTATGCATCTATTTCTATTTAATTAATGTGTGTTGTCTTTGCCAAAAAGAAAGAAAAAGATAGTTAATTTTAATCGTAAAGATGTTGGATGTTGGGGGGGGGGGGGGTGAAAAGCGATCGTCATTTTTTTGAAAATTGAGAATACGCAGTGGAAAAGAAACATGAAAGTACAAATGCTAACACAAGCAATTTTTACTTAGTTTGGAGCCTTCGATAACTCCTACTCCAAGGCCTGCACTCGTTGAATGCTTTTATTGGGCAATCACTATCAGTTCAAAAATGAGTTACAAAGATTTGAGTATAAGAACTGAAATGTAAATATTACCGATAAACAGAATGGAAATTTAAGAAGTCTTCGCTCTTCGATCTTTGGAGCATCCTTTCAGTGTCGTCGGAGCCTTTTCGAAGCAGCACACGAATTTGAAAGTCATAGCTGATGTTGTTATATATGTTATATATGAAGCTGTTGGTCGAAGGCTTTTATATGGGCCCATTCTGGGCACCTGGACCATTACTGATATGGAGAGCTCTCGTCGAAACTTGATCTATCAAGTTTATCCACCTCCGTGTGCTTGGACCCCCTCCTGGCTCCTGGACGTTGATGTAGATTCCGATAGTCGTCGTGCTCCAACTCAGCTTTTAGATGACTTTTTTGGTTCGGGCACCTAGACCATCTCTGGGCACCCACACTGCTCAGGTGTCTGTCCAGGCACCCGCCCGGCGAAGTTGGTCTAGGCGCATGAACCAACTCCGGGAGCCCGGATACTTTTTTTCAGTCACTTTAAAACCTGCAAAAATGAGTTAGTCTAGGCATAAAAATTATCCTACAAAATAGAGTTAACACAATAAGAATATGATCAAATTGTGACTTAGATCCTGTCCTCCGGACTAGAATCTAGTCAGAGTCTCAATTTAGGTTTTCAAAATGGACCTAAATTAGATCGACGTCTACTGTCCTCTCAATCGGGACACATCCTCACTTAGTTACTCTCTTCCAGTGACTTACCTGCTAAACATCTAGTCCTTCAGACCTATTTGGACTTTGGCCTTGCTTAGTATCTGACTAAGCTGATCTACTAAGACTTGTCTACAATACTAAGTTAGTACAATATATAAAAAATGGTAAAAAAATAGTGTTAGCATTATTAATAATTTGCTGGTCAGGTGGTCTGTGCATGGTCGACCGGAAACTAGTCAATCACATATTACATAGGGTTACCTCCTCCTAGGGTTGCCCAGCTTCACTCACTAGGATTTTCATTGTCTGTTTTCACTCACTAGGACTTCCACCACCTAGCTTCATTCACTAGGGCTCAACTTCACTCACCAGGACTTCCACTATCTAGCTTCACTCACAAGAGTTCGACTTCACTCACCAGAACTTCCACTACCTATCTTCACTCACTAGGGTCCGACTTCACTCACCAGGACTTCCACTACCTAGTTTCACTTATTACGGTATGACTTCACTCACAGGACTTTCACTACTTAGGGGCACTCACTAGGGTCTAGTTTCACTCACCAGGACTTCCACTACCTAGCTTCATTCACTAGGGTCTGACTTCACTCACCAGGACTTCCCTTTGCCTGACCTCCAGTTAGGACTAGTCACTCAGTAGACTTCTCACCTGCCTATCCTTCGATTAGGACTTACCATTGCTAGTCATCTAATCTTAACTAGGCATTTCTCTTCCAAACATTAAGTCCTGATTGGATCAACCCCTGGTTAAACTGACCAGACTTAAGTACATTGTCATATGTCAAAGATCAAAACTCTAGAGGTCGATTGTACTAATACTATTCACCCCCTCTAGCTGGCTTACATGGGACCTACAAGTGGTAACAAAGGCAGACCACTCTAGAAGGACTAACCGCATACTAAAGAAAGGAGACGATGGTCGGATTAAGCATCTATCCACCAAAATTAGAGGGGGGAGCTTACACTTTGAAAACGCCAAATGGAGGTATTTCCAAAACTGATTTTGAAATTATTTTAATAATCAAATGTGGTTTTATATAGTACCTAAAGATCAATAAGGAGAAGAAAAAGAAGAATATCTTTGGACCAAGAAGGAGCAAAACGACTCCATAGCCAATGGCAGAGCGGAATTCTACCTACTAAGTGTGCTACTACCTAAAGAAGTCAATATAATCAACGCCTACGGATCAGCTAAAGAACTCTGGGAGAAATTCCTGAAGTTACACGAAGGGATCTCAGATGTCAAACTCGCAAGACATGACCTACTCTAAAACCAACTCAACGACCTCTAAATGGAAAAAAAAGAATCAGTAGCTCATCTACATGCAAGAATTAAGGAGTTAATCACCGGACTCACGAATCTCAGAGAAATGATAGCAAATCAAGACTCGCTAAGGTATGCATTGAATGTTTTCCCATGAACACTTGAGTGGACGTCCATAGTAGACCCTTTCTACATCTCCAAGGAACTCGAGGTAAGTGTTAGGATGTATACTAAAAGCTTAGCTTTTGGTATAAACATTTATCTAGAAATAAGAATCACATTGGTCAAATGTCTACATTTATGATAAATGTAATTGTTCAATTAATTTATATTGTAGATAACATGGTGTGTGGTGTCACACACAGAAGATCATGTTATCGGTTCCTTATAAATTATAAACAGTAGCTCACGACCAAGATGGAAAGGAACAAACCATTAGAAGGTCGTAGTGTAATTAGGTATTAGTCTATCTTAACTATATAATTATACTAGTACACTTAGAGTGTATTGAGTAGGACCATTTGAGGTCGTTTCTTTTATACTGACTTTATAAAGGAACAAAGACCTCAGTTATTATGGAAGTGTGTGCTCTTAATCCTAATATAATAACAAGCACATATATTTGATATTTATTTCTTTAATTTATCAATGGGTGAGATTTAGTTCGATAAATCAATAAGCTCGATAAGTTGGGAAATGATATCACTTATAGTGTGTGTTGTTGATTATAGAAGGAAACTGTGTCCTAGTAATCTAGGTTGAGAATGTCCCCAAGAGGAGCTCATAAGGATTGTCATGTTAAACCCTGCAGGTGGACTTAGTCCGACATGACGATAAGGTTGAGTGGTACTACTCTTGGACTAAGATATTAATTAAATGAGTTGTTAGTAACTCACTTAATTAGTGGACATTCGACATCTTAAACACAGGGAGACTAATACACTCATAATAAGAAGGAGCCCAAAATGTAATTTGGGATTGGTGCGGTAGTTCAATAATAGTTCTCTAGTGGAATTAATTATTATTGATAAAATTAAGTTGTGTGTTCGGGGCGAACACGGGATGCTTAATTTTATCGGGAGACCAAAACCAATTCCTCCTCTCGGTCCCTATCGTAACATCTTAATTATAGAGTACTATATCCACCTATACCCACCTTCTTACCCATCCCATAGGGGCCGGCCAAGCTAGCTTGGAGACCAAGCTAGGGCCGGCCAAAGTTTGGTTCATGGGTGCTTCAAGGTGGTCGGCCCTAGCTTGGGTTCAAGCTTGGTGTGGCCGGCCCAAATTAAAATAAAAGGATTTTTATTTTTTAAAATTTTCTTATGTGGATAACATGATTTAAAAGAGAGTTTAAAAATTTAAAAATTTCCTTTTATAAGATTCTACAAAAGATTAAGAGAAGACCTAAATCTCTTTCCTTATTTGTAGATTAAAAAGGTTGATTTTAATTTTAGTAAAAACTTTCCTTTTAACCATGTTCATGATTTAAAAGTTTAAAAAATTAATAATTCTCTTTTATTAGTTTCTACAAAAGATTAAGAAAAGATTTGATATCTTTCCTTATTTGTAGATTGAAAGGAGATTTTAATTTTTAGAGATAACTTTTCGGAAATTATCCACATGTTTAAAGAAAGATTTAATTTATAAAATTTCCTTTTAACCAATCATGAAGGGATAAAAATTATTGGAGAAGTTTTTTATAAAATTTCCGGAAGCAAATAAGGAAGTTTTAATTTGTGTTTAAAATTTTATTTGCTTGGAGATTTGGTTTGGCCGGCCATTATAATAATGAGAAGAAAATTTATTTTTAATTAAATAAATTTTTCCTTTTGCAAAAGAATTAAGGAAGTTTTTATTAAAATTTCCTTATTTGCCAAGACCAAGGATTATAAAAGAGGAGGTGGAGGAGCCTTCATGGGTGAACAACCTCTATTCTTTTCCTCCCTCTCTTCCTTGGTTTTGGTGGCCGGCCCTATTTCTCTCCTCTCCTCTTGTTGGCCGAAACCTATCTTCTTGGTGGAGCTCTTGTTTGTGGCCGGATCAAGGAAGGAGAAGAAGAAGAGAAAGCAAGCCTTGTCTCTAGCATCCCTTGGAGCATTGGTGGTAGCCGAAATTCTTCATCCTTGAAGAAATTTATTGTGGCCGAAATCTAGAAGAAAGAAGGAAGGTGGTTCTCATCTCGGAAGATCGTTGCCCACACAATGTCCGAGGTTAGAAGAGGAATACGGTAGAAGATCAAGAGGTCTTTGTCTTCAAAAGAAAGGTATAACTAGTAATGTTTTTCCGCATCATGCTAGTTTTATTTCTTTGTAAAAATACCAAATACAAGAGGCATGCGATTCTAGTATTTCGAATTTATTTTCGATATTGTGTTTTTTTGTTTTTCTTTTTCCTTGTGATTTGATTATTTTTTTCGGTTGACCTAAAGTTATTTAAGGAAATTAAATATTAGCTTTCCTTAAAAGGCTTTGTCTAGTCGGTGGTGGTTGATCCCATATCCAAGAAGGTCATGTGCCTTGCCACGTCAGTACTGGAAGCCAATTTTGGAAATTAATATTTAATAGAATTAATAACCTAGGTGATTTGGATCGAAAGTGTTAAGTTCCGCAGGAGATCCAAGTCTAAACCTAAAAGAACAAATAAATTAAACTTAGGATCAAACGTATTAAGTTCCGTAGGCGATCCGAGTTTAATTTAAAAGAACACATGGTAGCTAGGAAAAGGTTCAGACCTTTGTACAAAATTTTTGTACAGTGGAACCATTAGGTTTTCCGAGTAGCAACCAACAGTAAGTACTTTAGAGAATCTATTTTCAACTTTTGGACTTTACGAGTTGATATGTGCAGGTTTAAGAAATAAAAAAAAAGTTAGTTCAAAACCTAGCACTAAAAGCTAACCAGAAAGATGAATCAGATTCTGACATATCACTCGACGAAAATGAATTAAGCCGCTTTTATGGTAAGGAAAATTTTCAAAATATTTTAAGTCAAATAACTTCAGTAAGAAACAGACAACGAAGTTAATCTAAAGTAGAAGGAAGGTTCGATATTACAACTACCAAGAAAATTGATACATAAAAGATGACTGTCTTAAGCTGAAGAAAAGGGAGAAAGAAAAAGAAAAAGGGCTAAGATAGACGAAGCACAAAAATTTAAAATCCACGTGGGCGAGTCTTTGTCAACGTTTGAGATCGAGGCCTACGCCAAACTTGCACTTATGATAAATCATCAAGAAGTTGAAGGCAAAGCAAGATCATCCGAAATGATCATCGAGAGCATCGATGAAGAGGAAACTTCAAATTATGAGTTTGATATGATAAGTGAGGTACGACTCTTATCTCCTGATCAGTTATGTTGTATGAAGGTGTAAAAATGTTAAGTAGACCATTATCTAAAATGAGATCTAAGTATATAAAGTCAAAGAAAGACAATGAATGTTTATTAGAAGATTATGATTAAATGAAAATTGAAAATGAGAAATTAAACAATCAAATAAAAATATTAAAAAAGAATTATACATGTTCAATGTTTAGAATTCTAGAAATTTTAAAGAGCTTAATTAGTATTTTAGATTTCTTAAGAATTAAATTTTAAAAAATCCTAGAAATTATATTTCATAAATTTTTTTAATAAATTCAGTAACTAGGAACTTATTTTTGGATTCTAACAACATGTTTAACTTGATTAAAATTAATTTTTGTGAATGCTTTAATTTTAATTTATTTTAATTTTTAACATTGATAATAAAATTAATTATTTTATATATTATGTGTTGAAATTTTTTCTTTTAGTAAATGGTGATAATATCTACTAATAGAAATTTTTTTTTGAGATTTTTCAATAATTATATAATTTTTTATAAAAATGTAATTTAAAATTTTTTAATTTAGTAAAATTTAATATCTGCTAATTACTGTTGTATTTTGAATGTCTAGAAAGATCAGCCAAATTTTTTAGATTCAAAAATTATTTTAAATACTTATTTTTAAAAATAAATTTATCTTTTTTAAAATATTTTTTTACGATTAAAATAAAAGAAGTTTTATACTTGAAATTTGTATGATAGTTTCAAATTATTATGATTATTATTAATAAAAAATTTCAAGATTTTTTAACACATTAAAATATTTTTAAAATTATTTTTTAAAAACATCTAATTATATTAAAAATTATTCCTTTTTGAATTTAATTTTCATAGAAAAATAACTGATATTACTGGCTTATACACTAGAAAAAGTTTCACTATTTTTTTAACTATTCTTTTTCCTATTTTTTATGTGATCAGAGGGGAGACTTAAAAATTAAGTTTAGGGGAGGTGTATATTTCAAGATTTTATTCTTTACTTGTTATAATTGCCAATTTATTGTATTTAATTGCACAATTACTTACTTTATTATTTTTTTACACTAACTTAATTTATGTTGATGCACATCAAAAAGGGAGAGATTGTAAATATCCCGAGTGACTTTTGATGTGATCAATCGGGTTAAATTAGACTCTTCATTTTTTATGCTTTGTGTTTAAGTGTGCAGGAACTTAGGAACACAAGAAGTTGAGTGGAAAACACAGTAGATAAGAAGGATGACACAGGAAGCAAGTCGACGGGCTCGGTACATTAGAGGAATGAGAAGCTGTAGAAGAGTACATCGGCAGACGACAAGGACGCACACTACGCGTCCGAGAAGCTAGAGAGGAAGACTATTCGAGGAGAACGCCAGAGTTGGGTTCGGGTGAGCTCAACTCTAGATGAACGGAGAATCACCCAAGCGATTGAAGCAGCAGCTAAATAAGTTAACACAAAGTTGACTTGTCCAGGTGCCTCGACTTGACCAAACTTCAAGCGTCCGAGCCACCCTGGTATAGCACAGGGGCCTCTTTGACCGTTGCGGTGAGGATAACTCTCGAACTTCATGTCAGCACTAATGTAGGCGCCTGAGCGAGGATAAAGACTTATCATCAAGCAGTTGAAGAGTCGTTGCGAAACAGATAAGGTGTACCGCTAGAGGTACTAGGACCTGCTCTAGGTGCCTAGACTTGGCACATCAGCCAATGGACAAATTCAACTAGTAAACTATAAATAGAGCTCTGATCCTTGGAGTTCAACACAACACTCGCTTCTATTGTTTTACTACTTTCCATTTTTCTATACGTAGTTGTTGTAAGAGGTTACTCCGTTAGAAGGAGATTTTTGATGAAGCTTTCAAAGTCTTAGACTAACAACCTCGCTGGTTATAATTAAGTAATTCGTTCTTGCCTCATACTATTATTTTATGCATCTATTTCTGTTTAATTAATGTGGATTCTCTTTGCCAAAAAGAAAGCAAAAGATAATTGATTTTAACGTGCAGGACGCCATCCACCATCTCTAGCCTGCCTATACGGGACCTACAGCGCCAGACCCATGCAGTAATGAAATGCAAAGGCGACGTTAGAGAACCCCAGTAGCAAGCTACTGTAACGGGCTCTCCCTTATAAAAAATATAATTTAATTTTTTATATCAAATATTAAACTGCTAATTAAGAACAAATACTACACTTGATCTTAGCCAATAGACTGAGAAATGTATGTTTTCTAACGTCCCAAACTCAAGGTATTAATAGAAGATTCTCTACTCCCGGTGTTGCCAATCCAAAGATGTAAGACTAAAGAAATCCATGATAATACATATTTTTTATTTAAAAAATAACTAGAAAAAATTACTAATAAAGCTTAAATTTATTTTTTAGCGTGAAAAGAGAAAAGGACATTAACATAATTTAATTTTGAGCTCATTAAAATTAGTTATTAAAGGGTCCAGATTTTTAATTAAATAGTGAGATATGATAAAAATCAAAAGGCCATCCTTATTTTTTGGAATCATCCAAATATGTCCCTCTTTGATTTTTTTTTTTTTACCTTTTTTTTTAATGGACGACTATCCTTCATTTTATTATTTCTATTATTCTCTCTCACTTATATTTCTCATTTAAATTGTGAACAAGAGATGCGCCGCTATAGCAGTTACTACTACATAATTATAACAACTATTATTTCGTATATGTCTGTGTAGCAGCTACTAAACTGTTGTTATTACAACGTGAATAGTTAAGCCTTGAAATATTATAACTTTTGAATCGAGTTTAATTATGAGATACACAATATATAAATTGAAGTTTATTCAGAGATCTACATTTATTACTATGTATAATTCACAATTCTCTATCTTAGGCCTAAAAAAACATCGTTTAAAGTATTTTCAAAAGATCCAAAGAATTTTAGTTGTCTTTATTAAGGTTATTTTTCATATTATAGCAATTACGAAATCATAATAGCTACAATTATTGTTGGATCGAGGCATGTGAGGGGGAGGGAGTGAATCACATGTATTTAAAAAATGTTTCTTTTTCTTTTTAAACAAAAGTGCGGTGGAAATAAAAACAAAAACTAAAAGCAAACGAGACTCAGTCGTCGGTTTACTTGGTTCGGAATCTTTGTCAATTCCTATTCCAAGACCTACGATCCCTTGAATAGTATCAATGGATAATTCACTATAAAACTCTCTGAAACCGACGGAAGAGGAAATCAAATACAAGTATGAAAATAAGGAAAGTGTAACAACTTACACTTTCCTTTTGTAAGTATGACAAAAGTACAACATCACAAAATCGTTATCAACACTTGAAATTGTAGAGTCTGAACGGGCTCGTGTGTCAGTGTCGGTGTGTTGGCAGCGATCGGATGTCTTGGAGCAGTAGTGCAACAGTAGAATGGAGTTGAAGCAACGACAGAAGAGGTGTTGAAGCTTATAAATGAATTGTCAATTGATGACTGTTCGTCAACTTCTTTTATTGATGATCCGAGGCACCTCCTTTCTTTGAAGGCGCCTCCGATTAATCTGATCTTCACCGAAGATAATGGTTCTTATCCGCACAGAGGGACATCCTTCCCACTGAAGGTGCCTCGGTTCATCGAGGCTCTATCCTTCACGACCACAAGCCTTAGCTTATTCGAGTGGGGAGGCATGTCAGTGCATAGAAAAATAATATACCCTATAAAATTGAGTTAACACAATTTATGAGCATTATTAATTAAATCTTGATCTCTAGACCATGACCAAGTCTTGATCTCAACTTAGATTTCCAAAATGGATCTAAGCTAGATCAGCGCCTAAGGTCCCTAATTGGGGCTCGTCCTCACTGGATTACTCTCTTCTAGTGATTTATCTTTACTTACCATGTAGAATCACTTAACTCTCCTTTGATCCACCGGATCTTCCTGTCAGTTGTCAGGTCCGCAGACCTAACTGGACTTCGGCTAGCTGTTAGATCCCGCAGATCCAGTCGGACTTCCCGCCAGATATCGGGTCGCTCCTTGACCTATATGGATTCCCATCAGCTATCAGATCCCGTACATTTAACTGGATTTCAGCTTGGTATCAAGTCCTCTAGACCCGTTAAATTCTACACACTTAGTAAAAATATTAGACAATATAAAACCTAACTTTAATTATTTGTCATTTATCAAAAATTTAAATTTGATCATTGATATTTACTGCATCAATAATTATAACTAGTTATAATTATTGTAGTTATAGTATTTATGAAATAATAACTACCATAACACTATTTATTTGAGAGAATAATAAAAATAATATTAGAGGATAAATACGTCATTATCATAGGTGGGACGAATCATTCTTTTGATAAAAATATATATATATAAAGCCCTTTTACCTTTATTTCCCATTAACAAATTGAATCAAAATTAGAGTGCAAGCTCTTCGATTATGACTGACGTCGCACTCACGCGGCGACCAAAAGAACAAAATTGTAGACTAATCAAAATCTTCTTGATCAGTCAACCACTTGCTTTTCTATTCTGCTAATTGCCTGCTGTAGCTTTGAATCCTTCAACCATCTCCTCGTCAAACTGATCACATTCCTCGTCGTACGGACTCAACCCCTATTTGATCCTCCACTTTAAATTCTCAGTTCCTGCTTCCCTTGTCTCGCAATAACGCGTTGCATGATTATTCTGCGTATGCGATTCCAATTTCAGTTTCAGAGACACCTTCGTGCATCAGTTGGCGATGGAGGGCGCGCTGGATTTGAGTTCGCTGCTCAGGCTGCTGTCGCAGGCGGAGCGGCAAGCCGGGCAGCTCATGGCGCAGGTTCACGCCGATGGGAACCAGTACCGCCGAACAGCTCTGCTGCAGCAGATACGGTCTTGTTTGGAGGACGCCATCGCCACGGCTAAGATCATGGAGCCCGAGCCGTCGAACCTACCGCCGCAGTTACCCCTTTCCGACTCGCCGCCGATTTCAAACAGCGGCAGTCCCCGGAGCGAGTGCTCCGAGCGAGTACTGTTCAAGGAACACGAGCGCAGGGAGATGTGCAAGAAGAGGTGAGCTCCTGCGGTCGCAACGATAGGCACACGGCAGTTCAGAGCTTTCTAATTAAATTCTCTCTGTGGTTTCAGAAAAACTCTACCGAAATGGGCGAGCCGAGTTTGCGTGGCCGGCGGCGGGCTTGCGGAGGGGTTGGAAGATGGATATAGCTGGAGGAAGTATGGGCAGAAGGGAATCCTTGGAGCCCGGCATCCAAGGTTTGTAAATCTACCACATATATTTCATCTTTCATGGCGGAGGCATGAAGAGGCTACTGCATTCAGTAGAATTGGGCTCCTTTTGGTGGTTATGTTTTGCCCTTTTCAGTTGCTGTAAATAAATGATTTTTTATTTCACTCAACCAGAGGCTACTACAGATGCACTCACCGGAACACCGCCGGCTGCCTCGCCACAAAACAAGTGCAGAGATCCGACGACGACTCTTGTGTCTTTGACATCACTTACCGCGGCGACCACACCTGCCAGCAGAAGCTACAAGCTCCGCCGACTCCGGGAGCAGACGAACCAGCCACTAGCCAAAGCCATGACCACCACCAAGCTCAAGTTTTGAACTCTTCCTTCTTCTTCCCTTCCTCGTCCGCCCAAATCACAAGTTTCCCCCCTCAGAACCTCGTCTTCTCGTCGACGGCGGCAGTTGAAGACCACCACCGCAACTACTACACGGGGAGCTCCACTCCCCTGTTCATTTCGCCGGCGACCTCGGATTCCAATTACTTCCCAGTGGCTCCTTCTCAAGTAGCAGTTCATCCGAACGCTTCCGAGTCTGAGCTCACTGAGATCGTCTCGGCAGCCGCTTCGACGACCAACTCACCGAGGATGGACGCAAATTTTATGCTCGATCAGGCGGAGTTTGGTCCGTTGTTCAACTTTGATCCGTCCAACTTTTTTGGATCGAGTTTCTAATTCCTGAGCAAGGAATTGACGTAGTCAAAAATGTTCTTTCTAGTTTTGCCCATCTAGGATTCCAAAAATCTGGAATTTATTTATCTCTTATGTAATTGCTGAAACTTTAAGTTGTTCCTATGTTTTTTTTTTTTGCCCTATTGTGACGTTAGATTGAAATCGCAATAACTCGAATATATTATTAAAAGCAGTGACATTTTTAATGAGAGGAGACGAATTTAAGTTGGTAAATTCAAGCTCGCCAGGACGGAGGGCATGCTACTAGGTCGCGCCTAACCTTGCGACCTCACTGTGAGGTTGTGACTAAGGCGAGACCTCACTGTAGGACGTTAAGAGAGGTGAGGATTTTGATGGCTAAATTAGAGTTGGGAAGACAATAAGAAAACGATTAGGGGAGAAGAAAATATGGGAAGGAGAAAAAAAGGTTCAGTTCAGGGAAAAGATGTTCGGCTAGTGGATTTTAATTTTAATGGGACATTTTACCAAAAAAAAATGTCCATTTTTTTAAAAAAATTTATAGTTAGATTTTTTAAAAGGTTTCCCTAATATATTATTATTTTTTAAATTCCCAAACCTAGTTGCTACTATTAAAAATCATGAATAGCAAACCCACACAAAAACCTTCTGGATATGAATAGTGATGCACTTGTAATCCCCATCCTGGCATATATACCCGGACAAATCTAAGCGTGTTCACTAGAGACGTGACAAGTACTTGAGAACACACCTTTGGAAACATTATCTAAAATGACCTAATAATCAGATTGTTCAAATGAAAAAGTAGCGGTCCACCAGTCCTGTACGTAAAACCAGCAAGGGAGCATCCTTGCTCAAGAATGTCCTCAACACACCATCTAGGCTACGAGAACACCCTCAGTCAGGACATCTCCCCTGGACTTCTGCCCCTCCTCTTACTCTACTTCATCATTTATGCTAATGTCTCTCTAACTAATACTATCCCAGGCAATGAGGTAGGTCTCCCTACCTATGGAGAAGATCTCCCTTAGACCTCAATTATTCGAAACTGTGAGAGTCTCTACCTAGGGAGACCTTCCCTAGATATCACTATATCAAATTGTGAAAGTCTCCCTACCCATGGAGATCTTCCCTAGACATCATTATCTCAGGCTACAAGAGTCTCTCTACTTGTGAAAATCTTCCCTAAACCTCAACTATCCGAGGTTGCGAGAGTCTCCTTCCCTGCGGAGATCTCCCTTGGACCTCAACTATCCGAGGTTATGACAGTCTCCTTACCTACGGAGATCTCTCCTGTATCTCAACTATTTTAAGGCTGCAAGAGTCTCCCTACTTAGAGAGATCTCTCCGGATATCATTGTCCGTGAGAGTCTCCCTACCCGTAGACACCCCCCCTAGATCTCAACTATTCGAGGTTGTGAGAGTCTCCTTACTTGCGGAGATCTCCCTTAGATATTACTATCTCAGGCTGCAAGACTGCAAGAGTCTCTCTACCTGATAAGATCTTCCTTGGGCCTCTACCAAATCTAACTATAGACTCAATCCATGTTTTCATGGTCTGTGAAAAAATTTATATTTTTTTGAGATGAGTGTATTATGTAGATTCGATCTGAGTCCCTTTTAGGCTGAGTTTAATATCCTTTGGGTCATGTCTGATCCACTTGATTTTGATTTTGAGTGACAGCTCAACAAGACTCTTAGCCACGTGAGACACGTGGAGACTGAGACATCCGCTGTATCAATAAGATTATATCCAACTGGATTCAATAGGTAACGAACCAATAAAAGTTCTTCGATCGTTTACAGGCAACACAATTAATAAAGTAAATCGGAAGATTGCAAAACCAAAAAGGTAATTTAAAAGATTGTTCATGGACCTGGAATTCACCATGCAACTACATCTCACTTCACGATCTAGCCGTCAGTGCCGCATCAACTGCGGCGACTCTGCCGTAAACCCACCCCGGCAAAGCCATCAGACGAAGCTTCGGCACTCTCAGCCTTCTCCACCGTTCCTGAAAACCCAAACCCAATTAAGTCAGCAGGCCGAGGGCTCTGCTTCCTTAATTGACGTCGCAGTGGAACCACTCGGAATAATAGTTTGACGGGACTGGAAACAACACCAGAGCATATCTTCTTCTTCGCCGGTGGAGGTTCCGGTGGTGTGGTCATGGAGCTGAGCTTCTTCATGATGGAACGGAGCTCATAGGAGTCGTAGAGAGAGCTGTTGCAGTCCCAAATCTTGTACTTTGATTCATCACCATCCATGATCAGGAGAATTATATATATTACAGGAGGATTTGGAAATTGGAGGAGGAGCTAGGAACAATTAATGAAGAAGAAGACTCCAATTAAATTAAAGTCATACACAACGTTAATAATTGTGTTTAAAGCATCAACCAATATTATATTTAATTGGAGCACCAATATTATATTTTAAAAAAAATAATTAATCAAGCCTGTGATGATCGGTCCGATCCTACGAAAATTTTCCACCAACCACTAAGGTAAATCGGGAAGTGCTGAAAGCTTAGGACTCCAACATCTTTTAGTTGCGGTAGAAGGTGAATACGCTCGCCCCTAGCGCCCCCGCAAATTCGTCCCAGGTCAACACGGAGAAGGTAAATCACGGACAGCTACTAATCTTTGGAATAATGACTAGCACAAAAGGGAGGTATTTACCTCGACTTTGTCGAGATTCGAACTCTAAATCTTATGATGATAATATCTCATGTGTTAGTCATTAGATCCATGTGAGAGAACAAATTATATATTTAGTGGATACATATGTGATTAACGATAGTTAACAAAAACCATTAATCACGAGGTAAGATTTAGAGGAAAACTAGTTTTAAAACTTAAAATACTATTCGTACAATGAAATATTATATATTTAAGATGGTCACGAGTTAAGTATATATAAATAACCTTTTTAAGTATGACCATCTTATTTATTTAAGACTCGAAAGGGGTCTCATATTCAAATTATATTTCTATCCAAGACTAAGTTAGATTTCTAATGATACATAATCAAGGCCCCCTTGGCCATCACGTCAATTAAATTATTCACAAATAAACTATTTAGTGTTCGTATGGTCTTTGTAATTTTTTTTTTCAAACAAAATAATAAAAAAAAAAAACTATGCGATCAACTATATATTTTAATTTAATAAGGGAAGTCAAAGTTTCTTTACGTGTTTTTTGAGCTTTGCTAGATTTTCACACTATTTCTTTTCTGTGTGTGTTTTCTCTGCCGAGAACACTATGCATTTTTTTAAATGAATATACATCCTCTGGTAGTCTTACGTGGACCAGAGCCGACATTGAGATGCCAAATTCTACCGAATCTAACTATGGACGCGATCCACGTGTTCGTGGTCGTCGCCGGAAAACCCTTTTTGTTTTTGCAAGTAATAGTGAATACTGTCAGTTTTCAAAAGCAAGATAAACTATCAGTTCATCACCGGCCAAAATATCGCTCTATTACAAGGGGACAAAGAAAACAAACAAAAATTGTTTTTCTTTTGCTAAATGGTTGACGGCGCCGCCTTCCGGCGACGAAATCACAGTCGATGACTTTCGAATGAACATTAACATGGCGGCGAAATTACCGGCTACATCCGGAAGAAGTCGCCGATGTCCGAGAAGAAGCTGTCGCCTCCTCGCTTGAAGTCGAGGTCAAGCCCGGAGCTGAGGTTCAATACGTCTTTCAAGTCGTCGACTAAGAAGCCGGTTGGCAAGTCGCCTTCGTCGTTGAAGAAGTTGAAAGGGGAAGTCTTTTCCAGGCCGACGAAATCGTCGAAGAGCTCTCCGTCCTCGACCGGCAGCAGGAACCCGCCGGACTCCACCGGAGGCAGGCTCGTCTCCTCTTCGCCGTCGACATGCCGGGAGGGGGAAGTGGAGAGGCCGAGGACGGAGGTTGGGGAGCGGTGGTTGTGGGCCTTGCCGGTTCGGGAGGCCACGGTGCTCTTCTTCGGCGCCGGAGAGGCGCGGACCTCGGTGGCGCCATTACTCGCGGCGGCAATGGAGACCGACGCCCCAGGCCGTGGAAAGTTCGTGATAGCGTCGGCACCGCGCAGCTCGATGGCGGCGGAGTCGTACACCCTAGCCGCCTCCTCGGCGGTGCCGTACGTCCCCAGCCACACACGGACTTGCCGCCACGGATCACGTATCTCCGCCGCGAACTTCCCCCACGGCCGCCTCCGGACACCGCGGAACCTCGGCGGCCCGCTGCCATCTCCACCTCTGGTTACGTTAACCAAGACGCATTTCTTCCTCGTCGCGGCTACGGCGGTTTTCTTCCCAGTATTGGATCTCCGAACCTCAGCCGCGGTCTGCGCCTTCCCTCGCCGGACCTCTATTCGTATCTCCTGCACGATCCGCCGGACGCTATGGCCGCCATCCGCTTCCTCGTCCCCGGACGAGTCGGTGGCGCAGTAGTCGTCGTAGAAAACTCGCACCGTGCGCTGCCGAATCTCCGCATCGCCCGACCCCCTGCCCGGCATCACCCACATGACCTTCGGCGTGACTTGGACGTGCTCCGTCCGGTTCACCGGCGTCGAAGACACAGCGGCCATCACCATAATCTATTCTCAAACACCTGCATCAACCATCAAAATCCAATCTTTTCCTTCCCAAAACCTCGAATCGAACGCGAAGATCAACAGAAACACTAAAAGCAGGAATTTTTTCAGCAACACAAATCTAAACATTCCACGACTCAAACCTCTGCTCTGCTCTGCTCTGTTTTGATCGGCAGAGACAGAAGAGATCCAAAGACGACGACGATCGAACACTGAACCAGAGGAGAAGAACAGAGAAGAAGAACGAAATTGAAGAAAAATGGTACCAAGACTTGCAGTTTTATAGCATCGACACACTATCGAATATGGAAACCTCAAGATCTGGCGCGTTCTTATTGTTTTTCCTTTTATGTATTTTCTTCACACTCAGATTTAATACTTTACCATGAAAATGTTTTTTTTTTTCGTTTTATTCCATTAAATTGTGTTTAACAGACGCGGCCGGTGTTTTTACAAAACACCCTGAACTTTTCAAATTGGACCAAAATATTTAATGACATTGCAATTGCGCTTTTATTCGGTAATTAATTTTAAAGATCTGGGGAATTTTGAAAATTTAAAAGTTAGGCGAAGGGGAAAAATAAAAATAATAAAAATAAATTAATTATGTGACAAAAGATAATTTATTCGTTCCAGTATCCTTATTAATTTATCCCTAAGTCAATACGAATAAAATAGATCACATATAATTATTAATCATTAATGTAAATGATCAAGACATAACGTATCCTTATTAATTTATCCTCAAGTCAATACGAATAAGATAGATCACATATAATTATTAATCATTCATGTAAATAATCAAGACATAAGGAAAGATATACTCGGATGCATCGAAAATTCATTAGGTTGAGGAATGTTAATACATAGATTGGACAGCTAAATTAAGAAGCACGTGTTGAGTGTGTATCAGTGTAGAGATTGTACAAAATTTTATTTTATTTTTTAAAAAATAAAATAAAATGTTAAAAATGGTAAATCTTAGTTCATTCACTCTTCGGGGTCGATTTTTTTGTTCAATGTTTATTAACTACATTCCAAAATGAAAAGATCGATGAGATCTAGATGATATACATGAATAGGTGCATTGTATGATTTTATAACAACCCACGGCAACTTTATTGATTTAATTTATTCATTTTAAGGAGTTAGCATAATTAATTATCAGTTGATCAATAACTGATAAATTAATTATATATGATAGAAAAACTATAATATATATGTGGTGTATAGTATAATTAACTGATGAAAAAAAATGATGACCCATTTGATATAATTCCTAATCAATAAACACACAAAATTGAAATACTGTAAATACCTTATCAAAGAACAATGTAAATCTTTGTGTTTTGTAACTTTTGTTGTTGATTAAAAAAAATAATCAATGTTCTGGTCTGAGAATGAGGGGTGGATTTGAATCTTGAAAATAATCTTATTATCATTGAAAATTTTTTGTTTATTTGTCACGATATTTAAATTTATAAATTCATGATTTTTAATCTTCTCATATATTAAATTCATATTTATATTATATTTTATGAGTTTAGATTCATTTTGAGACTTGATGTGATTTATCTTACATTTGTGGAATTATTTCTAAATATTTGAATGTGATCTTCTTTGTAGGCAACCAAGGGAACATAGATTAGAGTTGGATCAAATTTAGAGTCAAATCTAAGGAAGAGATCCAATCTGGTCTAATATGGATCATTCATTCAAGATTCGAGAGATCTAAGTCATCTGTCAAAGATCTAATCCATCCAAGTCAAAGGAGAGTAAATCATAGTCATTGATAAAGATTTGAGGCCTTTGATCCAAATTTGAACTGATCCAACCATTGATCCAGATCTGGAGATTTCTTAGTTGTCCATCCAAATTCAGTTCAAATGAGAAGCTATAGTTAAGAAATGGATGAAGCATTGGGGGGAGGGGGACAAAGGAGGTGGGCGCGAGGTTGGGTAGTGGAGGAGGAAGACGACCGGAGCATCACCAACAGAGGTAAGGTGTTTTTCTATTCCGCAACCATCATCGGTCGGAGTCGTCTTCCTCTTGAATCCATCCACCAACGATCGTCAAATTCTACAGTAGAAGCTCGCGCGATGCAAAGGAGATCGCCGATCCAGTTCCTTCATCTCCGCTAGCCACTAGTGATCATCCATCTACCGTCGAGGAGGGTTATGGGATTTTCTTGCCCTATTCAGATTCGATGATCCATCCTATTCACAGACATCACCATTCAGGATTCCTTCTTCTTCCACTAATGCTGATAATCCATACTGCAAGCCACAGTGAGGACAAGGGTGTTTCCTTCCTTGGAGAATCATTTCTATTCCTCCGGCATTCCTCACAATTGTAATCATCCTTCTTCCTCCATCATTTCGATCAACTTCATCCACCTTTGTTGAGCATCTCTTCTTCTTCATCCTTGCATCAAATCTAACCATATGAGCTAGGTTGCCCTAGCTTGAATTGTAAGTACCCTTAGATTTATCAGTCCTCCAAGTAGAAATTAAGAAAGAAAAAAACTAACCGTATTATTGAATCCAAAAAGAATAATATGAATATAGAGTATAAACCCTTATATACTTAAGTTAAGAAATTCTAAACCCTAAATAGAAAAGGAAAATAGACTAAATTGCTCTAAAAGTTATAAACAAATAAATATATATAATCTAACATCTTCCCTCAAACGTACGATACTACAACTAGAATCATTGAGAGTTTGTCAGACAAGAAACGAAAGTGTGAAACAGAATGTATCTTGGTAAACATATCAGCAATCTATAAATTTAAATGAATGAAAGATAATGTGATGATGCCAATCTGAAGATGATAATGAGTAATGTGACAATCAATTTTAATATATTTCATATGCTTATGAAAAATTGAATTGCCCGCAATTTGAGTAGCACTCTGATTATCACAATATAGCGGAATAGGTTGATGAAGAGATATACTTATATCTGCAAGCAACCAAACTATCTCACAAGTAGTTAAGGTCATGACATGATACTCAACTTTTGTGGAAGATATTGAAATAACATCTTGTTTCTTACTCTTCCAAGAAATCAAGGAATCACCAAAAAAAATGCATAAACCAAAGGTAAATTTGTGATCCGTAGGATCACCAGCTCAATCAGCATCAAAGTATGGATCCAACTCTAGAGATGAAATAGAAGGAAATAAAAGGCTTTGAGATAACTCCACTCAACTAACTATAAAGAAGTTCAAGTTCCTCTCTGTACCCCATTTAAGAGCTTTAGAGAGCCTTCGTACCATGTGAGCAGCGGTAAGAATTGCTTTCAACCAAAAGACTCTAGCAACACTGACAGACAATAAAAATGAATAGGTTATTTCAACAAGATACCTATGTTTCTATTCAGCCACATCATATCTATATACGAGATTTGATGAATAGTACCATCATAAGTAAGTAAATGTGAAAAATGATTCAAAGTGTATTCACCTCCCAAATCACAATGAAAGCACTTTATGATACTAGAATGTTGAATTTTCACGAAAACTCTAAAGTTGTTGAAATGGGTAAAATAATCAGACCTATGTTTTATAAGATAGACTCAAGAATAACGAGTACAATTATCAATAAATAAAACATAAAACTTTGACCTCCCTTGTGTAGGAATAGGATAGGGTCCCTACACATCAGAATAGATAAGATCAAATGGAGTAGATGAAAAAGAAAGACTTTTAGTAATTGGACAGGCAAAAAATTTGACCAGTTTACAATTACTGCAATAAAAAATATCAAAACTTTTTAAAGGTCCTAATACTCTTGTAAAAGTTAAAAACTACAAACGAGATACTGAAACATGACCTAAATGAGAGTGCCACAAATAAAAATCAAAAGATGAACGACTCAGACAAAAAGATGATAAATCCACATTTGAAGCTGCAACTTCTAGTAGAGTTGATCCAAAGCATAGAGTTCTCCTTACCTATGACCTGTCCCAATCAGCCTATGAGATCATGAGTCATGATCATAACAATTAGATGAAGAAAAGGAGATTAGGTATCCAGACTCACATAATTAACTAATAGAAACAAGATTTAAAATAAGACTCAAAATATAATAAACATTAGTAAAAGATAAAAAGATGTAACAATTGAACCAACATCTACTTATGATATAAAAGTATCATCAGCGACCACAATAGATATAGAAGAACTGGGAGAAAAAAATAAAAAATGATAAATTAGATGACATATGATGGGAGACACCAGAGTTCAAAATCCATAAGGAAAAAGATATACTTGAAATATTAGATAATGACAAACATATATGAGAGGAAGCTGACATGGTAGAGTGCTGTGAAGCAAGGAACTGTTGATACTGCTCAAGTATATACGGATCATATTTCTATGAAGCATTTGTACGACCATGCATGATGACAGAATGAATAATGCTCAGAATAACCAAACTGCACGGATACCTATCGCGAAAACTGTGGATTGTATTTAAAGTTCTTCAATCAAACTATCGAAACCATGAAGATGAAGACTCTGATATCATGTAGAAATTAAAAAGAGGAAAAAATTAGCCATATTATTGAATCCCAAAAGAATATTAGAAATACAGAGTATAAAATCTTATATAGCTAAGTTAAGAAACCCTAAACCCTAAATAGAAAAGGAAAAAAGATTAAATTATCCTAAAAGCTATAAATAAATAAATATATATAATCTAATAGTCCACTTTTTAGTGTAGTTTTCTTTTCATGTTTGGAAGAATGTTGGGGTTTAATTCCTTATGCAATTGGTTTAAATTCATTTGATTGGTAGTTGTTGTTTTGCATCTAAGTGTTCCTTGCTCATGCTCAATTTCTATATTATGGCAGATTAGGGATAACTAGATTGATTGTGTTTTAATAGATTGAGTTAGTTTTTCTTCACAGTATAGTTTCTTTCACTCTCTTTTGATGCAAACAGGTTAAGTTAGCTTAAATTTCATTGAATGGTTCGTGTTCCTTAAGTTGGGATTCAACTAAATGAGCAAAGATCTGACTCGCGTTTCAAATTGAGCCCAAATTCTGAAATCCTTCCCCCTCGCTGTCGACTGCTTCCTTCTTGGACGATCAAGGTCATTTTCTCCTTATGGTTATTGAAGCCCAGAGAGAGCATCCTTTGGGCGTCTTGTTAATGGCTATCCTCCACGTTACATTTCAAGCTTGGACTCGGTTTCGGTTACTTCATTCTGCATCTAATTATGTTCAATATTAAGAGCTTTAAACTTCAGGGACTTGTGCTGTTCTAGCTATTGACTTATCAATCATCTACTGTATGTCGACAAATATTGGATGTGTCAATATTGCCTCGTGTTGTTGTGGACATTACTCGTGGTAAGCAGTTGGTCGTTTTAAGAATTTTGAGTCATTTGTGCTTTCCCGTCTCTACAATGGAGAGAAGAATTTTGAGTCATGTGCATATATTGTTGGATTTCAGTTTTTCTGTATGCCTAGGTCGGTCTATTTCATTTTCTTTCAATTTTACTGTGTCGAACGATTTTGAGTTGAAACATTTTATTTAGTTTACTTATACAAATTGCAGATGAGCTAAACAAGTTTATATAAATTTAGCGACTATCACTGATGATGTTAGGGATTGTGGAAAGGAAGAAGAAAAAGTGGTGGTTCCCTAATGGTGGAAGAGGCTCAATGAATTTGTGTTTGTTCCACTTAACTAGAATTGAGTACATAAATTTTTGTTTTTTGATAGGTTAGGTGTTTAAATTTCATCTGATTAATTTTGGAGGTGAATGGTTTTTTTGTTTGTTTGTTTTGATTTGTCTATTAGGTAAATTTGAAATACAGTTTATGCACATTCATTGGTTAGTTTTAGCAAATTAAAATTGAAAAGCAATTGATTTTGTCCAACATAAGAACAAGAGATTCAACTAGTTTTAACTCCTTTGAGATGTTAGTGAAGAGAAGTAGAAAACTCAAGGGTATGTAACATATTCCCCTCTTCCCTTTTAAAAATTTATCGATTCACCGTCGACTCGAGACTAGCGATCCGACAATGTAGGCTTCTAGCTCTCAGGTGTTTAGCATCGTCACAAAGCATGCACTCTTCAAGAATGCAGGCTATTGAGGAAGGGAGCATTATTAGTGGAGAAGTTCATTAGTAATTGTACTGTTTTGGATCGTTGAGCAAGACATTGTCCATTATGGCGGACCATGCGAAGATCTTGCTAAGTTCACATAAGGAACAGATGAAATGCTGATGCCACAGCGTGTACAAGATCTTGAGTTTCGATGCTTTTCAACAATGACCTGAAAAAGAAAAGCACTGTCATGGCCCTCACAAAGATTTCATTAGCTGCATAACAAAATGACTAGGATTTCACTACCAGTGATTTGCTACTCCAAAATGAGGAGTTAGGAATCTGCCATAGTTGCTCAGAAATCAACAGACCCACATTGTTTGCTCTGAAAGTTGGAATCAGTAATTTTGGGAACAGAATTTCCGTGCTTCCATTGCTTCTTCAGATCATTGTTGCCTATTGTTCTTCCGATACCGAATTCATAGGAAGTTCAACTAATGGATGCCACTTCAGGCTTCAGCCATTGACTCTGTTCCTTGAACAGCAAAAATTGAGTTTTCCATGACGATGGTTTCTTGAGAGCTTCAAATTGAACAAGATAATGCGGCATATCACCAATTCATAGGTTTCAAACAAACTTAACTGCCTTTTAGGTAAAAGAACATCATGAACTTTCAGGAAATCTTAAACTACTGTGCTTGTCCTGTAAGATTAGATTCAGCAATGAGAAGTTCAACATTAGCAATCCTGTCAATCATGCTATTAATCAAATCAAATTCCTATTTGGTGGTCCGGCAGAAAAGTAATTAAGAGAGGTGAAAGGAATAGCTATAAACCAAAAAACTTCTGAGCAATGAAAAGGTGTGGTTTTAGTACCTGGCTAGACATATAACTGCAACGTTCACAGATTCCTTGCTCTGGCAACTTGGTGCATGTTGCAATTCGAAAATTCTCACCTGATCTAATAATGTCAAGTATAGATCTAGGCCTGCAGGAGAAAGAGAAGATTAGTTGAATAATCTCTACTAAGAAACCTAAATTTATTTATGTGCATACGATTATTTAATCCGGCTTTTGAATTATAGACATAGGCAAAGAATTTACCTTATTCTTTCCAAGTCCTTGATTAATTCACGAGCAAACCCACGATATGCATTAGGTGAGTAAATGCCTGCACATTCATTATCAGTACTAAGAATTGACGAGACAAAATAAAAGTGCTCTGCGTAACATATAAGTCTGGTGTGTGCAAAACATATGACAAAAAAAAAATCAGAAAGCCACTGCACAGAACAAATTTCTGGGAAACGGTAAATCTACAGATCAATATATTAGTCAAAAGAAAAGGAGATCATTTATATTAACTGCATTCCAACAATATATGGTCATTTAGGTACCAGCATGTCCTGAGTCATGCACCAAGTCTGTTTTGTAGTGCTAGCACACATAAAATAGCAGCCATGACCCATTTTCATATGCATAATATTTCCATTTAATAAGTTGGCTGTACTTGACAAGCTACTACATAAGTTCCCCTAATCACCATTTATTCTAAATGTGCATGCCAAATCTCAGCGAACGAAAAGTATAAATAAGGGAAGGGCATGATAGATTACATTCGGTGGAGAAATAATCCAGCTTCTTGAAGTATGCATACGTGAAACTTGGTTAACGTCTGACAGTATTAAAAATCGACAAATTATCTGAATAAACATACAAAGACTGCATAAAAGAATTTCATTGCCAAGGATATATAGCAATTTCTTTCTCACAAGTGTATTTGAAAGGCTTGCATCTCGGAATAGGCCCATCTTCCCCAGTAGTAATGATTGTACACCTACTCAACCTAAGAGAAGTCCATGATTGTGATTATTATTTACTATTAAGAGAAATTGTAGCAGTAAGTGAAATGTGGAGAGTACATTACCTAGCAATATCACCTGCATTATGGCCAGTAACAATTTATATCTGCTTTCATTAATGCAGCACCTCGATCTAGAGCCTACAAGTAACATGGCATCCTACTGTCCATTATCACAAGATTGGCTCTTCATATAAGGAATAAAAATAAAGCATTAAAGAGAGCGGTCCGTAGATGTAAGGAATAAAATATTTGTTGTATTCTATAAGCAATAAATATAGTAATGTATTTGCACAAAAACAGCTAGCATGCAATAAACAGATAAATAAAAGAACAGGGTTAGAAAATAGTTATCCGGGGTTGAAGCGTCGGCGTGCCGACTGTCTTTAGAGAATTTATCGTCGCCTCACGGTGCAAAGGCTCTTCGGCAAAATCCTCCCAAGATCCGACAACCACTCGTGACGATCGTAGGTGCACTCCAAGACGATCGTCACACTCGAACCCAACCTCAGATCGCACAGACTAAGCCTCAGGACTGTAAAACTCGGGAATCAGAAAAAGACCTCAGATCGCAGAGAAGAGAAGAAAACAGGAATAGCTTGAGTGAATAAGAGAGGCACAGCGCCTCCCCTTTTATTCACTATGAAGAGACTCGAAGCACTGCTTCGCCAGCGAACAAACGCGTCGCTGTTTCGCCTCCTGCGTCCTTTGCTTCGCCAACGAACAAACGCGTCGCTGTTTCGCCTCCTGCGTCCTTTGCTTCGCCAGCGAACAAACGCGTCGCTGTTTCGCCTCCTGCGTCCTTTCCTCACGCGGGAGTGTCGCTTCGCCTTCTGAGTCCGGAGGCTAGCAAAAAACGAACAGAACCGGAGAATCAAACCAACTGGTTTGGTTCAGACCGAACCATACCAGAGACTGGCATAAACGTGTCGCGCCCGGTTTATGGATTTCCGGCTCGAACCCCCCGAACTCACTTGATTTGGGCTTGATCCACGCATGCGTGTAGGTCCACCCAACTTTGCTAAGCAAGGATGGAATGACTCCATATATAAGGTCATTCCAACCTTCTTTGCTTAGCAATGTGGGACTAAATGCATACACATATGCATTACAAAAAACAAAGAAATAATTTGAATTTTCAAAAGAAAACAATTTTTTTAAAACAAAATTCAACAATATTAACATTCAAAGGAGAGATGCAAATACACATGGAATAACCATACTCATACTAATGGTATGTTTAATTGAACAGAAATGGGATAAAAAAATAATTAAAGAAATGAATTTGTTAAAAGAAGAGAAAAATGATGGGAATTCCATCTAATTCCTCCATTTATTTTCCACACAATTTTGTAGAGGGAGAAAGGAAGTTTGAGGTTTGAGTTTCTAATAGAAATAACATAAGTCGCATTACCATATTTCTTTTGGTTTTGTTCAAGCAAACAAGTAATGTAATACTTTTTTTTTTTATCTCTTCTCACATAATCTATCTCCTTCCTCCCATATTTATACCCCTTCAAGTAAACACCAGATAATGGTAGGCACTTGGCAAGTGGAAGATTACCAAGATGGCTACAATAAAATCGCAACTTTAATCCTCCTTTTAATTATAATAATGGTAATACAAGCTAGCAATTTTCTTTTGTTGAAATGTAGTATCGAATGTAACTTATTTAATTAATTAATTTAGTGATATGCTCAAGTGATTTCTAGATCCACACGTCATTGTGTTCTTCACTTTACAAACACATCCAAAGATCAAGAATGGGAACAAAGAACAACAGGATTTAGTTAGCAGAACTTTTTTTTTAATATTCTAAAATTAATTTATATATCAGCCATTAAATTTGAGAAGACAAACAGGATTTAGTTAGCAGAACTTTTTTTTTAATATTCTAAAATTAATTTATATATCAGGCATTAAATTTGAGAAAAGCTTTTAGGACCAGAACTTTTCAGATTTTTTTAAAAAAATCTGTAAAATGATATTTGCAACTTAAAAAGCTGGGCAACCAAATAGCCAAAAAAAAGAAAATTCCACTAGTGCACAATCTACCAAGTAACTTATGATACCTGACGATGAAATACTCCACAAAAAGTACAGTTGTTTTTAAGCCTATTGCCTTCACTATCTCATCCATTGTCCAACCATACAGATCTTTGTAAGAAACCACCTTCAGGGGCAATCCATACTGCAGCAGATTTGTAACGCTAATAATTTAAAAGATATACAAGGATGGGTTAACTTCAAGAAGATGTGACTATAAATCATTAAATCACAAAAACAAATAATAACTACAACAACAATTAAGTCTTATCCCACTAGATGGATCTGCTAAAAACAGGCAATAACTAAAGTAGTATAATTGCGTAACCAATAGGGGTTAAAACAGTAGATTTTGCCATCCTTTGAGACAGTAAATTTAGTTCATGATACATTAGATGCAGATATTCTCTTTGGAGAAAAAGAGTCAATGGCAGTTAATTGTCTAAAATACTGGTGTTTCAAGGCTACATTTCTTTACCTTAATGGTACCATGAGGGAAGAGCAAAGATACAAGCAGTTGAATAATGCATATTATCCTTTATTCCAGAACTATGTCTACACGTGGCATGACAGAGCAAAGATACAACAACAACAAACAACAACAACAACAACAACTAAGCCTTTTCCCACTAGATGGGGTCGGCTGTATGAATCTTTTTATGCCATTGAGCGCTATCTCCTATTATATCATCATCTATATTTAAATCAATTTTATCTTGTTTTATTGTTGCTAACCAAGTTTTTTTTGATCTTCCTCTTCCTCGTTTGATATGCATGTTTATCATAGTTTCACATCGCCTAACTGGAGCATTTATTGGTCGTCTAAGTACATGTCCATACCATCTTAAACGTGTCTCTCGAAGTTTTTCCTCAATAGATGCAACTCCGACTTTCTCTCTAATGCTCTCATTTCTTATTTTATCCATCTTCGTATGTTCACACATTCACCTTAACATCCTCATCTCTGCAACTCTCATCTTCTGCTCATGTGCTCGAGTCATAGCCCAACATTCAACTCCATATAACATAGCAGGTCTAACTACGGTTTTATAGAACTTACCTTTAAGTTTGAGGGGTACTTTACGGTCACATAAAACACTCGACGCTCCCCTCCATTTCACCCATCTTGCTTGTATTCTATGTAAGACATCTCTCTCAATCCCTCCATCATTTTGTACAAATGATCCTAAATATTTAAATCTTTCGGTTCCAGGCAACTCGTCCTCTCCTATCTTAACAGTTGTTTCATTACTTCTAATATTACTAAACTTAAATTCCATATATTCTGTCTTTAATCTACTAAGTTTAAAACCTTTTCCTTCTAGTATTTCCCTCTAAGATTCTAGCTTAGCATTTACTCCTTTACGTGTCTCATCTACCAAAATAATATCATCTGCAAACAACATGCACCACGGTACTGTGTCTTGAATGTGCGCAGTGAGTTCGTCCATAATTAGTGTAAAAAGATAGAGACTTAGAGTTGATCCTTATGTAACCCTATCTTTATTGGAAATGCTTCAGTTACTCCGCCTGAAGTCTTTACTCTAGTCGTTACATCCTCATACATATCCTTAATTAGTTCAATATATGTTACGCTAACACCTCTCTTTTCTAAAATTCTCCATATAATTTCTCTTGGTACTCTATCATAAGTTTTTTCTTAGTCAATGAATACCATGTGTAGATCTTGTTTTTGCTCCCGATATTTTTCAATTAATTGTCTAAGAAGATGTATAACTTCTATTGTCGACCTTCCAGGCATGAACCCAAATTAATTTTCTGTCACTGTGGTCTCCTTCCTTAATCTTTTTTCTATTACTTTTTCCCAAAGTTTCATAGTATGACTTATTAGTTTAATACCCCTATAGTTTGCACAATTTTGTAAGTCTCCATTATTCTTATATAAGGGAACTAGAATACTTATCCTCCATTGATCAGACATTTTTTTCATTTTCAATATCATGTTAAATAATTTTGTAAGTCATTCAATACCTTGTTTCTCTAAGCACTTCCATACCTCTATCGGAATATCATCTGGTCCAACGACTTTTCTATTATGCATCTCACTTAAAGTTTGTTTTACTTCTGAAGTTTGAATTCTACGATAAAAATTAAAATTTCTCTGCTCATTTGACCTAATTAAATTACCTAAGTTAAGTTGGTCACCTAAACCTTCATTAAAAAGTCGATGAAAATACCTCTTCCACCGCTCTTTTATTTCTCCATCGTTTACTAATACCCTATTACATTTATCTTTAATACATTTTATTTGGCTAAGATCTCTTGTTTTCTTTCTCTCACTTTAGCTATTCTATAAATGTCTCTTTCCCCTTCTTTTGTATCCAATTTTTGATATAACCGTTCAAAAGTTTCATTTTTTGCTTCACTCACTACTTTCTTAGTTTCTTTCTTGGCTATTATATATTTTTTTAAGTTTTCCTCGTTCTTACAAATATATAATTCCTTATAAGCTATTCATTTTTCCTTTACTTTCTCTTGTACTTTCTCATTCCACCACCAAGATTCTTTGCTTAGTGGTGCATGTCCCTTTGACTCACCGAGTACACTCTTAGCTACTATTTTCAATTTTGATACCATCTTATCCCATGTTGTATTAGAGTCATTATATATTTCACCTAATGCTTGTACTTCTACCTTCTCCTTAAATATATGTTGCTTCCCATCTTTTAACTTCCACCACTTAATTCTAGGAATTGTATATATTTTCTTTCTATTGATACTATGTTTGAGGCGTATATCTAACACTATTACCCTATATTGGGTAGTTAAGCTTTCTCCAGGGATGACTTTGCAATCTTTACAAATCTTTCTATCCTTCTTCTGAACCATAAGAAAGTCAATTTGCGATTTATTATTCCCACTTTTGAATGTGACTAAGTGTTCTTCCCTTTTCTTAAAAAACGTATTAGCTAATATAAGGTCATATGCTATCGCAAAATCTAATATAGTTTTCCCTTCCTCATTCCTCGTTCCAAATCCATAACTCCCATGTAATCTCTCATATTCCTCATTTTTCACTCCGACATGCCCATTTAGATCACCTCCTATAAAAATCATTTCATTTAGTGGAATATTTTGTAATATTTCATCTAAGCCCTCCCCAAACCTTGATTTGGTAACTTCATCTAATCCTACTTGTGGTGCATATACGCTAATTATGTTCATAGTTTCTTTCGCCACTATTATTTTAAGGGCTATAATTCTATCCCCTTTTCTAACTACTCCTACAATTTCATCCTTTAACAAACTATCTACAATAATACCCACTCCATTTCTTGCTTTACTCTTTACAGTGCACCATAACTTAAAACCTGAGTTTTCTATCATCTTTGCCTTCTCACCTGTCCATTTTGTCTCTTGTACACACAAAATACTAATTTTTCTCCTAATCATCATATCTACTACCTCCATTGATTTACCAGTGAGAGTTCCTATGTTCCAAATCTTAGATTATTAGTTTTCCTATCATATTTGTTCTTATCTAACCTATGGTGTGAGAACTCTTGCCTATTTAACACTACACCCAAGTTCTCATGGAGATGTAGCGGTCCTTGCTGAGACGTTACAGTCGGACCCTGTAACGCGAACTCTTGCATATTTATCACTACACCCGAGTTCTGGAGATGTAGCGGTCCTTGCCGAGACGTTACAGTCGGACCCTACAACGCGTTCCTTCCGGGGAACAACCTAGCATTAGCACAATAGTTTAATGGATTCATTCATTGAATATTTGCCATAGTTTGACGTTGACTGGCAACCTAACATAACCCTCTTCCTTATCCGGGCTTGGGACCGACCATGACCGGTCATCATGGTCCAAAACTATGCTTACACATGGCATGGTAATATAAAAACTAGGCAGCATCGTACATATCCTGATAACATTAATTTATAATTTGTTATTATCTCAATTTTACTATAATTTATCTTACCTATCAAAAACCTAATACTATTGCTAATGAGTAACAATATATAATTAACAATTAGAATATAATTAAGTTACTATTATAGCATTACCAATTAATAATAATATTAATTATTAGATTATTACGCTAGTGCTCATGAACGAAGCCATCCTCTTCTTGTGAGCTTGGATTCATATTCCTCGTTCTCTTCTCCCAAAGCCATAAAGCTCAATCTTGTCCTTTGCTTCCAACTATCCCATAGCCCAATTTTCTCTTCCTCATTGATACGGCTGGTAATGGAGGGACCCAAAAGAAAAGAGTGCGAAAGGTCAAGGTCATATAGCGGTCAGAAGTTAAGGTGACTTAGCAGTCAATAGTCAAGCCGACGGGGCAGTCAGAGTCGAGCATAGGGGATAGTCAGAGGCCAGGCAGACTTGTTGAGCGAAGGGGCAAAGCAGTAGGAAGACGAAGGGAGACGACAAGCGAGGTACAAGTCACAGGTCGGGATCGGCAGAGCTGTTTAGAGATGGCTCGATCTACAGGCCTGCGATGCAAAAGACTGGAAGTACAAGTCACGGGTCGGGATCGGCAGAGCTGTTTAGAGATGGCTCGATCTACAGGCCTGCGATGCAAAGGACTGGAAGTACAAGTCACGGGTCGGGATCGGTAGAGCTGTTTAGAGATGCACGGCTCGATCTACAGGCCTGCGATGCAAAGGACTGGAAGTACAAGTCACGGGTCGGGATCGGCAAAGCTGATTAGAAGCAGCTCGATCTACAGGCCTGCGGTCGAGGGCCAGGAAACACAAAGCGCAGGGTACAGACTGGGATTGACAAAGCTATTCAGAGTCAGCCCGACTGGCAGGTGATGCGTAGAGGTTGGATCTGATCGGAGGATGCAAGGCAGATGCAGGCCACAATAGATCGGATGAGCTAAGCCGTGCGGGAGTCGGGGAGTCACAATTGTCCGTCAAGGGGTAATCACTACATACCAGCGATATGTGCGAAGGCGAAGGTTTCTAAATGAGAAGATGCTTTCACAACCAATAGCAGCCTGACAGATGGCCTTCATTACAAGACAAAACCCATGTGTAAAGGCGGAGGTTTCTAAAACAAGAAGATGCTTTCACGATCAATAGCAGCACGACAGGTGTCCAGGACTACACGACAAAGCCCAGCGTCTAACGCTTTCTGACAGGATGGCAGGTTCTAGAAGCGAGAAGGGGGCATAAAAAGGGGAGTCTTCTTCGTACGCGGGTACACTCTCTCGTCACTTTTTTCGACAACTTTTCACTTTCAGTCAGTTTTTTCCTTCTCTTTGCGTTTTCCGGGGAAAAAGTACCTGACTTGAGCGTCGGAGGGCCTGATCCGGGGACTTTTTTCCTGGGTTCTGGTCTCTAACGTGAGGAGGGGGATCGTCTGAGTGTGTGCAGGGGCCTGCAGCATCGTCAGCCGCCCGTGGGAGCCAAATCACCCACGACTTTCCATCAACAACCAGGCCGTCGCGACCAGCCTTCGTCCGACTCAGCTTTCGGACAGGATCAAATTTGGCGCCGTCTGTGGGAAACACAACAGCCTGATCCAAAGCGTGAAGATGGAGGACTCTGGTCGAAGTTCCAGCAGGAGGATTAATGTCACCATGACTGCGGGGGAGTGCGAGCTCTTCAAGGAGGTCAGAAAGCAAGCCGCCTCTGAAAAACAAAGAACAGTTTCACAACCTCGCCTAGCGCCTGAAGCGTCCAAAGAACCAGCTCCTGCCTCCGACAGGGGCTCAAAGAGTAAGCAACAGGAAGAACCCCCTCATACTTCATTCCGAGAGCCTCGCCGCAACTATCATCAGCCTGGACCTCGCGAGCATAGTCCGAAGAAAGAAGAGCCACAGGCGTCGGTGGCGGAGAGCTCTCTACATCCACCCCGGGATTCAGGAAAGGGAAAAGCTATAACCCCTTCCAGAGATTTGCCTGAAGACCCGGATGACAAGGTACCCTTCTCGGCTCAGATCTTGAGGGAAAACCTTCCAAGGGGTTATCGAGCCCCGAACATTGGAGAATACGATGGAAGCAAAGATCCGGAGGAGCATCTGCGAAAGTTCAAGAACGCGGCTATGCTATATCAATACAGCAATGCTGTCAAATGCCGAGTATTCCTACACACCTTGTCGGGTTCGGCGCAGAAGTGGTTCGATGGATTGCCCCTAGAATCCATCAATCGCTTCTTGGATTTCAAAACGGCCTTCTTGCGTCGTTTCGCCAGCAGTCGTAAGTATCAAAAAACTGACCACTGTCTTTTCGCTCTTAAACAGGGTCCAACCGAGCCTCTACGAAGCTACATCAACCGGTTCAGTCAGGTGGCCAATGACGTCCCCTCCGCCACCTCGGAAATACTGATGAGCGTCTTCTCCCACGGATTGCTGGAAGGGGAATTCTTTAGGGATCTCATCAAAAACCCCGCCCGAAGTTTTGATGACATGGTGGAGAAAACTTCTTGCTACATCAAAGTGGAGGAAGCTCAGGCAGCTAGGAGGAAGGCCGAAAAGACAGTGGCTCCTGGCAACCGACCTGAGAGGAGAGCACCACAGCCAGCTCAGCCTCTTCAGCGCATTCAACCCAGGCCTGCCCCTCAGCCTGCTCAGGGAGTCAGACCAGCCCCGCGAGTCGCTGCCATACACGCGCCCAGGCCTGGACCAAGGGGAGCACCATATTGCACATATCATCGGTCCAGGACGCACGATCTCAGTAACTGCTTCCAATTCGCCCGTGACTCCAGGCGAGCTGCAGAGCAGGGCTTGCCTCCCCTGGAGTTAGCACCCCAAATACAGAGAATGGAAGAAGAACGGGCTGCAGCGGGACGTGCTCGTCAGACCCGGCCCGACCTAGCCGGTCCTTCTAACCAAGCTGGTCCCGTGGAGGACCGAAGAGATATCGAGGAGCTAGAAAACCGAGGTAACGCCGCTGTACGAGAGATTGACATGATTTCAGGAGGGCCCACTGACGGGGACTCAGGCCAAGCCCGTAAGTCACATGGTCGGCAGTTGTATGTGGGAGCTGTGGGGTGCAGCCACGAGCAGGCGTCTGACCCTGTCATTAGCTTTGGGCCACAAGATTTGGAGGGTCTGGAACTACCCCACGACGATGCTCTCATAATCAAGGCCGTTATCGCTAACAGCCGAGTGGCCCGGGTCTTTGTGGATACCGGGAGCTCGGCCAATATTTTGTTTAGAGCTGCGTTCGAGGAGATGCAGATTGACGCCGCTGAGCTCCAACCCGTAACCACTTCTCTATACGGGTTCACAGGTAATGAAGTCAAGCCCATGGGTCAGATCAAGCTGGCCATATCCATGGGCACTGAGCCACTGGTGCGCACCAGGAGGAGCACCTTTATAATGGTGGACTCTCCTTCCTCCTATAATGTCATCCTGGGAAGGCTAGCTCTGCATGAGTTTAGGGTTGTTGTCTCTACTTTCCACCAGAAGATTAAGTTCCCGGTCGGCGAGCAGGTCGGAGAAGTCAAGGGAGAACAGAAGGTGTCCCGAAGTTGCTATATTGATATGGTCCGGGTGGAGGCACGCAAGAGCAGGAAGACTCAGGATGGTGGCGTACACGCTATCCAAGAGGAGCTTATCCCTTGGGAAGAGATTCAGTTGCACACTGACAGAGCAGAAAGCATCACTCGCATTGCCAGTGACTTACCACCGGAGCTTAAGTCAGAACTGATACAGTGTCTGGTCCGCAATAGGGACGTTTTTGCTTGGTCCCCGGAAGAACTGCCCGGAATCAAACCAGAGATAGCCGAGCACAAGCTGCATCTGATACCTGAAGCCAAGCCAGTCAAGCAGAAGAAGAGAAATTTCTCTGCCGACCAGAATAAAATTATCCGAGCTGAAGTGGATCAGCTCAAGAAGGCGGGATATGTTCGGGAGGTGCAATTCCCGTCCTGGCTTTCTAACATTGTATTAGTAAAGAAGCCTAACAACAAGTGGAGGGTGTGCATAGACTTCCGCGACCTCAATAAAGCCACCCCCAAAGACTGTTACCCTCTCCCGCGGATCGATCAGATGGTGGATTCAACTGCTGGCTGTGAGAGGATATGCATGATGGACGCTTATCAAGGATATCATCAGATACCCTTTGTTGGTTGCTACTCAGAAAACCTAGAGGTTCCACTGTACAAAAATTTTGTACAAAGGTCTGAACCTTTTCCTAGCTACCATGTGTTCTTTTAAATTAAATTTTGGATCGCCTGCGGAACTTAACACGTTTGATCCAAAACTTAATCTATTTGTTCTTTTAGGTTTTGACTTGGATCTCCTGCGGAACTTAACACGTTCGACCCAAGTCTCCTTAAGTTATTAATTCCATTAAATATTAATTTCCATAATTGGTTCCCAGTACTGACGTGGCGAGGCACATGGCCTTCTTGGATATGGGAGCAACCACCATCGACTAGACAAAACCTTTTATAGAAATCTAATATTTAATTTCCTAAAATAACTTTAGGTTAACCGAATAGAACAATCAAATCACAAGGAAAAGAAAAAACAAAAGAACACAACATCGAAAAACATATTCGAAATTCTAGAACGTAAGCCTCTTGTATTTGGTATTATTTCCATAAATAACTAGTATGATGCGGAAAGAAAAATTACTAGTTATACCTTGTAGAAAAACCTCTTGATCTTCTATCGTATTCCTCTTCTAACCTCGGACGGTGTGTGGGCAACGATCTTCCGAGATGAGAAACCACCAACCACCTTCTTCTCCTTCTAGCTAGGTTCGGCCACAAAGAAAGAAGCTTCACCAAGGAAGAAAATCAAAACACTAACCAAGCTCCAAGAGATGCTAGCTTCCTCTCCTTCTTCTTCTTCTTCTCCAAGTAGTATCCGGCCACCACAAGAGCTCCAAGCCTTTGAGAGAGGTTCGGCCACTAAGAGAGGGAGATGATGATGATGATGGCCGGCCACACCAAGGAACAAAAGAGGGAGAGAAAATAATAGAGGTTGTATCTAATGAAGGCACCCTCACCCCTTCTTTTATATTCCTTGGCCTAGGCAAATTAGGAAATTTAATTACAATAAAATTTCCTCAATTTCCTTGATATGATTTAATTGAGAAAAAAATAAAATAAAATTTCCCAAATTAAAATCTTATGGCCGGCCACATCAATGAAATCAAATTGGACAAGTTTCAATCAACAATTAAAACTTCCTAATTTGTTTCCGGAAATTTTAAAATTAAAATTTCTCTTCAAAAATCTCTTCATGGTTGATAAAAGGAAATTTCTATAATTTTAATTTTACAACATGTGAATAATTTTTAGAGAGAAAATAAAATATCTCACCAATCTACAAATAAGGAAAGAGATCTAATCTCTTTCTTTAATCTTTTGTAGATCTTTTATAAGAGAGATATTTTAATTTAAATTCTCTTTAATAAATTATTTCTTCCACATAATAAAAATTAAAATTAAAATTCCTTTTTAATTTAATTTGGCCGGCCCCCAGTAGCTTGGGTTCAAGCTAGGGCCGGCCACCCAATCTAGCTTGGTTCCTAAGCTAGCTTGGTCGGCCCCCTATTAGTGGGTATAGAAGGTGGGTATAGGTGGGTATAGAACTCTATAAATAAGAGGCTACGATAGGGACCGAGAGGAGGAATTGGTTTTGGTCTCCCGATAAAATTAAGCATCCCGTGTTCGCCCCGAACACACAACTTAATTTTATCAATAATAATTCATTCCACTAGAGAACTATTATTGAACTACCGCACCAATCCCAAATTACATTTTATTGGGCTCCTTCTTATTATGAGCGTGTTAGTCTCCCTGTGTTTAAGATATTGAATGTCCACTAAGTAAGTGAGTTACTGACAACTCATTTAATTAATATCTAAGTCCAAGAGTAGTACCACTCAACCTTATCGTCATGTCGGACTAAGTCCACCTGCAGGGTTTAACATGACAATCCTTATGAGCTCCTCTTGGGGACATTATCAACCTAGTATCTCTAGGACACAGTTTCCTTCTATAATCAACAACACACACTATAAGTGATATCATTTCCCAACTTATCGGGCTTATTGATTCATCGAACTAAATCTCACCCATTGATAAATTAAAGAAATAAATATCAAATATATATGCTTGTTATTATATTAGGATTAAGAGCACACACTTCCATAATAGCTGAGGTTTTTGTTCCTTTATAAAGTCAGTATAAAAGAAACAACCTCAAATGGTCCTACTCAATACACTCTAAGTGTACTAGTGTAATTATACAGTCAAGATAAACTGATACCTAATTACACTACGACCTTCTAATGATTTGTTCCTTTCCATTTTGGTCGTGAGCTACTGTTTATAATTTATAAGGTACTGATAACATTATCTTCTGCATGTGACACCTCATGCTATGTTATCTACAATATAAATTAATTGAACAACTACAAACAAATGTAGATAATTTGACCAAATGTGATTCTTTATTCAAAACAAATGTTTACAAAAGCTTAGGCTTTCAAGATACACCCAACAATCTCCCACTTATACTAATGACTAAGTCGCCATATCTTCTACCATACATCTGATTCCCATTCCTTCCACATGTCGATCGAAAGCTAAGGGCCTTAGTGAAAGGATCCGCCAGTTATCCGCCGATGCAATCTTGGCGATGACAACTTCTCCTCGCCTCATGATATCTCGTATCTAAACGTAGCCTATATGTTTACTTGCCTTATGAGCTCGTGGTTCCTTCGAGTTTGCAATCGCTATTATCACAATAAATTGTGATGATTTTGGGCAAACCAGAATCACATCTAAGTCCATTAGAAAGTTCCCGAGTCATACTGCTTCTTTAGCTACCCTGAGGTCGCTACATACTCGCTTCCATGGTTGAGTCCAAACGCATTTCTGCTAACACTCCTCCATGAAATGGCTCCACCTCCTAAAGTAAACACATAGCCGATGTAGACTTCATTATCTCTATCGGATTAGAAATCAATCCGTGTAACCCACGCACATCATTGGTAAACTAGCATATAATCTCTAGTCCTTCTCGTGTACTTTAATATATGTTTTACCGCAGTCCAATGTCCTTGTCGAGGTTACTCGATATCTGCTGACCATGCCCACAAAGATATCCGGTCTCGTATATAGCATTACATACATTAGGCTTCCTACAACCAAGCATAAGGAACCGCTTTCATGTCCTCTATCTCTTCGATGTCTTTGGAGACATCTCTTTAGATAGAGCTACTCCATGTCTAAAAGGTAAGAAACCTTTCTTGGAATCCTGCATGCTAAAACGAGCAAGGATTGTATCTATATATGAAGCTTGGGATGACACAACATTCTTTTCTTACGATCCCTTATAACTTTGATCCCAAGAATGTGTGCACAATCTCCTAAGTCCTTCATATCAAATTGTTTGACAACCATACCCTTACGATAATACCTTGACATTGTTGCCAATTAACAAAATATCATTTACGATAGTACAAGAAATACCACCACGTTTCCGTAATTTTTATATACACAAGACTCATCCGGACTTTGAATAAATCCATATGATGGATTACTTCATTAAACCGGATGTTCCAAGACCTCAAGCTTGCTTTAGTCCATAAATGGATCGATTGAGCTTGCACACTAGATGCTCTTTGCCTTTTTCAATAAACCCTTCTGGTTGCTTCATATGGATGTTCTCTTCAAGACTTCCATTAAGGAAAGATGTCTTGACATCCATTTGCCAAATCTCATAATTCATATGAGCGAATGGATAAGAGTATCCGGATAGACTTAAGCATGGCCACCGGTGAAAAGGTCTTCTCATAATCGATTCCTCTTTCCGAGTGTACCCTTTCGCAAGCCTAGCTTTGAAGGTTTCTACCTTCCCGTTTGTCCTCTCTTTCCTTTTGTAAATCCACTGCATCCACGGCTTTTACACCATCAGTGGTTCTACAAGCTCCCGGACCTTATTAGAGTACATAGACTCTATTTGAATTCATTGCCTTTGCCAAGAGATCTATATCTTGGAGTGCTTTGTCATATGTTCAGGATCAGGTTCATGTTTACCCGGATCAAGTCCGAAGACTCTCCCAAAACATGAATCTCTCAGTTGCCTTACAACCCTCCCACTACGACGAGACATTGTCTGCGTGGTTGTGTATCATGTGACACGTGTTGGTCTCTTGTGGTACTTCATCTTGTACTATTGGTACTCAAGTAGACGTGTCCTCTAAGTTCTTCTAAAACAACTTTACATCGGGCTTGTGATCCATTATATAGTCTTCTTCTAAAACGGGCATTGATGCTAACAATGACCTTCCGATCTTTAGGACTATAAAATAAACCACCTTTCGTTCCTTTGGGATATCCTACAAACACGCGAACTTCAGAGATTCTAACTTATCGATCGGTTTCAAAGACATGTCTTGGACTACCCCAAACCGAATATGTCTTAGACGGGTTTCGCCCATTCCACAATTCTACGGAGTAGAAGAAACTGATTTAGAAGGTACTAAGTTCGAACACACCTTTTCAGAGCATATCCCCAAAATTGTAATTCTGAATAACTCATCATCGATCTAACCATCTCCATAAGAGTCATATTCCTTCGCTCTGCCACACCATTCCATTGGGGTGTTCCGGTGCGGACAATTGGGATTGAATCCTAGCCTCGATAAGTAATTCCTAAACTCTCCTAAGAGGTATTCGCCACCACGATCGGATCGTAGTGTCTTGATACTTTACCTAATCGTTTCTCTACATCGGCCTTGTATTCTTGAACTTATCAAAGCACTCTTGTGTAGCATTAGGTAAATGTATCCGTATCTTGAATAATCGTCTATGAAAGAGATAAAATATTCAAAACCTCCTCTTGCTTGGACAGACATAGGACCACACAAATCAGAGTGAACCAATTCTAACACTTCTTTGGCTCTATACCCCTTGGCCTTGAACGGCCTCTTGGTCATTTTTCCTTCTAAGCAGGATTCACAAGTTGGAAAATTTTCCAACTCTAATGAACTCAAAAGTCCATCGGCTATAAGCCTCTGAATTCTACTTAAGTTAATATGACCAAGCCTTAGATGCCAAAGATATGCTTGGTTCATTTCCGAAGGTTCTTTTCTCTTATTAGAATTAGAAGATGAGTTATAAATTTCCATGTTATGCTTTGTGGAAGAAATTGGATTTAAAGTATACAAATTGCCAACTAATGCACCAGAACAGATAATCACTTTATTTCTTTTAATAACTACATCGTTACTAAAGGAAACTGAATATCCATCTAAAAACAGTTTAGAAATTGAAATTAAATTCTTTCTAAAACTAGATACATAAAGACAATTTCTTAAAATCAAATTTCTATTTCTACTAAAAGATAAGTAGACGTCTCTCACTGCAACAGCTGCCACTTTAGTAGCATTGCCCATGTAGATGGTAATCTCTCCTTCAGATAGTCGTCGGGTTTCCTGGAACCCCTGCAGGGAATTTGCAGACATGATCAGTGGCTCCCGTATCTACACACCAGGTGCTGGTAGATAACACCGCTAAACATGTTTCAACAACTAGAGCATGAGATATACCTTTGTTTTGGTTCCTACGAGGACAGTCCGCCTTCCAATGTCCTGCCTGCTTGCAGATGAAGCACTTGCCCTTGGGCTTCTCCACTCCAGCTTTAAATCCTGTACTCTGAGATTTATTCACTTTCTTTGCTGAGCCAGCTTGTTTCTTCTTCTTCTTTCCTCTCGGTTTAGAAGTAGAACCATTTTCAGCATAGTGAATTTGAGAATTGTGACGAAATAATCCTTCTACCGCTTGAAGTTCTGTCAGTAGTTCCCCTAATAAATAAATCCTCTTATTCATATTATAGTTCAGGCGGAACTGCTCAAAACTTCTAGGTAGCGTTTGGAGGATCATATTGATCTGGGTTTCCCCATCAATTTCTCCTCCAAGGATCTGTATCTCGTTCAGATAAGCCATCATCTTTAGGATATGATCCCTTACAGGAGTACCCTCTTGCATGGTGGCTGTCATTATCTTTCTCATAGCTTCTTCTCTAGAAGCCCTATCCTGATGACCAAAGAGTTCCTTGAAATCTAATATTTAATTTCCTAAAATAACTTTAGGTTAACCGAATAGAACAATCAAATCACAAGGAAAAGAAAAAACAAAAGAACACAACATCGAAAAACATATTCGAAATTCTAGAACGTAAGCCTCTTGTATTTGGTATTATTTCCATAAATAACTAGTATGATGCGGAAAGAAAAATTACTAGTTATACCTTGTAGAAAAACCTCTTGATCTTCTATCGTATTCCTCTTCTAACCTCGGACAGTGTGTGGGCAACGATCTTCCGAGATGAGAAACCACCAACCACCTTCTTCTCCTTCTAGCTAGGTTCGGCCACAAAGAAAGAAGCTTCACCAAGGAAGAAAATCAAAACACTAACCAAGCTCCAAGAGATGCTAGCTTCCTCTCTTTCTTCTTCTTCTTCTCCAAGTAGTATCCGGCCACCACAAGAGCTCCAAGCCTTTGAGAGAGGTTCGGCCACCAAGAGAGGGAGATGATGATGATGATGGCCGGCCACACCAAGGAACAAAAGAGGGAGAGAAAATAATAGAGGTTGTATCTAATGAAGGCACCCTCACCCCTTCTTTTATATTCCTTGGCCTAGGCAAATTAGGAAATTTAATTACAATAAAATTTCCTTGATATGATTTAATTGAGAAAAAAATAAATAAAATTTCCCAAATTGAAATCTTATGGCCGGCCACATCAATGAAATCAAATTGGACAAGTTTCAATCAACAATTAAAACTTCCTAATTTGTTTCCGAAAATTTTAAAATTAAAATTTCTCTTCAAAAATCTCTTCATGGTTGATAAAAGGAAATTTCTATAATTTTAATTTTACAACATGTGAATAATTTTTAGAGAGAAAATAAAATATCTCACCAATCTACAAATAAGGAAAGAGATCTAATCTCTTTCTTTAATCTTTTGTAGATCTTTTATAAGAGAGATATTTTAATTTAAATTCTCTTTAATAAATTATTTCTTCCACATAATAAAAATTAAAATTAAAATTCCTTTTTAATTTAATTTGGCCGGCCCACTAGCTTGGGTTCAAGCCACCCAATTTTATACCTAGGCCGGCCCTAGCTTGGTTCCCAAGCTAGCTTGGCCGGCCCCCTATTAGTGGGTATAGAAGGTGGGTATAGGTGGGTATAGAACTCTATAAATAAGAGGCTACGATAGGGACCGAGCGGAGGAATTGGTTTTGGTCTCCCGATAAAATTAAGCATCCCGTGTTCGCCCCGAACACACAACTTAATTTTATCAATAATAATTCATTCCACTAGAGAACTATTATTGAACTACCGCACCAATCCCAAATTACATTTTTTTGGGCTCCTTCTTATTATGAGCGTGTTAGTCTCCCTGTGTTTAAGATATCGAATGTCCACTAATTAAATGAGTTACTGACAACTCATTTAATTAATATCTAAGTCCAAGAGTAGTACTACTCAACCTTATCGTCATGTCGGACTAAGTCCACCTGCAGGGTTTAACATGACAATCCTTATGAGCTCCTCTTGGGGACATTATCAACCTAGTATCTCTAGGACACAGTTTCCTTCTATAATCAACAACACACACTATAAGTGATATCATTTCCCAACTTATCGGGCTTATTGATTCATCGAACTAAATCTCACCCATTGATAAATTAAAGAAATAAATATCAAATATATATGCTTGTTATTATATTAGGATTAAGAGCACACACTTCCATAATAGCTGAGGTTTTTGTTCCTTTATAAAGTCAGTATAAAAGAAACGACCTCTAATGGTCCTACTCAATACACTCTGAGTGTACTAGTGTAATTATATAGTCAAGATAAACTAATACCTAATTACACTACGACCTTCTAATGGTTTGTTCCTTTCCTTTTTAGTCGTGAGCTACTGTTTATAATTTATAAGGTACTGATAACATCATCTTCTGTATGTGACACCACATACTATGTTATCTACAATATAAATTAAATGAACAACTACAAACAAATGTAGACAATTTGACCAAATGTGATTCTTTATTCATAATGAATGTTTACAAAGCTTAGGCTTTCAGTATACACTCCAACACCCTTAGCTAGGGAGGATCAGGAGAAGGTTAGCTTCATAACGGCTGATGGTACTTTCTGCTATACGGTCATGCCATTTGGACTTAGGAATGCTGGGGCCACCTACCAAAGGATGATCGACAAAAGCTTTCGGGGTCAGATCGGGCGGAACGTGGAGGTCTATGTTGATGACATCCTAATCAAGTCCCCCCTGGCGTCCAGTCTAATAAAAGATGTAGAAGAAACCTGTGGGACTCTGAGGCAATATGGTGCAAAGCTGAATCCCCTGAAATGTCTGTTCGGGGCCAAAGGAGGGAAGTTTCTGGGCTATCTGGTGACTGAACGAGGGATAGAAGCCAATCCTGAGAAGGTTCAAGCACTCCGAAACATGCAGATCCCTCAGAATCTGAAGGAGATGCAGAAGTTAGTAGGCAGGATAACGGCGTTGTCCAGATTTATCTCCAGATCTGCAGATCGAGCCGCGCCCTTCTTCAAAGTCCTCAGGAAAGCAACTAAGTTTCAGTGGACGGAAGAGTGCACACAGGCCTTTGAGGAGCTAAAGCAATACCTGGAATCTTTACCAGCGCTGTTCAAACCTGTTGTTGGAGAACCCCTTTGGGTCTATTTATTGGCCACCCCCGAGGCTGTGGGGGTCGTGCTAGTTAAAGAGCAGGATAATGTACAACGGCCAGTGTATTTTTTCAGCCATCTATTGAAGGGGGCTGAGTCTCGGTACACAGCCCTGGAAAAGTTGGTTTACGAACTTGTTCTCATGGCTCGGCGCCTCCGACCATATTTTCTGGCACATCCTATTACCGTTCTGACAAACAGTACGATGGGGCGGGCTCTCACCAAGGTAGAGGTAGCAGGTCGACTTATCAAATGGGCAACCGAGCTAGGGGAATATGATATACAGTATCAGCCCCGAACCGCGATCAAGGCGCAGGCTCTGGCGGATTTCTTGACAGAGGTTTATCAAGCGGATTCGGAGGAGGTTTGGAAAGTTTACGTAGACGAGTCGACATTATGCAGCTGGCTGTACGGCTAAATTTCAGAGCTACCAACAATGAGGCAGAATATGAAGCCCTATTAGCAGGTCTGCAAGCAGCTCGGCATGTGGGGGCAAGCCAAGTAGCAATATACTCAGATTCGCAGCTAGTGACTCAACAGGTGACCGGACATTTTGAGGCAAACAACGAAAAGATGCAAGTTTACAAGGAAGCCTATGAGAAGATGAGGAAAGATTTTAAAGAGGTCACAGTCACTAAGATTCCCAGGACTGAAAATGAAAGAGCAGATGAATTAGCTAAAATGGCCAGCTCCCTGACCACTTGGGTACTTGACAGATCTATAGCACAGACCTTCCTTATAACTCAGATAGATCTACAAAATAACCTGGGAGGAGTAATTGATTGGAAGACGCCCATAATAAATTTCCTCCAGCAAGGAATTGTACCAACCAACTTAGAAGAGGCGCGTGTGCTCAGGAGACAGGCTCATTCTTATGTTATGATTGGAGATCAACTATACAAAAGGTCTTTCTCCAGACCTCTGCTCAAGTGCTTGGGTATGGAAGAAGCAGATCAGGCCTTGCGGGAGATACATTTGGGGTGCTGTGGCAATCATACAGGCGGAAGAACGCTGGCTCGGAAAGTACTACTGGCCGGGTATTTTTGGCCTACCCTGCAAAAGGATGCACAGAAGCTGGTGAATACTTGTTTGTCATGCCAGAAGTATCAGAACTTGACGCACCGACCCATAGAGCTGCTGAGAACTTCTATAGTGTCTTGCCCGTTTGACCAATGGGGTATGGATATCGTGGGACCTTTCCCGATGGCTACAGGGCAAAGACGTTTTTTGTTGGTAGCAGAAGACTACTTCTCCAAATGGGTAGAGGCGGAAGCTCTGGCCAGAATTACTGAAGATGCGGTGATCCAGTTCTTGTGGAAGAATATCTTTTGCAGATTCGGCTTACCTTATAAGTTAGTGTCGGACAATGGCAGACAATTTCAAGGACGCAAGATACAAAATTGGTGCAAGGGGTTCGGCATAACTCAGGCCTTTACTTCGGTGGTGCATCCTCAGAGCAATGGTCAGACAGAGGTGGTCAATCGAGAAATAGTGCGAGGGCTCAAGGTCAAGCTGGATCACACGGGAGGCAATTGGGTGGACGAACTGCCGAGCATTTTATGGGCTTATCGTACGACACCCCGAGAAAGCACAGGTCTGACGCCTTTCCATTTGGTATATGGCAATGAAGCAGTGGTACCTCTGGAGGTCGGGATACCGTCCGTCAGAAGAATGATGTACGACGAAGGGAACACAGAGCGACGGCTGGCCGAACTAGATTTCATCAGCAAAATTCGCGAACAAACAGCTGCCAGGCTGGAACCCTATAGACAGAGGATGAGACAAAACTATAATAGAAAGGTGATCCCTTGACTCTTCGGAGAATGAGACCTAGTCTGGAAGCAGGTGAAACCCTTAGGGGAAGTGACAAAGCTGGCGCCTCAATGGGACGGACCATACAAAGTTATCAAGAAACTGGTATCAGGGGCCTATTATTTGCAGGATGCTCAAGGAAGGAAGCTAGACCGACCTTGGAGTGCTAACTACCTACGGCCCTATCGGGTTTGAGGGTGCTGACTCTGTTGGTATAAGCCAGGTCAGGTGAAGGGCCTGAGGATAGCAGGGTAGTCAAGTAAAAGCTCAAAGATACATATGTACATGTAAAAATCTCATCAGTTTAAGTAGTTGGTACAGATCATTTAAAAGGGGCAAAGATCTCATCCGGAAAGCCTTGAATGATCTTGTCTTGATCCAAGAAGTTTGCGAGAGGGATGGAGCTTAGGAAGTTTTGTGCGTGAAGTTGCCGAATAACTCCAGCCACCGTGTAGGGCACGGTTGCAGAAAAGCGTGCCCCAACCTGGGATAAAAATTCAGGAGAGCTCAGATACAACATCCGACTTCGAAGGCAACGATCACTCTCTCCTTCCCGATAGACCGCCAAGGCGGTGGATACTCCCGTCAAAGCCGCTCGAGACTGGGATAGTTCTGCTTTCAGATGTTGGTTGCTACTCAGAAAACTTATAGGTTCCACTGTACAAAAATTTTGTACAAAGGTCTGAACCTTTTCCTAGCTACCATGTGTTCTTTTAAATTAAATTTTGGATCGCTTGCGGAACTTAACACGTTTGATCCAAAACTTAATCTATTTGTTCTTTTAGGTTTTGACTTGGATCTCCTGCGGAACTTAACACGTTCGACCCAAGTCTCCTTAAGTTATTAATTCCATTAAATATTAATTTCCATAAAAGGTTCCCAGTACTGACGTGGCGAGGCACATGGCCTTCTTGGATATGGGAGCAACCACCACCGACTAGACAAAACCTTTAATAGAAAGTTAATATTTAATTTCCTAAAATAACTTTAGGTTAACCAAAGAGAACAATCAAATCACAAGGAAAAGAAAGAAACAAAAGAACACAACATCGAAAAACATATTCGAAATACTAGAACGTAAGCCTCTTGTATTTAGTATTATTTCCATAAATAACTAGCATGATGCGGAAAAGGAAAAACTACTAGTTATACCTTCTAGAAAGACCTCTTGATCTTCTACCGTATTCCTCTTCTAACCTCGGACGTTGTGTGGGCAACGATCTACCAAGATGAGAAACCACCAACCACCTTCTTCTCCTCCAAGCAAGGTTCGGCCACAAAGGAAAAACTTCACCAAGGAGGAAAACCAAAATACTAACCAAGCTCCAAGAGATGCTAGCTTTCTCTCCTTCTTCTTCTTCTTCTTCTCCGAGTAGTATCCGGCCACCACAAGAGCTCCAAGGGAGAGGGAGAGGTTCGGGCACCACAAGAGGAAGAGAAGGAGATGATGGCCGGTCACACCAAGGAACAAAAGAGGGAGAGAAATAATAGATGTTGTATATCATGAAGGCACCCTCACCCCTTCTTTTATATTCCTTGGCCTAGGCAAATTAGGAAATTTAATTACAATAAAATTTCCTTAATTTTCCTTGACATGAATTAATTGAGAAAAATAAAATAAAATTTCCCAATCAACTTGTAATGGTCGGCCATAATCAAAAGGAGCAAATTAGGAGAGTTTCAATCAACAAATTAAAACTTCCAAATTTGTTTCCGGAAATTTTAAAAAATAAAATTTCTCTTTAAAAATCTCTTCATGGTTAATAAAAGGAAATTTCTATAATTTTAATTTTATTAACATGTGAATAATTTTAAAGAGAAAATAAAATATCTCTCCAATCTACAAATAAGGAAAGAGATCTAATCTCTTTCTTTAATCTTTTGTAGATCTTTTACAAGAGAGATATTTTAATTTTAATTCTCTTTAAATTATATCTTCCACATAATAATAAAAATTAAAATTAAATTTCTTTTTTAATTTAATTTGGCCGGCCCTACTAGCTTGGGTTCAAGCTAGGGCCGGCCACCCAATTTTATACCTAGGCCGGCCCTAGCTTGTTCCCAAGCTAGCTTGGCCGGCCCCTATTGGGTGGGTATAGAAGGTGGGTATAGGTGGGTATAGAACTCTATAAATAAGAGGCTACGATAGGGACCGAGAGGAGGAATTGGTTTTGGTCTCCGATAAAATTAAGCATCCCGTGTTCGACCACACAACTTAATTTTATCAATGATAATTCATTCCACTAGAGAACTATCATTGAACTACCGCACCAATCCCAAATTACATTTTTGGGCTCCTTCTTATTATGAGTGTGTTAGTCTCCCCGTGTTTAAGATATCGAATGTCCACTAATTAAGTGAGTTACTGACAACTCATTTAATTAATATCTAAGTCCAAGAGTAGTACCACTCAACCTTATCGTCATGTCGGACTAAGTCCACCTGCAGGGTTTAACATGACAATCCTTATGAGCTCCTCTTGGGGACATTATCAACCTAGTATCTCTAGGACACAGTTTCCTTCTATAATCAACAACACACACTATAAGTGATACCATTTCCCAACTTATCGGGTTTATTGATTCATCGAACTAAATCTCACCCATTGATAAATTAAAGAAATAAATATCAAACATATGTGCTTGTTATTATATTAGGATTAAGAGCACACACTTCCATAATAACTGAGGTCTTTGTTCCTTTATAAAGTCAGTATAAAAGAAACGACCTCTAATGGTCCTACTCAATACACTCTGAGTGTACTAGTGTAATTATATAGTCAAGATAAACTAATACCTAATTACACTACGACCTTCTAATGGTTTGTTCCTTTCCTTTTTAGTCGTGAGCTACTGTTTATAATTTATAAGGTACTGATAACATCATCTTCTGTATGTGACACCACATACTATGTTATCTACAATATAAATTAAATGAACAACTACAAACAAATGTATACAATTTGACCAAATGTGATTCTTTATTCATAATGAATGTTTACAAAGCTTAGGCTTTCAGTATACACTCCAACAATCTCCCACTTATACTAATGACTAAGCTGCCATATCTTCTACCATACATTTGATTCCCATTCCCTCCACATGCCGATCGAAAGCTTTCGCCGGAAGGGCCTTAGTGAAAGGATCTGCCAGGTTATCCGCTGATACAATCTTGGCGATGACAACTTCTCCTCGCTTCACAATATCTCGTATCAGGCGGTACTTGCGCTCTATATGTTTACTTGCCTTATGGGCTCGTGGTTCCTTCGAGTTTGCAACTGCACCGCTATTATCACAATAAATTGTGATGATTTTGGGCAAACTATGAATCACATCTAAGTCCATTAGAAAGTTCCTGAGTCATACTGCTTCTTTAGCTGCCTCAGAGGCTGCTACATACTCAGCTTCCATGGTTGAGTCCGAAACGTATTTCTGCTTAACACTCCTCCATGAAATGGCTCCACCTCCTAAAGTAAACACATAGCCTGATGTAGACTTACTGTTATCCCTATCTGATTGGAAATCTGAATCCGTGTAACCCACAGGGAGCAAATCGTCTGTTTGATAAACTAGCATATAATCTCTAGTCCTTCTCAGGTACTTTAATATATGCTTTACCGCAGTCCAATGTCCTTGTCCAGGGTTGATTTGATATCTGCTGACCATGCCCACGGCAAAACAGATATCAGGTCTCGTACATAGCATTGCATACATTAGGCTTCCTACAGCCGAAGCATAAGGAACTGCTTTCATGTCCTCTATCTCTTTTGATGTCTTTGGAGACATCTCTTTAGATAGAGCTACTCCATGTCTAAAAGGTAAGAAACCTTTCTTGGAATCCTGCATGCTAAAACGAGCAAGGATTGTATCTATGTATGAAGCTTGGGACAGACACAACATTCTTTTCTTACGATCCCTTATAACTTTGATCCCAAGAATGTGTGCACAATCTCCTAAGTCCTTCATATCAAATTGTTTGGACAACCATACCCTTATGTCTGATAATACCTTGACATTGTTGCCAATTAACAAAATATTATCTACGTATAGTACAAGAAATACCACCACGTTTCCGTTACACTTCTTATATACACAAGATTCATCCGGACTTTGAATAAATTCATATGACTGGATTACTTCATTAAACCGGATGTTCCAAGATCTTGAAGCTTGCTTTAGTCCATAAATGGACCGATTGAGCTTGCACACTAGATGCTCTTTGCCTTTTTCAATGAACCCTTCTGGTTGCTTCATATGGATGTTCTCTTCAAGACTTCCATTAAGGAAAGCTGTCTTGACATCCATTTGTCAAATCTCATAATCCATATGAGCAGCAATGGATAAGAGTATCCGGATAGACTTAAGCATGGCTACCGGTGAAAAGGTTTCCTCATAATCGATTCCCTCTTTCTGAGTGTACCCTTTCGCAACAAGCCTAGCTTTGAAGGTTTCTACCTTCCCGTCTGTCCCTCTTTTCCTTTTGTAGATCCACTTGCATCCAACGGCTTTTATACCATCAGGTGGTTCGCTCCCAGACCTTATTAGAGTACATAGACTCTATTTCAGAATTCATTGCCTTTTGCCAAGATGCTGCATCTATATCTTGGAGTGCTTCGTCGTATGTTCGTGGATCAGGTTCATGTTTACCCGGGATCAAGTCCGAAGACTCTCCCAAAAACATGAATCTTTCAGGCTGCCTTACAACCCTCCCACTACGACGAGGCACTGTCTGTGGTTGTGTATCATGTGTGACACGTGTTGCAGTCTCTTGTGGTACTTCATCTTGTACTGTTGGTACTGAAGTAGACGTGTCCTCTCTAAGTTCTTCTAAAACAACTTTGCTACTAGGCTTGTGATCCATTATATAGTATTCTTCTAAAAACTGGGCATTGGTGCTAACAATGACCTTCTAGTCTTTAGGACTATAAAATAAACCACCTTTCGTTCCTTTGAGATATTCTACAAACACGCGAACTTCTGTATGAGATTCTAACTTATCTGCATCTGGTTTCAGCACATGTGCTGGACTACCCCAAATCCGAATATGTCTTAGACTGGGTTTTCGCCCATTCCACAATTCTATGGGAGTAGAAGAAACTGATTTAGAAGGTACTAAGTTCAGAACGTATACTGCTGTTTCCAGAGCATATCCCCAAAACGAATTTGGTAATTCTGAATAACTCATCATCGATCTAACCATCTCCATAAGAGTTCTATTCCTTCGTTCTGCTACACCATTCTGTTGGGGTGTTCCAGGTGCAGACAATTGGGATTGAATCCCAGCCTCTGATAAGTAATTCCTAAACTCTCCTAAGAGGTATTCGCCACCACGATCAGATCGTAGTGTCTTGATACTTTTACCTAATCGTTTTTCCACATCAGCCTTGTATTCTTTGAACTTATCAAAGCACTCGGACTTGCGGCGCATTAGGTAAATATATCCATATCTTGAATAATCATCTATGAAAGAGACAAAATATTCAAAACCTCCTCTTGCCTGGACAGACATAGGACCACACAAATCAGAGTGAACCAATTCTAACACTTCTTTGGCTCTATACCCCTTGGCCTTAAAAGGCCTCTTGGTCATTTTACCTTCCAAGCAAGATTCACAAGTTGGAAAATTTTCCTACTCTAATGAACCCAAAAGTCCATCGGCTATAAGCCTCTGAATCCTACTTAAGTTAATATGACCAAGCCTTAGATGCCAAAGATATGCTTGGTTCATTTCTGAAGGTTCTTTTCTCTTATTTGAGTTAGAAGATGAATTATAAATTTCCATGTTTTGCTTTGTGGAAGAAATTGGATTTAAAGTATACAAATTGCCAACTAATGCACCAGAACAGATAATCACTTTATTTCTTTTAATAACTACATCGTTTCTGAAAGAAACTGAATATTCATCTAAAAACAGTTTAGAAACTGAAATTAAATTCTTTCTAAAACTGGGTACATAAAGACAATTTCTTAAAACCAAATTTTTATTTCTACTAAAAGATAAGTAGACGTCTCCCACTGCAACAGCTGCCACCTTAGTAGCATTGCCCATGTAGACGGTAATCTCCCCTTCAGATAGTCGTCGGGTTTCCTGGAACCCCTGCAAGGAATTGCAGACATGATCAGTGGCTCCCGTATCTACACACCAGGTGCTAGTAGATAACACCGCTAAACATGTTTCAACAACTAGAGCATGAGATATACCTTTGTTTTGGTTCTTACGAGGACAGTCCGCCTTCTAATGCCCTGACTGTTTGCAGATGAAGCACTTGCCCTTCGGCTTCTTCACTCCAGCTTTAAATCCTGTACTCGGAGATTTATTCACTTTCTTTGCTGAACCAGCTTGTTTCTTCTTCTTCTTTCCTCTCGGTTTAGAAGTAGAACCATTTTCAGCATAGTGAATTTGAGAATTGTGACGAAATAATCCTTCTGCTGCTTGAAGCTCTGTCAGTAGTTCCCCTAATGAATAAATCCTCTTATTCATATTATAGTTCAGGCGGAACTGCTCAAAACTTCTAGGTAGCGTTTGGAGGATCATATCGATCTGGGTTTCCCCATCAATTTCTCCTCCAAGGATCTGTATCTCGTTCAGATAAGCCATCATCTTTAGGATATGATCCCTTACAGGAGTACCCTCTTGCATGGTGGTTGTCATTATCTTTCTCATAGCTTCTTGTCTAGAAGCCCTATCCCGATGACCAAAGAGTTCCTTGAGATTGTTCATAATATCATAAGCTGTTGGTAAATCTTGATGTTGCAATACATTTGACATTGAAGCCAAAATGTAACACCGCGCCATCTCATCTGCCTTTACCCATCTCTTATGATATTCAATCTCCTCTTGGGTAGATTCACCAGTGGGTGCATCAGGACAAGGTTCAGTCAGTACAAATTTATAGCTTTCAGCAGTCAGAACAATATCCAGGTTTCTTTTCCAATCTATGTAATTTGGTCCAGTAAGTCTATTTTGTTGAAGTATGATGGACAGTGGGTTGAAAGTCATCCTAAGAATCACAAATAACTTTTGGTCAGAACTCTAAATTTAGAATAATATTGATTCCTCAAACAATACTATTTTAAATTAACCAACACCTCATAACACCGTGAATTTTGTATGCCACGTTAGTGTGGACGTATACAATTTCAACATTTGTAAAAGGAGGGTTTTAACCCATTAATTTTATTATCTTGTCAACCTAACTTTTTGACAAATAAAATTAATAGTTGGTATTATTTGGTCACACAAATAGCAGTGACTCCGTTGGGGAGGATACTATTAGATGTGTCTAAGTGTACACCATTACTTGACACTAAGTCCATTAATAAGATTATGCTCCTTCCGTTGGGGAAGATCACACGCTCTTAATTAACTTCCTATAGTCATCCAAAAATGGAAGTCTGATCTAGTGATCCGCAAACAAGCTCATCCGTTATGGAGGAAGGCACTCAGAGCCAACGCACAAGCTTGTTTGCATCACTTACAAACCAGTAATGGAGACCATGGGATTTACTTAAAAATCCCTCTCCCACTTAGTTATTTATAAATGAGGAATTTTAACTATGCTAGCCTACTAAACTTATAAACTAACATGCACACACAGCACAATATAAAAGCAATAAATAGAAAATCAAAGTTTCAACTATTATGGCTTTTATCTTTAATTGTCTTCCGTGTGTTGTCATCCGAAGCTTGGCCACCGCCACCGGGTCTAACTGTCGCATCCATCTTGCTCCTAGTTCCGCTGCGCCTCTGGTCCTTAGAAGGTTCCACGCTTTGCAAGATTCGATCCGCGACATAAATAGAATTTTACATTTTTGATCCTATATTCCATAAAAGGAATGTACATGTATCTAGATCAAAAATAAAATCCTAATAAAACTAAATACAGCTCCTGCTGTATTTTAATACAATCATGCACACACATATAAATGCCCTTGACATGTCCAAGGGTCCAATTACACATATAATAACTAAAAGCCATAATAGTTGGATCCTGCATCTATAGAGTTAGCACATCCTACTATTAACCTGCCTAAATTATGTATGACATGTGCATAATTAACCTAATACCAAATACACAGAGGCAAAACCCTAGCTCTGATACCAATTGTTGGTTGCTACTCGGAAAACTTATAGGTTCCACTATACAAAAATTTTGTACAAAGGTCTGAACCTTTTCCTAGCTACCATGTGTTCTTTTAAATTAAATTTTGGATCGCCTGCGGAACTTAACACGTTTGATCCAAAACTTAATCTATTTGTTCTTTTAGGTTTTGACTTGGATCTCCTGCGGAACTTAACACGTTCGACCCAAGTCTCCTTAAGTTATTAATTCTATTAAATATTAATTTCTATAAAAGGTTCCCAGTACTGACGTGGCGAGGCACATGGCCTTCTTGGATATGGGAGCAACCACCACCGACTAGACAAAACCTTTAATAGAAAGCTAATATTTAATTTCCTAAAATAACTTTAGGTTAACCAAAGAGAACAATCAAATCACAAGGAAAAGAAAGAAACAAAAGAACACAACATCGAAAAACATATTCGAAATACTAGAACGTAAGCCTCTTGTATTTGGTATTATTTCCATAAATAACTAGCATGATGCGGAAAAGGAAAAACTACTAGTTATACCTTCTAGAAAGACCTCTTGATCTTCTACCGTATTCCTCTTCTAACCTCGGACGTTGTGTGGGCAATGATCTTCCAAGATGAGAAACCACCAACCACCTTCTTCTCCTCCAAGCAAGGTTCGGCCACAAAGGAAAAACTTCACCAAGGAGGAAAACCAAAATACTAACCAAGCTCCAAGAGATGCTAGCTTTCTCTCCTTCTTCTTCTTCTTCTCCGAGTAGTATCCGGCCACCACAAGAGCTCCAAGGGAGAGGGAGAGGTTCGGCCACCACAAGAGGAAGAGAAGGAGATGATGGCCGGCCACACCAAGGAACAAAAGAGGGAGAGAAATAATAGATGTTGTATATCATGAAGGCACCCTCACCCCTTCTTTTATATTCCTTGGCCTAGGCAAATTAGGAAATTTAATTACAATAAAATTTCCTTAATTTTCCTTGACATGAATTAATTGAGAAAAATAAAATAAAATTTCCCAATCAACTTGTAATGGCCGGCCATAATCAAAAGGAGCAAATTAGGAGAGTTTCAATCAACAAATTAAAACTTCCTAATTTGTTTCCGGAAATTTTAAAATTAAAATTTCTCTTCAAAAATCTCTTCATGGTTGATAAAAGGAAATTTCTATAATTTTAATTTTACAACATGTGAATAATTTTTAGAGAGAAAATAAAATATCTCACCAATCTACAAATAAGGAAAGAGATCTAATCTCTTTCTTTAATCTTTTGTAGATCTTTTATAAGAGAGATATTTTAATTTAAATTCTCTTTAATAAATTATTTCTTCCACATAATAAAAATTAAAATTAAAATTCCTTTTTAATTTAATTTGGCCGGCCCCCACTAGCTTGGGTTCAAGCTAGGGCCGGCCACCCACTTAGGCCGGCCCTAGCTTGGTTCCCAAGCTAGCTTGGCCGACCCCCTATTAGTGGGTATAGAAGGTGGGTATAGGTGGGTATAGAACTCTATAAATAAGAGGCTACGATAGGGACCGAGAGGAGGAATTGGTTTTGGTCTCCCGATAAAATTAAGCATCCCGTGTTCGCCCTGAACACACAACTTAATTTTATCAATAATAATTCATTCCACTAGAGAACTATTATTGAACTACCGCACCAATCCCAAATTACATTTTTGGGCTCCTTCTTATTATGAGTGTGTTAGTCTCCCTATGTTTAAGATATCGAATGTCCACTAATTAAGTGAGTTACTGACAACTCATTTAATTAATATCTAAGTCCAAGAGTAGTACTACTCAACCTTATCGTCATGTCGGACTAAGTCCACCTGCAGGGTTTAACATGACAATCCTTATGAGCTCCTCTTGGGGACATTATCAACCTAGTATCTCTAGGACACAGTTTCCTTCTATAATCAACAACACACACTATAAGTGATATCATTTCCCAACTTATCGGGCTTATTGATTCATCGAACTAAATCTCACCCATTGATAAATTAAAGAAATAAATATCAAATATATATGCTTGTTATTATATTAGGATTAAGAGCACACACTTCCATAATAGCTGAGGTTTTTGTTCCTTTATAAAGTCAGTATAAAAGAAACGACCTCTAATGGTCCTACTCAATACACTCTGAGTGTACTAGTGTAATTATATAGTCAAGATAAACTAATACCTAATTACACTACGACCTTCTAATGGTTTGTTCCTTTCCTTTTTAGTCGTGAGCTACTGTTTATAATTTATAAGGTACTGATAACATCATCTTCTGTATGTGACACCACATACTATGTTATCTACAATATAAATTAAATGAACAACTACAAACAAATGTAGACAATTTGACCAAATGTGATTCTTTATTCATAATGAATGTTTACAAAGCTTAGGCTTTCAGTATACACTCCAACATCAGAGCCCTCAGTTCAGCTGCTTGAGTTTCCAGTTGAGCTGCCTGAACCTCCAATTTCTTGTTCCTCTCCTGCAGAAGGGTATCCTTGGACTGTATTTCCTGAGCCTGGTGGGCTAGTTGTTGCTGGTACCCTGCCTCGGATGCAGCTCTCCCCTCCTTCAACGCGTGGAGCTCATCCTTGACTTGTACCAGGGACCTTTTCTGTCGGTTGGTCTGATTGGTCATGGCTTGGATTTCTGCCCGCAATGCATAACTAGCTTGGGCTGGGTCATTCAATTGCAGCTCTAATTCAAAGACCCTCTCTCGGAGTTCTTTGCTTTCATGATGGAGGTTGTGGAAAGACTGGTTCAGAACTAAAGATTCTGCATGAGTCTGGATGGAAGATATAACCTTCAGTTAAGGCAAATTAATAACAAGCGTAAGGTATGGGGTACTTACTTTAGCCCAGGACTTCGAGAACCTATCCATCTGGACTAGTGGCGGCGCGCTATCCATTTGACTCATGCTCTCTGCCCACAAGCTGCCAAGACAGCCTTTCATCATCAGAAGGCTCGTGGGGACGTCATGTCGCCGAACTAAGGCAGCTTCAGAAGGGATAGTGGTCTTGTAACGATAGCGACCGGAGAAGGAAGGTTGAGAAGGGCCGACGGCAGAGCCGGGAGGAGCAGGAGGAGGCCCTGGAATGTGCTCAGGTGGCGCTGCGTCATGATGCTCGCTTGAGCTAGATTCCTCAGCAGGGGTAGGGGCAGAGCGGGATGTCGCTGGTCTTCCCCTGTAAGGGTTGGAGGAGGCTGCCAGATAAACAAAACAAGAATGACGAGGGGAATGGTGTTAGAGCCAGCCACAGTGGCAGCGGGAGGCAATTGGGTAGTAAAAGGAACATGATCAAGCGTTTGTGAAGTCAGACCTGGTCTCCGACGCCGTCTGTTAAGCAGGTGCTGGTTGTCAGAATCAGAGTTATCAGAGCAAGGCTGACCCTGTGGAAAGGCGGAAGCACCCCCGTCTGTGGCGCCCCGACCGGATGAGCCTCGACCTGCGCGATGGAGGGCTGCGCGAGCACGTCTAGAGGCCCGGGAGGCTCCTCGGAAGACGCATCTGGCCAGACGGCCGGCTTGATCGAGACCCCGACCTCGGCTCGGGACGGCAGGTGAAGGAGAAGCGTCGTGTGAAGCGGGGCTGGAAGTAGGCTGAGTCGTTGCCCCAAATGAGGTGGACCCAAGATGAGGGAGTAGCCTCCTCTCCAAGATTGCCCGACCACACCGCAGTATTTCCATATCACTGAGGGGTAAAGGCATGTAACGCCCGAAAATTCTCAAAACTGTTTTAGGAATATAGTATGATTTTTCTGGAATTTTTAGATATTTTTCCGGAATTTTCCGAGTAGCGAAAGTAGCAAAAACAATTAGAACCGCAAAATAGCTTAGGCGGGAATCGAACCCGAGACCTATGGTTTCGGGATAATGTTAGTAACCGGTTGAACCCAGCAGGGCCGTGCTGAAAGGAAAGGGGATCATGTATATTTATAGTTGGGTTGGCCGAATTAATCACTTGATTTAAATAGGAAGATTAATAAGGTGAAGAGTTATTTGGTTTTATTTTCACCGTGACCTATTCCTCTTCCAAAACTTCACCGCCGCCCACACCTCCTCCTCCTCTTCTCTCGGCGCCCAAGCCCCAAGGGCCCTCGGTTCACCTTCCGGCGACGACTCCAACACGAAAGAGGTTCTTCTCCGCGAGAGGAACGCGAAGACGTGATCGGATCGTCGAGAGGATCATCTCCACCAGAACTCTAGCGAAGAGAATCGTAAGAAATTACGATCAAGAGGTAAGAAACCCCTCACCTGCAGTATAATAGCTTTCGTTTGATTGCATATTGTTAGATTTAGCTATATGCAGGTTTTTCGGCACATAGGGTGTGTTTTAACCCTCCTCGAGGATTTAGGGATCTAGTTGAACACCTCTAGACGGGCCGGACACGTTGTTCCCCTTTAGTTGGAGATTCTAGACGTTGTCGGGTGCCTAGAGGTGATCTCCCCATTAGAGGAGAGAGTTGGAGCACACCAAGTGTTCGGTAAAATGTTAGTGTAGCTAAATACCACCTCAGTTATGTTTAATAGCTCAGTTAGATGCATTAGAGGCATTTAAACCAGCACATTAGTTTAGTTCAGTTTTATGGGACTACGGTCCAATGGGTGGGCTCCACGTCGCCTCTAGGTTCAGATAACCTAGCTCTAGGTTGAGATAACCTAGAAGCGACATGTTATATCGATTAGCTATAGATATCAGATTTTATTTTCGGTGCATCTTGGATTAGATATCCATTGGGTTGGACTCCCGCAGTCGTCCCTAGGTTCAGATAGCCTAGACAACCCCGCTAAATTCGGGACTTGCAACCCGGGTCTAGTAGGGATGCTCGCACAGTAAGTACTGGGCCCAAACAAGATGTTTAGTATTTTCACTTATTATGTATTAGATTTCAAAACTCAAAATCAATTATGCTAGTTGAGTTTGTTTCTAGTGACAGATTTAGTTTCAGTTAGTTTAGCTTATGTTCAGTTCAGTGCTTTTATTGCTTGCTACGATATGATCAGTGCTTTTGCCATGCTCATGTGTTGTGCTTTATGATTTCAATATACCATGACTTAGCAAGTTCAGTGCATAATTTCAAATAGCATGCTTTAAAAACCATATTGCACCGAATGCATGTTTTTGTGAGGTAGATGGTTTCTTACTAAGCTTTAAGCTTACAGATTCTACTTTTCCTTATACTGCAGATAAAGGTAAAGGAAAGATGGACTAATAGAGGAAGCTGGAGGGCAATGCAAAGATGGTGTGTGTGGCAGGAACTGGAATCAAAGATCTTTAGGGGACTTAAACATTCTAGCTTAGAATTATGAACTTCAGTATTTTGCTTTTTATGCATTTTAAGTTGTTCAATGCTAGAAATTAAAGAACCATGCACTATAACAAGTTAGATTGCTAGTCATATGTTATTAGAGTGTTTATTATGCATTAGATAGTTGTAGTGTGAGGTTTTGGCACGAACCAATGCTGAAATCAGAGTTTCAGTGCGAAATCAGACACCCCAATCGATCGGTGGATCGATTCGGGCAACTTGCTCCGCGAACAGTAGGTTTCTGGATCGATAATCCGATCGATCCAGCAATTTCTGTCGCGAACAGAAGGTTCGGGGATCGATCCCTGGATCGATCGGTCAGTCTGGATCGATCAGCCGATCGATCCAGAATATCGTCCCGAGCACAGTAGCGTGCTGGATCGATCACTGGATCGATCCAATTTATGTCCCGCGTACAGTAGCCGGCTGAATCGATTCCTGGATCGATCCGACGTTCCAATCGATCAACGGATCGATTGGGAGGTCTGATAATAGCCGGAGAACGTTTATTTCAGCTCCTTGACCATAGGGGATGTAGTATATGTTAGGTATACTTTAGATTACATCCTTCAGTACATGTAGAACCAGGAACAGTTATCAGTTAGCAACTAAAATTTAAATTAGATCAGTTTTCCGCACAGTTAGCACAGCATAACTGTAGCGATCGGCCTTACAGCTTAGTACCTAGAAGGCGGGTCGTTACAAGGCAGGACCTCTGATGCGCGATGCAAAATCTCAGCTGTGTGCACCAACACGAAAGGTTATTATAGCGGAGAAAATGATCGAAAGGAGGGGGGGCTCAGCGCGAACTTACCTAAGGAGTGCGGTGTTTCAGGAGAAGGGGGGCTTAGCCTGAAATAAGAAAGTAGGACGTCGGACAACAGTCTCGTCAAATTTAAGCGCCAATCCTCCATGCAGGTCGCAGCCACAGTATAAGGAAGGTCCATATGGAAGTCTTCCAACGCCGGAGTCAGAGGCAGCGCAGATTGTCATCGCAGAGGCCAGTCCACTTCCTCTGGAAACCGGAGAAAAAAGAACTTTTTCCTCCAGTCAGCGCTGGGAGGAGGAAGAGGAGAGAAGAAAGCAGTGTGGCTATGAGCTTGGACATAAAAAAGACCGTCAGTCTGCCGAGCAAGAGCAAAGAAGCAGTGAAAAAGAGGAGCTGACCAGGAAACCTCACAAACTTCGCAGAGTATTACGAAGCCACACAAAATCTTTATGGAATTGGGAGTCAGTTGACCTAGGGGAATCTTAAAGTAGCGGCACACTCCAGATAAAAAAGGATGTGAGGGTAGACGAAGGCCAAATACAAATTGTTCGGTAAAGAAAGTACAAGAACCAGGCGGAGGATCGAAGTATAGGTTCACACCTGTAGAGATGATGGGGTGAAAGCTAGTAGGGATTTCATAAGTATACCTTAGGTCATCCTAATCCAACTCAGCAAAAGTCGAAGCACCCGGGAAGTGCTTCGCTAACATGGAGAACCAAGAAGAATAGGTCATTACAAAAGAGATTACCTCCAAAGGGAGAGAGAACAAACGAAAAGAAGAAACCTGGAGAAAAGGAAGGATCTCGGCAGAGTCTCGGGAGAAGTCAGTCTGCGGCGGCGACGCTTGAGTGCTCCGTGGTGACGGCGAATCATAACAGAAGGAAGAGAGTAAGAAGATACTTATAGGTATTGCGGAGGAAGGACATTTTCGTAAGTCGACAACGGACGGTTGATACAGGGGCTGAGATAGGCAGGGGACGCCTTGTAGGAAAATATAACCAGGGGGCATTATAGGAAAGGCAGGGGCTCAAGATGCGAGGCGCCTCATAAGGTACGAAAAAAAGAGGAAAAAGAAAAAAGGGGAAAAAAAGGGCACACTCAGTTCAGCCAGCTTTTCGTCGAGCAAGTGATCGCCTCGTAAAGACAAAAGTGTACGGAAGCGGCCATCAGAAAGATAGGTGGAGCAGATCAGCCGGCTTCGTGGACATGCGTCAAAGACAAAAAGTAAAATCTGGCCCTCGCCAGGCTCGGTATAAAAGCGATTATTGGGAGGAGAGCGACGTAGCAAAAGCAAAATAAGCAAGGGCAAGCTGAGTATAGTCATCAAAAGTGCAGCATGATCACACAGATAAAAGAAAGATTCAACATCACAGCATGTCTCTGGTTACACAGCATTCGGGGAAGAGGGCGCAGGACCAATGGAGGCCAACGGAGGGAGCACGGGCTCAGCCAGCACTACGGAGGAGGGCGCGAGATTAGCAGACGCTGCAGGAACGGTAGCGGGAAGAGCTTGGGCAGAAATATCATCGGAGGTCTGGTCGGCCGCAAGGGGAGGAGCCTCCAGAAGGAAGAGTCCATCATCCACTTCAAAAGAAGGAAAAGTTTCCTCCGGCAATTCCCTGGATAAGCGAGCTGTGTCCAGAAAAGTGGCAGGGGGTGCTGAGCGTAGAAAGTCTTGCTCGTATGCCTGTCTGACCCCGCCAACGGCCCCGTGGCATAGCAGCAAGATCATCCAGCTCCCCAGCTTTCGAAGGAAGAAGGAAGAGCGGACATAGGCCAGTCTGTACGCCTTCAGCCGCTCTGATTCGCCAGCTCGGTACATTTCCAAACTGTTCTTGTTCTCGGCAACCTCGACGCGGGCCACGGATAAGTCGCTCAGGCCCTGAGTTGCTTCTTCCTGGGCCTTCAAAAGATCTGCTTGCAAAGACTGAAGAGTGGCTTGGCACGCTTCCCATTGAGCTCGCATGGTCGCCTCCCGATCAGCGGCAGCAAGGGCCAGAGCTTGGGCATCGGCCAGTCCCATTTGCAAGATCTTCTGACTTTGACGTAGCAGTGTCAGCTCAGCTGATCTGGAAAGCAGCTCGGCCTCCTTATTTTTCAGTTCAGAAAGCGATGTGCGATGGCCCTCCGCCTTAGAGGCCAATGAGGACTCACTCGTTTTCAAGACCGCCTCCAACTTCTGTAGCTTCTCAAAAGCGGCATGGGAGATGGCTCGGGCAGAGGCCGCAGATTCCCCAACGGCACGCAGATACGCATCCAAGTTTCCCAATGAAGGCTCAGGGGGAGCTGAGGAAGCCACAGGAGGCTCTAGTTCCCGAAGGCGGGCCTTGAGCGCCGCATTCTCTCGTTGAAGCTCGGCCGCTTGTTGAACGGTGCTCAAACTCGCGGAACAGGTCTGCAAATGGTCGCAGGAAAGGAAAGGGGGTTACAGAAATGTATGAATATCCAGGAGAAGAAAAAGAGCTCACCGATACCAAGGAACGGGCGATTTGATCAAATCCCTCCAAACGGGAACTGCTCTCCCAGAATTGACGATTTGCTGATTGCCAGGAGGTAGTCAAGTCCCCATAAAAGTCAACCCTACCAAGGATTGAAGATAGGGCGGCAGCAGGTGCATAAGCCGGATCGGCCTCGGAGGGAAGTCTCCAGGAAGCCTCGAAAGATAGCTCCGTGGAAAGCAGTTCATGGGTCGGTGAGGCCGAGCTTGTAGGCATAAGAAGAGGGGAGGCTGAGGGAGTCTCCGAGCCCTGGGGCTGGTCGCTAGAGGACGAAGGCGGGGCAGGTAACGAGCTCTGGACAGGCACCGGAGCTATCACGTCCAATGGCAGGTCTGCAACTTCCAGATCAGAGGCCCTCTCCTGGGCGAAGCCTGTATCCGAGGACCTGGAAGGAGAAGAGATACCAACTACACGTTGACGGCGAGGGGGTGGCGAAGAAGTTGCGGTGACCGGTGCTACTCTCTTGCCCCTGCGTGCAAGACGCAACTTCATAGTAGGAAGGGGAGAAGGCACTTGCCTTGCTGGCGATGGCTCAGTTGCGGGTGGATCAGAGACTCGGAGTGGGGCTGAGTCTGCAGGGCTGGGAGCAGGTGGTTCAATAAGTGTCGAGGTGGTCATTGCGTCAGCAGCTTGGGGTTCCGAAGGCTGTAGACCGGTGGAGGCAGCCGGATCAGAAGACAGGCTTTGTGTTAACTCTTCATTTAGAGTTTGCAGAACAGCCACAGATGGTTTTTCCTGGCTGGCAAAAGAACGGAGAATGACAGCCACTGCAAAAATAAGGGGAAGAAACACCTCAATTAGCGAAGAACGGCATATGAAAAATAGCAACTTACCAAAAGGAGCTCCGATTTCTGTCGAAACAGGGCTAAGACCAAAAGCGTGCAGAATGCCTTCTAGCATCAGCACGGACAAGTGAACAACAACACCAATCAGCTTGTCCGAGGCTGTGGAGCAGGCGTGTTCATGAACATGTGAAGGGAAGTCCGAAGAAAGGATGGAACGCCATTGAGAAGACCCAGCTAAGGGGACGGGGGGTTTAAGAAAGAAAAAGCGAGATCTCCAGCCTTTGTTGGAAGAAGGTAAGTCATCAAAGAATTTATAGCCCGGCTTTGCCTGTACGTTGAACACCCCCGGCTCGGCCCACCTGAAGGAGTAGAAATGATGGAATAGTTGAGCGGTCAAGGGAATTTGATAAATACGGCACAAGATGATGATTCCGCAGACGGCTCGGAATACGTTGGGGGCAAACTGAGAGATACCAATACCGCAATACTGACTCAACTCGGAGAGAAAAGGGTGTAAAGGAAAGCGAAGACCGCCTAAGATTTGATCCCTAAAGACAGTGATAAACCCTTCGGGAGGAGAAGAAGGATGTTCATCTGGCGAGGGAAGACGAAACTCATAGGCGGCGCCTAGCCCCAAGTTGGATTGCAGTGAAGACAGGTCGTGATGGTCTAAATCAGAGATGTAACGTGAATACCAGAAGAGTTCCTTACCATCCATGATTACGAGGAGTAAGCAAGTGAGGAGGTTGAAGACAAGAGGGGTCACAGGTCGGGCGCAAGCAGGGAGACGAGGAGTTGCACTGCCAGAAACGGCCACGAACGAAGGGAGGAGGATAGCGAAGTGTCAAAGTAAGGACGGCAGACTGCCTTTAGGGTTTATAAAGCCTATTCATTCCTAGGAAACATCGAGAGTCGAGCTGAGTATCTTTTTGGGTAACACGCCCCAGCGCCGTCTGATAGGAAGTAAGCGCCGAAGGGTGCAAAAAAGGGTCAAAAGCTGGCGTCAGGAGGCGTGAGCAGTAAAGGCGTCGAACATGTGTCATCCCGAGAAGAAGTGCATTAAGGATTGACATGGCAAGACAATCATAAAGGGGCGTGGCCTACAAAAAAATGCATTCTCCTCGAAAGGCCCGAGACTAAGCAGGAAGTTTCATAAGGCTGCGGAATCCAGGCAATTCAAAAGGGCCGAGAATGAGACAGGTCAGGTCAACAGGAGTGAGTGTCAGATCAGAGAAATAGCGAGCAGGCCTGCGGGGATGTTGCTTGCTCGGAGCATCCGAGTAAGTAGGTCCGCATAGGCATCTCCAGATCAGATCATTTAATCAAGAGCGTCGCGAGAGCTACGGGGTCGTCACAAGCTACGAGGGCGTTATGGCCCAAGGGTCAAGTAAGGTTTATGTACTTCCTTCTTTATTCTTAGTCCTATACCATACATAATGCGGTTGCAGGGAAAAAGGTGGTGCGGATGAGTAAGCCTAGGGCTAACAATATCGACCAGATCGACAAAAGCCATCAGGTCGGCATAGGCGAGATGGATGAAGGCGGAAAAGAGCAATACCTTTGCCGTTTGGGGTACAACTGGTCTCGGACCAGCGCCATCGCCACCGGTCTCGGACCGGAGTATCATTACTGGTCTCGGACCAGCGCTATCGCCACCGGTCTCGGACCGGAGTATCATTACTGGTCTTGGACCAGCGTCATCGCCACCGGTCTCGGACCGGAGTATCCCAGACTCTCGCCTCAGTGCGAGTTATAAGTGAGCTCTGTTCTCACGCCCAACGACCTTTCAGGTCGGCTCCCATGCGAGAATCAAAAGTGAGCCCTGTGCTCACGCCCAACGACCTTTTAGGTCGATTATCCCAGACTCTCGCCTCAGTGCGAGTTATAAGTGAGCTCTGTTCTCACGACCAACGACCTTTCAAGTCGGCTCCCATGCGAGAATCAAAAGTGAGCCCTGTGCTCACGCCCAACGACCTTTTAGGTCGGTTATCCCAGACTCTCGCCTCAGTGCGAGTTATAAGTGAGCTCTGTTCTCATGCCCAACGACCTTTCAGGTCGGCTCCCATGCGAGAATCAAAAGTGAGCCCTGTGCTCACGCCCAACGACCTTTTAGGTCGGTTATCCCAGACTCTCGCCTTAGTGCGAGTTATAAGTGAGCTCTGTTCTCACGCCCAACGACCTTTCAGGTCGGCTCCCATGCGAGAATCAAAAGTGAGTCATGTGCTCACGCCCAACGACCTTTTAGGTCGGTTATCCCAGACTCTCGCCTCGGTCACGAGTTATAAGTGAGCTCTGTTCTCACGACCAGCGACCTTCGGTCGGCTCCCATCGAGAATCAAAGTGAGCCTGTGCTCATGCCCAACGACCTTTAGGTCGGTTATCCCAGACTCTCGCCTCAATGCGAGTTATAAGTGAGCTCTGTTCTCACGACCAGCGACCTTTCGGTCGGCTCCCATGCGAGAATCAAAGTGAGCCACGTGCTCACGCCCAACACCTTAGGTCGGTTATCCCGAGACTCTCACCTCGGTCACGAGTTATAAGTGAGCTCTGTTCTCACGACCAGCGACCTTCCAGTCGGCTCCCCATGAGAATCAAAGTGAGTCCCTGTGCTCACGCCCAACGACCTTTAGGTCGGTTATCCCAGAACTCTCGCCTCGGTCGAGTTATAAGTGAGCTCTGTTCTCACGACCAACGACCTTTCAGGTCGGCTCCCATGCGAGAATCAAAAGTGAGCCCTGTGCTCACGCCCAACGACCTTTTAGGTCGGTTATTCCAGACTCTCGCCTCAGTGCGAGTTATAACTGAGCTCTGTTCCCACGCCCAACGACCTTTCAGGTCGGCTCCCATGCGAGAATCAAAAGTGAGCCCTGTGCTCACGCCCAACGACCTTTTAGGTTGGTTATCCCAGACTCTCACCTCAGTGCGAGTTATAAGTGAACTCTGTTCTCACGACCAACGACCTTTCAGGTCGGCTCCCATGCGAGAATCAAAAGTGAATCCGTCACCCATGCCTAACGAGCTTTCAGACTGATATGCCTCACGCTGAGCAGAGCGTTTTCAAATAATCAGGTTAACTACATCTGACTTTATTTTAGCTCCTTTATGCAAATTGCGAATATGCAGCAAATATGCGAGGTACCGAATACGGAGGGCCATCCATCACACTCATAAAGCATCAATATTAACTGCGAAATCAGGTTTTGCCCGTTCATTACAGTTTTAATTTTCAAGTATTATACTGGTTTAATTATCCAAAATTCATAAAAATGAGGCATGATGCAACTCTTGTCTCTTACATACGGATCGGTTTCTAAGAATGCTTGCTAGATGAAAATTAAACAGGAAAGACTAGGCAGGAAAAAGACAAATATACAGGTATAGCAGCACAGCTCGATAGGTGGGCGATACAGCCAAGGCTATAAGAAGGAACATCCCGTGGGTCAGGGGCCACGGAGACAACTGAAACCCCGACTAACTTTAACTCGGGGAAAGAATTGGTTTTGGAGCATGAGCACTGCCGTGTGAAGAAACATCTGGGGACCCAGGAGCCCCTGGGGCGTTCAAAGCCCGAGCCAGCTCCGCGTGTAAGGATTCGATGACTGCTTGTTGCTGAGCAATCGTGTCTTGCTTGACGTCAAGGCACGTGCGGAGAAGAGATAACTCCGTCTCATGCTCCCGCTGCAAACGTTCTTGGAGGCTAAGTTGGTGTTGCAGGCTAGACTGGTATTCGTCCTTCATCGCCTTTTCCGCATGCACGTGAGATTTCGCAAGACGATACAGGGCGTCCATGTCCCGCAAGGCAATCAGCTGACGAGCTTGGTCCCTGGACAGGCGCTCCAGTTCGCGTTCTTTCTCGGCAAGTTGCGAGGTGAGTTGATCTATCCGCATTTGGGAGGACGGTTGATCAACTTCGTCAGAGGAAGGAGAATGCATCGCGTGGGGAAGAAATTGGTGGAACGCAGGTTATCAAAAGGAAGTAGGGAAGCATGAAGGAAGAATGGCATGACAAAGAAGCGGCTGGACGGCTCTTTATAAAGGGGAGCTTGCCTTCAAGTCAAAGCAATTACGTAAGCACTGTGCCCCAAGCGACTGGTAAAGTAATTAAGGAGGCATAGTATCCCAAGCGACGGGACACAACGGTCAAAGGTGGGTACGTGATGGCAGAAAGAGGACGCAGGGGGACGGTAGAACACAGAGATATGCTGAGATCGCAAAGATATGCTGAGATCTTGGAGATGTGCTGAGGTTTAGTCAGTCAGACTGTTGTCCTCCTTCGACTAGACTTGTGGGGAGGCTTGTAATACGGCTGGCAATGGAGGGGCCCAAAAGGAAAGAGTGCGAAAGGTCAAGGCCATATAGCGGTCAGAAGTCAAGGTGACTTGGCAGTCAATAGTCAAGTCGACGGGGCAGTCAGAGTCGAGCATAGGGGATAGTCAGAGGCCAGGCAGACTTGTTGAGCGAAGGGGCAAAGCAGTAGGAAGACGAAGGGAGACGACAAGCGAGGTACAAGTCACAGGTCGGGATCGGCAGAGCTGTTTAGAGATGGCTCGATCTACAGGCCTGCGATGCAAAGGACTGGAAGTACAAGTCACGGGCCGGGATCGGTAGAGCTGTTTAGAGATGGCTCGATCTACAGGCCTGCGATGCAAAGGACTGGAAGTACAAGTCACGGGCCGGGATCGGTAGAGCTGTTTAGAGATGGCTCGATCTACAGGCCTGCGATGCAAAGGACTGGAAGTACAAGTCACGGGTCAGGATCGACAGAGCTGTTTAGAGATGGCTCGATCTACAGGCCTGCGATGCAAAGGACTGGAAGTACAAGTCACGGGTCGGGATCGGTAGAGCTGTTTAGAGATGACTCGATCTACAGGCCTGCGATGCAAAGGACTGGAAGTACAAGTCACGGGTCGGGATCGGCAGAGCTGATTAGAAGCAGCTCGATCTACAGGCCTGCGGTCGAGGGCCAGGAAACACAAAGCGCAGGGTACAGACTAGGATTGACAAAGCTGTTCAGAGTCAGCCCGACTGGCAGGTGATGCGTAGAGGTTGGATCTGATCGGAGGATGCAAGGCAGATGCAGGCCACAATAGATCGGATGAGCTAAGCCGTGCGGGAGTCGGGGAGTCACAATTGTCCGTCAAGGGGTAATCACTACATACCAGCGATATGTGCGAAGGCGGAGGTTTCTAAATGAGAAAATGCTTTCACAACCAATAGCAGCCTGACAGATGACCTTCATTACAAGACAAAACTCATGTGTAAAGGCGGAGGTTTCTAAAACAAGAAGATGCTTTCACGATCAATAGCAGCACAACAGGTGTCCGGGACTACACGACAAAGCCCAGCGTCTAACGCTTTCTGACAGGATGGCAGGTTCTAAAAGCGAGAAGGGGGCATAAAAAGGGGAGTCTTCTTCGTATGCGGGTACGCTCTCTCGTCACTTTTTTCGACAACTTTTCACTTTCAGTCAGTTTTTTCCTTCTCTTTGCGTTTTCTGGGGAAAAAGTACCTTACTTGAGCGTCGGAGGACCTGATCCGGAGACTTTTTCCCTGGGTTCTGGTCTCTAACGTGAGGAGGGGGATCGTCTAAGTGTGTGCAGGGGCCTGCAGCATCGTCAGTCGCCCGTGGGAGCCAAATCACCCACGACTTTCCGTCAACAACCAGGCCGTCGCGATCAACCTTCGTCCGACTCAGCTTTCGGACAGGATCACTCATGAAGGTGAACTCGTGACATCATGTCAGTTGGGCACTCCCTCAGGTGGCTCTAGCATGGGATGCGATGTGAATATCTTAGCAGTGGCAATTGCATCCAATGGAAGAGCTTCATTCTTCCAGTGCATTTGCTTTTCTTCCATGCCTTCTTTCTGGTTGGCCCAAAATAATAATTCAGCAGGAATCAATCAATTTTGAGAAAATCACTGATCCCTCTCCATTTTTCTTGATTTGATCAGTTAAAATGAGATATATATCAATTCCCATTGCAACTATAGTGTCCCAGCAAACCCCAAACACACTTCTGAGTCATCAGGCAGAATTGGATCAGCTCTTATCACTTACTATCCAGCTTGGCCGATCTGTATCACAATTGGCTGAGTTTGACAACCACGATAGTGGCAAGGTTGAATGAGTGAATAAATGATCTAGATAAGACTCATAGCTAAGCAATTCAAGCGAGTAAAAACAAAAAATTTTGGTCCTTGTGTGACTTCGCTAGGTTTCAATGGGACTAGGTCAATCGAGTTTCTAACATCAGCCCAGTTTTAAAAAATTCAATCCACTTGCACTCTCTAGTTGAAAAAATTTCAAATGATTTGATTGATTTTCTAAAAAAAAATATTAACTCATTTCTAGCTAGTTTTAGAAAGTCTAGTTTGTCAAACTTCTCCACAATCTTATTGAGATGCTCAATTTTATAAGAAAAACTGAACTGTTTATGCATGTACCTATCCAGCTGGGGCAATCTGTATCCATATAAGGCGGCCAACTTTGACGACCATGATTAAATCAATAGTATCTCATAGTTAAAAATAAACTTATGCACTGCAAAATAAATAAAAAATGTAATATGAAATGATAATAACCTAGATTACTAAGAGCATAATAATATAACAGAACCGCCACCAAAAAAAAAATCAAGAAGTAACAAAATTCAATTAATAAAAGAAGAATTCCTAACATGGTAATTATACCATAGCCTTAGAAAGTAGCAGTTTAACTAAAGTTAATACCTCAATTTCATTTCTTTTAACTGTTTCAAGTGAATCATCTTTGTAACCTGTAATGCCTTCATCAACAGATAAAAGGAAGAGATCTAATCCATAGTTGTGTCGGCGATTCAACTGTGACATAACATATACAAGAACAGTTGAATCTGCATAGAAGAAATTTATCATTTGTGTGAGAGGAAATTAGAAAACATATTCATCTTTGAATTGAGGTAATTCTAATTAAATGGAGACTGAAACTATTTAATCTTGGAACATGACAGTAAAAGTTTCCAGTAAACTCCTGTAGAAGCACTGTGTTAATAAAGAAGCTTCACCTTGTATATACAAACACATTTTTGTTAAAGGGGAAAAGAATAAATATGACTCGGCATTTGATACTTGTAAAAACTTGTCATTCACCTTTTCCTCCGGGAGCTACAACTGCAACATGCTCACCAGGTCTAAATAGGTTGTTATCCATAATAACATTATGTATCTCGTCTTCAAAAACAATGTAGAAGCATTCCTTACAAATCTACAAAAAAACAAAATGAAATATTCATTGAGTGTATGCCATTTTACATATGTAACATTCAAACTTGTTCCTAGGAAATTGCAATTAGTTTGTGTTTGAAATATAGGCCTCAAAGGAAGAAGTATTTCCCAATTTCTAGATCATCCCCATCATGTCATTGAAGCTTTAATTTGAACCCACCTCAGAATGCAATCAGTGAAGGTCCTTCCACAGAAATTTGGAATCCAAAATCCACAATAGTAATTTCATCTTAATCTTAATCTAAGGCTATTGGTTAACTACATATTCCTTTCTTTTCACAATAAGTGAAAGTGTCCAGTACGACATCTAAGCTACAATCGCCAACAATACCATCAACAAAATTAGCATATTCCACATTTGAGGATATATTTAATTTCATAGAAAAAAGATCAAGATCATCAGGAAATATGGATGATTAGTGCATCTAGTGTAGCTTTTGCATCCCACATTGAGTAGGAATTGTTTTGTGCTCATAAATATCTGCCAAAAAAGTTATCGAGTATTGTGGAGCTACCACTATAAATACAATATTAAATTGTACAGATACCTCATGAACTACATTATTAAAATTGTGTAGATACCTGATAACAAATGTGTACCAGATGGTTTGAACTTGATTCTAAATATATGTTAAGCCTGAAAACTTGAGCAGTTGTACCTTTTGATTATGGTATGATATTGTCAGATAGGAACATGGGGCTACTTTTCTGTTTGCCATATCTTCACTAGGTGTTTATGGAGTCAAGTCTAAGAGATGATCCGGACTTGTTAAAGCTAACAGCTTTTTTGAAACCATATGAAAACATGAATTCACATTCATATTTTGTTTCTAAGTTTCAGTGCTCCATAATGTTGGTCCAGTGATAATGACTTGGCATTAAGGAATCAGGCATTGTAGAAGCCATGCCAATCACTTCTCCCCTATTAACAGACTAAGTTACGCAAGTTTGCATTTTTAAGATGACCAACAATTCATGGGTAACGAAAGTTGACGATAATAATTATCTTTACAAGTTTACTAGTCCTGTCTAAAAAAATCTGCAACAGATTGAACAAAAAAAAGTGAATCACAACCATAACATTCACCCTATCCAATAGAATTCCAATTCCGACGCATAAACAATCCCTCCTAAGAAAGAGCGGAAAGAGTAGTCCTGCTGCAGGGTTTTAGGTGGTTGCAGATGGAGCAGAGACACGCGGCTGCTCTCTTCGACCTGGAGCTGGCGTCAGAATCCTCCATGTAGACTGACCCCTGCCGCAAATTGCGGTAGAGGACTGGGCGGAGGGGAGATCAATATCTAAACCTGCGAACAGAATGCCGTATCGATCGCCGTTGTGCCTCCGCCGCGGACGAGAAAACGTCGTCGTATTGATGGGCAACACCTTGCTGATGCTTATGGGCCGTAAAGCCAATAAATGGGCCGAACGATTTTTGGGCCACCCTATAATATATCAGGTTTGATTCGTGCTGTGAATATTATAAATATAAATTTTACTCATTCATGAAGAAAAAAAGTTTGATGATTTTTTTTTAAAAAAAAATGAATAAACAAAGTTGTTGAACGGTTTTGTAATTTTCTAATATTAAAAATATGCTCAATCCTACTCGCATAACCCCGTCGATCTCTCCCACACCATGGCGACGGCAGCCACTCCCACCACGACGTTCCCTCCGACCAGGACTCCACTTAACCGGAACCGGCCGTTTTCCCAGTTATCCCGCCTCCGGTGCTCCGCCGGTGCTAAATCCCCGATTTTGACCGCCTCCACAGCCTCCAACCTCACCGACCCCTCCCCGGTGTTCCGATCTCTCACGGCCTTCGCTCGCGCCACTGTAGCCAACCTCGGCCCCGGTTTTGACTTCCTCGGCTGAGCCGTCGGCGGTGACCTCTGCGACACCGTCACCGTCTCCGTCGACCCCGCAGCCGCGCCCGGTACTCTCTCGATCGCCGAGATCTGTGGATCCTCTTGTGCCTCCAAGCTTGGGCGTGACCCGCTATGGAACTGCGCTGGCATAGCCGGTATAGCCGCGATGCGCATGCTCGGCGTCCGCTCCGTCGGCCTCTCCCTGTCTCTTCACAAAGGCCTCCCGCTCGGTAGCGGCCTCGGCTCCAGCGCTGCTTCCGCCGCCGCCGCGGCGCTCGCCGTCAGCGAACTCTTCGGCTGCTGCCTGACCCCTGACGAGCTCGTTCTCGCCGGGCTCGAGTCGGAGAAGAAGGTAAGTGGCTACCACGCTGACAACGTGGGGCCTTCGATCTTGGGAGGCTTCGTCTTGATCCGGAGCTACGACCCGTTTGAGATCATCCAGCTGGAATTCCCACATGACCGGGATCTCTTCTTCGTGCTGGTGAGCCCCGATTTCGAGGCGCCCACCAAGAAGATGAGGGAAGCATTGCCGGCAAACATCCCATTGAAGGACCATATTTGGAACTCGAGCCAAGCCGCCGCCTTGGTGGCCGCTGTGGTGCAAGGCAATGTGAGGGTTCTCGGATCTGCAATGGCAGCAGATGCAATCGTCGAGCCAAGGAGGGCACCTCTAATTCCGGGGATGGTGGGTGTGAAGAAGGCAGCAATGGAGGCAGGTGCCTTTGGTTGCACCATCAGCGGCTCCGGGCCGACTGCTGTAGCAGTCATCGACGAGGAGGAGAAAGGAAACCAGATTGCGTCGAGGATGGTGGAGGCTTTCACCAAGGAGGGTAATCTCCAATCCATTGCAACTGTGGCCAAGCTTGATAGAGTTGGAGCAAGGGTCATTAGAACAGAAGCAGCCTAAAACAAACAGGTAACTTTCCTCTTCACTTCTCTCATCCACAAACTTGAAGTGTTATTTCAACATATCAAAGTTTCCATTGGCATACTTTCCTGTACCTCATCTCTGCTAATCATATAGACTGGATGAATGTAAATCCAATCCAATTCTAGTTCAGTAAGATTCATTATTTTAGCTTTCTGAATTATCATCCAAACTACTCACTCTGTTAAGGGTTAAAATTAAAAACTTTAAAGATCATTGACAAAATCATTAGATGTTACAGCCCATTTTAAAAATCACCCCTAACCTGTGAAATTCTATGTTCCTTTTGCAGAATGTTCAGGGTTGGCCGCTGCTTAACGGGGAGGTTTGAGCACACAGGAGATGAGTTCCAAGCAACAAAGAAGTGTCAATCCTTTGATTCTTACCAGCAAAGATCAGCTGTAGTTGTAACAGGATATTGTAAACCTGGTGAGATTGTCATATTCCTACTAGTATATTATCACTTTGATCTAGTGTTTTGAATTATAGTTTATCTGGCGGTGAAATAACTTTTTCCTTCAAACCTTCTTGTGGGATGATGTCTACAATATTTATTTGTTACTTATTTTAACTGCAAGCTCTGTTATTTCTCTTTCCCTTTTCTTGAAGCACACTTGGGTTTTGACAAGGAGATAGGCTATCGTTAATCACTCATCTCCACCAAACATTAGATCATCATCAATTGTCATCATCGTTAGTAGTTTTGATTGTTCATGGATCATCATCGACTATTAGGTCTGATTGTTAAATATTTGTTAGCCATCGATTCCCATTGCTAGTTTGTTAAAAGGGTCCATTAAGTTTCATTTTCGCTATACTAGAAAACCTCAGCTGGTTAAGCCTGTTTTACCAACTCTAGAGTAAAGAATGCAACAGAAATAAAAACACGTATAATACATAAATACCATGAAAAGATAAGAATGTGGTTGGTGGCGCCAGGGAAGATCTCAACCAGAAGAAATTAAGGCCATTGCCTAATGCAGCCAGTAGTTTGGAGCCAGGGGTTCGTGTCGCAGATAAGAACGCGGTGACCGAAACGAAGGAGCAGGACAAAGCTGTTGGATTCACATTTTCAAGGAGATATCAGGATATTGTGGAAGTAATTCATGAGATAAAGAACTAGTTTGATGGGGCATCTGCTTCAGCCGATCATGTGGCCAAACTGCTTGAAGTGGGAAAATTTTTCTATCACCACAAAATTCTGCATATAAAGGTGGAGCTATTGTTGCAATTCTTTTTTTCTGAGTATTTCTTCATCTCGTTGTGCAAGATTTCCAGCAAAATCTGAGTTGTCTTTTCTTTTTTCCTTGACTTTCTTTCCCTCTAAGCAGTTTCTGCAAGGATGATTTGTGGTTTGTCTCCTCTTTTAACCTCAAAATTGATGATCTTTTGGTGTTTGAGGAAGATGAGGTAATTGGCACTAGATATCTTTCATCAACTCTACAGAAGATTTACAATTGGGAATTAAAACTCCTTGAGGAAGCATGGTCAGTATAACTAGTTTTCTTGTTTTCTATTAGTCTTATTTTTTGCTTTGATATCTTTGCGGAATGCATATCTACAAGCAAATCAAGAAGGGATTTACCTTTTTCTTCGATTTCATAATTAAATTGGTTATTTTAGTCATCTTTTAACAAGTTTCTTTCATCCATAAGGTGACTTTTTATTTCTCAAGAGTTCGGCTTCAATATAGTTATCAAACAAAAACATAGAGTTTTTAGAAACTTCTCTGATTTTTTTTTTCAGAATCACTACTGATTCTGTTTAGAACTTAATTTTTATTTCCTGAAAAGTTCAAAAGACATTGACAATGAAAAAAATTATCAATTATTTTTTATAATTATTTTATTTATATGTTATATGTATTGGGTGTTAATAATTAATTGTAGTGTAAATAAAGAAAAGATAGTCTTGCAAAAAATTATATTTTTGTAATTGGTATTAATCATTTGATTATTTTTAGAATTTTTTTCTTTTAATAATTATTTGATAGTGTCACCAAAAAAATAAAAATAATACTTTGGTATTAAAAATAAATACATCTCGAATAGATTGTATTTATTTATTTTAATCATGAATTTGCTACTGAAATATTGCTTCTATATGACCAAACAACATTTCATATTTTTATCTACCAAATTATTTTTTATTTTTTATATTTAAATTAGAATATATATATATATATATATATATATATATATATTTATGTATATCATTTTTCAAAATTATTTCATTAAAAATGAAAAAAAAATTTAAAAAATCTTTTGCCGTTATGGTTCCTCCTTGTATCATATTCATTACAGTTTTACTCAAAGAATATCTAAGTACAATCAAATAATTAATAACACATATACCTCGAACGTTCTTTCTTTATCATTTAAATGACTTCTTACATTTCATATGATCTTGAGCTGATCTAATGGTTGTAGCACTATGCAGGTTTCTTTTTACATTATTGACATCCTAGGTCTTAAGACGAACCAAAAATGCCTGAAATATATCCATTGTTTAGTTCCTGGACTACGCATCCACTGTGGCTTTTTCTTCTTTTCATAACATTGTTAAAAAACAATATTGGAGTACTTTTCCTACTTTGTGATAATATTAAATCCTCTTCAAATAGAGAACTTTTATTGATTGTTATAGTGACAACTTCTCATGCATTTGATTGTGTACTCAAACAATAAAGATGTGTGTAATTGTGTAGCTTACCTACATTCTATTTAAACTTCATATAGGTCGAGGAAAAGATGAGGGTTTTATACAATAGAATGTGAGCAGCTGAATCGACTAAGTAAAATGTGTGCAGAGGCTGAAAAGCTGGCGTCAGTTGAAGTGTTCATCAGAAAGCTATCTCTGAGGATACAAATAGCCATACAGATAGTAGGTTCAATTTCATGTAAAATCAATCAAGTCAGGGATGAAGAGTTGTATCCGCAAGTTATTGAACTTATCCATGGGTAAGCCATTCTTGATTATTTATTATGCCTTGTTCTTATATTTGTGATTAATTCTGAGCTTGCACATGTGCTCATCTGGAAGTAGAATAATTTCTTCATATTCTATATGATTCAGATCTGCTACGACTTTGTGTATTGGCATTTTACTTGATCTCAATTTTTTTTTTATATAAATAGTAGAATCTGTATTTTTATAATTAGAAAAATGAAATCGGGTTAAAGGTGTTAAGGTGGAGGGAAATCAAAATAGAGTAGAAGGTGTTAGGTTAGGTGGAACTTAAAGAAAACACTACTTGTGATTCTTGAGGAAGGGATGAGCTTGGTGCCCTTTCTTGTATGGTGCAGTGAAGAGGATGTGAGGTAGGGAGCTAGGTGAAGATTGAGGCTTAGCTTGGATCGATCGGTCAATTGAGATTGTGGTAGTTGAAAGAGAGGGACTAGAAGCCTAGGGCTCAGATAGTAGGTTGCAAGCAAAAAAAAAAAAAATAGTTAATAACTCTGGAAACTCCCCTCTACTTGGATATATCATTAATGAATGCATATTAATACAACCATGTCCCGACATTAATGCTAAATTTGAAATTTTTGTACTCATTTCATTTTTTGATTAGAGAAGGTAAAATAAACCATTAGATTAGATTGTTTAATTAAATTTGTGGTATGAGGGTATAGGTTCAATTTAGGTAGCCAAGATTGTTTAACTACTGGTTATTTTCTTTATCTCTATATACGGACTTTCAATCATTTAGCGAACCTACTTTTCACTTGTTTTATGATGTATGATGATTTCTTTTGGATCAATTTGACATTTCAGATTTAGAACAACGTGGACAGTTTTGTCAAAATGCCATCATATTCAATGTCAAGCAATATCAGAAGCTAAAAATCTAGATTCTATTATCGACGGAGTAAAGCTGAATGACCATATGGATGAAATAAAGCGACTGGAGATGGCCATAGTTGATTTGGATGTTCATTTTTCTGGTTGGGTCAATGCTCAAAGGAGCTACCTCAAATCCTTGAACGATTGGCTTATGAAAGGTGTTTGTTCTATACCTGAAGAAACAGACGATGGCATTGCTCCTTTTTCACCTAGGAAATTAGGTGCACCTTCTATAAAAATATTGTTTAGTATATTTTTTAGTTTAAAAATATTATTGTTGTATGAATAATTGTTATAATATAATGCATAATATTATTATATTAATTTGGTGAATTTTTTAAAATTTAATCAAAATTATTTTTATTGGGTATTATTATTGTGTTTATGGAGTTTTTGATTAATTCAAAAGTAATTTTAATAAGTTGATTAAAAAAAAGTATTTTGATATAATAGTAATTTATAGATAGTAATTTGATAAATTAAAGTAATTTTATTTTATATTATAATAATTAATTTAACATATAATAATTATGTTTTATATGGTACAATAATATCGAAATATAACGTTTTTAAAATAAGAAATATGTTAAATTTTCCTTTTAATATATTTTATAAGAGATAGAAAAACACTAATAGAGTAATATGTTAGGGTGTAAATGAAGAGTTAGGTGGCGTTTGATTTTCTTGTAGAAATCGGAATGAGAATTGATATCATAGTATTATAGAATGAGTATGAGTTTGAATATTATTTTTAAAAATAATATTTGGTTAGTTGAATATTTTTATTCGGAATGAACCTAAATTTCTTTTTTAACCCTTAGAGGAAAATAAGAGAAAAAATTATGTGGGAGAAAAAGTTAAATGTGAGAGAAACATATGATGAGAGAGAATGATGAGAGAGAAAGTGTGATGGGAAAAAATAAAAAGAGAGAAAGTATGATGTGAGAAAATGAGGAAAGAGTGCATGATAGAGAGAGATTGAGAAGAGAAAAAGTATGATGAGAGAGAAAGTGTGCTGAGAGAGAAAGAGTGATGGAAAAAATGAAGAGAGAGACAATATGATGAGAGAAAATGAAAGATTGAGGAGAGAGAAGTATGATAAGAGAGAAAGAGTGATGGGAAAAAATAAAAAGAGAGAAAGTGTGATGAGAGAAAATGAGAGCTTGAGGAGAGAGAAAGTATGATGAGAGAGAAAGAGTGATGGGAAAAAATAAAGAGAGAGAAAGTGTGATGAGAGAAAATGAGAGCTTGAGGAGAGAGAAAGTGTGCTGAGAGAGAAAGTGTGATTAGAAAAAATGAAAAGAGAGTGTATAATGGGAGAGAATGAAGAGAGAAAATATAATAAGAGAAAATGAGGAGAGAGAGTATGGTAAGAGAGATTGAGGAGAGAGAAAATATGATGAGAGAGAAAGTATGATGAAAAAATAAAGAGGAGAGTGTGTCATGGGGGAGAAAGTGTGGTGGAAGAGAATAAAGAGAGAGAAAATGAGGAGAGAGTATGTGTGATTGGAGAAAATTGGAGAAAATATAGAGAGAAAATGATAAAGAATATGTGATGAGAGAGAAAGTGTGATGATAGAATAAGGAGAGAGAAAATATGATGAGAGAGAATAAGGAGAGAGAGTGTGAAATGAAAGAAGAATTGAATAAATATGCTAAGGGTATTTTTGTCCAAAACTTAATTTACATTCCTATTCTATCAAAATCCAAAGGAGGGGTGAGTTTCATTCATACCCAAGTTTTTGATTTTCATTCCAAAATCTTGATTCCATTCCCATCAATCAAATACAAGATTTGGTAATGAATCCATTCCCTTATTCCTAAACTCCTAAACCAAACGTTACCGTAGTGTTTTGTTTGGTAAGAGATTATTTATATTTGTTTAATACAAACAAAATTAATTAAATTAATAAATTCAAACAATTTGTTAAATTAAACAAATGAACTTGAATATTTGTGAGCATGTTCATAAATAATGTTCATCAATAAAACTCTCATCATATTAAATAAATATATAATTTTTTAAATGAATATATATATTGATCAAACTCAATAACCAAACTCAATAATTAACTAAACAATCTTAAAATATAAAAATTTCAAATAATCAAACAAACTTAAATTAAGAGTTTGATGATATTTAAACGAACCAAGGTCAAGCTAAACTTGAATTGAACTCAAGCTCATAAAAAAATTAAGTCAAACTTGAACAATCAATTCAGTTCATTTTAGATTCGACTAATTTGGTTCGATTGTCTTATCAAATAAATTTGAATACTATGAAGCTCGATTCAAATTGGCTCGTTTACCATCCTAGTAATATTGAGTGCACTTTTGATTCTTCCCATCTCTCATGCTATTTCATACAATCGGACAAAGTTGTTGAACAGCGAGGACTCAGGAGGGTTTTGTAATTTTCCAATATTAAAAGTAGCATTTAGATAATTGCTCAATTCCTACTTGCAATCTGACTCATTAACCAAATTGCGAGCGCATAACCTGTCACCATCCTCTCCCACTTTCGCCCTTGGCGACGGCAACCAATCCCACCAGGACCTTCCCTCCGACTAGGACTCCACTTAACCGAAACCGCCCGTTCTCCCACTTCTCCCACCTCCGATGCTCTGTCGGTGCTAAAGCCCCGATTTAACTGCCTCCACAACCTCCAACCTCACCGACCCCTCCCAGTGTTCCGATCTCTCACGGCCTTTGCTCTCGCCACCGTAGCCAACCTCGACCTTGGTTTCAACTTCCTCGTTTGCGTCGTCGACGGTGGCCTCAAGACACCGTACGTTAACCTCGTAGTCAAGGGCGGAAGTGGGAGAGGATGGTTGCATGTTAGGGTTGATTGACGGTTTATGCGCTCGCAATTTGGTTTGACTTAATTGAACTGAATTGATTGTTCGAGTTTGACTTAATTTTTTTTTTATGAGCTTGAGTTCAGTTCAAGTTTAGCTTGAACTTAGTTCGTTTAAATATCATCAAACTTTTAATTTAAGTTTGATTATTTGAAACTTTTATATTTTAAGATTGTTTAGTTAATTATTGAGTTTGGTTATTAAGCTTGATAAATATATTTATTTATTTAAAAAAATATATATTTATTTAATATGATGAAAATTTTATTGATGAATATTATTCGCGAGCACGCTCACAAATATTAAACACATATGTTTAAGTTTATTTATTTAATTTAACAAGTTGTTAAAATTTATTCATTTAATTAATTTTATATTTATTAAATAAATATAAATAATCTTTTATCAAACAAAACACTAAATTGTTCATTTACACCCTAACATATTACTGTATTAGTGTTTTTTGTTTTGCCTCGTATAAAATAAATTAAAAGGACAACTTAACATATTTCTTATTTTAAAAATATTTTATTTCAATATTATTATAAAACATAATTGTTATATGTTAAATTAATTATCATAATATGAAATAAAATTATTTTAATTTATCAAATTATTATCTCTAAATTACTATTCCATCAAAATACTTTTTTAATCAACTTATTAAAATTACTTATGAATTAATCAAAAACCATATAAATATTATAATAATACCAAGTAAAAATAATTTTGATTAAATTTTAAAAAAACACCAAATTAATATAATAATATTATGCATTATGTTATAACAAAAATAATATTTTTTACACTAAAAAAATATACTAAATACTATTTTTTATTTTAAAAATATAATGTTTAGACCAAAAGATAGAGCACCTTTTGTTTTTTTTAATAGGAATAGATAACTGTTCGATTTATTAAATAATTGTATAGAATAATTTATATTTTATAAATTTAAAAATAATATAATTAATTAATTTTATTTCATACAGCTGTTTGGTAAAATAACACAAAAAATAATTTAAAATTTCAATTTTAGTTTGTAGGATAAATTTAATAAGCTACTTTAATTAACTGATATATGTATGCTTTAATTTGATTAATACAATGAAACTAATAAAAGAATATTTTTTATTTTTATACCTAATTTATAAGAATTTTATAAATAATAGATAAATCTCCTAAGTTAATGAATTAACTACCTTAGATATCAGTGATTCTCAATACAGATAAAGAATTAAATGTACATCACTAACCTTATGCTTCGTGTCATGATTGGAAAGTTCAATAGAATTAGAAGTGACTATAAAAGCGACAGATACTCGTGAACTTATACTGTCTTATATTCTTCAGCATCATGCACAACAGTACCTTGGTGCTAGTGGTCATGAGAACTAACACTGCTTTAGTACCAGCATCATGAGCATCTCACAGCTTCGACCGAGCGATAAGTGTTTCGAAACAGGGGACACTGCAGTTTGGTGATGTTTCAGGAGAGATGCATCAGATACCAGTATCGATGGCATTTTCAAACATTTTCATACTACTTCATAGCTTGTGATCAAGTCTTACCCAAAAAGTGATGAAAAGCACTATAAGATGCTCTCGACATATCTGTACCACTTACTTATCTGACATATTGTTAGTTTGTAACGGTCGAATTTCACTTAGGACCAGACGATTGGTGGTTGTACCAATCGACTGGTGGTGAAAAAACACTTGATGTTTCCCTCCCGAGCTCTATTTAATAGAGCTGGGTGCTTGGGCAAAGTTGACAAAATAGACTTAGTTAAAGTCTATTAGAGTCTCCCAAGCTCTCGTGTGATCGGTGTGCTTGTATTCAAGTGTTTGTGGTAAGGTTTCTCTACCAACAAGGAGCTTGAGCTAGCCGCAGGTTTTTCGGAGAGTCATCCACCGACATATCAAGATCGTCCACCTTACAGATAGCAGTGGAGTAGGAGTAAATAATCTCCGAACCACGTTACATAAACGTGTCAGAGGTTTGACATGTCTTGGTTATTGCCTCTAGGTTTAGCTTTTTATTTGATAAATTTGTTTTGTATTTTCGTTGTGCACCAACAAGCATAGGAAGCGACCATTTGGGTGAGACGTAATTCACCCTCCTCTAGTGGACGTCAAGATTCCAACAGAAACTGGCCGACTCCCTACCTGACGATGTGCTAGACTACTTAGAGTAGTTTTTACCTTTTTAATTGTAACTTCCTTTTGTCACCTTTCATTTTGAATGAATGCTTTTTTCTTGGTAGGGCTGTAAACAATCTGAGCCGAGCAGAGCTTTGAGGTGTTCAAGCTTGTTTGATAAGATAACTGAGCCGAGCCGAGCCGAGCTTAAAATGAACCGAGCTTTTGAAATAAGTGTTCAAGCTTGGCTTGGTTTATTTTTTATGAGCTTGAGCTTGTTTGAAGCTTGGCTTGAGCTTGGTTCGTTTAGATGTTATCAAGCTCTCAATTCAAGTTTGGCTTGAGCTTGGCTTGAGCTTGGTTTGAGCTTGACTTGAGCTTGGTTCGTTTAGATGTTATCAATCTCTCAATTCAAGCTTGTTTGATTGTTTGAAACTTTTAATTGTTTGATTGGTTATTAAGATTGATAATTTAAATTTATTTATTTATTTTATTTTATTTTATTATTTATTTAGGATATTGAAAAGAGTTTTATTAATAAATATGGTTCGTGAACATTGTTCATGAACGTTGTTCACGAACATTGTTCACGAACGTTAACGAGCTGAACACATATGTGTTCAAGCTTGTTTGTTTAGCTTAACGAGCTGTTCAAGCTTGTTTGTTTAATTAATCCTATGTATATTGAACGAACATAAACAAGCTCTTACCAAGCCGAACACCAAGCTTGTTCACGAACGCTTGGTTCATTTACAGCCCTATTTCTTGGCACCTTTCATTTTGAATGAATGCTTTTTCAGCATGTTTTCCCTTTAGACTCGCTTTTCCTTCCGTTTGGGCTCATTCGTTAGATTGTCGTCGTTTGGCTAATATAGGGTCGGTCCAAATCGAAGTCAATTTTTCACTTAGCTCGAACCGCTCTTATAACAGAGATGCGTAGATAAAGTATCAGACGTTGACCGCGGGCGTCCGATCGGGCTGACCCTCTTCAGCGAGAGGTTGCCCTTTGACCATTTGTCCCTCGCGGGCTAGAGTTTAAGGTCGCCACTCGACCGTTGATGAAGTTCAGGGTCTAAGGTCGCGTTGGTGGAGACAAGGATTTAAGGTCGTCGCTCGACCGTCGATGGAGACAAGGATTTAAGGTCGTCGCTCGACCGTCGGTGGAGACAAGGGTTTAAGGTCGCCTCTCGACCATCGGTGGAGACAAGGGTTTAACATTGTCCCTCGACGATTTGGCGTAGACTAGGGTTTAACGTCGCCGCTCGACGATTTAACGTAGACCGGAGTTTAATATCGTCACTCGACAATTTGACGTAGACCGAAGCTTAACGTCGCCGCTCGATAATTTGACATAGATCAGGGTTTAACGTCGCCGCTCGACTATTTATTTTGTCGTTCGGCTAGAAGCCTAAAAGCCTTATTTTTACTCTTTTCACTCCTGCACTTAAAGAGGCATACAAATTCATTGATATTCACCCGCGCATCTCATCCTGCCCTGTAGGATTGGAGATGATTCACACTCCATGGTTGGTCGACCCGCCTCCCATGCTTGTCCTCAACGTAATATGCTCCCAACTGTAGCTTTTGGATGACCTTGAAAGGGCCTCCCATGGCGCTTCTGGCTTGGCGACGTCTCCGACCAGCTTCATCCTCATTCATACCAGGTCGTCAACTTGAAAAGATCGCGGAATTACTCTTCGATTGTAGCTTTGCTTCATCTGCTGTCGATACGCCGTCAACCGAACAACGGCTTTGTCCCGTACTTCGTCGACCAGGTCGAGTTCCATTTCCCTCCGTCCGACATTCTACTCATCATATTGTTGCACGTGATCAAACTCCACCCCCACTTCGATGGGTATCACTGCCTCGCTCTCGTATACAAGATGAAAGGGTGTGACGCCAGTTGGCTCCTTTGGAGTAGTACGAAGAGCCCACAGGACACTGTAGAGCTCGTCCACCCAACTACCCCTTGTGTGGTCGAGCCGAGCCCGTAGCACTCTTAAGGATTTCCCGATTAGCGACCTCCGCTTGACCATTGCTCTGGGGATACGCCACGGAGGTGAAAACTTGTTGAATGTCATAGTCTTTGCACCATTCTTCAAGCTTTTGTCCGGCGAATTATCTCCCGTTGTCCGAGATGAGCCGCGCGGGGAATGCTGAATCAACATAGAAGATTCTGCCAATTGAATTTGATAACTATCTGTTCAGTTATCTTAGTCAGTGGCTCAGCCTCCACCCACTTGGAGAAGTAATCAACCGCCACGAGCAGGAATCTTTACTGAGCAGTTGCCATGGGGAATGATCCTACTATATCCATGCCCCATTGGTCGAACAGGCAAGACACCACGGACACCTTCATCTCCTCGGTTGGTCGGTGCGGGATGTTATAGTATTTCTGGCAAGACAAGCAAACAACTACTGTCCGAGCGGCGTCTTCTTGCAACATTGGTCAGAAATATCCGGCCAGGAGAATCTTCCGAGCCAACGACCGACCACCCGGATGTCCTCCACAGGAGCCTTGGTACACTTCCTGAAGAATGTATTTAGCATCCTTCGGTCCGATGCACATGAGCAAGGGGCTTGAAGAAGGCTCTCTTATATAGCTGATCGCCAACCAGGGTGAACTGGCTAACTCTCTTCTTCAACAAACTTGCTGCTTCTTGATCAGCTGGTGTGACGTCCGATCGGAGGAATTCTATAATTGTCGTCCTCCAGTCGTTCGGGCAAACTGCCGCTCTCGTTCTGTCAATATGTGCTACCAACGTGAGTTGCTCTATCAATTGACCTATCGCGATTGGCGGCAACGAGTTGACTAACTTAGCTAGCTCATCTACGGCCTGATTCTTTGCTCGGGGGATCTTCTGTATAAGGACCTCTTGGATGTTCACCTTCAGCTTCTCGAATGCATCTACATATAGCTTGAGTCGGGTGTTGTTTATCTCAAACGTCCTGGTCAGCTGTGAGCGACCAATTGAGAGTCCGAGTGAATGAGAACTCTTCTAGCTCCAACATGCCGAGCTGCCTATAAGCCGACTATCAATGTTTCATATTCGGCTCCATTATTGGTAGCCCGATAATCTATCCGCATGGAGAATTGCATCTGATCTTCCCTTGGTGAAATTAGAAGTACGTCGATCCCGCTGCCTTGCCGAGTGGAGGAGCCATCAACGTATATCCTCCAAGTTGCTTCCGTCTCAATGTTCTGGATCTTCGTGACGAAATCTGTCAAGGCTTGTGCTTTGATGGTCATCCGAGGCTGATATTGAATGTCGAACTCTCTAAGCTCTGTCGTCCACTTGATTAACCGTCCGGACGCCTCGGGGTTGAGCAGGACTCTACCCAAGGCGTTGTTGGTCATCACAATTATGGAATGCGCAAGGAAGTACGGGCGAAGCCTTCGAGCGGCGAATACTAATGCGTAAGCCAATTTTTCGAGACCAGTTTAGCGAGACTCAACATTTTTTAATATATGACTTAAAAAATACACTGGCTGTTGCTCTTCGCCGTCCTGCTTAACTAAAGCCGAGTCAACCGCGTGTTTAGTAGACGATAGGTAGATCCAGAGCGGCTCACCAACACTTGGCTTAGCTAAAACAGGCAGGGAGTTGAGGTACTCTTTAAGTTCTTCAAATGCACGGTCGTATTTTGTGCCCCATTGGAATTTTGTTGCTCGGTGCAGTATCTTGAAGAACGGCAGACTCCGGTTGAACAACTTGAAGATGAATCTGGATAATGCAGTGATTCGTCCGGTCAGCCGTTGAGCTTCCTTCAGGTTGCGAGGTGAGGGCATATCTTGTAGTGTCTTTACTTTGCTTGGATTCACCTCGATACCCCGTTCGATGACGACGTAGTCAAGGAAGCACCCACTTCTTGCGTCGAACATACATTTACTTGGGTTTAGCTTTATCCCATAGGTCCTCAACGTCCGACAGGTCTCCTCAATATCTACGCATAGATCAATGGCTCGGAGGATTTTATCAATATATCGTCGACGTATACCTCCAAGTTACGACCGATCTGTCGTCGAAACACCTTGTTCATTAGCTTTTGGTAGGTGACACCCGCATTCTTGAGTCCGAACGGCATAACGTTGTAGCAGAACGTTACATTGGCCATGATAAAACTAATCTTTTCCTGATATTCTCGGGTGAGCGGTACTTGGTGGTAGCTCTGTTAAGCATCGAGCATGGAGATCAATTCGCACCCCGCAGTAGAATCCACCATTTGGTCTATGCAAGGCAACGGATAGAAGTCCTTCGGACACGCTTTGTTAAGGTCGCAGAAGTCAATGCAGACCCGTCATTTGTTACCCGGCTTGTAGACCAGTACGACGTTAGCGAGCCAACTTGGGAATTGGACTTCTCGTATGTGGTCGGACTCCAGCAGTTTCTCTATCTCCGCTCGGATGATCAAGTTCTGCTCGACACTGAAGTCTCATTTTCTTTGCTTCACCGGCCGAGCGTCCAATCGGACATGAAGCTCATGCTGAGTCACGCTCAGGTAGATTCCGAGAAGCTCATGTGTCTACCAGGCGAACACATCATGATTTTTTATGAGGCAAGCGACCAACTCTGCCTTCTGCTTATCCTCCAGATCGGCGGCTATAAAGGTGGTCGCCTCCATACGACTTGGATGGATATGCACTTCCTCCTTGTCTTCGTACACCAGTCTGGGTGGCTTCTCCATGATGGCATTAACCTCTGGCGTGGATTCTTCCGGGCGACCTTTGCTTCGGACTTGATCATCTCGATATAGTAGCGCCGAGGGACTAACTGATCGCCTCTGACCTCGCCCACCTGGTCCTCCACATCCTCCGCTAGGAACTTAATTTTTTGGCAATAGGTGGATACAACCACTCAGAACTCATTGAGGGTCGGTCGGCCTAATATGACATTGTAAGTCGATGGTGCATCCACCACGATGAAGTTCGTGGTTCGGGTCCTCTTCAAAGGCTCTTCTCCGAGCGAAATGGCGAGCCTTGCTTGGTCGATCAGCAAGATTTCGTTGCCTGTGAATTCGTAAAGCAGGGTCGTCATGGGCAGCAGTTCACCCCGATCAATCTACAGCTGATCGAACACCTTCTTGAAGATTTTTAACCGAACTACTTGTGTCAACAAAATCCAGTGCTCTTGATGTCACTCTGGTGTTGGCGACTGGCAACGGTATCCCCGTGGGGCCTGTCGGTTTGCGATTGGTGTCATACTATGATAATCGCGGGTATTATGAGTCGTCGATTGGTGGAACGAGTAAAACATAGGCATCCACCTTTTTCCTTTGCCCGCCCGTGGGTGCTCGGCCTCCACATATTGTACCGCATGCGTCCGTGGCTCCGAGTAGTGTTGAGCTCCTACCGCTCGGGGCCCTCTGGGGGGCTGGTGGTTGCTTGTTAACCGTCATTCAGGTACGGCTTGAGGCTCGACGAACGCTTCCTTTCTCCTTGCCGCCTGAGCTTCCTCTACATTGATGTATTCGGTGGCCTTCTTTTGAAGTGGTTGAAATCCCTGGGCGGCCTTCGAATGAGTGATCAAAAGAACTCTCCTTCGACGTACCCTTGGGTAAAGGCATTCACCAGTATGTCCATTGCCACTTGATTGAAGCGTTGAATGTACGCCCTCAATGCTCTGGGCCCTTGCTTCAACGAAAATACATTTACGCTGGTCTTCTGGTGGTGGCGGTTGCTGGCGAAATGGTGTAGGAATGTCGCTCGAAAATCCTTGAAAGTACGGATTGATCCACTCGACAGTCTTTTGAACCATCTCTGGGCCGGTCCAGAGAGAGTAGTGAGGAAGACCCAGCACTTCATCCCGTCTGTGTACTGGTGAAACATGGTCATATTGTCAAACTTGGCCAGATGATCGTCAGGGTCGGTGCTGTCGTTGTACTCCCCGATCGCCAGTGGGGTGTAATGTCTAGGCAGGGGATCGTTCATGATCCCCCATGAGAACTACTCGTTGATCCGCTTGGGCGAATCATCGTCCCTTGGTGTCTTTCCTTTCCTGGCATCTCGAACGGGCGCCTCATCAGACGAAGATCCTCTTTCTCTGTTTACTTGGCCCCGCTCATCCGATAGGGTTCTAAATAGTGCTCAGTGTAAGGGAATGAGTGCATTCGGCGCTGCTCCGCATGTGTCAAACGACCTCTTGTTGTTTTCCTGAGTGAATGCTGGCTCCGCTCTGTCACCATGCTCAGCCGGTCTGCCGGCAGCGGACAAAGCGGGCTCGTGTACTTGGCGTTCGGTCAGCGCCTGTTATTGCTGTTGCTCCACTAATTTCGCCGCTCGGGCTTGTATCAACATGTCGAGCTCTTCTAGCGTCAGCGTCACCGCGGTTAGTCGTCCGACGTCCTCCATCTTCTTGCTTCGAATGCATGTTACACTCCCACTAACGACGCCGATTTGATCATGTCCAGAAGCTGAGAAGGTGGTTGCCGGGGATGTGGACGCTGAGCTGGCTACACGTAGGTTGTCCTCGTCCCTGCAACACAAAATTGTTAGTGCCGAGCCGGGGAAGGGGTCCCCGGCGGTGACCCTCCTACGTTCAAGTCAGTCATCGGAGTAAAGAAGCAGGGTAACAGTAGAACAGTAGCGCACAAATATGAATAGTAGAACTATGCACATCTCCACCAGTGTTGGACCCCCCTTTATATAAAGCTCTTGTAGCTTATGGGCTTGTTTCCCCATACGGGCGTGCTTTCCCAAGTTTCCCATGAAAAGACCAAGCAAGAAAGTGCTCCATACCTTAACGGGGCGTGCATATCTTATGACAGTACGGTGGAAGCTTCCACCGTACGATCCGCCCACTGGCCATGCCGCCTGTCAGTGATACTTTCTCCCAAAAGGATGTCGAAGGTACTAGCGATCCTGCTGCCCGGCAAGCTGGGTAACCGCTTGGGCGTGGCTTTTCCGTCCGGCCAATTCGAGATGCTCCGCGCGGGTTGCTTTTGACCTTCGCTCGCGTTTGTTGCCCGCGCGGCAGGGCTTGAGCTAGGCTGACCAGTCTTTGACCTTAGGTCGATCGGCCTCTCGGTCGGTTTCGACTGACAGACGCGTTGATTCTCTTGCCTTTTCCTATCGGTCGGGCTTGACCCTGGGCCAACCGGCTGCTCGGTCCTCCATTTGGACATATGATGGAGCGTTGATCATTTTAACTTTGACCTCCATATCACCCATTGACTTCCACAGGGTGGAGGCCCTCTTCTGCCCACATCAAATATGATATTGATTTTTAATATGATATCCTTCATTAAAACTATTTTTTTAAAAATTGTAAGTATTTTATTCTTAATTATTAATATACTTAATAAATAAATAAATTGAATAATCAAATATGAAATAAAAGTACTGATTTAAATAGGATTGGGATCGAACAAAATCTAACCGGTAGATGAAGATAAACAATATGTTGGCCTAAATCAAAATTAATTTAAATTTGATTTGATAAAGTTACGATCAAGTTAAATTTAATCTAGATTAAACTGATTTATTCCTTTTAAAACTGAGTTAGGAAGTTTTTTCAAAGAAAATATTCATGCACCGATTTCTTCTGATTTTTTTTCCAACCATATTTAATTATTTTTTCTTATTCGTGTTGTTTTCTTTTTATATATACAGAAACTTTATTTTTTGTAACCGTGGCTTGGGCTCCGTAGGTAACCAAACGTTGCCCTTTAAGATTACTCTGCAGTCTGCACACTGCGAAAGGTATGCTGCGAGCAATTGTGGCAATGGGCTCATGTGCCAAGTTAATCGTCACCCAATAACAACAGAGGAAAAACAGAGTCATGTGAGCAATACGTCAAATCATAGTTTGTAAAATCACGATCCAGATTATAAGATCATACGATTTTACGATCCGAAAATCCAAAATCGATCCAGAATCATGCAGAATCGAGTTTTGCAGTAGGATCGCAGCAGGATCGGTAGGATCGGAACAGAATCGGTAGGATCGGAACAGAATCGGAGCAGAATCGGAACAGGATCGGTGAAAGCTTTAAGAGGTCATAACTTTTGACTCGAATTGAACCATGAGGCCTATAATATATCAAATTAAAGTTCGTTCAGAGATCTTTAATAAATTTCAAGGTTTATCCTTAACCACCCTATTTCAAATCTAAAAAATATCATTTAAATCCTTTTCAGATGTCTAAGTAGATTTTATCTTTTTTTTTATTATCTTTTTTTCATCTTATTAGGGTTTTAAAGTATTTAAACATATGTTTAATTATTTTTGAGTTAGTTTTTTATCAATAATATTCTGTCATTTCTTTTCCCTAAAATAATGAATTTTTGGATATCTATTATCTAGTATTGTGTGACATCAACTAGTCTTTAAAAGATTATTTCCAACGTTCATATTTGAATAAAGGATTCAATAATTTCTTAGGTGCTTTGTTGGCCTGTAAATTGAATTATCTTATAAATCAAGAAAATATTTATTACATTGAATGTGTTATTATTATTGTATTAATAGAATTTTTATATTTTTTTTTATTTTAGATATGAAAATATAAATTTTGAGGTGTTGAGTGTAAATGATTACACATATATACAAAATTAATTATTTATTTATATGTAAATAAGTTTTTTAGGTATTTTTTCTAATTATTAATCATGTATGATAAGATTTTAAGAATTTTTGATAGGATCGTACGATTCTACGATCCGATCCTGATCCTAAATCGATCCTGCATAGAATCACGATTCTACAAACTATGCGTCGAACACATAGGGATTCGCTCGCTCGTCCCATTACTGTAACACTACTACGCCTCTGCCACTACAACCATCACGTCTTCCAGTCCTGCATATGCTCTCCGCTCGCATCCACGCACGCGTGCAATCTCTGACGTTGATCGGACGCCGCGCCCGCAAGGGCTCGCTCGCCACCACCACCTTCATCGACGAGCCGAGCCTCGCGTCGGTCATCTGCCGATTCGTCCTCGCGCCGTACCATGCCATGTTCCTCCCCCTCCCTCTCTCTGGCAAAGAGACGAACAGGTGGTGGGCGTCACGGTGCAGTGAAATGGTCCACAGTGATAAATGATACCCATTGCAGTTACAGGGGCTCTGTTGCATGGTTGGATCATTGGACTGATTGCTATTATAGATTTATCGGTTATAAAAATATTAGCATAAATCATCGGTGTTTTTTTCATTTAAATTTATTTCCAAATTCGAATTAAAATGAGTGTGAAAAAAAATGGCATTAAAACAGTGCGTGGCAGTGGAACCGGCAGAGATCGCTGAAGGAAGAGAGAGACACGACGACGACGAGAGTTAAAAAAAAGCGAGAAAGAGGCTTCTCCTTTGCATTTACTGACCATGGATTCCTTCAGCTTCCTCAAATACTTACGCAGCGGCGGCGGCGGCGGCGGCGGCGGCGGCGGCGAGGCTTCCTCCCATGCCGTTGACCCGACCGGCGCCGGCTCCACCCTCGCAGCCTCCGTACTCTGCTCCTCGAGCGATAACGAGGAGGAGGACGATGATAGCGGGGACGACGAGGGGCCTTTTTTCGACCTCGAGTTTGCTGCCGTTTCAGACGGCGAGGAAGAGGATGCGTCGGAAGAGAAGAGTCTCGAGGAGATGACTGGCGCGGGGAAGGAGGTGGAGAGGGAGTTTAACTTCGCTGTGAGCTCCGATGGAAGCGGCGATGGGGTGGGTTTTGATACCTTGTCCTCCTCCGATGACCTGTTGTTAAAAGGAAAGTTCGTTCATTTCGACCCTTCTTCCATCGTAGTCGCTGACGGCAGTGGTTCCGAGGCTGATTCGAAGCCCCAGTTGCCGGCGTACTTCCTCCGGACCGCCACCAAGTTCCGCGTCTTCTTGCTCGGGCTTCGAAAGCCGAAGTTATTGCCAGAGGAGGACGAGCCCGCCGCAGAAGTCTCCGGCTCCATAGCGACGGAGGCAGCGGCATCGGCATCCCCTAAGAAAGAGCAACCCCAGCAAAATAAGTTTTTTATAAAGTTCAAGGTGGTGGAAGCCCCCTTAGTCTCTTTCTTCTTGAAAGACGGCGGTTCCCGCAGCACTGGCGGAGGCCGTGCAGCCAAGCCCCTGGCGGAGGAGTCAACCGTCGCTGGCGCACCGACCACGGAGGCAGAGAAGAAGCTGGTTCGAGAAATGCTGCAGAAATACCTCGACAAAATTAAGCCGCTCTACGTTCGCGTGTCGAGGAAGTACGCAGAGAGGCTGCGGCTCACCAGCCATCTACCTCCGGCTGCCGATGCGGTGGCCGCAGAGCCTATCGCTGCCGAGGTCGAGGCCGAGGAGACAGACGCGGAATCCGAAGACGCACCGCCACCTCCGCCGCCGCAGGCAGAGGAAGCCGCCCCGCCGGTTACGCTGCCAGCTGAAGAAACGCTGGAGCCTTCGCCGCAACCTGTATCGTTCGCGGTCGCAGGCGGCGGCAAAATCCTGGCTGCAGGGTTAAGAGTAGTCTGCAAGAGGCTTGGAAAAAGCCGCTCCGCGTCGGCTGCCGTGGCGGCGGTTCCTTCGCCGCCTCCTCGCCGGCGCGACGACTCTCTCCTCCAGCAGCAGGACGGGATTCAGAGCGCCATCGCGCACTGTAAGCGTTCGTTCACCGTCGCGGAGCAAAGTACGATGCTGCAACAACTCTCCATATACATCACATTTCTTCTGCGTCGCCGAATTAATCTATGAATCGTCGGTATTCTTTTCAGGTTCCGAGACTCCGCTGGCGAGATCGATGAGCAATCCCGGCGATGGCAGAGCTGAAGCATCTACCTGATCTAGCTCTTAATGCTCTGTTTTAGCTCATCTATATGTCTGTGTGGTATTAGTCTCCATGTAGAAGAAGAGAAAGACTCCGTCTTCATCTCTCTGTCGATTTATTAACTAGTTACTCTACTCGTTCATGTGTCAATTAATTCTCCCCAATCCCCATAATGCAAATCAGGTGTTATGATGCGAAGAGATGGCCTGGAAAACAAATAACTTTCTCCGTGAGATTGATAGCATAAGTGACGAGGAAGATGTGAAAGATCTCCACGGCATCGGGAAAGCTGCTGTCATCTTTCCCCAATCACCATTGCTGTCCGACTGCACCAGCGCTACTGTTTCTGTACTATGTCGTGTTTCTTGTCCGCCATCTCTTTCACCTTTCCTCTGTCTCCCTCTCTGCTTTCCCGGCGTGGGTTGGTTTGAGGTAACTCGAAGTCCCTTGCGTTTCCGTGTTCGGGCGAGAGAGAGATGGCAAAAGGCCATCTTTCCTTCGATTCTCCGTCGCCTTTTCCTCCTGCTTCAAGTTTATGGTAGGTTTTGGAGGAATAGCAGCGAGAGGTCAGCGCACCTCGTTCTCCACGTACGCTGCCGCTGTTTCTGGCTATAAGTTCTCGCTCGTGCTCTTGCCAGTGCGTCTTCTTGTCTGCTGGAGTTGCAGGAGACGTGCGACTTCGCCACTGCAAATGTTTTTTACGTCGCCATTAACGATCGCTGAGGACGGTGAAACAGAGAGATGTCAGCTTTGTGTATACGGATCGCAGTCGAGGACGCGAGCGAATCCGATGCTCCGTTTTGCTTGCGACGGGCGGGCAAATTAATCAGCTTACCCGATCCGCAAAAGCCTAACTAAACGGATCCAAAGTGGAGTTTGGATCCAAACTGATCCTGTCCGTGCACTGAGTCGACGGAATTTGGGGATGTGACATTCTCTGTGATGCTCCCAAGTGATTTTCACAGTGACGTAAACCTCCGATGAACCTGCAACCAAGTCGGGCCGGGAAAGGGTTTTCGGCGACGATCCTTCGACGCTCAAATCAGACGATGACGAGAAAAAACAAAGGTAAAATAAAGACTGTGGCTAAGAAAATCATACCTCCGTCGAAGTCCGAGGGTCCTTATATATAAGACCCCGGAGAGCCGCGTGCACGTTTCCCAAGGCGTGAACGTTCCTCAAAGCATACCTTGAAATGACTGTGTCAGAAAAGCATGTTTGACGTCATACCTCAATTGTCCGAGCATATCTCTGTTATGGCAGCGGAAACTTCCTCCGTACGATCCTTGGTACGGCCCGGCCGTCGACCATGCTACTTGTCGGCGGCAGACGTCTCAAGAATTATATCACTAGTTGCCTCTTTTGTCCTCTTCTAATCCATTTGTCTTTAACAGGGCCGATCGGGCTGATCGCTTGACCTCCTGGGCGCCCGGGTATACACGCACCTCGGACTGGGTGAGACGGTCGATCGATCACATACTCGGATGGGACACCGACTAGTTGTTCCGTCGTTCGGCCTAGCAGCTTACCTATTCGGCATAGCGGTTTCTCTATAAAGGAGCTTGTGAGCGTCGGAAGCTCAACCCGAGGTCGAGCTGTCTTTATGCCGGTCCGGAGTCTATCCAGGCCGTTCGGCCAAGAGATTCCTCCCTGTTCGGTCAGACCTTTGACTCTCCCGTGTCATTGATCCCTTCCTCTTTGGACCCCCAATCTTTATCACCGGATCCCAAACTAATCATTTTTTATTTATTTTTATTGAGTTACACGTATAAATTATATTTAATTATTTTTAATCGTAAAAAACTTAATTGTCTTAACTTTAAAATAGTAAATCGGTAAAAAAAAATAAATAAATAAAATTGCTGTAAAAAACCTTCCGCATCGACTCAGGAAGTGGTCAGAGATTTAGTGGGGGTCGATTAATGCTGCCTTTTCCTCGTGCCTCTGTGAATGCATTGAATTAAATCCAATATTAATTAGTTTATTTTATTTATTTATTTATTTTATGTATATATAAATTTTTTTTAATGATGAGTCCAAAATTGAATCAATGTGGGGTAGTGGTGCGATACTTGGGAATGATTGTGATGGTGACAATTGATTTAGTGTTATGAATTACACATGATTCATAAATCATTTTCATAGCAATAGGTGACTATGACATTGTCTTTCACACACTGATTTTGTCTAATTATAATATTTTGACAGAAATTTATTAGACAAAAAGTTAAGAACGTCGTTATTTCTTCAATTTTATTTTAATTTTTTAAAATATCCCATCATCTTATGAAATGACATAATTATTCTTCGTTATATTATTTGATATTATTATACTATTTCTATTATTATATTTTACCCATATTTCTATTTAAATCTTAAATAGGAAGTGAACCAACTTAAAACTTATTGCTTCCTTCATTGTTCAGATAAAAAAGGCCGTGCATATCATTATCTCACGTTAAGTCAGAAAATTTAAAAATGATAGAAATTCTTTTTTTTTTTTACTTTTTTATAAAAATTCGATTCAGGGTACGAATATCTTCATCACATAATTTAATAAAATCTATTGAATCTATATCAATGTCAAATTGGTATATGTAACAATCAAGTAAATCTCAGTTTGATTGGTTAGTAAAAATAAACAAGAATGTATTGTAGCACTTACAATTTATAATTATTATAATATAAATATTAGATAAATAACTTTAATTCACATTATATATTAACGCTGGACATATAGATCAAAGTAAAATTTTCTTATATATTTTCATTTAAATAAACACACTATCAGTAAAATTTCAAAAACATAAAGGTGAAAATGGAAATGAATAGAATAATACGAACAAAGGAGTAGAGTTAAAAAAGGAAGGCCTCAATGAAGAGCCAAGTGTCCCTCCTCATTTTGTGTTTGTCACTCACTTGGTAAACTTAGAGAAAAAGAGAAGCAGCTATTTATGTGCCTATATTTTGGATAGTTATTTAAATTCAATTTCCTTATCTATTTATGTTATAATAACTACGAACCCCGTATCTGTTATAATTATATAATAATTATAAAATCATAATTGTTACAATTATGTGACAGCTTAGTTGTAATAATTACGAAATCATAATTACTACAATTATGTAGTAAATACGAGTTCGTAGTTGCTACAGTACGCCCTAGTATGCACTCCAGATTCAAAATTTAGGTGAAAAATATAGATTAGAGATAATAATAAGGACAATATAGTGGATGATAGTTGAGTTATTTTACAAGATGATGAAATATTATTTTTATAAAAATAAATAAATAAATAAAGTGGGCATCTTTTGACTAATTGAAAAAAAATACCCTTTTAATTTTTGCCCAAATTTATTTTTTTTAAAAAAACTATTAGTTTAAGCTAAAAAAATTAAACTTTAAAAGTGATCATCTTTGATTCTTATAGTTTTTAATAATGTGAGCTAATTTGTAAATTAATTTGCAAGATTAAAATTTAAAATTCATGCCAAATTCAGATAACAGCATTCCTTATTCACCACATGCAATTTTGTCTATAAATCTAGTTCCCAAATCAGAACACAAAATACTTCATACTATTTTTCCATTAAAACTAATTCCTAAGTTAGAATTTATATAAAATGGCAGTGTTTAAATTTTTATTCAAAATTTAGATTACAAATTGCTTTGTAATTTTCTTTTGAAAATCTCAAAATTCAAAGAGTATTTTGAGAAAAAGATTATAATTGGTTCATATTTTGATTAAAAACTAACTTGTCCCAAGCATAAAACGATTTAGTCATCATAAAAAATAAAATAAAAGTAAATAACATATCTTTTTCGTGAGGAATGGGAATAGGAATGGAACTCATGATTTGAGTAAAGAACTGCCTTCATCATGACGTTTGTATAACTCGACTTCTTTCTTGCCCTTTTTTCCTTCCATTCATATCAACCTTTATCCAAATGAAATGATGAATTCCCGCACTCAATAAAAATTGATTATTTTTTTTCTTAATTAGGGGAGCAAGTTGATCTCAAAGCCACATAGTACGTACGGGCCATTAAATGATCAAAAACAACACTTCACTATTTCCTTTTTTGAAAAAAAAAATAATCAAACTATAAGTTTTATAATTTTTTTTAAAAGAAAATTTGAAGGAATAAGAATAATAGATTGTTTATCTCAGTCCATTTACCTATTTTAATTATTATTATTATTATTATTATTATTATTATTATTTAGTTATATGACCAATTTAATTTTATAAAAAAATTTCATTGACCACAATAAATAAAAAAATGTTTAAACAATCTATCAACTTAATATTCTTAGATTAACTACATGGTTTCAAAATTGATAGCACGGCAACTTGCCATGCTTTTTCTCATCATAATCAACAAATATCGTCTCATTTGCAATTTAGTAAACTTATCGAAGAAACTTTATAATTTTAAGAGCGGTGAATAAACAATTTTAGCTATAATTTAATTACATGATACAAGACAATGGCATTTTCTGAAGGGAAAAAATGATATTTAATTTAAATACTTTGAACTACAGCTAGACGCTGTCTCAGTGAGTGGAGTATAAATTATTCTTATACAAACGAGGAACATGCACAGAAAGCCAAGCTAAATTTACTAATGGAGAACTAGTTCGATTCATTTCACCCAGTTGGAAGTATTCAGTGAATCAAGACAAGGAACATCAAAATCGATTAACAAAGTTCATGAATGTAATTAATGTTTAACAAACCAATTAAATTGCCCAGCAAAAAGCTTTCATAGTATATCAGACATCATCAATTCCTAACCGTGGCACATTACAAATTAATTTGTTTCAATGGAAATACAACTCTCAAACGTTGGCTACAGAGCAACCAGCCATTACATTTTTAAATTTACTTGAATAATCGGTAAAAAAAACCTTTTTTTTTATAGAGCAATTGATCAATTTGAAAAAGTATTGAATTATAAAAATAATAAAACCAATAAATTAATCATCACCGTGAACCATTTAAAATTTTTTACTTGCAGTAGAATGATAAAGATATGCTGGTGTCCAAGTAATTCTATTCATCGTTCATCTAGAGGTGCGATCCTACTAAAGTTTTCACTGTCGATAAATTTAAAAAGCACATATAAATCATATGGATGGCCTAACATCACAAATAATTCAAACACCATAGACATTAATTTACTCTATGTTAGAAACAAACTTTTTTTACAGGAGAAATTTATTCGTTTACACATAACACCTAGATAAACCAGAGAAATACATATAGAGGTTCATCTGACAATCAATATTCTTAGGTCCACTATCCATTAAAAAAAAACATCTATAATACGTTAAAAATTATAAATGAGAAATTAAAAGGTTTAAGTACCTTTTGGATAGTTAAAGGATGACATCTTATGAAGAGGTAGTATGTCTTTTAGGAAAGGATGCAATCTACATCATCCAATTCAAAATGGATGGATGAGATCTAGTTGAACCAAGAAGTTCTTATATCCCTCATTTAGTATAAATAAAGTCCCTTGCATCATTATTTCACTCACTCAATTCCTTCCAAACAAAGCAAGCATTGCATTCATACTTGCATTGGAGAGTTCAAGAAGCCTTCTTCGGTTCGGAGGTCTTACAATTTACAGTGCTGCTATCACAAGATAAATTCGTTGTATCTTGAGAGACGATTACCGTGTTCCGTGAGCACTGTGTGCGGGGCAAATTCGCCTTAAAGAGATAGAGTCTAACTCTAGTCTCGACTCAACCAAAACGGTGGTATACCGTCATTCTGTCCGAGCTCAGATTGCACCAAAACAAAGATCCCAACAAGTTTAAGATGAATTTTTTTTTAATCGTGCAAACTGATGGCTGGGATCAACGACGGTTCAACCACCATTCCACACGAAGAAAAGCCGGAGAAGTTCAACGGAACCGACTTCAAATGATGGCAACAAAAGATGTTATTCTATCTGACAACGCTAAACCTCGTATGATTTTTGTATGAAGACCCATCGGCTGCTATGGAAGGCAACTCTGATAATAAGACTGCACGCAATACATGGACGCACGGAGATTTCCTATGCCGCAATTACGTTTTCAACACATTGGACAACACGTTGTATAACGTGTATTGCTTGATGGAAATGACAAAATCTCTGTGGGAATCACTTGAAAAGAAATACAAAACTGAAAACGCTGGATTGAAAAATTCATTGTCGGACGGTTTCTAGATTTCAAGATGATGGATTCCAAGAGCGTGACATCTCAAGTCCAAGACATGCAACTGATAATATATGATCTGGATGTCGAAGGCATAAAGCTGAACGAGTCATTCAAAGTAGTCGCGGTAATCGAAAAACTCCCTCCGTCATGGAAGGATTTCAAAAATTACCTAAAGCACAAGCAAAAGGAGATGGACTTGAAGACATAATCCTAAGGCTACGAATTAAGGAAGATAATCGAAAGATGTCCAACTCCAGAGGAAAAAAGTGGGCAGTCGACGAGATGTCGAACCTGGTTGAGCCAAAAGCCAAAAAAGACGAACCAATCCAAAAAGAAGGCTCAAGGCAAGAAATTCAATGACATATGCTACAACTGTGGAAAATCTAGGACACATGTCCAAAGACTGTAGACACCCAAAGAAACCAGTCAAGAGTCAGAAGGATGCTGCGAACCAGGTCGTAACTTCTGATGACATGGAATTGGATCGCATTGTGGTTGTGTTTGAAGCCAACACGATGATGGATAACCCGAAGCAATGTTAGATCAATACTGGAGCAACACATCATATCTGTTCTGATAAGACGATGTTCTCCAAGTATACTCCGATAAGTGGAAGAAAGCTCTATATGGGCAATTCCACGACATCCCCGATTGTCGGACTCAGGAAGGTTATTCTGAAAATGACGTCTAGGAAAGAGCTAACACTCATTGATGTGCTCCATATTCCCGACATTAGGAAGAACCTAGTTTCTGGATCAGCACTTGTTAAAGTCGATTTCAGACTAGTGTTCCAGTCAAATAACTTTGTACTTACGAAGAATGGTGTATTCGTAGGTAAGGGGTACTTAGAACAAAGTCTGTTCAAAATGGTTGTAATAACTATACATCGTGACTTTTATGGTAATAAAATAAAAGCTTCCAGCTACGTTGTTGAGTGTTTTAATTTATGGCACGATTGACTTGGGCATGTCAATAATAATACTCTTAAATGTCTCGTCAAGTTAAATTTATTACCAAATGTCAATATGGACAAAACACACAAATGTGAAGTGTACGTGGAAGCAAAAATGATGAGACTACCTTCTCATTCAGTGGAAAGGTCAACGACTCCTCTAGAGTTAATACATAGTTATCTATGTGACTTAAAATTCGTGTAAACTAGAGGAGGTAAAAAGTATTTTATTACTTTTATTGATGACTGCACGAGGTTCTGTTATGTCTTTCTTTTAAGAAGTAAAGAAGAAACCTTAGAAGCTTTCAGAACCTATAAAATAGAAGTTGAGAATCAACTTGATAAACGAATTAAAATAATTTGTAACGATACAGGTGGAGAATATGGTTCACCGTTTGATGAGTTTTGTTCAGAATCTGGTATTATCCATCAGACAACGACGCCTTACTCACCTCAATCAAATGATGTTGTCGAACGTAAAAATCAGACATTAAAGGAAATGATGAATGTCTTGTTGATAAATTCATGCTTACCCCAAAACTTGTGGGGGGAAGCTATATTATCAGCAAACCACATTCTTAACAAAATCTCTCACAAGAAAATCGATAAAACACCATATGAGCTATGGAAAGGCTACGAGTCATCGTACAAATACCTGAAAGTGTGAGGGTGCTTAGCAAAGATCGAAGTACCCAAGCCAAAGCAAGTAAAAATCAGACCTAAAATGTTTGATACGATATTTGTCGAATATGCCCATAATAGTTGTGGATATCATTTCATAGTTCACAAGTCAGACATTCCTGATATTCATCTGGGAATAATCATGGAATCTCGGAATGCGATATTCTTTGAAAACATATTCTCGAATAAGAAGGGAAACATTCAAAGTGATAACAACGGAAGTTTTAACAAAAATGATGTTTTTGAACTTAGTTGTCATAAAAGAACTATTGACAATTAAAATGAAGGGTCACGTCGGAGCAAATAGACTAGAGTTGAGAAATCGTTCGAGCCAGACTTCATGACTTTTATGTCGGAAATGGACCCAAGAACAGTAAGTGAAGCTCTCTCAAGTCCCAATGCCCCATTGTGGAAAGAAGCTGTCAATAATGAAATCGAGTACATCATGAATAACCATACTTGGGAATTAGTGGGCCTTCCTTCTGGTACTAAACCATTAGATTGTAAGTGGATACTAAAACGCAAGTATAAAGCTGATGGATCGATTGACAAATATAAAGCCAGACTTGTAGCCAAAGGATACAATCAAAAGGAAGATATTGATTACTTCGATACCTACTCACCGGTGGCAAGGATTACGCTCATACGAGTGCTGATAGTCATCGCAGCACTGTTTAACCTTGAAATACACTAAATAGATATTAAGACTGCATTCTTAAATGGTGAGTTGGAAGAAGAAATCTATATGGAGCAACCAGAGGGGTTCGTAGCTCCAAGAAAAAAGGAAAAGGTGTGTCGACTTGTTAAGTCGTTGTACGGACTTAAATAAGCGCCTAAACAATGGTACGAAAAGTTTGACAAAACAATGTTGTCAAACGAATTCAAAATAAATGAATGTGATAAATACATTTATGTCAAACACACACCTAAATGTCATGTAATCGTTTGCTTATATGTAGACGACATGCTTATAATGGGTAGTAATCATGAGTACAAAGAAAATATTGACTAAGAATTTTGATATGAAAGATATGAGTCTAGCAGATGTTATATTGGGAATTAAAATTCTCAGGACATCCGATGTGATAGTTTTGACACAATCCCATTATGTAGATTCAGTGGTGAAAAGGTTCAATGCGTACGATCATTCTATAGTAAAAACATCTATGAATCTAAGTCAACACTTAGCGAAAAATTATGGTGAGCCCATATCGCAATTGGAATATTCTCGGTTAATAGGCAGTTTGATGTATCTCGTAAACTGCATACGTCCAGATATTGCTTGTGTGGTAAATAAGCTGAGCCGTTTTACGAGTAATCCAAACGACACCCATTGAAAAACACTGATGCGAGTTCTTAGATATTTGAAATATACTATGAACTACGGATTACATTACGGAATGTATCCCACTGTCTTAGAGGGATATTGTGATGCTAATTGGATATCAGATACAAAAGATTCTAAATCCACTATTGGGTATGTATTTACAATTAATGGAGGAGCGGTATCTTAGAAATCCACAAAGCAGACATGTATCGCTCGGTCAACTATGGAATCCGAGTTTATAGCACTAGACAAAGTAGCAAAAGAAGCTGAATAATTGAGGAATTTCTTGGAAGATATTTCGAGCTGGACGAAACATGTGCCCTCCGTACTTATACACTAGGATATTCAATCGGCGATTGGAAGGGCACAAAGTAGTATGTATAATGGTAAGTCTCGATATATACGTCGTAGACACAATACCATTAGACAGTTGATCTCAAACAGAGTGATTACAATCAACTATGTCAAGTCAAAAGATAACTTAGCAGACCCTCTTACGAAGGGGCTAAGTCGAGATCAAGTATACTGCTCATCGAGAGAAATGAGACTAAAAATCTACAGCTAAAACGATTGTAGTGGTAACCCAACCTTGTTGATTGGAGATCTCATGATCTTAGTTCAATGGTACAACAAAGTTAAAGAAGTTGTATTATAGCACACGAGATATATTATCTCTATCCCAATCATAAGATGAACTTGTGCTATCATACCATATGTAGTGAAGTTAAGCGTATGCTTTTAATGATTTTTATACCTTTATAAGGTGGAGTATGGTAGGAAACTCTTGATAGAAGTGTCATCTATGTGAGTGTGAAGACTGACCGCTTCAATGAAACACTCATAAATCCAAGATGATATCCATGGTCAAAACGGAACCAACCATGAGAATCAAAAGTAGGTGAGATAAGTCTCTATGTGGGTGTTATTATCTTAGTATACACAAACAACTGAGCAGTTCAAGACATCACGTTCACTGCACAGCCTAGTATGCTCGATAGCATTCCACTATGGAAGGTTCAAAGCCACAAGCTACCTCTCCCGATGCATTAACTTATCGATCGAACTCTCCTTAAGTGATAACATGCATGCATTAATTTTCATTTATGTGGGGGATTATTAGAAATTATAAATGAGAAATTAAAAGGTTTAAGTATCTTTTGGATAGTCAAAGGGTGACATCTTATGAAGAGGTAGTGTGCCTCTTAGGTAAGGATGCGATCTACATCATCTAATTCAAAATGGATGAATGAGATCTAATTGAATCAAGAGGTTCTTATATCCCTTCATTTAGTATAAATAAAGTCTCTCACATCCTCATTTCACTCACTCAATTTTTTTCAAGAAAAGCAAGCATTGCATTCCATACTTGTATTGGAGAGTTCGAGAAGTCTTCTTCAGTTCGGAGGTCTTACAATTTGTAGTGCTGCTATCGCAAGATAAAGTCGTTATATCTTGAGAGACAATTATCGTGTTCCGTGAGCACCGTGTACAAGGTAAATTCGTCTTAAAGAAATAGAATCTAACTCTAACCTTGACTCAACCAAAATAATAATATATTGTCATTCTATCATGCTCAGATTGTACCAAAACAAAGATCCCAATATAATATACCGTAACTGAATATCTATAATATACTATACTGCTGTTAGAATTTTGAATTTCAAATATCTAAATTTTTACAGGAGGGTCTGACCAAGCCCCGGGGCGCTTGCTTATAGTAGAATTACATATTCATACAGGAGTTGCGATGAATAATAATTAACAACAAAAGTTGGACTGGATCTTATTGATTAAGGTGAACTTTCTTTTATGACAAATGACTTATAGCGCCACTTTGTTCTTTAGTTTCTTGGGTAGAGAGACAGCTAATATTCTTAGCTTCAATGTTGCGTAAAATAAAAAGAAATAAATAAATAAATAAATAAAAAGTTGCTCGACCTTAACTTTCCAGTAAATGAATCAAATCAGTTCCGACTGTGTTTAATAATTAAGCAAAAAAAAATGGTGTGTGTTATGAGCTAATTATGGATAGGAGATGATGAATCTTCTCATCATAGAACACAAGAATTGATTACAAATAGTTATGGTGGTAAAAGATGATTCACTCATCTCCAACACCTCCATCAACCCATTCACAGGTCAATATGAAAGAAGTAAATTCCGTATAACTACTAACCTTGGACAGATAAAAAATACATGGAGAAAGATAGGTATCTGGCTACTAGCCAGGATTTGACCACATGATTACATATAGCCATAATAATCATCGAAGAGGTTTTTAGAAAACCATAAGAAGTTTCATTTTAAATTGCATCACAAACATTACAACAAACAGAGAGCTAACAGCAAAAGCATCCAGGTAACTCTTCGGAAATCAGATTTAAATGTTATTCTTCTTCATCTCCTCATTCTGAAGATAACGAGTTGCACGATATTTGCTGATTTCCATTTCATCGACATTGCTCAAAAATAAGTGCAAGCTTTTTGGGAGAACTTTATAGGTTTGGTTTTGCTTGAATCCACAACCAGAGGACAAGAAATGTGCTTTTGGTGTTTCACCCTCACCAACTTTCCGATCACATATCCGCGTGATATGATGTCAAAGTCGAGCGTTAAGGGCACAGCTCCACCGGTGCTGGACAAAGTCATGCTGGCTCCAGCACCATACAAGGGGACCTTTTCACCACGCAACACAACTGATACGGTTCTACGGCTCTTTCTACGTTGGTAATACTTCTGTAACTGCAATGAGGAAGAAAACAAGGCAATTAGCTCATCCAAGAACTAGAGTTGTTCCATTTAAACTTCAAAACCTCTTGATAAGCGTATTCAGCAGATAAGAATACTCACCTCTCCGGTAGCAACTGCGATTTCCGAAAACATTAAACGGATTGGGCCTGAAGTAACATGAATGCCAAACATAGCAGCAGTGTTGTACACACTCATCTTCACTGAGCAGTTGAGTGTTACCATCTTAGTCGGGACACCAGTTGCATCAGTACCCTCCCCAGCATAAAAGTCATCCATCGATAAGCTCTGAGAAAAGGCAGTGTGTGTTACATAATGCAACTCCAGACAAAAAATCTATCAAGCACACATAACATTTTGAAACTTGTACAAAAGGACAGTCACATATCTCTTAAATGGGATGACACAGTTAAGCTCGCCGCAACATGCCTAACACCAACTAAACAATTTGCATCACAGTAAGAAAGACAAAAATCCATGAGAAATAAGCTTTGATAATCTAAATCACCAATCAAATGGATAATCATCTCAAGGTTCTGTTGGTTTCATTGATGGTAGAATCTCCAACCGGATCTTAGAGCCACATGCATATTGAGTTTCTTAGGTGAGACTATCATGATGTCCTAAATTTAAGTAGAAGGAAAAGTTCATCACCTGAAGCTTAAAGCTTTTTACACAGTAACCTCCAATGAGTAGCACATGTACAATGTGATCCCAAATAAAGAAGATGGATTGAATTGTGAATGACAAATTGAAAGGAAATGACAATAAACTATATCTTATCGACCAAGTACATACCTTGACGATAACGTCTGGCTTATACGGCCGTGCTGCTCCCCAAATGATTAGAGAGAAGAGGGTAAACAGCAGGACGAAGCTTACAAACCCTAGAATGATCTGACAACGGCGCGACAACCCCTTGTCGTCGTCAAGGTCATCATAGGACCCTTCTTCCTGGATCACATTGCACTCAGGCCAACCTTTATCGTTCACTCTCTTCCTGTACCCCTTCCGGCCAGAGGAGGAACGTAACGGTCCGGAGAAACGGCTGGCGGACGAGGTCCGCGAGTGGCGCCCGAAGGAAGGGTGAGAGGGCGACTCCATTGGGCTGTTGAAAACAGGGGTCGCCTGCATGGTCGACGACTTGTCGCCATCGTGGGAATCCCGAGACGGGCTCTGCACGTAGTAGGCCTGCCTCTTCGGCGATCGAGGCGGCGACGATGGGGCTAAGCTGGTAACATCGGACTCCGACTTGGCGTGCAGCATCTCGATTGAAAAGAATTACGCCGGCAAATCTCAACCCAAATCGGAAACACCAAAGATTCAAACTTTTAACATGAATCGGCAAGCTGATCGAAGAAAACAAAAAGAAAATTATAAATTTCCGAACGAGAAGCCAGGAAAAGATAAGGAAAAGTGGATTTCTGGCATCATTCCAGCAATCAATCTTTGGCGAACCTGCAAGTTCCGCCCCTAGATGCGAGCTTTGCTTGTGGGAGGCCTCCGGAGCCAAAGAATGGAGAAAGGAAAGCTGCCAAGGTAGGAAATGGAGCGAGCATTCACTCCGCTGCTAAAGAGCTCCACCGCCGACGAGTGGAGGTGAGAGGTCACCATCCGCAGGATCTGCTGTTCTTTCAAAGATAAAAATGACCGAATACTAAATGTATTTATCACAACTATAACAATTAAAAGGTGACACGTCATCATATATCATGGATGCTGTGCCACTATGGATAGGTGATTCACAGTGTGCGCAATGGTTAAGAAAAGTCACAGCTAGCTGGAAATTTGGCATATGCAGTGTCGGCAGAATGATATTAATATCGATTAACTTTACCTTATTATGTTTATTTGCTAACCAAATCTTCAGTTGATCATTAGTGCCAAGGGAGTAATAATTATAATACCATGCAAAGTATCATCAGAAGAACATTTGACAATAATAGTGCAATTAAAGGATGCGAGTTAGATACAATCCAACCAAAATTCATTATCCAAGAGCTTCAAAAGTAGATTTACAGACATTTCACCATGAAAACAAAGTCTGATCCATCGATATCAGGTAGAAAACCAGGTAAACAAAATGAATCACTGTTGTCACAAACATTGCAAGGCTTTTTCCCTCCATCCTAATTAAAAAGCAATCAGACTACTGAAGCCAAATTATGATGAAGAGCAATGACTTCAAATTGCAAATGTTACTTTTAAATATGAAAATGGTTTATCAAATCTTCACTGACAGAACTTTCAGCTGGAATTCATTTTTCCAATAAGTTGTGTTCCAAGGAAAGAAAGAATGTTTCCTGAAAGCTCAAGTGGCATGAAAATCATGTCTGATGTATGAGACTCATGCATTCAGATGCCATATCGACAGGTGCCATCATAAAGGCATTGAGATACCTGCAAAAATTGAAATGCAATGACAACGTCAACATGTGAAATACAAGAAACTTTAGTTTACAATATCTTCGACTTGTTAAAGTGATCGCATCACATAAACCATTTTCAGTGTGATCTTGTAACAGAGTAAAATGACAATCATCTACAACATAGAAGTAAAGGACATAATATTCAGGATCAGGTGGTGTTGTGTTGCAAGGCAAGCAAGATAATAGATTTGTTTAATACTTTTTATAGGCTTACTGAATCAAATTATCATATAGATACAACTTGCTCCACTGAAGGAGTCTTCCAAGATATCAAAGAAAATGCACTCAAGGACAAGACTTTTTTTCAGCATGAGCATTACAAAGATGTAGCAAGAAGTAAGAAAGGCATTGTTTAATTTGCAGTATATCCTATGCAAGGACTCTACTATAACAGTAATTATAGAACCATAAGAAAGATATGCTTTGATACCAAAATTGTTTAAACTAGCAGATTTTTCTATAGGTTTATATTAAGTAACTACAGGTTTCACTGCAATTATCAATTCAACTAGTTGCTTGGCAGATTAAAAGATCAAATTTACATGCAGTAAGAGAAAACAATTCGCTTCTGGAGATACTATTGAATTCTAATTGATAAACAATCATTCTGATAAGAATTAAGAAACAATTCATAAACTCAAACCCTTATTTTCAATTTATCACTGTTATGCATTTGTCCGACGCCATAAGAGATTGTTAGCTCTCTAATTGCATACAAAAATTGATACAAATTGTTAACTTTGACAAACCTTTCTATATGACATCTGCTAAAGTATCCAACAAATACATACATGCTATCACTACATTTTATAAAGTAGAAGATTAGTGAACAAGTTGTTTAAGTTATCAAGATGAAGAAGAAATGACTGAGAAACAATGTACCTTGTGGAACCAAACCCCATCGTTGGGACTCCGCAGCGAGAACCGATTGCAGACGAGCGGTGGCAATCGCGCTGTGGAGAGGAAGCATCGACATCAAGCAACTCGAACTTGCCGGTAACCTTCATAACCGGAAGAAATCGAATCAAAATCCTAACTTGTTGGAAAACCTACGAGAAATCTCTCCAACGACTCGAATATGAGCAAAAAAACACATACCTTGGAATGCAGGAACTACGCTTCCTTAATGAAGAGAGCCGCGATACGGGCGGAGATGCCTCAAGCTCAATGATCACGTTTTTCCTAGCCCTGAGTACTGCCGAAATCGCTGAAGCCGAAACCCTAGAACGCAGCGCGGAAGACAAAGCCGCCATTTTGACAACACGCTGCAGAGCTGAGAAAAGACTAATCGCGTAGGGTTTTACCTGTTCGTGAGTTACAATAAAGACCGTCGATTCGATATGAGGATGACTGTAATCGACGGACGAGATGTTAGATCGTCAACACGATGTTGATTGCTGTTATTTTTCATGATCTCTAGCTTGTTTGTTGAACATATGATTGTTATGCATGGCTTTTTATTGGTTTTGTGCTTCTAGGGATGTAAATGGATCAAACAGTTCATGAATTATTTAGAATTCGATTTGATAAAAGGTTCGTTCAAGTTTATTCATTTATCTTATCGAACCGAGTGTAAGCTCGGTTTCGAGCTCGACAATTTTATCGAACCGAGCTCGAGCTTAAAGATATTCGGCTCGTGAACCCACGAACATGTTCGTTTATAGGCTCGCGAGTCAAAAAAAAAAATGAACAAAAAAAATGAGCTCTAAAACGAGCTTTAAAATGAGCTTTAAAATGAGTAAAAAAAATGAATTCTAAAACGAGCCAAAAACGAGCCTGAAAATAAGTGTGAGCTCGTTTAACGATTTAGGCTCGTTAACTTTGATAATCGAGCTAATAACGAACCGAGCTCGAACTGTTCGCGAATTTGATAATTCTAGAACGAACCGAGCTCGAGCCTTGTGATAAAAACTTGATTAGAGCTCGAGCCCGAATATAACTTAAATAAGCCGAGCTTGAGTCTAATACTGTTCGACTCAGTTTGACTCGATTCGACTCGTTTATATCCCTATGTGCTTCTAACTACCTATCGGACAGCAGTATGCACACTTGTACGAGTGAATCATATGTTAGAAAATGACACTGCCACCATTTTTATTTTGTTCTCACTAAATGTCCAACTCTCGTCTCTAATATGAACCAGCATTACCAGTCAACTTTTGGATTCTCTAACGACAGACAACCTTTAACAGGCAAGTCTTTATTCAATTCTGTGTGTTCATATCATTGACTCAAGTCTTCAACAACCATCTTCATAGATCTTTATTTTAAGGCCACTGTTTATCATGAACTCAAGTCTTCAGCAACCCTATTTTATAGGTCAAAAATCAACATTCAAGTCAGTCAATCCAAAGTGCCTCTTTCGAAGAGGATTCGAGGAAATTAAACAGCATATTCTTTGTTCACAAGATAGTATTGGTCAATCAAGATTTCTAAAGTTCTAACTACTGTTTGGAATTTACTCACTAATTCTGATGGACTTGCTTACGAATTCTCTCTTTTGCTAAATGAAAGGTTTAGAAATTTCACTTGAAATGTGTCTAATTTTATGGAATATAAATAAAAAATATTATAAATATACATTATGTTAATGTAATAAATTCTTTTAAAATTTTTGCTGTTTAATAGGAATATAATTAAGATTTATATAATTGATTTTAGTAGTTGGGATTAGCATAGTTGTTATTAAAATATTAGCAAAACTAGCAAATTATGTTAGGAAAAAAAATTGGCGTAAAGAATTATCATATTTCAATGGGTTAATTAGTGAATAATTTTTAATAATAGAAGAATTACTTTATCATGTATTTTATAAGTTTCAAAGTTATAAACTATATAATAAATTAATTATTTTGAAAAGGGTATATAATCGATTTATTAAAATTTATAAAATATATAATAATTTGGCAATTAACCTTATTTTAGTTATATGTCTTTACTGTGATTTACTATCTACCATCCTGATCTTTTACCCTTTTTATCATTAATAAACTATCCTAATTTTATGCATTTCACTTATATAAAGTCATTTTTAAGTTGAAATTATTATTATTATTATTATTATATCAATAATTTCAATATTCAAATCATATATTTAAATTTTAAAATTATCAAATTACATATTTAATATCCATTTTACTCCTCTTATTGATAATCGATTTTCACAGTGTGTAGCAATCGATTAACTCTGCCAATCAATTAAGAATAATTATATGATTGTGTAATATTCTATCAATTAATTATCATATTATATTAACCAATTAATGGAATTTAACTCGATTAAAAATGAATTAAAAAAAATATAATATATCTAAATTGATGTTTAAAATAATGTATATAATTAGAAGAATTAAATAAATACATAAGATATGGTTTTATATTATTCCAAATTCTATGAGTCTATTTTAATTTTAAAATCGGCATGGATATAAGAAATTTGGAATAATATAGAATAGTCTAATATTTTTATTATATTTATATCTTTAAACATAAGTTTCATAGGTGAATAGTAATTTTTTTAATATGAGTTAATTTTTTTAATTGTTATTAATAATCGATGTGATGTACTGATGCATGTTATAACAATCGAGGAAAAAAAACATGGACATGTGATTTTGATATTCTAGAATTTCAGTGGTTTTGACGTATTATTATTATTATTTTTTTGATAGAATGTACTTGATTTTCGATTTTTTAAGAAATTAATTTTCATGAGTGTCTTTAAAAAGGTAAATGAATAAAAAAACAATTTAAAGAGTTTTTAACTTATCGGGAACGGCAAGCATTTCCCACTCGTACACGTATATGCTGACGTCCGGCTCGTATCCTTGTTGTTGCCACGTCTGTAAAATCATTTTTATTAGTGAATGATGTCCTGATCCGGCAATATTATCTCTTTCCTAGTATTACGTGCCCAGCTAGGTCGTTCATCATGTCCAGCAGATGGATCCATCTGAACCGTTAACGGTTCTGAATTTTTCCATCGAACGGTCATGATCGACTAGTATAGTGCTGGTACCAAAATTTGCTGTTGTTGTTATGGGTTTACTCAAACAGGCGTCAGGAATGCTTCATTCACATGTGCTCTCGCAATACCTTTAGTTACCTAGTTCTACCTATGTTTTGGCCATGGATTTGCCAACCTAATCATGCCACGTAGATAGCGTACTCTTATGAAAGACTAGTTCAGGATGAAGTTACCGGAGTTGAGTATCGAGATAAATATCGTCGGTTGCGGCCATTTAGGCAAGTCTTGCTCCCATCCGCTTGCTGCCCTTTGATCGCGCTTTCTCGCTCCTCTCGATCTCGACTTGGAATTGGATTGGCGGAGATCTTTGCAGCGATTCGGCAGAGGCTTGGAAGCTAATTTTGGAGGGCAGGTTTCGATTCCTTTCTCGATCTGATTGATGGCTTCTATTCGGGTGACCATGGAGGTTGGGGGCGATGGAGTGGCGATCATCACTATCTGCAACCCGCCGGTCAATGCTTTGCATCCCACGAGTATGTTCCAGTTACTTTTTGTTTACCTTTCCGTGTTTGTGGATCTGACTTGTTTTAATATTTTAATAATTTTTCCAAGATCAGTAGCTTCTTGGTTGGCGATTTTGTTGATAGTTACGCTTGTACTTTTTTTTGTATTTTTTTTTATATATGGATAATATTGATCGTAGTTGGATTTTTGTAGTTATTGCTGGGTTGAAGGAGAAATATTCGGAGGCGGTGAAAAGAAGTGATGTTAAAGCAATTGTCTTGACTGGTGAGACTTGGCACTCTAGATTTTTTTTTCAGTCTTTTGTTATCCTCATTTTTTTTTATTTTAACATCTGTAGCTGAAGAGTTTTCTGTAGATATAGTCAACAATTTTGAACTCGCTGATTGTGCAAGCGTTCTCGTTTATGAAATTTGATTATCACGCTAGAGTTGTTCTCAGTGTCTCTTGCATACTGAGTTTTGTTTCTTATATATGTGGATCTGATGCTGTTGGCAATTTCTTTTCTAACAGGTTATGGAGGCAAGTTTTCTGGTGGTTTTGATATCAATGTTTTTGCTGAGATTCATAAATCAGGTGACCATATATAAAAGAAATAACTTTAAATTTGTCTTTTATGGGCATATGGACGAGTGAGGAATCAGTGTTTTCACTAGTGTAATTGTTATTTTCAGGGAATTTATCACATCTACCAGATGTATCTGTTGAACTCGTGGTTAATATTATGGAAGGTTGCTGCTACGTAAAGCTTCTTTTGTTTTTGGTTAAATTGCTGCTACTTAACTACTTATGATATGCACCAACTCAAGGAATTAATATTTAAATATTCTATTGGTTTACAGATGCTCCAAAGCCATCTGTTGCAGCCATCCAAGGGCTTGCACTTGGTGGTGGTCTCGAGCTAGCCATGGTTTGTGCTATTTTACTTTACCAGTTGATATATACTTTCCAACCTACTTGCTATATGAATAACAACTGTTGTGCAGGGTTGTCATGCACGAGTTTCTACTCCAGAAGCTCAACTTGGATTGCCAGAGTTGACTCTTGGTGTCATTCCTGGATTTGGAGGTGAGATATTCCATGTGTCACTTGACCTTTTTATGTTAGCCTGTTTGTCATCGTCTCACTGTAACTTCTCTATGCTCAAAAAGGCACACAATGTCTTCCAAGGCTTGTTGGGCTGCCAAAAGCACTAGAAATGATGCTGGTAAGTTGATCAATTAGTTAATATAATTTGGTGTTTTTGATGTACCCATGCTTGTCTAGATGTATCTCTTCATTCCTTAGTTTCTCAGAAGGAAGAATTGATTTTGGCTTTTTATTTCTGTCAAATTCTATAAAGTTAAATTCTTTTTCTTTGCTTTGCCTTAGCAAGTTGTATATGATGCTTTGTAGTGTGGTGGGCCTTCAATATATTTATTGATTTGGATGATAAACATCGCTGTGCTGTATTGGTTATGTATATTACTTCATTTATAACTGGCATAGTGAATTACTGATTAAAGCCTTATTACTAATGCTTCAATCTAGCAATCAAAATCAATCAAAGCAAAGGAAGGGGAGAAGTATGGTCTCATTGATGCTATTGTTTCATCTGAGGATTTGCTCAAAGTTGCACGAGTATGGGCGTTGGAAATTGCTGAACGGCGTAGACCATGGATCAGTTCTCTTCGTAGGACTGATAAAATTGGTTCTCTTTCTGAAGCTAATGAAATACTGAAAGCCGCCAGGAAACAAGTTAAGAAAATAGCTCCTAATATGCCGCAGCACCAAGCATGCCTTGATTCAGTTGAGGAAGGTGTAAAGTTTGGTGGATATGCCGGCGTGCTCAAGGTATGCATGTGACTCTTAAATCAGTATGTAACGTAATGTGCATGGCCACTGGATAATAGGTTATCAGTTCAATGTGCACAGAACACTGTTAATTCCATCTTATTTTGTTGGTCGGCATACATTATAATTGTTGTGTACTTATAGTGTACTGAAGTTAGAAGTAGGTTAGTCAACAAATGAGAACTTCAGTTCTTGATCAGGTTAAGTCTTTTCTGTGAGCGATCTGTTAAAAACTATGATAAACTTTGTGACATGAAAAACCAACTAACTTATGATGCCATTATAACTTTTTCCTCTTGAAAATAAAAAGGAAAACTGTTGCACAACAACTTCAAGGGAGGATACCGTCCTTAAGCTTTTATTAGATACTAATTTTCTCCTTGTCTAATGATAAAACAATATCAGGAAGCAAAGGTTTTCAAGGAGTTGGTGCTTTCAAATACCTCAAAAGGGCTTGTTCACGTCTTTTTTGCACAACGAACTACATCGAAGGTAATTTTGCTTCTATTTCTTTTTACTTGAAGTGCTTTGGTTCCATGTAATTAACATTCTTCCCTGCCGTTCCTATAGTTTGAGGCTTGTGTTTTTCACAATACAAACCTAAAATTGCATGTAGATAATGTGGAAAGAGTCAAATACATTCTTCAACCTTTGCCTTTATGCATTTCATTCTTCAAACTAGTTAATTTTCAAAATCATTGATGATGTATCTCCAGTTCATACTGCTGCACTTACTCTTTAATTTGTGAATTGGCTTGAACTAAATTTTTTACAGCATTTCTTTTTCTCTTTGGAGTGTCATCGTTTGGTGTATGATTAAATCAAAATTGAAGCATTGAAACATACTTTGAGCAATATATAATCATTTTTGTGCTTGTACCAAACATAATTAGCGTATATGCACCACAAGTGAGATTAGATGAAGCTACCAAATCAAGGTTTTGGGAGGACTTAGATAAAATATTACAAAATATTCCACCAAATGAAATGATTTTAATAGGAGGTGATCTAAATGGGCATGTTGGAGTGAAAAATGAGGAATATGAGAGAGTACATGGAAGTTATGGGTTTGGAACGAGGAATGAGGAAGGGAAAACTATATTAGATTTTGCGATAGCATATGACCTTATATTAGCTAATACGTTTTTTAAGAAAAGAGAAGAACACTTAGTCACATTCAAAAGTGGGAATAATAAATCGCAAATTGACTTTCTTATGGTTAGGAAGAAGGATAGAAAGATTTGTAAAGATTGCAAAGTCATCCCAGGAGAAAGCTTAACTACCCAACATAGGGTAGTAGCGTTGGATATACGCCTCAAACATAGTATCAATAGAAAGAAAATATATACAATTCCTAGAATTAAGTGGTGGAAGTTAAAGGATGGGAAACAAAATATATTTAAGGAGAAGGTAGAAGTACAAGCATTAGGTGAAATATACGATGACTTTAATACAACATGGGATAAGATGATATCAAAGTTGAAAATAGTAGCTAAGAGTGTACTTGGTGAGTCAAAGGGACATGCACCATTAAGTAAAGAATCTTGGTGGTGGAATGAGAAAGTACAAGAGAAAGTGAAGGAAAAACGAATAGCTTATAAGGAATTATATATTTGTAAGAATGAGGAAAACTTAAAAAAATATACAATAGTCAAGAAAGAAGCTAAGAAAGTAGTGAGTGAAGCAAAAAATGAAACTTTTGAACGATTATATCAAAAATTGGATACAAAAGAAGGGGAAAGAGATATTTATAGAATAGCTAAAGTGAGAGAAAGGAAAACAAGAGATCTTAGCCAAATAAAATGTATTAAAGATGAATGTAATAGGGTATTAGTAAATGATGGAGAAATAAAAGAGCGGTGGAAGAGGTATTTTCATCAACTTTTTAATGAAGGTTTAGGTGATCAACTTAACTTAGGTAATTTAATTAGGTCAAATGAGCATAGAAATTTTAATTTTTATCGTAGAATTCAAACTTCAGAAGTAAAGCAAACTTTAAATGAGATGCACAATGGAAAAGCCGTTGGACCAGATGATATTCCGATAGAGGTATGGAAGTGCTTAGGGAAACAAAGTATTGAATGACTTACAAAATTATTTAACATGATATTGAAAACGAAAAAAATGCCTGATCAATGGAGGATAAGTACTCTAATTCCCTTATATAAGAACAAGGGAGACATACAAAATTGTGCAAACTATAGGGGTATTAAACTAATGAGTCATACTATGAAACTTTGGGAAAAAGTAATAGAAAAAAGATTAAGGAAGGAGACCACAGTGACAGAAAATCAATTTGGGTTCATGCCTGGAAGGTCGACAATAGAAGCTATACATCTCCTTAGACAATTAATTGAAAAATATCGGGAGCAAAAACAAGATCTACACATGTTTAAGCCGACCCCACCTAGTGGGAAAAGGCTTGGTTGTTGTTGTACCAAACATAAAATTAAAGAGGGAAAGACAATATTTTGTAGTATGATTTACATTTTGAGCAATATCCTTGTTTGTTGTTTAATTGTAGCTTTGATTTACATTTTTGTCATTTAACTGTCTTGAACAGGTACCTAATGTTACTGATATTGGGCTTAGTCCAAGGAAAATAAAAAGAGTTGCTGTTATTGGTGGTGGTTTAATGGGTTCTGGAATAGCTACTGCCCTTATCTTAAGTAATACGTCTGTTATCCTCAAGGAGATTGATTCTAATTTTCTTCAGAAGGGACTGAAAACAATCCAAAGTAAGCTTGTAAATATTGATACAAGTATGCGGCAGCTGTACATATGGATTAAGAGAAATATTGATACAGGGCTAGCTGTTAATGTCACCATTATAGTTCCATTTTTTCCTTCATGAGTATGATAGTTTAATTATACTAAGTGAATTTTCCCGTGTTGCATCTGCAGCTAACCTTGAAGGCCTTGTGAAGAAAGGTTCATTGTCTCAGGAGAAAATGAACAAAGCATTATCACTTGTAAAGGGTGCTTTAGATTACTCAGAGTTCAAGAATGTTGACATGGTTATCGAGGTCACTCTTCTGACTCCTATTTTATTTGATTAGCATTCTATAAATTAAATTAAAGGATATTTCAACAGTTGATAACCCCAATAAATTGGATATCCAATATTAATGATCTATTTAGTTTTCCTCTCTCCTATGTGTAGTGCAAACCGAAAAAGAATATTGGGATAGTAAGAAACTTGAATGCATGGTGCTGGAACTACGTTGATGTAGAAAAAGCGCGTGATTATTTTGTCTTGTGCCCATTTGCATCCTCATAACGTCAACTTTCTCTTCCTCACAATAAATACTCTTTTTGTAGTGCACGCCATCTCATATAACTCCTGTAACAATTAAAGCTTTGTCATTTGAACCGCAAACGTGTCCCATATATCTTCAAATGTTAATTATTTGTGTCTGCTGTCTTCCAATCCTGCCCTCAGGATTGCATCTGAGACTGTTGCAACCTAATTCCACTGTATGTCTTCCCTCTGCAAAAAGTCCTCTTTAGCAATCATCTAAACTTAAAGAAGCTTCTGACCTTCTTTTCACTATATAATAAAATGAAAAAATTGTGCTCTAGTCGCTTGTCAAATGTCCTTTGTTGGGAGAAACAAGCACTGTGATCTTCATCACTATTATAGTCCTAAAATATTTACCTGTTGAATTCTCGAGATAGTACTGCAGATCATAATAACACATCACATTTAAGCTTGTTTTGAGGTTTTAAATAATTGAACTCCTTTTACGATTAGTTAATTCAGGTATCATAATTAACCAATTATTTTGTCCACATCCCACCGCCACCACCATTTTTGTCTCTTAATAGTTGCATTTAAAATTTTTTTATATTTAATTTTCTTATTTTACAATCTTATCTTCATTGATTTTGTAGGCTGTTATTGAAAAGGTTGCACTTAAACAGTCAATATTTGCTGATATAGAAAGGGCTTGTCCTCCACATTGCATTTTGGCAACAAACACATCCACCATTGATCTCAATATTGTTGGTGCCAAGACTCATTCTCAAGATCGAATTGTTGGGGCTCATTTTTTCAGGTTGGTGACAATTGGTCTTGCGGTAGTTTGTGTTCAATAGAGGATTATTTAAGGAATTTATGTTGAAAATAAACAACTGTGAAAATCCTTGACAAAAATGACAAACTAGAAACATAGAGTTACAAAGACCACTTTTACAAATCTTATTTTTGATCTGCCTTTGTTGCATCAAATACTAGCAGTTATCTGTCATCAAAAGCATACTTTGACTATCAAGTTCACTGGTTGAATTATAATTAGATTAGGTTAGTGTATGAATCGAATTCTTTCCCATTGCCAAATTGCTGTAGTCTCTCAGACTTCACAATAGGTCTTGTTTAGGCTAAACTTGGAAGATGAGCACACTTTATTCTGGTTCATTTAGTAAATAGGCATTGTACAAAAAAATTTCATGTAATTATTTTTACTGTTAGTGTTTATAATTTAAAATCATTAATAGATAGGTATCATACTATCGAAGCTATATAGATCTCACTCTGTCGAGTCACTCATTATTGCTCAATTTCAGCGTCAATTCTCGAGCTTGCTGTTATCCTCATTTCCAACTCCACCTCTATGCACCATCCATCCGTCGCTCCTCTATCATCATGCAAATCCTCATGAAGATATTTAGCTTCAACATTCTCCATCCTGAGCTTTGCCTATGTGCTTGTTCCAAACTTCTGTGTCTTTACTATCCCAGGCCTTCTCAAGCTCTGCTTGTGCCAAATCTCTGCCTTATTCAATGATGTTGTGGTAGTTCTCTGTGGGTACCTGATTTCCAGGCAAAGCTTTGATTGGTTTGGACACTAAGGAGGAGAACGAACATATTTCGAGAGTGTAATCCTTTTTTACCTCACAGGAGCAACTTTATGTTATGGAGCAGATGAATCTTCTTTGATTAGGTTTCAAGTAATAAGGCTCCATTTGGAGTTAATATTTTCAAATTAAATCATATTCAAAATAAATTTCATGTAGAGCTTCTTTTTAACTACCTGTGTGTTTGTATACATATATGCATTTCCCATGAATGCCAAACTTTATGAGCTTAATAATCTTATCCTTTATTGTTTCAAGAATATTTTTTCTTACATCAAGTCCTGCTAGAATTGAAGTGGAATCTACACCATGATTTTCACTGCCCATATTTGCAACTGAATATTCTTCAAAAATTTATATGACCTTGTTATTTACTGCATCAATCATGTTTATGCATATGCATAATTGAAGAATCTGACTAGCCATTTGTATTATATCTTATATGGCAGTCCTGCTCATGTGATGCCTCTGCTGGAAATCGTTCGGACAGACAAGACATCCCCGCAAGTAATCCTTGATCTTATGACTGTTGGGAAAGCAATAAAAAAGGTTCCTGTTGTGGTAGGAAACTGCACAGGCTTTGCAGTTAACCGTACATTTTTTCCATATACCCAAGGGGCGCAATTATTGGCCCATCTAGGTGTGAATTTGTTTAGAATTGACAAGGTGGTCACAGACTTTGGTTTGCCAATTGGTCCTTTTCAGTAAGTTTACAATTCTATATTAACATTAATTATTTTGAAAAATTCAACTTAAATGACAGCACTATTTTATGAACAGTGATAATAAGAACAGCTTTCTTCTTTTCTCTTATTTTTTATTTTTATTCTGCCAGCAAAACTTAACTTTCTATAAGTGGTAATATGGCTATTATTATTAACAGGCACAGATGTGTCCATATGCACATACATGTAATATCAAGATACATGCATGCATATACTTGGCGTTCAAATATGATATAAGTCTTCACCTTCTTTATAACATTATAGCCTTGTACATATTGCTTATGCTAATTGTTTACGTGGAAAACTTTCATTCAAGGGGGTAGGTCATTTGCGTGTGTAATGAAAGTACTTGTTTTTAGACTTCATGTTTGAAATTATAGATTACTTCATAGATCTATTACTAAAAAATGAGCAGATGAAAATAGGAAAGGGAGGAAAAAATAATTGGCCTATCAGTTTTGAATTCATCATAATTTGGCAAGAAATTGGAATAGAAATATAACATTTTACATATTGCCACCATATATGGAACAATCTTTAGTGCATAACCAACCAAAAAGGTTTCATATTAATTGCCTGCTGATTTTGCCAAAGCGTTGCCATGGTTGAGATGAATTCTACAATCGTGCTTCCTCTTTTCAAACCACAAGAATCATTATTAAACTAAAATGTGTGTTGTTTGTCTTCTCTTTTGGGTATTTGTCAGTTTCCCTTGATGAAATAATTTCTTTACCAGTGTGATAACTTCCTCGAGTTTTTCCTATCTGTTATTTGAACAGGCTACAAGACTTGGCAGGATATGGAGTGGCTTTGGCAGTGAAAGATATATATGCTTCTGCCTTCAGGGGACGTACATTTGAGACTAATTTGGTTGAATTGCTGGTTAAAAGTGGGCGCAATGGTACAAATCTGTCTCGTTCATCCTAAAGATTCCATCAGCTTGTAATTTCTTTAGCATTTCATGAGGCATTCTTCTTGGCAGGCAAAAGCAATGGCAAGGGTTATTATATATATGAAAAGGGACAGAAGCCTAAACCTGACCCAAGTGTGCAAGCTATCATAGAGGAATCTAGCAGGCTAGCCAATGCCATGCCTGGTGGAAAGGTATTCAATCCCTTCTATCTCAATTTGTAAATATGTGTGTGCATGTATAAATGTTAGCAAAGTGATATTGAAACTAAAATAACTGTTCATTGCCCTGCTAGTCCAGCAATATAAGATGTCACCCATGGAATTTGTAGCCAGTAAATATGTTTATGAGGGAAAGTCCATAGAATGATAAATATGTATGCCCTTAAAAATCGATTAGGGATTGAGCAGAGTAAGAAACTGAACGTGTATAAATATTTCTACACATTACAATCAATTGATGATGTCAGGGCATTTTTGTTCAATAACACTGATGGTTACTCTGTAATCTCTGATTCGAAGCAAGGGTCTCTTTCATATGACAGAAGAAAATCATAAAGAAGATAAAGTAACAAACATTGGAATGAAGCTCAAATCTATTTAAAAAAATAAATTAAAAATGTTCTTTTAAAAACATTATTTATTTATTTATTTTAATCTTTGACAAATAAAGTTGTTAGATTTTTCCTCTTTCTTTTCTTCTACAAGCTTAAATGATAGCATAGAAAATGTTTTACAATAATTTTTTCTATGTTTTTTTTGTCAGCCCATGATGTTTCCTTGTTTTCATTGTACGCTTGTAAATATTAGGAATTTGGTAACCATAGCAGCCAAAATAAGACTGAACCATAGCAGTCAAAGTATACTGGATAAGTTTTCATTGGGGGGATTCTATTTATTCAGTTGACTAGGCTTACTACATATTTATACTTCCATGTGAATTCACTGTTCTTCATCACTAAGTTTAATTTTTATACTGTTTTATTATAGCCTATTACTGTAAGCGACCAAGAAGTTTTGGAGATGATATTCTTTCCAGTTGTGAATGAGGCTTGCAGAGTCATGGCGGAAGGGGTGGTTGTTCGAGCTTCCGACCTTGATATTGCATCTGTTCTTGGAATGAGTTTCCCCAGATACAGGTGAGTTAACTATTCCCATACGTTTGCTCTGTATATCTCTGTGTGCATGTGTATATGTTTGCTCGATATATTTATGTGGACATGTATATCCATTCACATACGCTAGATGGTATACTAAAGTGGACTCATGTAATGATCATTTGACATGGTAGATCCGTAGATGGTTGTGTTCTGATAGTTAGTTTTTGTTTGAAGGGGTGGTATTGTATTTTGGGCCGACTTGGTTGGTTCTGATTACATATATGCCAAACTCAAGAAATGGACTGAGCTGTATGGTGGCTTCTTCAAACCGTGCAAATACTTGGAAGAAAGAGCCGTCAAAAGATTGCCATTGGTAAGAACCTTGCTCGTATACTCTTCATGCTTTGGAAACTAACCATGATTTACATAGGACCAAGATTTACAAGATGTATTTGCAGTAGTTATAGATACTTCATATCAAAGGTTTGAAATATGATTCTGAGCTAGGGTTTCAGTCATCAGCTGTACCAATAGTATGTTGGTGTCATGTTGGACATGCCGACAGTTAGTGGAATTATACCAGCAAAAGATTCATCGTCACAGTTCTTGTTACTCACGGAAGCTCTGTAGTCATTGTATTGCTTGCAGAAGTCTTGTAATGGTCACTTGTGGAGGCTATGACATCTAAAGCTCGACTCTTCATATCGAGGGTTTCAGATTTGTGCCGTCACAATATCCCTGCTGACTCTTCAGCCAGCATGGAATGGATTTTTTAAATCATGCTCCTCCATTGACACCTTTTTTTTTTGGATAGAACCTGCTTGCATACCTGTCTCCGTGGGACTAATTTCGCTCTTTTTTTTTTCTTATTCAGAGCATGATAAACTTATCAGAATCCCAGCAGTCAAGGGCTCGCATGTAATTCGCTGGAGGACCAAGTGTTGACAATAATATCAGTTGGCGTTCCATCTACCATCGCCATCAAGGATGTGTTATTGGTTAGTCAAATAGTGAATGAATGAAACTATCTCCCACTCTTTGTTTCAGACCCAGTGCCGCCTCCAACTAATTCTAAGTTAGCTCGCATCAATTTTATAATGTCAAGCTATTGTCATCGTAGCTCTATAAAGGGTACGAAAAGTGGATTGTTATAGTAAGCTTTACACGCGACTAAGACTAGATACTTTGGACTCAATTGTTTTGTCATCTTGCTCGTCTTTTGGAACTAGGGACCGGTGTAACACATCCTAGGCCTTAGCTAAGGCCTTCGTAATAAATGCTTCAAAATTAATAAATTGGAAAGCAAATTTGGTTTTGAATCATGTTTCAGTTCAAGCATTGCAACATTAGTTAACTCTGAATTATCAGCTAGCTGCTCAGAAACCATATATACCTTTGGCATCAAATTAAACAAGAAACTTCATTTGCTCCACTCTACTCGTTCACGCTCTGTTTTACTCGGTGTGTATGTTGGGTTAAAACAAACGAGGTGCATGTTGGTTTTCCTTTTTCTTTTTAAAAAAATGCAGGTTCGATTTTTTTTTGTTCTTGTTAAATTAAATCCGTAAATTAAACCTTTTGCTGATAAATAAATAATTAGTAAACTTTATACATAATCTAAAATGAATGATTTAAACAAGTGGCGACTGGCGAGCAGTTGGTCAGTAATTAATCCAAACTGAATAATAAGAACAGAAAAATATCATAATTCTGCCAATTAACTTCTCATTGTTGATCGATAGATCACAATATAAAATAATGGTTGCGATTACAAGAGAAGGGGATTAACTTCTTAGTGTTGATCAATCTCATAACTGATATACATCAATGGCATTACCAAATGCCATGGCATGTGTGTATATATATATATCTCATGTAATTAATTAAATGATTAATTAACCTTAATTATATTCAATTCACTGAGGGCAGAGCTTGTTATCAGAATGACTGCTAACGATGTTATGCCCACCCCCATCAGTCCAGTTCTATCCACTCCTCTACGTACTGCAAGCCTCCATGCACGCACGCATGCAAATTACTTGCTCATAAAATTAATTTTCACGTAAATTAGAATTAATAATGGAGTCCCTCCTCCTCCATCTATGATCAGAGTTCTCCACCAAGAGCAGGAGCCCAGAAATCTGCACCATTGTCGCCTCCTACGTGCATGGTGAAGGACACAGGGACAAGACACAGCCCTCGACTCCTCAGGTCCTCGTTAATTTCATCTTCCTCACCATCAGCATCCTTTCCCTGTTAAATAATTTAAACCATCGATCCCTTGATATATATACTTAAATTCCAATTTAATCAAAGTGTATATATAAAATAGACGAGAGTAGCAACCAGATCATGTCGTGATTTGCTTTTGCTCCTGCTGTTTTGAACATTAAAGAGCTGCATAAAATAGGCAATTAGAAACGTACGTACGTAATGAGTGCTTAATTCTCAACAAGGGCAGATCATCCAGATGTGACATGGATAAATACACCCGATCTATATAGCTAATTTTATCATCATTCATTAATTGGATCAGGATGCATGTCTAAACATATTTCAAATTTTTTTTGAATAAAAGTAGTTAATTAATTATCATACTCATACAGCATATGCAAGTTATTTAAGTGCATTTACATATACTATATTGGTGTAACTATATACATCAAAATACAACAAAAAAATCTATATATATATTTTTTGTTATACTTGCACACATGTAAAATCTATAATAATGTCTCCAGAATAATAATTATTCATTAATTACTCACTGGTCGTTGCTGCTGTTGCCTCACGGCCTGCTTCTGCTGGTGCAGGTAGGGCGAGCTCAGAGCCTACAAATTAAGACAAATGTATATATATTTTAAAGAATGGAGATCCATCGATCGAACCTTATGACTTTATAAAATATACTGCATAAAACAAAACCAATACACGATCGACTAGCTACCCCTGGCCTTGTACTGCGTGCGCACCTCCAACTTTTTTGTTTTATAAATCACAGAAAACACTTCGCTCGCTTTCAGTTCCAAAGTTAAAGAGAGAAAGAGAAAGAATTTGACCTCGATTTGACTCTGGAGGAATCTGATGTACCCAATGGCTTCTTGCAATACCGATGCCGTGTCAGTCTAGAATAGAAAGAACAACTCCAGGTCAGTTAAAATTCTTAATCTATAATTAAACATGCAATATATTAATTCCATACCTTGCCAAATGGCGACACTAATTGGTGCAGTGCTGTTATTCTATCCCCTAGCTTCTCCTTCCTCACCTGTAATTTTATCTGATTAAAATATTTAGATTTTGATGAAGCTAATTAAGTGATATATATATCTCAACCTTGAGTGTACTAAATTTCGGAGAGGGAGAGCCTTGAACCCTAGTTCTCTTCAAAGCCGAAGCAGTTTCTGTGCTGTTTCCCTTAATTATCACATACTACGAAATTTCAGAAAACAACTTTTTCATATGATCGTAAAATATCTTCTTCTTCTTCTTCTTCTTTTTTTTTTTGCTCAAATATAATACAATACCTCAGATGAGTTGTTGTGATCTGCAAGTTTGTGTCCGGGCTTGGCTGCGAAATCCAACATGCTGTTGGGGCTGAGACTGGTGGTGACACAGGATCTGGGAGATGAAACTTGAAGAACATTGTTTTGTGTCCATGAGGATGACCCATGGCCACCCTGCACTTGATGGTGACGACACACCACCTGCTCATTTAGCAGTGACTGATCAGCTCCACAGTCATGCTTATTCTTCTGGTCTAGTTCTTCCCCAACAAACCCTCCGCTGGATTGAACAAATTAAGACAACGAAAGTAGAAACCCTAGATCTAACTGATTTATATATGACTGAAATCAAAAATTAAGGGAAAAAAGAAAGTTCAATTTAATTTCTTACAGAAGAAGTTGGCACCATGACTCTGCAGGCAAATCTTGGCCGCCGTGATCACGATCTTGAAGCCACATCTCAGAATTGGAAAGCCGAGGAAGAGCCATGGAGGTGTTGGAGCTCCATTTTGTGGGAGCAGAGCTGCCTTTTCTTCTCCCCTCCATCATCTGCTGCATGCATCGAAGTATTATCGGAGCTGCCTCTCAATTAAGTAAACTTAATTTGAAAGGAAAAAATTAATAATAATCGAATATATAAAATTGATGTTGCTACACTATTTGAGTGAAGAAAAGGTTGGAGACTTTGTTTTCGTGTGCTTTTTAATTTCTCTCGATTGTTAAATCGTCCTCTTCCAATTATTTTTTGGAGTGTTTTTTTTTTCTAATTCCTTTCAGAAAAATATAATATTAATTTCCAACTTTTGGCTCTTTTTAATTGCTTTTGCTTTATGTTAAAGTAGAGGAAAAGGGAGTGGCTGTGCATTCAGACACGGAGTGGGTTGGGACTTTAATTGAGGGGTCGAAGTGCATAATCGACGACAATTATCGTTAATGACAATAATTAGGTCATAGCTAGGGTTGGCAAGGGTAGGTTTAGGTATTTAGATTATAGGAAAGCAGAATTTAATCTTCGAGATGCCAACTAAATTTACTGGTCGAGTGGAATAAAGGACTGACACGATGAGACACGAGGGTTAACAAAAGAGAGGATAAAGGCGTAAAGCTACGGCTCATAATTGAGAGAAAAGATGATTGCACTGTGGCAAATGTGTCTATATATATATTTATTTTTGATACAGTTAAAATCTAGTTAATTTTTTTAATTTCTCTCATCTTCGTCTAATAATTTTTTTCTCTCGTTTGATTATATGCAATAATTAATTTTTTAAAAAAATAGCATCATCTTGGTATTAGTTTTTAAAATGACACTAAGGCGGTGTTAGTCGTGTCGGCACCATCAAACCGGCACCATCCACATTGATGCTGGTGGTGCTGACACTATTTTAGTATTGGTTTGTAAAAATCAACATCCTAAATCTTAAAACTAGCACCCAACATTACATTGATGTTAGTTCTTAAAAATCAACACTAAGATGATGTTGGGTACTGGTTTTAAAATACTAACAATAACTTGGTACTAATTTTTAGAAACCAGCAACACCTAATCAACACAAGGTAATGCTATTTTTTAAAAATAAGATCATAATGATTGTTACATGTTATTAAAAGAGAAAGGAGAGAAAATTTTATTTTAATAAAAGAAGAAAGAGAGCAAAATTATTGTATACAGATGAGAAAGATTAAAAAAATTAGATTTTGATTATGTCTGATATGTCGTCCACAATCATTCAGCTAAGGATGTGCAAGATATATATGTTGTTGTTACAGGCAAATATATATATATATATATATATATATATATATATATATATATATATATATATTACTGAACCATGTAATTCTCAAATAGGTATCATATTTTTGAAATATCTTGCTTTTTCTTTATAAAGAACTCTCAATGATTTCAACCTAAAATCAATATTCTTTTAAAAATATTCTTAATATATTTATGTCTCGGATTTAAATTTAATAATGTAAATTGAGAATATTAAAATTTTAAACTTACAAAACTTAATAAAATTTATCTTAAGCATTTTCTAGAACTCTCTTGATTCACAAAATATTAAACTTCACTTTTGAATTTTTGAACGGTATACGTCAATCAATAAATTTTGAACCAAACTGACTACTAGACTAAAATTTTTTTGAATCATTTCAAAAATATATTTAGATCCTTATATTAAGAACAGTAAAATTTTAAATTAGTAGAAAAAGAATTTAGAAATGTACTATCGATTCATGTTAAACAAAAACATAGATCTGATAACATAAATCAAGAAGATTTTCAAAAGTATAATATTTTTCATAATGAAATTAAAACTATATATTATATTTTGTCAGATGTTAATTATTATAATTTAAGAAGAAGAAAAAATGAAGGATTCTTTTGTCTCGTAGTGGTCACTGGGTTACGTTATTCCTTTCGGTTCGACTTCGAGGCCGAGTAGGACGGTTTGGAGCCTAAAATCCTGGAGGTAGAACAGAGACAACAGAAAGCTTCTCTTTACAGTTAAGCTTCCAAGGCATGCAATAAAAATTCAGTGTTTTATTCATCTCATTTTCTATGGCTTTTGTCTTCTTTCTTTCTTTCCTTTTTCAATAAAGCTCAAGTTTTTTGAGATCAATTAATAAAACGTTCCAAGCTCAAAGAATAAAAATTCCCTGAATGATGAAATAATTGCTCTCTAACTGGCTTCTTTTAAGAAGCTCCAGTAATGTCACTTGTCTCTTTGTACTTGAAGCTGAATCCAGAATTACTTAATTTTCTCAGTTCTTTATGTTTCTTGACCAGAGATAGAGAGAGAGATGCTGATCAAACTTCCTTAATTAAGTAACTACTTAGCTACTATCCATTGCATGATTTTATGCCAAAAGTTGCATTTTTTATCATTTTAATTGGCTAACATTTTGATAATTAATTTTGATTGTCCATTATAATTTTAGGAAATTCAATGTTTTTTTAAATGATTTTTTGTCAAGAAAACCAACCTACTGTTAGCAGTTATATTATTTGTCCTATATATAAGCTTCTTCCTCTTGACTTCGCATAAGGCCAAAGAAAAGCAAAGAAACTTTGTACAATGAGCATGTGAATGGATTCTTGAGGATCTGATCCCTTCTAAAACAATCTTTAAATTCCTTTCGGACTTTTTCAGTGCATGTTGTTGGGAATAATTGATTTGCCTTTTTTTTAAAAGAATAATTGATAAATTTGTACCTTTTAATTGACTGGATATCCGTGAGAACATCTTTATAACATTTAATTGTGACAAATCAATATTTACTATTATAGTTTTTTAAATATCTATATTTTAAAGCCACTGATGTAGTCTTGCTGTAAATATTAAAAAATAAAAATAAAAGAATGCTCTATATATATGAAAAAAAATGACTCAAATTTGAGGATTGTTCAAGAACGAGTGGCTCTACATTAGAGATGGAATTAGCATTCCATTTCTAATTTGAGACGAATTCAAAGTTCAGTCTTTAAATAGAGATGAAATTATATTTCTATCTTTAATTTGATTGTTAATAAAATAAATATAGACATTTAAATTCTGTCACTATTTAGCAACGGATTTTTAAATTCCGTCGCTACTTAGCAACGGATAATTTATTTTCATCGCTAATATTATTACTATATTAAATATTATCGACAACATAAATTAATCCGTCGCTATATAGCAACAGAATAAATAATCCATCACTAATATTGAGATATAGGGCATCGCTTGGCCCTGATCTCCCAAAGTGTTCTCTCCTCTGGCGATTCTCGATCTCTCTGGCAACCATGCCCTCCGATCTTCGGCGTACTCTCCTTCGGTGATTGTGTCCTCCCATCTCCGACATCCTCTCCTCTGGTGACTGTGCATATATGATCTTCTTCCTTCGCTCTCCTCTCATTTTTAACTTAACGGCGGCGATCTTGGTCAGCCGCAAGCTTGAATTCGTAATCTTGGCCATTCGTGAGCTCGTGGTTGTGAGCTTAACTGCCTCTGAGCTCGCGGTCACGAGCTTGGCTGACCCTGAGCTCTCTACTGCGAGCTTGGCCACTTTGATGAATCTACCGCAAGCTTGACCGAGCCTAAGCTTGCGGCCAGGAACTTGGCATGATGTGAGCTTGGCCGACCAAATCTGCCCCAGCTGCAACATTAGCCTTGACCACCAGGCCTCGACCAACTAGTTTGTTGTAAGGCTTAGGAAATAAACCTAAATATGATTCTTGATAATTTTAATCTAGTTTGGCAAATTATAGAATTTTAACCTAGTTTCATTGCCTTGATTGAGCAACTTCTTTTATATTTATTTTTTTATGTTCATGACATGCTTAGTTGAATAATATGTATAGTACGTCTCTTATATTGATGGATGCATGCTTAATAATATGTTAAGTTTTGTATTACCTCACTTATACATGGAATCATGTTGTAGTACTTCTCTTGTATTAATTGTATAATTGCTGAGTATTGTATTCGTAATGTTGTCAATTTTATGCTCATTAGGATACAATGTACATGAACAAAGATTGGATGTACAACATATTAGAAAATGTATTTATCCAAGATGAATATTTTGTTAGAGTTGAAGAGTTTATGAACTTTGCAAAGAGTCATCCAGAATGTATGGATAGTGTCATATTATGTTATCCGTATAATCATTCCAAATGTAGAAATAAAGATTTTTGTGACGAGGGCATTATGAAAGTACATCTATGTAAAAATAGATTTATTCCAAATTACTACAAATAGTATCTCACGGAGAGTCTTATTTGTATCATCGTATTGGAACTTCACTTCCTTCTTCATCTGGCACAACTCCTCTAGGGGAATTATCATCTAATGAGAATGTAATACAATCAATAGTTTATGATGCAATAAATATAGTTGATCATTCCAATACAACTGTATGACATGTTAAAGGCTAGTCAAAGAGAAGTGTGAAAAGGAATTCCGTCTGATCATTCTCAAATATCAGCTACTGCAAGGTTATTAAACATCAAGGTAGAGCATCATTTCTCAAAACGATGTTACGATGACATTTATCAATTGATGTCAGAGTTGCTCCCTGTTAATCATCTAATGACTGATAGCTTATACAGTACAAAAAAAAATTAGTGAGGGGTTTAAGTTTGCCTGTAGAGAAGATTGATTGTTGTATAAACAACTGCATGATATTTTGAAATGAAAAGATAGTAAACTGATTAAATGCAGAATTTATACTCACCCTCGTTATAAGCATGACTGCATACCAGGGAATAAGAAGAAAAAGATTGTATGGAAAATTATGTATTATTTCTCGTTAACTGTGCATTTACTACAATAACAAGCCACATAAGGTGGCAATATTAACATGTGCACGAAGAAGGTATAATGTGTCATTCTTATGACTCTCCTATGTGGAAACATCTTGACACAACATTTCCCTCCTTTGCAATGGAACAACGTAATATGAAACTTGGATTTTCTGAAGATAAATTTCAACCATTTGGTTAGTTGGCACAATAATAGTTATCTTGGCCAGTTATATTACACCTTATAACTTTCCACCATAAATGTGAATGAAAAATGAATTCATATTCCTTACTATACTTATTACAGAGCCAACGAATCTGAAAGAGAAGATAGATGTTTTCTTATAATCTATGATTGTCGAGTTGAATGAATTATGAAATAAGTGACTTATGACATTACAAGTAAAACTAATTTTACATTGCATGCTGCCTTATTATGGATGATTAATGATTTTCCAGCATACTTAATGTTGTCGAGATGGAGCATACCTAGTAAATTACCATGCCCATATTATATGATAGAGTCAGATGTATTTTCATTACCTTGCAATAGGAAGGTATCTTGGTTTGATAATCACTATAAATTTTTACCAATTGAACACTCTTTCAAGTGAAATAAAAAAAATTATTAAGAATGTCGTAATCAGAAAACTTTTGCCAACAATCAAGTTAGGTGTAAAAATCATTGACCAAATAGACAACTATGGATTTCTATCGGTATCTTAGCCTAATTATTGTAGGTGCAGCGGAGGCCGGCAAGAGGGAGGTGAATTGTTTCTGAAATCAAAAATAAAACTACCCTCCTCGGATTTCAACTCAGAAATAAGATCAGCAGTAAAAATAACTAGCAACAATATAAAATTAAAGACAGAAATAAAACGGGAGATCGAGGTTTAACCTGGTTACAACCAAGGAGGTTGTTAATCCAGGACAATCGAAGATCGTACTAGCAGAGTCTCCTTCACTGTAGGCGGAGAAGCCTTTTTACACACTTAATGATCTCACAAGTTGCTAGGAATTGAAAGCTTGAATGAATAATGAATTCCTAGGTCCAGGGGTCCTTTTATAGCCCCTGGAAAGTCTATCCCGAAGCTCCAAGGCGCCTCCAACAATGGTCCAAGGCGCCTCCAAGCAAGTGTTCGGATAGAACTCTATCCGAAGCCAAACGGTCGATTTGACCAGACTCAAGGCGCGTTAAACAAGCCTTGAAGGCGCCTTCAAGCATGATGAAGGCGCCTTGAGCTGCCTTTTCAGCTCCTTTGCTTCTTTGCTTCGTCTTCCGTAGTTCCGGTCTTTTGGGTGATTCCGGCCAACCGAAATAGGGCTCACCCAAACTCAATTTCCGGCATTCCTCGAGCAGGCTTCCGTCTGACTTCTCGTCCCTCGAACGCCGCGCACGTTCTTCTCGTTCCACCGGAGTACTCTTCCGCAGCTCTCTCGTCCTTCGGACGCATCGAGCCCGTCAGCTCCCTTCCCGTGTCGTCCTTCTCGCTAGCTGCGTCTTCCGCTCGACTTCCTGTGCTCCTAAGCTCCTACACACTCAGACACAGGGATCAGACAAAACAGAGGACCTAACCAACTTGGTTGATCACATCAAAACACCCACGGGGTCCAACAATTCTGATAAGATAAATAAATACATTGTTAGGCAGTACAAGTGTGGTTAAAAGAAAAGAAGCATTTTCTGGGAGCTACCATATTGGAAGTATCTACTCATTCGTCATAATTTAGATGTGATGCATATTGAGAAAAATTTCTTCGATAATATCTTTTACACTGTGATGAATATGCCTGAAAGAAATAAAGACACTTCCAAATCACGTGAGGAATTAAAAGAACTAGTCAACAGACTAGAGTTGCATCAGGATAAAACAATCAATACATTCCCAAAGGTTTATTATACATTAGACAAAGATGATACGCAAACTTTATGTAGTTAGTTGAAAGAAATCAAATTCCAAGATGGGTATGTCTCGAATATTACTCGATGTGCGGATGTGAACAGGGTAAGATGTTTGGAATGAAGAGTTATGGTAGTCATGTATTCATGCAAAAACTTATTCCAATAGCTTTCCATAACTTATTTCTCAAAATATTTGACAAACACTCATAGAATTGAGTCTATTTTTTAGAGATTTGACAGCGAGATGTATTATGATGGATGATATGTTTCAGCTAAAAACAGATATTCCTCTCATACTATGTAACTTTGAGCGCAGTTTCTCACCAAGTTTTTTTTTAATTTAATGGGGCATCTACCAGTTCACCTATCTTATGAGGCACAACTAACTGGTCATGTGCAGTATAGATGAATGTATTCATTCAAACGATTTTTGAGAAAATTAAAGAATAATTTTGTAACAAACCAAAAGTTGAGGGCCCAATATGTGATGTTTATATGATTGAAGAAGCATCTTCTTTATGCTCAAATTATTTTGTTGATAATGTGAAAATAGATATCGTAAGTGCCCTAGAAATTCTGATGATACTCAACCGATAGACCTATCAATGCTTTATATTTTTAAGTTTTTTGGTAAGACAATGGGTGCTTCTGTTTCTAGATGGTTAACTCAACAAGAATACTATGCTGCAAGAACATACATACTGCTAAACTATGATGAGGTCAAATCATATATAAAGTGAGTTAACTTCTCTAATTAAACATTTATCAAGTTATGTTTGCTGGTTATCCCAATTATCTTAAAATTACCTTCTACAACTTCTATGACCAATAACTATAACTACAAAATCCATCAATGGATGCAAGTGAGATAGCTGAAAAGTTATAGACGAAATTTGTAGTATAGTTTCAAATCTATATAAGTTAGAGAATAATTTAAATTTCATACATCCGTATCAAATTTGAGCTTAATTTATATCATAATTATTTTTATAGCTGAATGATCGTAGAATATTAAATGTGCAAGATTTCATGATAATCAATCTTGCATCTAGACCTCTCCATAAGATAATAGTGTACTCTGGTTACTATGTTAATGATTTTAAATTTCACATGACACAACAAGATTCATGCAAACTAATTTTCAATTCTAGTGTTTGCGTAAAAGGATATATCAACATCAATAATTCTGAGTTAGATTATTACGAACGACTTGAAGAAATAATAGAGGTTTAATATCTTGCCTTACCTATCAAAAGGTGTGTTATTCAAATGTTCTTGGTATAATCCGACTCTAAGAGAATGTGTACCAGAATACATTCAAACTACAATTTGGTTGAGGTAAATGCAAATAAAAACTTTAACAAATATGAAACTTTCATTTTCCTAGTACAGGTCAGATTTTCTATCTTGAATATTCGACGAAAAGAAGAAGAGCTGGTGAATGGTTAGCAGTTTATCGAACGAAACCTCGCTCTACCATACAAATGTCAAATTCCATTACGACTCAAAGTTGATTAGAGGTTGGTGAAACATCGGAGTCACTCTCCTGCGACCTATGTGGGCATTTTCATCCCCCCTCCCCTCTTCCTCCTCTTTCTCTTTTACTTCACCAGTGCAAGGTGGAGGTTTTTCCATCCGTTGGATTTCTTTCCTCTCCTTGTTTCTCTCTCTTTGGCTTTCTGGTTTCGTTGGCCTCTCTAAATTCTACATTCATTGTTCAAAGTGGTTGGTGGTTTATGGAGGAGCTGATTTTCCCGATGGTGAATTCAAGTGGCTGTCATCTCCTGCCAAGTTTTGCCAAAGAAGGAAAGTTTTCGACGGCAAATCTCTTCATTAATTTGCATTCATTGCATTAATTGCCAAATATCTTCCCATTGGTTGTCCAATTGTTCTTTTATTTGATTGGGTGGCTTTGAAATCTTGGATGGGGTCACCTTCCTAGTTTCAACGACAAATCTTCTTATTCGGTGACTTTTATTTGGGAAGCTAATTATCTTGAAGTGTGCTTAGGTGTCAACTTTCCACAATGGAAAAAAAAAGAAAAAGGGACTCAAATATTCTCCCTTGTGTCAAGCACGTGAATTGCAAATTGCCTCATATGAAGAGCAAAGATTTAGCCACATTGAAGCGGTCAACTTGGCAGCCAATGAATTTCATGAAGTGGACAAGCAGTTTGAAGTGGACTCTCGATTTGGTGAGGTGGACCAATTTGTGAAGGATGTTTATGATGATAACGCTTCTAATCTTAAAAATGGTGCTGAGGTGGATGAACACGGAAAGCCGGAGACTATTGGTGAGACTAACAACGTGAATGAGGCTACACTAATGGAGGGGGTGACAGTAAAACCAATACCAGGGGCTAGAGATGGTGATAATCAAAAGAATGTTGTTCCACCTACCCAACCGGCACAGGCGACGCAAAAGAAGAAGACTTGGGCAAGCTTATTCAGAAACAATCGGAAGCCAACATCAGACGTGTCTCTGGAGCAATATGAAGCTAAAGGCGAGAAGCTGTCTTTCGATTTTGATGATATTGATGACATTGAAGACATCATGGATTTTTGTCTTGTTGGTTGTTTCATGGGCCAACATCCGAGAAGAAATGGAGTCTATACGATTGTCAATCAATGGAGGGTTCATTACAAATTTTTTATGCACAAAAGTGGGTGGGTGGTCTACCGTTTTGATACAAAAGAGGATCGAGATGGTGTATTGCAAGGTGGGCCTTATTTTGCTTTTGGAGTCCCCATTTTCTTGAAGCTTATGTCAAAGTGTTTTCTCTTCCATGAGGATGGTCGACTAGTTCCAGCTTGGATTCAAATCCATGGGTTACCACCAGATTGATGGTCACAGAAAGTACTGAATATGATTGGTTCAGAGATAGGGAAGCCTCTATACACGAATAACTTGATGAGATCAAGGGAGCGACTAGAGTATGCTCGTCTCTTGGTGGAGGTTCTGATCATTGGAGATAGAATTTATGAGGTACCAATCACGTTATTGTTAGGACCAAAAGTAGCTAGAGGGGGGGGGGGGGGTGAATAGCTCGTCGCGTTCGCTCGGTGGTCGGCGTTGCTTGTTCCTTCAAAGATGTGCAGCGGAAATACAAAGAAACAATCACACAACGCTAACACGGTTAGTTTACTTGGTATCCACCTCACAAGAGGTGACTAATCCAAGGATCTACACCAACACACACACCCTCCACTATGAATAACACTCCTTTATGGTAACTACCAAAGGCGGAGAAGCCCTACAAGACTCAACACAAGAAGAGAGGGAAAGGATACAAGAAATACAAGCTTACAAGCTTACAATAAGTACAAACCCTAACCCTAGCTTCTCTTCTTTGCTTTGATCCGCCTCTTGACTTGGAGAACTTCCAAGATCCTTCAAGAACTGGCGATCTGAGCTTTGTGAATACTGTGGAGGAGCTGGCGAGAGATCTGGAGTGAATCGGTGAAGAGATGCCGAAGGAATCGTGCGCCTGCGGCCTTTATCGACGCCAACGGTCGGATCCCGATCGATTCGAATGTTCCCAATCGATCGGGGAGGCTTTGGATCGATCCACGGATCGATCCAGAGCGCCTCTGTGCTCTGGAAAAACGCCTGGATCGATCCACGGATCGATCCAGCGCTTATCGCGCGAAGCAGCAGCGTCCCAATCGATTCACTGATCGATCCACGGATCGATCCAGAGGCTCTCTGTTCGCTAGAAAAGGCCTGGATCGATCCACTGATCGATCCAGCTCCTGGATCGATCCACTGATCGATCCAACACTTTGTTTTTGCCCAAAACCAAGTTCCAAGCCTCTCAAACCAACATCCGGTCAACCTTGACCTGTTGGTACATCACGCCTAGCATCTGGTCACTCCTTTGACCTGCTAGGACTTCCCACCAAGTGTCTGGTCAATCCCTTTGACCCACTTGGACTTTTCTATTCATGCCAAGTATCTGGTCACTCCCTTGACCTACTTGGACTTCCATCAGATGTCTAGTCAATCCCTTTGACCTATCTGTATTTCCTTGTGCCAAGTATCCAGTCAATCCTTTGACCTACTTGGACTTCCCAACACCAGATGTCCGATCATCCTTGATCCATCTGGATTTTCCCTTGCCTGGCTTCACTCACCAGGACTTTCACCTAGCTTCACTCACTAGGGCTTTCACCTGGCTTCACTCACCAGGACTTTCACCTAGCTTCACTCACTAGGGTTTTCAATCTGCCTAGCTTCACTCACTAGGACTTTCCTTCTGCCTGGCTTCACTCACCAGGACTTCCATTCTACCTAACATCCCAGTTAGGACTTCCCAGTCAAGTATCCGGTCAACCTTGACCTACTTGACTCTTCTTTAATCAATTTCTTATTGTCAACCTTGCCTAGCTTCACTCACTAGGACTTTCCTTCTGCCTGGCTTCACTCACCAGGACTTCCATTCTACCTAACATCCCAGTTAGGACTTCCCAGTCAAGTATCCGGTCAACCTTGACCTACTTGACTCTTCTTCAATCAATTTCTTATTGTCAAACATCTAAACTCAAACCAAGACTCAGCTTGGTCAACCAGGTCAACCTTGACCTGAGGGATGTTGCACCAACAATCTCCCCCTTTTTGATGTTTGACAATACCACAATAACACTTACAATACCACATGTAAGTTAGGATAATCCTATAGCCTCAATCTTCATGCCACTAGGTAATGAACGCATAAATTAAGCTCTTCAATCTCCCCCTAAGAGGGCACACTCCCTCTAGGTAATGAAAGCCTAACTTACACCCAATCACAGGTCCTTTCATTCTCCCCCTATTAGCACACATCAACCCATCTTTGGGCACACATCAACCCATGCCCCAATTTTGGGTACACATCAACAAATCCATTTGTTGACGATTCTCCCCCTGAAGAGTTGCTCAACGTTGTTCACAACATCGCTCGTTGTGATCAACACGATAATGAAGGTCTCATACCCTTCATTTATCCTTAACTTCTCCCTCAATGTAGACAAATATCCAACCTTGAGCATTTTCTAACCACTTGAGTTCCCACTTGAAATAATGAGGATATCCACTCCCCATTTCAAGTTCAAAAGCTCATACATGAGCATTTTCTTTAAAGAAGGTTAACCACCTTCCAAGGTTCATGAAAAATAAATTTTTCATGTCTTTAAAGAGTCCCTCCCCCTAAAGATATGGTGGTAACTTCTGTCATTGCACCAACAATGACTTGGAATCCCTAAACCTTTAGGAAATCCAGATTTAGAAGTTTTGAGGTTCAAATACTCAAAATTTGAAACAAACCTCAACCTAAACTTCAATGACGCCTTCCTTAACCAATCCATCCTTGTTTTCACATGAAAACACCCTTTGTATGTATACAAATGTATTTTGGGGGTTTGGAATGGTTACCTAGACTCAAATAGGTTCAAAGATACTGAAATCAGGCCTTCCCAGCCAAAATCAGTAACTTGGATCGATTGGAGTGGGGTTCCAATCGATTGAACCTTTCTGAATCGATCCACTGATCGAATCGATCGGCTGATCGATCCAGCGAGCTTCTGCTCGCGGGAGACTTGCCTTCTGAATCGATCCACGGATCGATTCTGGCACTCCAATCGATCCATGGATCGATTGAAGCTTTGATAGTTGCTAAAATTCCATTTCAGTCAACTTCAGAAACCCCTATAAAATTCTACAAAAATCCAAAAATCATAAAATTTCGTGTAGACATTATTTAGGGCATACTTAATCATGGAAAAATAGTTTTCTATGAAAATACATCATATTTTCAAAGATTGACACAAGCTTGAAAACTTGCTAAAACTTTAGCGTTTTCTTCAAGTTTGTGTCTAACTATTCAATGGTGATTATTATCAAAAGATAGCCTTCACCATGGTTTTCCAAAAGCATTTTTAAAACATTTTCAAAACCAATATCCCATCATGTTCCTTGGGCATAATGCACATGACTTGTACATTAGCTTTCCCAATGATGGGAAAACACATAACTATGTGTTTTGATGAACCTAAAAACTCAAAAGAATGCACTAAATCAACATCTTGAGCTTTGTTCATCATCCTAACATCTCACTTGTATCTAATGTGCACTAAAGCACATACAAGTCACCTTATAGTCTTTGTGAGATGTAGATTTTGGTTTTGCCCTAATCTAGGGATCATGCATATCTATCTAGGCATTTTAAAGATATTAGACATCCACCTAGGATGTCACTTGTTAATAAGTGTTGTTAAATGTCATTTGTCCTTAATTACAAGGAATTAAACTTAATGCATGATAATGTTATGACATACATCAAAAAGAAATAATTTTCAAAAGAAAATATCCTATAACTACATGATGTATGAATGTCATGACATGATATTTTTTAGATTTTTCATAATAAAACATGAATGCAAAAATAGACATGATGTCATGGCATATGATGGGCAAAACAATCATGGCAAGATTTAGCATAAATAAAATATACCTAGATTAACTATCTAAGTATCCTTAAAATCTTAGCTAAAGCTCACAACTTAAACCTAGATTGCCCTAAAGTGCTTCAAGAAAATGCCAAAGCCTAAATTGGCATTTCTAATTCCCTTGATTAATGTATGCCAATTGAAAATAAGCATATCCTCAAATGTTGGCATATTTCATTTTTCAACAAGAGTAGCACCTTTAAATTAAGGCCCGGATCGCCTTAAATTTCCTAAGAACATACCAAAATCCCAACTTGGTAGTTCTTATGAATTTCCAATATGTGTCATTTAAGATTAAAATCAATTCTTCCACCATTAGGCACATTTTACTCTTTCAAGGAGTAAATAATAATTCCATTTCATTTTCAAAGGTTAACAAAACCTTGAAAATGCTCCTTGAGTGTCAATTTCCTCAAAGTTGGGTTAACTACCCGTCTAATCGGAGTTGACACTCTCTAACCCATTTATGGGGTAGAGAAAATGCTCCTAGGAACCCAACACCTATTGGTGCTCCTTGGATGCTCTAGGTACTCACTAGGGATAACTTCCCTAGATACCTTCCTGTTAGGACCAAAAATAGCTAGAGGGGGGGGGGTGAATAGCTCGTCGCGTGCTCGTCGCTTGGCGTTGCTTGTTTCTTCAAGGATATGCAGCGGAAAATACAGAAACAAATCACACAACGCTAACAAGGTTGGTTTACTTGGTATCCACCTCACAAGAGGTGACTAGTCCAAGGATCCACACCACGCACGCACCCTCCACTATGAAACACTCCTTTTCGGTAACTACCGAGGGCGGAGAAGCCCTACAAGACTCTCAGTACAAGAAAAAGAAAGGGAAATACAAGTTAAGCAAAAGCTTACAAGATGTGCAGTAAAAACCCTAACCCTAACTTCTTCCTCTTGCAATAGATCCGCCTCTTGACTTGGAAAGCCTCCAAGAACCTTCAAGAACTGGCGATCACGTGCTTGTAGAGAGCTGTGGAGGAGCTGGAATGAATCTGAGAAGCTCGTAAGCGATGCCGAAGACCACGCTCCTGCGGCTTTAAACCCGACGCAACGGTTGGATCCCGATCGATTCGAATGTTCGCAATCGATGGAGGCTTGATCGATCCACGGATCGATCCAGCGCCTATCGCGAGCGGCGGATCGATCCACGGATCGATCCACGCTTATCGCGCGAAAATAAGGTGATATCAGCTGATCGGGGCCTCTGATCGATCCACGGATCGATCCAAGCTATTCCAAGATCGGATCGATCCACTAATCGATCCACCGGATCGATCCACGGATCGATCCAAGACTTGATTTTGCCCAAAACCAAGTCCCAAACCTCCCTAACCAACATCCGGTCAACCTTGACCGTTGGTACATCATGCCTCGCATCTGGTCACCCTTGACCTGCTAGGACTCCCCACCAAGTGTCCGGTCACTCCCTTTGACCCACTTGGACTTTTACTCGTCGTGCCAAGTATCCGATCACTCCATTGACCTACTTGGACTTCCACTAGATGTCTGGTCAACCTTGACCCATCTGGACTTCCTTCCTTGCCAAGTATCCAGTCAATCCTTTGACCTACTTGGACTTCCCAACACCAGATGTCCGATCATCCTTGATCCATCTGGATTTCCTTCCTTGCCTGGCTTCACTCACCAGGACTTTCACCTAGCTTCACTCACTAGGGTTTTCCATCTGCCTAGCTTCACTCACTAGGACTTTCACCTGGCTTCACTCACCAGGACTTTCACCTAGCTTCACTCACTAGGATTTCCTTCTGCCTAGCTTCACTCACTAGGACTTCCTTCTGCCTAACTTGCCAGTTAGGACTTCCCAGTCAAGTATCCGGTCAACCTTGACCTACTTGACTCTTCTTTGATCAATATTTTATTGTCAAACATCTAAACCCAAACCAAGACTCAGCTTGGTTAACCAGGTCAACCTTGACCTGAGGGATGTTGCACCAACAATCTCCCCCTTTTTGATGTTTGACAATACCACAATAACACTTACAATCCCACATGTAAGTTAGGCTAATCCTATAGCCTCCTTCTTCATGCCACTAGGTAATGAACACATAAGTTAAGCTTTTCATTCTCCCCCTAAGAGGGCAAACTCCCTCTAGGTAATGAAAACCTAACTTACTTCCTTTCATTCTCCCCCTATTGGCACACATCAACCCCCTACTAATAAAACACATCAACCCGTGCTCTAATTTTGGGCACACTTCAACAACTTCATCTGTTGAAGACTCTCCCCCTGAAGAGTTGCTCATCGTGATCACAACTTCACTCATTGTGATCAACACAATAATGAAGGTCCCATACCCTTCATTTATCCTTAACTTCTCCCTCAATGTAGACAAATACCCAACCTTGAGCATTTTCTAACCACTTGAGTTCCCCCTTGAGTTCCCACTTGAAATAATGAGGATATCCACTCCCCATTTCAAGTTCAACTGCTCATCCATGAGCATTCTCTTAACAGAAGGTTAACCACCTTCCAAGGTTTATGAAAAATAATTTTCATGTCTTTAAAGAGTCCCTCCCCCTAAAGACATGGTGGTAACTTCTGTCATTGCACCAACAATGACTTGGAATCCCTAAACCTTTAGGAAACCCAGATTTAGAAGTTTTGAGGTTCAAATGTTCAAAATTTGAAACAAACCTCAACCTAAACTTCAATGAAGTCTTCCTTAACCATTCCATCCTTGTTTTCAACACGAAAACACCCTTTTTATGTATACAAATGTATTTTAAGGGTTTGGAATGGTTACCTAGACTAAAATAGGTTCAAAGTGCTGAAATCAGGCTTTCCCAGCCAAAATCAGCAACTTGGATCAATTGGAGTTGGGTTCCAATCGATTGAACCTTTCTGAATCGATCCACTGATCGATTCAGAATACCTGGATCGATCGGCTGATCGATCCAGCGAGCTACTGCTCGCGAGATTTGCCTTCTGAATCGATCCATGGATCGATTCAGGCACTCCAATCGATCCATGGATCGATCGGAGCTCTGATAGTTGCTGAAATTCCATTTCAGTCAACTTCAGAAACCCCTAGAAAATTCTACAAAAATCCAAAAATTATGAAATTTCGTGTAGACATTGTTTAGGGCATATATTATCAAGGAAAAATAGTTTTCTATGAAAATACATCATCTTTTCAAAGATTGACACAAACTTGAAAACTTGCAAAAACTTTAGTGTTTTCTTCAAGCTTGTGTCTAACTATTCAATGGTGATTACTATCAAAAGATAGCCTTCACCAAGGTTTTCCAAAATCATTTTGAAAACTTTTTCAAAACCAATATCCCACCATGTTCCTTGGGCATAATGCACATGACTTGTACATTAGCTTTCCCAATGATGGGAAAACACATATCTATGTGTTTTGATGAAACTAAACTCAAAAGAATGCACTAAATCAACATCTTGAGTTTTGTTCATCATCCTAACATCTCACTTGTATCTAATGTGCACTAAAACACATACAAGTCATCTTATAGGTCTTTGTGAGATGTAGATTTTGGTTTTGCCCTAATCTAGGGATCATGCATATCTATCTAGGCATTTTGGAGATATTAGACACCCACCTAGGATGTCACTTGTTAATAAGTGTTGTTAAATGCCTTTTGTCCTTAATTACAAGGAATTAAACTTAATGCATGATAATGTTATGACATACATCAAAAAGAAATAATTTTCAAAAGAAAATATCCTATAATTACATGATGTATGAATGTCATGACATGGTATTTTGTATTTTTCATAATAAGTCATGAATGCAAAAGTAGACATGATGTCATGGCATATGATGGGCAAACAATCATGGCAAGATTTAGCATAAATAAAATATACCTAGATTAACTATCTAAGTATCCTTAAAACCTTAGCTAAACTTACAACTTAATCCTAGATTGCCCTTAAGTGCGTCACGAAAACGCCAAAACCTAAATTGGCATTTCTAATTCCCTTGATTAATTTATGCCAATTGAAATTAAGCATATTCCTCAAATGTTGGCATATTTCATTTTTCCACAAGAGTAGCACTTTAAAGTTAAGGCCCGGATTGCCTTAAATTTCCTAAGAACATACCAAAATCCCAACTTGGTAGCTCTTATGAATTTCCCAATATGTGCCTTTTAAGATTAAAATCAAATTTTCACCACTAGGCACATTTTACTCTTTCAAGGAGTAAATAATAGTTCCATTTCATTTTCAAAGGTTAACAAAAACCTTGAAAATGCTCCTTGAGTGTCAATTTCCTCAAAGTTGGGTTAACTACCCTTCTAAGCGGAGTTGACACTCTCTAACCCATCTATGGGGTAGAGAAGATGCTCCTAGGAACCCAACACCTATTGGTGCTCCTTGGATGCTCTAGATACTCACTAGGGATAACTTCCCTAGATACCTTCCTAGTGACCTTGTTTGGCTTCTTGGAGGCATTGGTCACACTTTCTAGGTCAACTCTAGGGATAGCCTCCCTTGTGACCTTGTTTGTGACTTTCTTAGACTTCTTAGAAGCCTTAGTCACATTTATTGCAAGAATACTCTTAGGGATGACTTCCCTAGTATTTTTGGCTTGACCACTAGACCTAGGGTTTGTTCCATAACTATATGGAACTCTATGGTAAGAGGGCACATCCTTCTTAGCCTTTAGTTTGTATCCCAAACCTCTATGGCCATTGGATGACTTTTGTACCCCTAAACCTAGGTTATGCTCTTTTTGCCCTAATAGGATATTTTCCATCCTTTTTAGGGTCTTTTCCATTTTATCAAGTCTTGACCTCAAGACTTGATTTTTCATCACTAAGTCCTTAGTTTTTGTTTTTCCATTAAGTTCATGAGCATTTTTGTTTCTAGGCTTGTAGCTACAATCCTTAGAGTTCTTGCCTAGACTTTTACCTACATTCCTAGCCTTAGATGTAGTAGTTTTGGCATGTAGGGCCACATGCTTTTCCTTAAAGCCCTCATGCTTCCTATTCTTATGGTAAATTGCATTAAAATGATAAAAGTTAGAACTATCATGCTTTTTACCATAATGTAAAGGGGTAGGCTCAATAAATGTTACCTTCCTTTTTACCTTAGAGGCTCCCCCTTGACTTGAGCTTCCTCCTTGAGCCTTGACCATCTTCTTCCCCTTAGGGTATTGACTCCGATAATGCCCCTTTTGATTGCAAGAGAAGCATATGATATGCTCCTTGCTCTTCTTTGTTCCGGGAATGGTCTCCTCGGGCTTCTCCTTGCCCTTTTGTGCCACTTGACCCTTCTTCTTGGCCAAGTTGGGACACTTGCTCTTGTAGTGCCCACTTTCCCTACACTCAAAACATATGATATGATTTTTATTATTAATTGAAATGTTTATACCTTCTTGTGTAGGGATGGCACTTGCTCCTCCATTTGATATTTCTTGAATTTCGGAGGTGGCACCATCTTCTTCTTCTTCACTTGACCCGGATGTAGAAGCTTCTCCTTCTTCTTGATCCGGCGTCACCAAGGATTGCTCCCCCTCAATCCTAGAGGTGGAGGCTTCATCATCTTGAACATGAAACAAGGAGTATGCTCCCTCCTTGTTCCCTTCGTTGCATTCCCTTGAGGATGAAGCTTCTTGGATTTCCTCTTCTTCGGAGGTTGAGCATCTCTCAACCTCGGAGTCCTCCTCTTGATCTTGCTCCAAAGAGTCACCCTCTCTGGATTCTTCATGATCTTGTACAGTGGAGGGGATCTCTTTATGAAGCTTGTCCAATTTGCTCCATAATTCCTTTGCATCTTCAAATTCTCCAATTTTGCAAAGGATGGTGCTTGGCAATAAATTGACCAAAAGCTTGGTCACTTTGTCATTAGCCTCGCACCTTTGGACTTGCTCTTGGCTCCACTTGCTCCTCTTGAGAACTTTACCCTTTGAATTTCTTGGAGCCTTGAAGCCTTCCATTAGAGCAAACCATTGCTCTATCTCCATCATAAGAAAATTTTCGATTCTTGATTTCCAAGAATCGAAACTCGTAGAAGTGTATGGTGGAGCCACCCTTGTGTCAAATCCAAGCCCATCTTGGAATTGCATCTTAAAGTTGAGCTTGATAAAGTCTTGAACTTGAAGAATTTGCTCCAACTTCTTCACCCTCTAGCTTTTCTTGATATGCTTGACCCTTCCGGCGATGATTCCGGTGAAGAGCGGCCTCGCTCTGATACCACTTGTTAGGACCAAAAATAGCTAGAGGGGGGGTGAATAGCTCGTCGCTTGGCGTTGCTTGTTTCTTCAAGGATATGCAGCGGAAAATACAGAAACAAATCACACAACGCTAACAAGGTTGGTTTACTTGGTATCCACCTCACAAGAGGTGACTAGTCCAAGGATCCACACCACGCACGCACCCTCCACTATGAAACACTCCTTTTCGGTAACTACCGAGGGCGGAGAAGCCCTACAAGACTCTCAGTACAAGAAGAAGAAAGGGAAATACAAGTTAAGCAAAAGCTTACAAGATGTGCAGTAAAAACCCTAACCCTAACTTCTTCCTCTTGCAATAGATCCGCCTCTTGACTTGGAAAGCCTCCAAGAACCTTCAAGAACTGGCGATCACGTGCTTGTAGAGAGCTGTGGAGGAGCTGGAATGAATCTGAGAAGAGCTCGTAAAGCGATGCCGAAGACCACGCTCGCCTGCGGCTTTAAACCCGACGCAACGGTCGGATCCCGATCGATTCGAATGTTCCGAATCGATCGGGGAGGCTTTGGATCGATCCACGGATCGATCCAGAGCGCCTGTGATAAGCGCTGGATCGATCCACGGATCGATCCAGCGCTTATCGCGCGAAGCGATCGTGATCGGCGATCCAGGACCTGATCGATCCACGGATCGATCCAAGCTTTCCACGGAAGAACTGGATCGATCCACCGATCGATCCACCGCTGATCGATCCACGGATCGATCCAAGACTTGGTTTTTGCCCAAACCAAGTCCCAAACCTCCCTAACCAACATCTGGTCAACCATGACCTGTTGGTTCATCGTGCCTAGCATTCGGTCACCCTTGACCTGCCAGGACACCCTCACCAAGTGTCCGGTCAATCCCTTTGACCCACTTGGACTTTTCTCCTCGTGCCAAGTATCCGGTCACCCCTTTAACCTACTTGGACTTTCCAACACCAGATGTCCGATCAGCCTTGATCCATCTGGATTTCCTTCCTTGCCAAGTATCCAACAATCCTTTGACCTACTTGGACTTCCCAACACCGGATGTCCGATCATCCTTGATCCATTTGGATTTCCTTCCTTGCCGGCTTCACTCACTGGGACTTTCACCTAGCTTCACTCACTAGGGTTTTCCATCTGCCTAGCTTCACTCACTAGGACTTTCACCTGGCTTCACTCACCAGGACTTTCACCTAGCTTCACTCACTAGGGTTTTCCATCTGCCTAGCTTCACTCACTAGGACTTTCACCTGGCTTCACTCACCAGGACTTTCACCTAGCTTCACTCACTAGGATTTCCTTCTGCCTAGCTTCACTCACTAGGACTTCCTTCTGCCTAACTTGCCAGTTAGGACTTCCCAGTCAAGTATCCGGTCAACCTTGACCTACTTGACTCTTCTTCGATCAATATCTTATTGTCAAACATCTAAACCCAAACCAAGACTCAGCTTGGTTAACCAGGTCAACCTTGACCTGAGGGATGTTGCACCAACACTTCCTAGTGACCTTGTTGGGCTTCTTAGAAGCCTTGGTCACATTTTCTAGGTCAACTCTAGGGATCGCCTCCCTTGTGACTTTGTTAGTGACTTTCTTAGACTTCTTAGAAGTCTTAGTCACTTTGGTTGCAAAGATACTTCTAGGGATATCTTCCCTTGTATCTTTGACTTGACCTCTAGACTTAGGGTTTGTTCCATAGCTATATGGAACCCTATGATAACTAGGCACAACCTTTTTAGCTTTGGGTTTGTATCCCAAACCTCTATGGTCATTGGATGACTTTTGTACCCCTAAACTTAGGTTATGCTCGTTTTGCCCTTTTAGGATATTTTCCATTCGTTTTAGAGTCTTTTCTAATTTGTCAAGTCTTGACCTCAAGACTTGATTTTCCATCACTAAGTCCTTAGTTTTTGTTTTTCCATTTGATCCATGAGCATTTTTGTTTCTAGGCTTGTAACTAGAATCCTTAGAGTTCTTGCCTAGACTTTTACCCACATTCCTAGCCCTAGGTGTAGTGGTTTTAGCATAAAAAGCTATATGTTTTTCCTTAACGCTATCATGCTTCCTATTTTCATGGTAAATAGCATTAAAATGATATAAGTTAGAACTATCATGCTTTTTACCATAATTTAAAGGGGTAGGCTCAATAAAAGTTACCTTTCTTTTTACCTTGGAGACTCCCCCTTGAATTGAGCTTCCTCCATGAGCCTTAACCACCTTCTTCCCCTTAGGGCATTGACTTCGGTAATGCCCCTTTTGGTTGCACAAGAAGCACACAATGTGCTCCTTGCTCTTCTTTGTTCCGGGGATGGTCTCCTTGAGCTTCTCCTTGCCTTTTTGTGCCATTTGGCCTTTTTTCTTAGCCAATTTGGGGCACTTGCTCTTGTAGTGCCCATGTTCCCTACATTCAAAGCATATAATATGATTTTTATTATTAATTGAAATATTTATACCTTTGCTTGTAGGGGTGGCATCTTTTCCTTTTGATCCGGAGGTAGAAGCTTCCTCTTGGTATGAATTTGATTCTCCTCCATTTGATTTTTCTTGACTTGCGGAGGTAGTTGCTTCTTCCTCCTCTTCTTCTCTCGACTCGGATGTAGAAGGTTCTCCTTCTTCTTGATCCGGCGTCACCAAGGATTGCTCTCCCTCAATCCTAGAAGTGGAGGCTTCATCATCTTGAATATGAAACAAGGAGTATGCTCCCTCCTTGTTCCCTTCGTTGCATTCCCTTGAGGATGAAGCTTCTTGGATTTCCTCTTCTTCGGAGGTTGAGCATCTCTCAACCTCAGAGTCCTCCTCTTGGTCTTGCTCCAAAGAGTCACCCTCTCTGGATACTTCTTGCTCTTGTACAGTGGAGGGGATCTCTTCATGAAGCTTGGCCAATTTGCTCCATAATTCCTTTGCATCTTCAAATTCTCCAATTTTGCAAAGGATGGTGCTTGGCAATAAATTGACCAAAAGCTTGGTCACTTTGTCATTTGCCTTGCACCTTTGAATTTGCTCCGAGCTCCATTTGCTTTTCTTGAGAGGCTTGCCCTTGGAGTTTGTTGGAGCTTTAAATCCTTCCATTAGAGCAAATCATTGCTCTATCTCCATCATAAGAAAGTTTTCGATTCTTGATTTCCAAGAATCGAAGCTCGTGGAAGTGTACGGTGGAGCCACTCTTGTGTCAAATCCAAGTCCATCTTGGAATTGCATCTTGAAGTTGAGCTTCTTGAAATCTTTGACTTTTGATGAATTTGCTTCAACTTCTTCACCCTCTAGCTTTTCTTGTTATGCTTGACCCTTCCGGCGATGATTCCGGTGAAGAGCGGCCTTGCTCTGATACCACTTCTTAGGACCAAAAGTAGCTAGAGGGGGGGTGAATAGCTCGTCGCGTTCGCTCGGTGGTCGGCGTTGCTTGTTCCTTCAAAGATGTGCAGCGGAAATACAAAGAAACAATCACACAACGCTAACACGGTTGGTTTACTTGGTATCCACCTCACAAGAGGTGACTAATCCAAGGATCTACACCAACACACACACCCTCCACTATGAATAATACTCCTTTATGGTAACTACCAAAGGCGGAGAAGCCCTACAAGACTCAACACAAGAAGAGAGGGAAAGGATACAAGAAATACAAGCTTACAATGAGTACAATTCTTTGCTTTGATCCGCCTCTTGACTTGGAGAACTTCCAAGATCCTTCAAGAACTGACGATCTGAGCTTTGTGAGTACTGTGGAGGAGCTGGCGAGAGATCTGGAGTGAATCGGTGAAGAGATGTCGAAGGAATCGTGCGCCTGCGGCCTTTATCGACGCCAACGGTCGGATCCCGATCGATTCGAATGTTCCCAATCGATCGGGGAGGCTTTGGATCGATCCACGGATCGATCCAGAGCGCCTCTGTGCTCTGGAAAAATGCCTGGATCGATCCACGGATCGATCCAGCGCTTATCGCGCGAAGCAGCAGCGTCCCAATCGATTCACTGATCGATTGGGACATCTGGATCGATCCACGGATCGATCCAGAGGCTCTCTGTTCGCTAGAAAAGGCCTGGATCGATCCACTGATCGATCCAACACTTTGTTTTTGCCCAAAACCAAGTTCCAAGCCTCTCAAACCAACATCCGGTCAACCTTGACCTGTTGGTACATCACGCCTAGCATCTGGTCACTCCTTTGACCTGCTAGGACTTCCCACCAAGTGTCTGGTCAATCCCTTTGACCCACTTGGACTTTTCTATTCATGCCAAGTATCTGGTCACTCCCTTGACCTACTTGGACTTCCATCAGATGTCTGGTCAATCCCTTTGACCTATCTGTATTTCCTTGTGCCAAGTATCCAGTCAATCCTTTGACCTACTTGGACTTCCCAACACCAGATGTCCGATCATCCTTGATCCATCTGGATTTTTCCTTGCATGGCTTCACTCACCAGGACTTTCACCTAGCTTCACTCACTAGGGTTTTCAATCTGCCTAGCTTCACTCACTAGAACTTTCCTTCTGCCTGGCTTCACTCACCAGGACTTCCATTCTACCTAACATCCCAGTTAGGACTTCCAGTCAATCTGCCTCTTGTACTTGCTTCCTTCAATCAATTTCTATTGTCAATCTGCCTAGCTTCACTCACTAGGACTTTCCTTCTGCCTGGCTTCACTCACCAGGACTTCCATTCTACCTAACATCCCAGTTAGGACTTCCCAGTCAAGTATCCGGTCAACCTTGACCTACTTGACTCTTCTTCAATCAATTTCTTATTGTCAACCTTGCCTAGCTTCACTCACTAGGACTTTCCTTCTGCCTGGCTTCACTCACTAGGACTTCCATTCTACCTAACATCCCAGTTAGGACTTCCCAGTCAAGTATCCGGTCAACCTTGACCTACTTGACTCTTCTTCAATTAATTTCTTATTGTCAAACATCTAAACTCAAACCAAGACTCAGCTTGGTCAACCAGGTCAACCTTGACCTGAGGGATGTTGCACCAACAGTTATCTATTGGAGTCCAGGTTGATCTCAGGATTGTTTATGAAATATTGTCCAAATATTGGGAAGTTTGTAATAAGATTGGTCATCAAAAGGAAGACAGTCGGGGTGCATCTCAATCAAATATGAATGTGCCTCGTGCAAGAAGGCCGAGCTCTAAATCAACGGGTCACTGGGGGAGAACGAGATCGCAACCGAGATACAGAAGTCGGGCAAGGCAAACCAACCAACAACTGCAGAACGTGGAGGAACTTGCAACACATAATGGATTTGCGATTGTGGTGGTGCATAGTCCTGAGCCTGTGGCGATTGAACCTCCCCTAGTTCATGAAGAGGTGGGTGCGCGGCACATACAGCATGAAGAGGTGCCGAATGCGGAAGAGGAGTTGTCTGCTATACCAGAGGTTTCAAGTAGCAAGGAGGCCTCTTCCTCTTCAGCGGATCATTAGTCCCAAATGGCTAGTAGTGATGCAAATCGATCCTCGATAGAATCATCTTCGGCTGCTTCGGCACAATCATCTTCAACTGCATCAGTAACACTGGGATCATCTTCTTCAGCATCCTCTTAGGCTAATTCTATATGTAATAAAGGGAAGAACAAGGAAGTGATCGGCAGTACAACGCCCCTACAGAGTGGACGATAACTACGGGCCCGAGCAACCCGACCGGGAGGTGTAAAATGAAGGTAGCCGCATGGAACATTAGGGCCTTTCACAAGTCCCTAAAACATGGGGGGTTGTACCATCTCCTCAAACAGAAAGATCTTCAAGTGATGACATTATTGGAGACGAAGTTGTACGACAATTCTCTTGATCTTATTATGCGTTGGTGGTTTTCATGTATGGGGCATGTTCATAATTTTGATATGTCTAATCATGGTCGTATACCACTTCTTTGGGATATACACAGAGTTGATATGTATGTGCTCTCAATGACCGAACAATTCATTCATTGTCGGGTTCGGAGTCGGATTTTCCGGAGGGACTTCTTAGTGACATTTATTTATGAACTTCATTTTATTGTTGCTCAGAGACCGTTATGGGAGGCCTTTACAGACCTTGGGGAGTCCATTTCAGAACCATGGTTGATTTTTGGTGATTTTAATTCTATTATATCAACATTAGATAGACAAGGAGGCTCTCCAGTCACTAATTATGAAATACAAGATTTCCAAAATTTTACTCAAGTATGCAGTTTGGTGGATCTGCACTCCATTGGATGTCGACTCACTTGGACCAATAGTACTGTTTCTTGTACATTAGATATAACTTTGGTGAATTCTTTTTGGTTATTAGCAGATTTCGATACTTATACGGAGTTTACGGTGCTCGAGTGTCTCTCGGACCACTCTTGGACCATAGTGCACACTCTAATGAAGGATTGACTTCCAAATCGACTTTTCAAGTTCCTTAATATGTGATCACTAAATGAAGGTTACACCGAACTTGTGATGAACTCATGGTCACCCCCGGTTATTGGGAATGCTCAATTCATTCTTAAAGTGAAGTTGCACCGTTTGAAGAAAAGATTGAGGGAGTTGAATAAAAATAATTTTGGGTATATTTTGGAGAAGGCAAAGATAGCAAATGTAGATTTAGAGGAGATACAGAAAGGGGTTCTAGTAAGAGGTACTATTCCCATTGACTACGATCATATATGGAGGAAGGCCACCCTACTTGCGGAGGCAGAGAAATAATTTTATCAATAGCGTGCGAAGAATGTTTACTTAAGAAGCTCTGATAAGTGTACTAAATTCTTCCATGATGTAGTGAAGCAGAACAACAAGAGACAATCCATCATCACACTCACAAAGCGAAATGGGGAGTAAACATCAAGCTTAGGTGAAGTGGGGGATGAATTTGTGAGCTTCTTTCATAATCTACTTGGGAAAAAGGTGGCGTGTGACCCCATGGATAGCGGTGGATTTTCTGAAAGAAAACTCACTCATGGTCAATTTGAGGACTTAATCAGGCCGGTGGAGGTGGAGGAAATTAAAGCAGCCTTATATGACATTGGGAGTGATAAAGCACTGGGTCCGGATGGTTATGGAGCAAAATTTTTCACCTTGTCTTGAGATATTGTTGGGCTGGAGTTTATCACAGCTGTTCAAGAATTTTTTTCAGAGTGGCGAACTACTCAAACAATGGAACCATTCATTAATATCTTTGGTGCCAAAGGCAGACCATGCCCCAAGAGTTTCAGATTACCAACCTATCTCTTGTTACAATGTGTTCTACAAGGTCATTGCAAAGGTACTAGTCGGCCGATTAGCAGGGGTTTTGGGGGACTTGTTGGATCTAGCACAAGCGGCTTTTGTGAAAGAGCGATCTATTGGTAACAACATTAATCTCACACATGACTTACTACGGAAGTATGCACGCAAAAGAATTTCCCCGAGATGTATGATCAAGGTTGACTTGCAGAAGGTATTTGATACAGTAGATTGGGATTTCCTCATGGGTGCCCTCGTTGGTTTTGATTTTTCCCAACGATATTGTAGATGGATTAGAGAGTGTGTAACTATGACCTCCTATTCTATTTCTCTAAATGGCGCCATCTATGGATTCTTTAGTGGGCGTCGCGGTTTAAGGCAAGGTGACCCCCTTTCTCCCCTACTTATTGGATTGTGCATCGAAGTATTATCACGCAGGTTACAGGTTACCTCCTTGTCACCCTCCTTTCACTTCCATCCTATGTGTAAAGAGGTTGGCATTACACATCTTGCATATACCGATAATTTGATGTTGTTTACACAGGCGGATGAGTCCTCAATAAAAATATTGGCGGATTGTTTGGAGGTTTTTGGCAATGAAGCTGGACTTTGAGCTAATTCATTGAAGTCACATATATATGTGGCGGGGATTGATGATAGAATGAATGACCGATTGCTCCAACTTATTGGGTTCCAAGAAGGAACATTTTCATTCCGGTACTTGGGGATTCCACTAGCGGCGGAGAAGTTGTGGATTGCAAACTATGGACCATTACTTGATATTATTATAAGGAAGATTAATTCTTGGCTAAAGCATACTTTATCTTATGCAAGGCGCTTGGAGTTGGTGAAGACGGTGCTTCAAGGTGTAGAGTGTTATTGGCTTTCCATGCTCCATATTCCTGGCGGTGCCATTGAAAAGATCAAAGCAATATATTGTACCTTTGTGTGGTCTTCAAAGCATCCTCCTATTTCTTGGGCCACTATGTGTCTTTCTCGACATGATGGTGGTTATGGACTTCGAGACCTCTATGCATGGAACGAAGCACTTCTTAGAAAGATACTATGGGAGATCCTAACTAATGCGGATTCGATATGGGTAAGATGGGTGCACCAACATTATTTCAAGGGAACTGATTTTTAACAATGGGAGATCAAAGCCTCGGACTCTCCTCTTATTAAACGGCTTGTAGACATTCGAAACAAAATTTGAAGCACTACAAATGGAAGCAGAGGGGCGAGCTTGTTGATGGGTGAGTGGTTTGAAGGAAGAAATAGTGGCACTGCAAATGCATATGGTTTCTTCATGCCGAGAGGTCTTGAGGTGTCGTGGGCGTCATTAGTTTGGAGGTCGGAAATTATGCCGAAGCATCGATTCATTCTATGGTTACTTGCTCATAGGAAGCTATAAACAACAGATAAAATGTCATATGTGGAGAACAAGACTTTATGCTTTGCCAATGTCAAGATGAATCGAATGGTCACTTGTTCTTTGAGTGCTCTATCACATGCACTCTTTGGAACAAGGTGCGGAGATGATTGGAGATAAATCATGAAGTTAACTCAATAGAGGAGTTATTTCACATCCTTGGCCAATACTACAAAGGTGTGAGCCAGAGAATGAAGGTGAGGTATCTTAGAATTTATAGTATGATATATGTTTTGTGGGAAGCTCGCAACAGGTGTCGCTATGAGGGGATAGTTCCTGATGTTGACAAAATATTGCGTAAGGTCCAAATTCATGTTTATCATTTTACGAACTTATGTAGAAATTGAAGTGATACACGTCACAAAAGCATGGACGGTACAAATTATAAGAATGATGCAGATAGTGTTGAAGTTGATTTCATCGGCGAATCAATTTCATCGGCGAATCAATTTCATCGGTGAAAGGAGAAGGCAGTACAATTTAATGTTTGATTTCATCGGCGAATGGAGCAAATATTAATTTGGTGGCACAAGGGAGGCTTGAGCAGATTTTACATCAGTGGCGTTGGGGGCACATGCATGCTTGGACAATTTTTAACGTTGGTGGCACATGATGATTGGATTGATAGATTTTTGTTGCAAGTTTTGTATTTGTCTTTTGCTTTTGTATGTGAGCATGGGAGAGGATGGTTAATATATTCATCATAATTGATCTATCTAGTCCACAACAAATGGCTCCCGGTAAAAACAATGACAAATCTGTTGATGGCTGGAGTTTTGCCAAAAAGCTCAAGTGGGTGAATATATTCACCATAATGATCAATCTAGTCCACAGCAAATGGCTCGTGATAAGGACAGCGCTAAATCTGTTGATGGCTAGGGCTTTGCCAAAATGCCCAAGAGGGTTCATAAATCCACCATAAGAATCTATCTAGTCCGCAGTAAATGGCTCGGGCTTTGACAAATCCATTGATAGTTGACCACTTGATAAAAGTAGGGCGACGATCTATGGCAGGATGCTTTGAAGTGGCATTTTATGCTGCTGGCCGTGGGGTGTTTGCTGTCCGTGATTTTGATACTCCACCTACTGTCTGTGATTTTGTTGCTCCATTTGCTACCCATGCTTTTCATGACTTGCTCTCCATGTTTGATTGCCACACCTGTCGTTCATCACTTGTAATGCATGTAATCGTATTTGTGTGATGTTGTGTGTGTGTGATTCATGAGTGGTTTGACTTTGGCTTTGATTGTAATATGATACATCAGTGCTACGTGATGAATGATAGTGTGAGGGAAGTTGAGTGCATGATGATATAAGTGAATTGAGTGATGATAAAGGGGTTGACCTCAATTATAGAAGATAAACTCCTAACTATAATGTATGATCTGATATTCGGTTTGAGAGTCTTTACCTCTCAAATCAATTTTATATAAATGTACCTATTTCTGTGAAGAGTGCGATAGAGGGGGGAGGGGTTGAATATCGCGCTTTTACAATTTTTCCTTTTAATCTTTTAAATCAAAGTCATTCAGCGGAAAGTAAAGAACAGGTTCGATTATTTGGTTCGAAACCTAGGTCGACTCCTACTCCAAAATCCGCGATCCTTGATTGCACCATTGAGCAATCCACTAAAACTCTTCTTTATGAAAACCTCTGAAAGAATCAGTGCGTACAATATGCAAGAATATAAGATAGTAACAACCTACTATCTTATGTGATTTTAAGTGCAATGCAAGCTTTAAAATAAAAGTATACCGACACTTATATGGAAGATGAAGCTCGGTCGACACTTGAACGAAGTAGTTGCTTGCGTTAAAACGAGTTGTAGAGCAGTAGCACAAATAACAGCAGCTAGCACAGAGATGAACTTAGAACCAAATAGATTTCATTACTCAACCTCGGACCTCGAGCTCACTTTTATAAGAATCGTCGACGTTCGATTGACCGATCCCTAGGTTCGGTCAATCAAACCAGCTCCGTTCCATCTTCGTTGAGATCTGATGTTGATTCGATCTTCGGCATTTAATGACATTAAAGTATTCAGTCGACCGATCCCCTTATTGGGTCGACCGACAGAGATCCTTTCATGTTCGTCAAAATTTGGAATTAATGTGCCATTAACTGATGATTGTTCGGTCGACCAATTCCCTGGTTCTGTCGACCGATTAGTCGCTCTTCCTTCTTTGCTTCTGCTCGATCTGAACTATGCTGAGTCATCAGGGTTCGGTCGACTGATCCGCTGGTTCGGTCGACCGATCAAGCTTTGATCGGACCCTGCTCTTTTTTGGTCTGAACTGATATTTGCCCTGAGTTGGCCTTGTTCGGTCGATCGATTATCGGTTCGGTCAACCGATCAAGCCAAACTTGCAAAATAATGTTAGACAATAATCTTGCAAAACAGATATTAGCACAATAATAATATATCTAATGCATGAGTAATAATAATAAACAGTTCAACTATCTTGATCTCAACTTGGAAACCTTCCTGGTTTCTTCAGTTGGATCAGTGACCTTAGGTTGTTCCTTTCAGGAACACGACCTCACTGTCACTCCTCCAGTTGCTTACCTCAACCTACCTATCAAACATTAATCCTCTAGATCTGTTTGGACTTTACCTGCTCAGTGTCTCAGCACTTGATCCACTAAGACTTTTCCTGTAATACTACATTAGTCAACAACAATAATAGTAATACAAAATACTATGGTAAACCTAAACTTAGATTTACCGAGATCCGCTGGTTCGGTAGACCGTGCATGGTCGACTGGAAACTATCCAATCAACCTTCCTTGGAGTTCACTCCTCCAAGACTTCTCGTTACCTAAGGTTATCTCCCCCTAGGATTTTCACAATCTGACTTCACTCACCAGAACCTACGGTTACCACCCCCTAGGGTTTTCTCCACCTGACTTCACTCACCAAGACTCGGTATTCGACTACCCAGGGATTAGGTCCTCTAGACTTATCGAATCCACCTAGCTTCCACGATCTACCGAGATTTCCCTTGCCTCAGTATTCGGCTACCGAGGGATCAGGTCCTCCAGACCTATTGAATCTACCTGGCTTCCATGATCTACCGAGATTTCCCTTGCCTAGCCTGCAACTAGGACTTTTCTTGCCTAACTGCAGTTAGGACTAGTCACTCGGTTGACTTCCCACCCTTACCTAGCCACGACTAGGACTTCCCATGATCAAGTTTCATTAAACTTACTTTAACATATTTGTTGGACAATAGAATCTTGGAGATCAATTGCACCAACACTTCCTACTTGTCGGGAGGTATTTACCAAGACACATAAGTCAAAAGATGACATATTTATCGATCCTTGATCGTCGACATTAGACATAAGAATATAAATTTGAATATATTTAACTATTAACAATGATTACATTTTTCAATAAATATTTGATAAGAATATTTTTTTAATGCAAATAGGAAGAAATAACTGTTAGGGTTGCACAAGCATCTCAGCCTAATACAGAGAGAGGTGGCGCCGACCAGATAAATAAGATTTATTATTATATGATCACTGGAAGGAAAAAGACCTCAACCCTCTATAGTCAATCTTGGGTCCTAGGCAAGAGTTGTATATGATCGGGTGATGGCTCCTAAGGCCATGGGTCGTCCTAGTGGATCATCTAGCAAATCTTGATCATCTGGTAGAGTAGAAGACTTAGAGCAAAAAAATACAAATTTGAAAACTCGGCTCTTTGCCCTAGAGAGAGATTTTCAAGATGAGTGGCAATCCCAAATGAATCTTGAGGAAATTTGATGGGAAATGCAGGAACTCTTGGCTTGGCTGAGTCAAACGCCGCATCATTTTTACTCTCAGGAGACTTGGGACCCTCAGGACCATATTGATCAATAAATTCTCATAGGTGTGTTGACCTTTGACTTTTTTTTTATTTATCACTTATAAAAATATATATATTAATTTTTATATTAAAGGCATCTATAATTGTATTATATCTTTTCACAAACACTATAGATCTATTTTATACATCACCATCAGCAGATATCCAAACTAGCATTCAGGTGTGTAAACTAATTTTTATATTATTAAATTCAATATGTTAGTCATAATTGTAATGATATGTACTAGTTTGTTCCTTGTTTTATTAATAATCTATTGTATTATATTTTCTACATAATTGAATACTACTCGCTAGTTTTGGATTAGACTGTTTTCACTAGGAGTATTGTATGTCATATTATTAGATTTAGATATTGTAATACTTTATTTCAGATGTTTGGATATTTATTTTTATTTTGTTGTTATTAATTTGATACTTGCTTGGATTGGGTTTGATGTTTTCTATTTTTGTAAATGTATTATAAATGAATTATTTTTTGAATTTAAAAAAGATAGATGTTATAATGTGTTTGTTTATGAATATCAATATTATATTCGTGAATGCGTAATGCATGTGTTTATGAATGTGCGATGTTGTTTATGAAAATATGCTTGAAACCATTGTATGTGATAGTTTCAATTTATATATATATATATATATATAGTTATGTTATCTTGCACGACGCCCACGATGTGTGACTGTGCACGTCATGCAGGAAATCAGTATTTTTTTTTCTTTTTAATTTTTTTTTAAATTTTGAATTAAAAAAATTTAAAATCGAAATAATAGATATTCATTATTTATTATTATTATTATTTTAAAATTTTGAATTAAAAAAATTAATTAAAATATTTTTTAAGATTTTGTTTTAAGGTTCATGCATCCCAATTGAGTTATAATTTTCAAACTTTTTTTAAGATTTTACCTCTAGGGTTTATGCATCCCAATTGGATTGTAATGTTTAGTAAAAAGAAAAATTAAAAATAAAATATATTTAAATATTTATGGAGTATTATAATATATTTAGGAGATATATTTATATATTAAGGATTTATATATAGAAATATTAATTTTTTAATTCAACATTTAAAAAAAAATTAAAAAGAAAAAAAATACTGATTTCCTGCGCAACGTGCACTGTGCGCGTCGCGCAGGATAACATAACTATATATATATATATATATAATGTGCTTGACGCATGTGTACCTATATGTATCTCTCTTCATATCCCTAGGACAAACACTAAGGGACCGTTAATGTAACGGATCTACATTTTCAATTGATATATATATATATATATATATACAGAAGTGATATGCTGCGGACAAAGCCCGTTGCTAATTAGCGACAGACATTAATGTTATGTTGCTATATTTTTACATGAAATTTAAAAAACTATGATAGTTAGCGATAAAAATTTAATATTTCATCTCTAATTAGCAATGAATATGATAATTCCGTTACTATATAGCAATAGAATATTTAATTTCCGTCGCTATGTTTATGTATGATTTTTAAAAAGTTCAGATAATTAGCAACAAGGTATTTATATTTAGTCTCTATACAGTGACATATATATAAATTCTATTTCTACTTAACAGCGGAATATTAACTTTCGTCGCTAGCGTTTGTATATGAAATCTAAAATATTATGTTAATTAGCAACAATTTTTATTTATTCATCTCTATTTAGCGACGGTTTTTAATAATTTCATCGCAAATCTTAGCTATGGTATAATGGCGCCGTTAAAGAATTTTCTGACGGGCTATTTTAATCTCATTGTTAATATTTACAATGAAATTTAATTTCATCATTAAATGATGTCAGTGACCAATTTTACGATGGAAATAAGTGTTTGATAATCAATCACTAATTGAAAATAACGACTCATTTGCAATGGATAATTCCGTCGCTAAACCATATTTTTCGTAGTGAATAAAAATGATAAATATTTGAAGAAATAAGTTTGAGCATATAAATTATCCACCAATTTTGGTAAAGCCTGTGCAAAATTTTGTTGAGAAAAAAAAAAATAATTCCTCATTATTTTTCTCAATTTGTTTTTAGCCTCCTTCCGCCCCTTTCATTTTATATTCAGTAATTTTCTAAAGAGCACACAAATAGTTTGGGATTGCCCAAAAGACGCCATGAAATTTAAGAATGTTCAAAGACGCACTTCTTTTCTATTTTATCCCTTTGACCCATTTTTTTTTTCTCTGTCATATCTCTTTGCATGCAATAATTTTGCTTTTTTCACTCTTATGTTTTCTTTTAAATTAAATTAAAAATTTCTGTTTTTTCTTTACATGGATGCAATAATTAATTTTTTAAAATAAGCACCACAACTTAATTACATTATGATACTTGTATTTAAAAATAAATATCACACTGATATTAGTGTATTAAACTGTAGTGTTAATTTTTTAACAATAGAAAAAAATATTATATTTGAACTCCGGAGTATTACAGAAATTTACAAGAGTTGAATGAGTCCAATTAGATTATCTAAGTTCATTAATAAGTTTTAATCGAAACGTAATAGATCTAAGAGATTTGGATTTTTAAAAAGTTGACATGTAATGAAAGATGATAGTTCAATAAAAATATTTATAATGTTCATGTTTGGTTCTAACAATCCTATATTAAATTATGTGTATGTATCAATTGTCTTAAAGTTATAAATTTTAAAAATCTTTTGATCACTATTGTTAATTATTTAAAGTTGATATCTCTAAGCACATATAGACTTCGAGACACTTCAAAAACCTACAACATTTGGAATGGGATCAATTAGAGCTTTCTAAATACATTAATGAATTTTGATTGAAACTCATTAATACCTCTAAAAAAGCTTTAAATGATATTTTTGGGACTCAAAACTGGGTTATTACGAGTTACACCCGATAACAAATGTAAATCTCTGAACGAGTTTCAATTCAAAAAAAAAATATTATGTCTTGTTGTGATACCATAGTCAAAAGTTATGACATATGAAAGTAAGCAATTTATATATACATACACATAATTTATTATATGAATGTCAAAATCGCATGGACACCATAAATACATTCACTGTACTACTCTCTTTCTTCACATGTCAACTTTTTAGAAATCTAAATTTTATAAGGTTCATCAATGAGTTTCGATTAAAACTCATTGATGAACCTAGAGAGCTCCGATTGGATTTTTTCCAAGTACTCTAGATTTCTGAAGTGTTCTAGAGTTTATATGTGCCTAGCTTGAAGTCATTAACAACCGTGATCCAAATATTTCAAAGTTTGACTTTAAAGCAATTGATATATTTACATAATTTATTATAGGAATGTCAAATTTAGACATGAACATGTTAAATATCTTCATTAAACTACTTTATTACATGTCAACCTTTTAAAAATATAAATCTTTTAGATTCAATCTCTTAGGTCTATAAGGAGTTCAATCAAAACTTATTGATAGACCTATACAGTTTCAATTGAATTCATTTCAATTCTTATATATTTTTATAATACTCCGAAATTCAAATATTATTTTTTACTATTTTTAAAAAAATAACATCATAATTTAATATATCAATATCATTGTGATATTAATTTTTAAAAATCAACGCACACCCCCAGCTCCATTACGATATTGATATAATTAAATGTGGTATTAATTTTTAAAAACCAAGACATAGTGATTGTTACATGCATGTAAAGGTCAGAAAATTTTAATTTAATTTAATTTAGGAGGAAAAAACACAAACAGAAAGGAAAGTTGTTGGATAGGAGATAAGAAATAGAAGAAAAAGTTAGAAATAAAATGGAAAAGAATTACGCGTTTTAGGCATTCTTAGGAGCACCTTTCGGGCAATCCAAAATCTTGGCTGCACCCTTTGAGAAATTATTGTTTTATCTTTATTGTATGAATATAATAACAAGCTTGCAAAACCAATCTTCCAAAGCCTTTTTCTAATGTTAAATTCAGTCACTATCTCGTTATTGGAATGCCAATGCGGCCAATTATACTGAACTCAGTTAATCCTACCCACGGCCGTCCATTCAATCTATGTTCTGCTTCCTTTCCTCCCATGTAAGCAGATCTACATCAACAAACCTTACATAAAGTACCAACGGGTAGTCTATACCACATCCAACAAAAATACTTAAAAATTACTTCCCAAACAGCTGAAACAATGACACCAGACGTTTAGAAAGGTTTCGGTCATACATACAAAGAAACAAATATGTGAATACATAAGTGACAGTTTAGAAGAAATCAACTTTGATAATCAATACATCATTTGGTTGGTAATGGTTTATTATTCTCAAGTAGGCTCGCAATAATCAGAAAAGCAGCATCTTCAAGTTACTTCATGAAGATAGCAAGGAAAGAATTCTGAATCTGCCGCCTTTGGTAATGAACTGTTTGCCGAAGAGTTTCAACCTCAGGATAAAAAAAAGGAGCGAAGATGAATAGGTCTGCAAGACAATGTAGCTCAGTGTTGTAGAACATGTGTTTTGCTTGGAGAAGAAAAAAAGTATGCACACATTTGAGGATGAACACCTATACAGACAACCAATATATGGCATTGTTCAAAGCATGGTTATTAAAAACCGGTGAGGATCAGCCAGCCCGACCAACTAAAAAGAAAGCCATACAACGGGATCAGATGTGGATATTATTATTCTGAAAGTTCTTGAAATGCTTATTTTGACAAACCAATTTCTCTACTTTAATATTAGATAAGTAAAGATGTCTTTTATGCATATACTTATTTTTTACGTTCCTAAGATATTACAAATATTTATTTTGGTAAACGTAATAAATGTGTTTTTTATAATAAAATTTAGGATTGTTATAGTTTTCAAGCAATTGAGTAGATTGGGCTAGCCGATCATTTAGCATGTCTGGCTTGGTACTGAATTTGATATGCAATTAAATTGAACCAGTTGACCAACTAGTTCAACTAGTGAAATAGTATTCTGGAACTTTTCTGGTTGGATCTCCAGTTCAATTTTCATAACCATGGTTCGAAGCACAAACAGAAAGTACACAGGTAGAGGGAACAAGGACAACACGAACCTTTGTAGCCGAGCAAAACTTTTGATTAATCATCAAGGTAGTAGTAAGATCCAGCACCTTTCTGTTCTCGATCTTTGGTAGAGTCCAACTTGTTTATTCTGGGCCTGTAGTTAGTTGGATCACGCCGGAAAGTAATATCGAGATGCTGCAAGGAAGGTTGAGAAATGATATATCGTTTGCCAAAGGTGGAGATATTTATGAAAAGCATGATTCAGAAGACATGTATAAAAAGAGCATAAGGCAGTGAAATCAAAAAAGAATATTTGTAACAAAGCCAAAGACAGTAGAGCAGATGAGTCAGCATCTGAAAGAACTCCCTCGATCACTGGCAGATCTAACAAAACCAATGTATGTGCTTTATTTACATATATTAATATTTATGCGAAAAACTAACTAACCAATAGCACTACATAAGACTACATACAAGAAAATGGCAGCAAACATTTTCTATAGATGAAAGAAATTAAAGATGGCATTTGATTGGTACTTACAGATAAGAATAGGTTCATCCCAGATACCAAAGACTGAGGTGCATTAGCAACACAATCAATAGAAGGCCTCCCCTCATAAACAATGACTTTATCAGCTAAGTAGGTTGCCATGATGAAATCATGCTCGACGACAAAAGCTGTTTTCTTTGCATGCAGGATGAACCTTTTAATTACCTTTGAGGCAACAATACGCTGCTCCGAATCAAGATAAGCACTTGGTTCATCTATCAGATAAATATCTGCAGGCTGGACAAATGTACATGAATCAGTATCTCACAAAAAGATTACCAGAGATGAAAAATGCATATTCTAGTCTGCAATTCATTTGAATAGTGGTCAAATGCAACTTAACGAGAATCTAAAGGAAAATTGGAATTCCTTGGCTATCAGAGACATTTATAAAATAGTACTAGAATCTCAATACTTACTAAGCCATATTATATATTTCTATAATTTACCCTAAAATCAATCTAACATAAAGAAGAAATAAATTCTAGAAAGGCAAACCTTCCCAAGACACAAACATAATGCAACTCGTTGTAATTCTCCACCAGAAAGATTCACAACTTCTTGATCCATTAATTGTTCAATTTGCAATGGTTTCATGACATCAGAGACAAATTGCGGATGCAAATAAGAATCCCGTATTTTCTGATGCAGCAAATGTCTAACAGTTGATTGAAACTTTGGACTAATTTTCTGAGGCTTGTATGAAACATTAAATTCAGGTATTTCAACATCTGAATCTTCCACCGCATCAGGCTTCAGTAATCCTGCCTGAAAATTGTCAAATGTAAACAAGGTGAGCAAAATGAAATCAAAGCTTCTTGTGTACCACAAACTTATTAGGTCTCTAGTAACAGAAGCAAATCAAGACCAGGGTTGTTCGCAGCAGGAAGATTTCTAAAACATCCATAAAACTAAATTACAAACAAGCAAAATATGGCATATGAATTATTTTTAAACTAATGAATCTACACACGATTCAAATTCCAGTTCCAAAGAGCAAACACCTTATATCATGATACAACTCCCATTTACTTTTCAGTCCATTGCAATGATCATCAATATCAAAGTAATTAATATGCTCATTTAGGAGTATAATAACTATATAATTCAGGAGGGGAATTCATAGACAAATTGTCACTCAGCAAACATTAGATGGTGCAACAAGGAAAAAAAAAGCAGAGAAGTAAAAGATGTTAATTACCAGCATCCTTATAAATGTTGTCTTTCCAGTCCCATTCTCACCCAGCATTACAATTATCTGAGAATCAGTAAATTCACCCTCAATCACTTTGAGCTTGAAGTTCCCTTGGGTTTTAGTCATGGTAGGATATCGATAACGTTGATACGTCTGTATATCCTCAGCACTTTCTTGGGGAGTCTCAGCAACCTAAATGATGCAATAGCATAAAAGATGATAATAGATGTTTTTTGTGCCATATGTTTTCCACTAATACTAGGTTCTACCTTAAATGTTAGTGATTCATCTCTAAACCGGAGATTTTCTGTTGGAACAAAGCCAGCCAAGAAAATGTTGATCCCTTCTCGCACAGAGAAGGGAAGTGTAACAACTCCATAAGCACCTGGCTTCCCGTACAAGCAACAAATAAAATCGGACAAGTAGTCCAATACACTCAGGTCGTGCTCAACAACAATCACATAGCTGAGCAAAAACAAATTAAGAGAGTTGGGGAATTTAATGTCAAACTCACAAAAACACTTAAAAAACAAGGAACTGATACCTGTTAAGCCTAAGCAGGGAGCGTACAACTTGTGCTGCTTTAAGCCTCTGCTTTACATCAAGATAGCTTGAAGGCTCATCAAACATATATATCTCTGCATTTTGTATTGCAACCACTGCAATAGCAAATCTTTGCAATTCCCCGCCAGATAAATCTCCCACATTTCGATCAATAACTTGATTTAACTCCAGGTCAGCACATAGTTCAGCCTTCATGTCTCTCTCATTTTTTTGGTCAAGAACTTGGCCCACATTCCCTTGAACAGCTTTTGGAATGTGATCCACATATTGTGGTTTGATGATTGCCTACATCATGCAAAAAAAAAAAAAGCGCATGAAAAGTCAAGGCACTATATATTATTATACTAAGCATAGTCAATAAAGCTGATATATACTGGAATATGTGTAAGTATTTCGTTCCCAAAATAATATTAAAACAATAAACATTCAAATAGGTATTTTTACATGCCTTTTTAAATGTCCAAAAATTTAGAAGCATTAACTGAAAGAATAAACTGTTGTACCGCAAAGCAATTACATAATTGCTTCTTATGTTCAAATTTTCATCATAAGCTACCTCTACCCAGTGTCCCAAACCAAATAAATTTTGGTCCTTGCATGAATCTTCGTAATTATCGTATTTTCATTCTTGAACTGAAAAGGTTCTCACAGATAGTTGATGTTATCTAGCAAATATAAGTAGTTACGCATGAGAGAATACACTAAAATGGCTAAAAAATTGACTTTTAATATCCAGACATGGTTGCCTTATGCAAATCAGTCGAAATCATTTTTCCCAACCATCTGATGAACAATTGAATTCACAATGAAGAAACTTGACCAAAATATCTTCCAGGGGAAAAAATTTTAGGCTTTAAGAAACCAGCTTGAGAACAGATAAAGTCCCAATCAAAACTAAATGAAAAGGTTCATTAGGTTATCGAATGTGCATAGATGGAACTAATCATCCACCAGGTACATAGCCTACTATTAAATAAGGACAGAAATAGAAGCAAAACATGGTTTTGAGCACCTTTAGATTGTCCTCTAGTATACGAGTGAAATAATTCTGAAGCTCAGAGCCCCGAAAATATGTCAAAATTTCTTGCCAATCAGGAGGATTCTACGAAGAAAGAAAAATAAATAACACTTATATATACTATAATGGAAACCAAAATAAGAAGAGCCTCAGAATAGTTAATTACATTGAATCGCCCCAAATTAGGTTTCAACTTCCCAGCTAATACTTTGAGTGCAGTAGACTTACCAATACCATTTGTCCCAACCAGGCCTAGAACTTGTCCTGGTCTTGGAACTGGCAACCTGTATAAGTACCATCCATTACAGGAAAAACAATAAAAGCAAAAAACGATAGACTATATTATAACATAAAGATTTCACTTACCTATGAAGTTTGAATGTGTTTGGTCCATAACGGTGGGTTGTATCTTTATCCAAGTCCTTTGGTAGGTTGATAATCTGAATGGCCTCAAATGGGCATTTCTACAACCAGATATAAAATAATTTCAAAGTTCAAAGACATAGATAAGTCTCGAAGATGCTCAATGTCATAAAATTTATAATTAAATTAAAAGGAAAACTATGAGACCTTGACGCAGATACCACATCCAATGCATAACTCCTCGGAAACGAAAGCAATTTTTGAGGCAGAAGTTACTTCTATACAAAGCTTTCCTGTTAAATCAATTGAAAAACAAAACAATATGATTCCCATAAACAAATAAGTATAAAACACAATAAAAAATCAGCATTCAAATCATAATAGAAGATTCTGTATTCTGGTACTATGACAGAACTGGATGCTAGAACTCTAAACAGAAGTGGACGAAAAAATCTCTTAAATACAAATCATTAAATTAATGATGACTAATTTTGTAATATTGTTTAAACATGTTCATGAATATGGCGGTGATCAATAAGAAAGACCCCAGTGCAATTATTTTCTAATTCAGACTGTTTAATCAATTTCAGCAGTTGCCTATGAAAGAAAAGGAAAATAACATCTGGTTTTATAAATTTGTTAAATCATGCTGAACCAGACTCAAGGTTTTGCCTTACTCACATGAAATTTTAGTAAGCACAAACTACAGGTGGTTGTTATGATTGTTACCATTGGGAGATGTGAAATCAACTACAAATTTTTTAGCCCCTTCCACTGCCTAAAGATTAAAAAAAAAAAAAGGACAATCCGGTGCACGAAGCTCCCGCCATGCGGGGTCCCGGGGAAGGATCCATTGTACGCAGTCTTACCCTGCTTTTTGCAAGAGCTTGTTTCCAGGATTCGAACCCGTGACCTTTTTGGTCACATGGCAACAACTTTACCGTTGCGCCAAAGCTCCCCTTCCTCCACTGCCTAAAGATTGAAAAACTTTAATCTAACCAGAACTTGGCTCTTAATTGTAACCATAAATAGAATTTATCTGAAAATTTTAGAGGCATAGCAAATGCATATCCAACTTCGAGATCGATTATGTCTCTGAAAAACATGAAAAATCAAAACTTTGACTCAATAAGTTACTCGCAATATATACAAGCTAACAACATATCTAAGAAACAGGGCATGAACTTCGAGATACAAACGCCAAAATGAATAGTACAAAATTTTTGTTGAATTGAGAAAAGCATCCAATAAATAAGTATTAAAAATGAACGTTTTGAATAAATAGCGTTGCCTATAGGCAAGCAAGGATCTAAGAACCCGTTTTAACGACTGGGCAACTCTTCTTGCACTCCTGGCGGCACTTCTTCGGCTTGCATCGATCAGAGCTGACGATAGCGATACGCGTCAGCCGATCCGCCATGATTGAGAGAACGAAGACCTACCCACGCTAGGCGACGCAATCCCTGATCTACGAGGACACCGGAGACCAAATTACTCATAATCAACAAATCCAGAACTCAGAAAGACAACGAAAAAACACAAATTCGAGTTGAGGAACGGAAAAGGGGTTTGGAAACGTACCTCGACTAACTTCAGATTCTCTCGCTGAGAAAAAATAGCGGAAACCCTAGCGTCCAACGCCAAGCTGTCTTTTATATACCGAGAGGTGCTTTTGACATAGCACCTCCCGGTCCCACCCTAATTTTAAAATTGTTTACACTTGTAGCGAGTTTTGATGCTCTATCCTTAAATTTTTCTATCCTCGTATCTTCTTATCCATCGAACAGAACATATTACATCTCAAGGATACCTTACACATCACGAGGATACTGCACACATCTTAAGAATGTCATGATGCCTTGAGATGTAATCTGGTTCGTTCGATCGACAGAGGACTCGCGGACAGAAAAATTTGGAGACAGAGGATCCGGACGACTTGTACCCTTATGTTTCCCTTTTTTATTTTATTTTATTTTATTGATTTTATTTTTTTAACCATTTTTTTTTATCAATTTTCTTTTTTTTATCAGTTTTATCTCTCTTTTTAATAATTTTGTTATTATATGTTGATAATGTTTTATTTATTTTTTAGTTATAGATTTCAAGAGTTATTATTTGTAAAAAATTTAAAAATATGGATCAAAATAAAAATTATATATATAAAAGTAACAAAAATACTAATAATTAATAGTAAACACATTTATAGTTTATGAACAAATATTTTTTTCCAAATGAAGAGTACATATAATAATATAAAAAAATACACGAAAATATATAAAAATAAAATTTTTAATTAATATTACCTCCAAATTCCGTTCCCGACGCGTTCGGTAGTATACATATTACTTCGTATTACAAATGAACATGTGTCTTATAACGAGTGACTCATCCTTTAACTTTATACAATAAATGTTGCCACCACTACGTTGGAATAATGGGTGGTACAGGGTGATGAGGGTGCAAGAAAACTTGCACAAAGTGATTGCCAACATGAGCAATAGCTATTTCTCAATACTCTTGGTTTGGAACTAGAGAAGTTCTTAATGGCAAGTGAGTAAAACAACTCTCAACATTCTCACCAAATGTATGCAGTACAAGATTTTACCTTGATGTAATGACAATTCCAAAGGTATAGAGTTCATCCAATACATTTCTGGTGCCTACGGCTCGAACCAATTCAACGAAAATAATAGATTGACTACCAAATTTTGATCTGGATAAAGTTGATCATATAGATCCTTATTTTATTGAATATGTTCTATAAACTCGAATCGTACTTGAAATCAATCTTCTTCACCATACCCAATTAGTGCAGTTATTACCCTGAATCCACAATGGTCGTCAGATTAAACATCAACAGTGTGAGAAATATAACTCTGCAAAGGCACAGACAATTCCTCAATATAAGTATCATGGATGAGTGGAACTAGAAAGTGATCATGGGTTGTTTGAGTATTATGAACTTTCGACCCCCTTCCACGTCTTACTCTCTCTCAAGATGTTGCAATCGGTTAAGAGACCCTAGATCCTGAAGTGGATGCATCTGGAAAAAAAGGTATGTGACGTCTACTTTACTCATCTCTACCTGCAGGTCGACCTCTATGTTCTGTGTTGTACGAAGGGGCTCGAACTATACTTTGAGATGGATCTATCATATCAAAAAAACTTGTCTATCACATGCTCTCGCATATGTGGATCCATCCCATCTAATATCACAACAACATGGGATATCGTCCCCAGGGCGTAGCACAGCTGGGGGCGCATGGTTTCATGGTCGAGAGGTCCAAGGTTCGATCCTCGGGGTGTCATTGCCTGAGGTTAGCGTCTCGGCTATGCGCTTTCAGCTGTGTACCTGCATTTACCTCCCTACATATCCGTGGAACTGGCTCTGGGGGGCTGCTGATGTGGTGGTTCCACATTTTTTCAACAATGTGGGATATCCTGTTAGGTCGTGCTCCCTCGTCATTAAATTGATGTACGTGCATAAACAATCTCCTCCAATGAGCATTGTTACTTTGTAGTGGAATTGGAATGAAAAAGTAATGGTAATGTGCAAGATCGTGCTCGCATGGCAGGTCGTATATAATTTTGATAGAACAATTACATCTGTTAGCTAGCTAGTGAGATGCTTCCTCAACACATTTTAACTGACCAAAAATTAACTTTATTGCCTCTAATGAAATATGACACATTATTTGACTGAAAATGTCATCATATAAATGTTAATAGCGTGGAATGTTGAGAGATCTCTCGAACAACTTCTTAATATCTCTGAACTGAATTCTCAACATCTTATGTATTTTTTCAAAAGATGTTTGTAGGGATGATATGGTATCTTCCAAGTATAACTTCTGTCTAGCATATGCATACTCTACCCTGTAATAAAAAAATACATTGTGTTTTAATAATGAAAAAAATTGAAATAATATAATAATGAACAAAATTGAAATAATAAAGCTATAAAGTGACTATACCTTTAATTTGAATTACTCCCGAGGTGCATATATGTATCAACCCATGCTGAAACAAACCACTTTTTGTAAGGGTGTAACCATGTCTCCCAAAGGTAATTTAGAACACTCTTGAATCATTGATACTCCTCTCGTATGACATTCCACTTCTGTTAGTAAGATCACTGTGTCGATTAATTAATGAGTGAATGTCATAACGCATAAAAACGTCACCACTCCTGACCAAGCATAGAGGCACATTTCTTCATTACACACTGGTTTGTGTGCCAAATATAAATGATGTGATGTGCATTGGGAAAACATATTTCAATGGCATTAATAAGCGTCAAATCTTAATCTAAAACAAACACCAATGACAACGATGCTTCCTTTTCAAGCATCCACTTCTTTAAGGTACCTAATGTCCATGTCAGTTGTTCTGTCCTCTCATTACTAAGATATGCGAACATAAGTGAGTAAGTTCACGTTGTGGATGTGATACCTGTTGGACCTCGTGATAGTTTTGATGCGATCAACTAAGTTGAGTTAGGTTCTGTTGTGTTTGATCCTTGTGTCAAGTGTGCAGGAGCTTAGGAACATAAGAAGTCGAGCGGAAGATGCAGTTAGCGAGAAGGATATCACGGAAAGGGAGTCGATGAGCTCGGTGTATCCGAGAGATGAGGTGCTGCGGAAGAATACACCGGTGGACGAGAAAGGCGTGTGCGACGTTTCGAGTGAGCCCTATTTCGGTTGGCCAAAATCACCCAAGAAGAAGAGTCAGAGGAAGAGAGTGAAGCTTTGTAACTGCTGAAGCCTTATGCTGGAATGCGCCTTCAAGACTTTATGGAAGACACCTTCAATGTGCATGGAAGGCACCTTTAACCCTTTATGGAAGGCGCCTTCAATGTACATAGAAGGCGCCTTCGACCAGGCAGATTTTGTCGTTGGTAGTGAATGAAGTTTTATCCACTGGCGCCTCGCAAGAGGCGCCTTCCAGCTCTATGGAAGGCCCCCTCAAGCCACGGATAAAATTTTCCATGGGCTATAAAAAGACCTCTGGACCTAGGAAATCAACAATCAACTCCTGTATTCTTTTCCTAGCAACTGTCTGAGCATTTAACGATTGTAAGAGGCTTCTCTACTTACACGAAGGAGATCTTTTAGAGCTTTTCATTACCTTTGGATTAACAACCACCTAGGTTGTAACCAAGTAAATAGTGGGCCTCGTCTTTTTAGTTGTTAATTTAAGTTATTATTATTGTTGCTTTTAATTTGAGTTGAAAGAACGAGAAAGATATTGGTTTCTTTTTCAGGCAATTCACCTCCTCTTGCCGACCCTGCTGTGCCAACAAGTGGTATCAGAGCCTAACAACCTCAAAATGACTAACCGCCGATTGAAGCACTGAAACGATGGTCGGACCAACAATCTTCCCACCGATGTTCGAGGGAGAATTTACGTCTTGGAAGAAATGCATGGAGGTATTTTTCAAAATTGATTTTGAAATACTATTAATAATTAAATATGATTTTGTAGCTCCCAAAGCTCCCAAGGAAATGAAAAGGAATAACATTAATGGACCAAGAAGGAGCAAACAAACTTCGTAGCAAACGGACGAGTCGAGTTCCACCTACTTAGCGTACTTCCACCCCAGGAAGTGAATAGGATCGGTGAGTACGAATCAGCAAAGGAACTTTGGGAGAAGTTCCTGGAGCTGCATGAAGGAACTTCCAAAACAAATCTTACGAGACGGGACTTGCTTCGGAACCAACTGACGAACCTACTGATGGTTAAAGGAGAGTCAGTAGCACATCTACATGGAAGAATCAAGGAGTTTATCACTGGATTAACAAACCTCGGAGAATCGGTAACTAATCGGCACGCACAAAGATATGCATTAAATGCGTTCCCAAGAACACCAGAATGGACATCTATAGTAGACTTCTACTATATATCCAAAGATCTCGAGGTGAGTACTTTAGAAAATCCCTTTTCCATTTTCGAATTAAACGAATCTCAGTGTACAGGACAAAGAAAGGGATCGAGTCAGGACATTATCCTAAAGGCAAGAACGGAAGATCAAGACTCCGAAGCATTAATCGATGAAGACAAAGCGGCTCTAATGGTAAGAAAATTCAATAAATACATTAAATCTAATAAATTTAATAAGTCACAAGCACAGAAGCACTTTCGAAGTAAAAGAAAAGTCCGATGCTACAATTGCCAAGGGGAAGGGCACATCAAAGATGAATGCCCTAAACTAAAGAAGAAGGAGAAAGACAAGGGCAATAGACTAAAGCACAAGAACTTGAAGGTCACATGGGATGAATCATCATCCTCTAAGTCCGAGATCGAGGTCTTTTCCGGACTAGCTCTACTGGCTGACCACTAAGAAGAAGATGAAAGCAGCTCAGAAATGAGCATCGATGAAGGGGGAGAATCAATAGAAGAAAGTTGCGACGAAGGGAGAGCATCAGAACATAAAGTAAGTGAGGTACGTGCACTATCTCCCAAGTAGTCTTTTAATTTCATTAAAATTCTTTCCAAGGATTTGGTAAAATTATAAAAAGGAAACATTGATTTGAAAAAAAAAAATTAGATAGATTAAAATTAGAAAATTAAAGATTAAAAGAAAAAGTAGAATTATTTAAACAAAATTCCGCAGGCACAAATTCCTCTAATTATTCAAATGTTAAATCTATCGGTAAGTTAAACTGGTATTTATGATTTCATAAGGGTTAAATTAGAAAGATCCCAAGAAATTATATAACTCCAAAATTTCTGATTAATCCAGTAGGAAGGAACTTATATTGGTTTCCAAGATCATACTTAGACTAAATTCTTTTAATTTTTAAAAGGGTAAAAATGCCAGAAAGGAGATTAAATATTAATTTTTTAAAAGACTTTGTCTAAGAAAGTGATTGTTGCTCCAATATCTAAGAAGGTCTAGTGTCTTGCCACAGCTTAAAAGTCAATTATTGGAATAAATATTTAATTGACTAACTAACAAGTTAAAGTTTTTTATGTCAAAGTATGTCTTTATGAATTTTTTTTTTTGTGAAAAATTGTTCAAAATTCTATTTGAAATTATTTAGAAATTATTATTTTTTAACTACTCCTAAAATTGAATTTCAAAAGTTTCTATCTTTCTATGTTACTTTTCCCTATTTTTTTTGATGTGATCAAAGGGAGAGAAATAGTTAGAAGTTTAAGGGGAGTAAGGGACACTTTTTTAAAATCACATTTTATTGCCTAATTTAATTTTGCAACTTAATGCATGTTAATGCTTAACTTAATTTTGCAATTTCTTTACAAAACTTATGTTATTGCAATTTGGTTATTTTTTTACCCTAACTTGAACTTGGGTTGATGCACATCAAAATGGAGAAAATTGTTGGGCCCCATGGTAGTTTTGATGTGATCAACCAAGTTGAGTTAGGTTATGTTGTGTTCGATCCTTGTGTCTAAGTGTGTAAGAACTTAGGAACACAAGAAGTCGAGCGGAAGACGCAACTAACAAGAAGGATGACACAGGAAGGGAGCCGACAAGTTCAGTGCATCCAAGTGACAAGGTGCTGTGGAAGAGTACACCGGTGGATGAGAAGGGCGTGCGTGATGTTCCGATGGACGAGAAGCTGGAGCGGAAGCTTGCTCGAGGAGAAGGCCAAAAAATGGGTTCAGGTGAGCCCTATTTCGGTTGACCAAAATCACCCAAGCGAAAGAGCCAGAGGAAGAGAGTGAAGCTCGGTAGTTACTGAAGCCTTCTACTGGAAGGCGCCTTCAAGCACTTGAAGGCGCCTTCAATGTGCATGGAAGACGCCTTCAACCCTTCATGGAAGGTGCCTTCAATGTACATGGAGACGCCTTCGACCAAGTAGATTTTTTCGTTGGCAGTGGATAAATTTTTATCTACTGGTGCCTCGCTGGAGGCACCTTCCAGCTCTATGGAAGGCGCCCTCAAGCCACGGATAAGATTTTCCAAGGGTTATAAAAAGACCCCTGGACCTAGGAAATCAACAATCAACTCTGGCCTGTATTCTTTTCCTAGCAACTGTCTGAGCATTTAACGATTGTAAGTGGCTTCTTCGCCTACATGAAGGAGATCTTTTAGAGTTTTTCATTGCTCTTGGATTAACAATAACCAAGTAAATAGTGTGCCTCGTCTTTTTAGTTGTTAATTTAAGTTATTAGTATTGTTGCTTTTAATTTGAGTTGAAAGAATGGGAAAGGTATTATTTTATTTTTCAGCTAATTCACCTCCTCTTGCCGGCCCCGCTGCGCCAACAAGATCCACAACCTCCAATATCTAAGAAGGTCTAGTGTCTTGCCACAGCCTAGAAGCCAATTATTGGAATAAATGTTTAATTGACTAACTAATAAGTTAAGTTTTTTATGTCAAAGTATGTCTTTATGATTTTTTTTTTGTGAAAAATTGTTCAAAATTCTATTTAAAATTATTATTTTTTAACTACTCCTAAAATTGAATTTCAAAATTTTCTATCTTTCTATGTTACTTTTCCCTATTTTTTTTATGTGATCAAAGGGGGAGAAATAGTTACAAGTTTAAGGGGAGTAAGGGAAACTTTTTTAAAATCACATTTTATTGCCTAATTTAATTTTGCAACTTAATGCATGTTAATGCTTAACTTAATTTTGCAATTTCTTTACAAAACTTATGTTATTGCAATTTGGTTTTTTTTACCCTAACTTGAACTTGGGTTGATGCACATCAAAAAGAAGAAAATTGTTGAGCCCCGTGATAATTTTGATGTGATCAACCAAGTTGAGTTAGGTTATGTTGTGATCGATGCTTGTGTCTAAGTGTATAGGAACTTAGGAACACAAGAAGTCGAGCGGAAGACGCAACTAGCGAGAAGGATGACACAGGAAGGGAGCCGACAAGCTCAGTACATCCAAGTGACAAGGTGCTGCGGAAGAATACACCGATGGATGAGAAGGGCGTGCGTGACGTTCCGATGGACGAGAAGTTGGAGCGGAAGCTTGCTTGAGGAGAAGGCCAAAAAATGGGTTCAGGTGAGCCTTATTTCGGTTGAGCAAAATCACCAAACCGAAAGAGCCAGAGGAAGAGAGTGAAGCTCGGTAGTTACTGAAGCCTTCTGCTGGAAGGCGCCTTCAATGTGCATGGAAGACGCCTTCAACCCTTCATGGAAGGCGCCTTCAATGTACATGGAAGGTGCCTTCGACCAAGTAGATTTTGTCGTTGGCAGTGGATAAACTTTTATCTACTGGTGCCTCGCTAGAGGCACCTTCCAATTCTATGGAAGGCGCCCTCAAGCCACGGATAAGATTTTCCAAGGGTTATAAAAAGACCCCTGGACCTAGGAAATCAACAATCAACTCCTGTATTCTTTTCCTAGCAATTGTCTGAGCATTTAACGATTGTAAGAGGCTTTTTCGCGTACATGAAGGAGATCTTTTAGAGCTTTTCATTGCTCTTGGATTAACAATAACCAAGTAAATAGTGTGCCTCATCTTTTTAGTTGTTAATTTAAGTTATTATTATTGTTGCTTTTAATTTGAGTTGAAAGAATGGGAAAGGTATTATTTTCTTTTTCAACCAATTCACCTCCTCTTGCCGGCCCCGCTGCGCCAACAAGACTCACAACCTCCAATAGTGGTATCCAATACTCATTGGTCTTGTATGTGACATCAATGATCAACACTGATGAAAAGTTAATAAACAGCTCTAGACTTTTTGGATGAACCCAAAGAATATCTATATGATTTCGTTGGTGTTTGGATTTGTACGGTAATTATGGAGGTATTTTTTCTTGATTAATTGTTTCAAGTCATACTGAATAGAATTTAAGTTACTCCATTTAGCAAATTTATTTGTGAAAATGACATTGTAAATACTTTTAATCCCCGTAGTGTTTGACGGATCTCTTTCCTTCAAAATACTACTAATTTTATGAGGTGTGGTGTTGTTGGCCATATCGAATATAAATTCTTTCTCTATTGGTTTTAACCTATACGAGTACTCATGGTCGTCAATATATTCTACTGATTGATGATTATAAAAACCACAGACAACCCTTAAACTCCACATCACACCATCTGAAGGTATTGGTATACCTCGCAGCTCAAATATATATTCACATTTTTTTAGTCTCGGTATTTTTTTTAAGGATTGCCCATCAACTAGATATCATTGTGACTTATACTTTTTACCTTTTTTACACACAAGATGACACTTTGGCAGCTTGTCACCTTTTAAATTAGTAGAATTTTTAATAACTGTTACAATATCATTCTTCAGACCAACTGTCTTCACCCAATTTATCATATCTTCTCTAATTTTAAATATCTATATAAAAAAATATAACAAAAACATATAAATATGACATTATCCAATCTTAACATAATTTCTCTACTTATAAAATAAATAACAAATATGCATAAAACAACGATAATAACTAACTTGATCTGGGGTAAATTCAGCTGTATAATCATGACTGTTGTTGGAGATACTCTCTCCACTAGGAACATCATTCTCAATTGACCAACTATCTGAAAATAAACCAAAATAGTTATCCATAATTTTCTTCTATGAATTACGAAAAGTAATTGCTAACAAGATACCTATGTTCTAGGAAGAGAAAAAGAGAGGTTGAGAGGGAGATAACAGTGGAGAGAGGTGTGACTGAAGAGTGACTGAAAATGAATTGTGAGAGGAGGATTTAAAGAGGGAGGTTCTGACATATGTCAAGAGTTGAAGGATGGGTAATTTAAGCGAGAGGTTTTGACATGTGTCAAGGGTTAAAGGGGGTAATTTAAAGGAATGGAGGTGTTTTGACATGCATCAAGGATTGGAGGATGAGTAATTTAAAGAGAGTGAGAGGTTCTAACATATGTCAAGGGTTGGAAGGAGGGGTAATTTAAAAGGATGAGAGGTTCTGACATGTGTCAAGAGTTGGAAGGAGGGGTAATTTAAAAGGAGGAGAGGTTCTGACATGTGTCAATGGTTGGAAGGAGTAGTTTAAAGGGAGAGGGGTGTTTCAACATGTAAGGATTGAAGGGTGGGTAAGGAAGGGGAGGTTTTAACATATGTCAAGAATTGAAGAAAAGTAATTTAAAGATAGGAGTGCTTTGATAGATGTCAAGGGTTGGAGGGTGAATAATTTAATAAGAGTGAGAGGTTTTGACATGTGTCATGTGTCATGTGTCAAGGGTTGGAGGAAGGTAATTTAAAGGGAGGAGAGGTTCTGACATATCTTAAGAGTTTGATGGAAGTAATTTAAGTATCAAATTAGGAAGGTAATTTAAAGAAAGGGAGATATTATGATATATCTTAAAAATTATATAAAAGAAATAAAAAATTAATAAAAAAAAATGATTAAAAAAATAAAACTAAATAAAATTGAAAAAATACAAATAACTTGTTATTTTAAAAAAGAGGGGCATAAAAGTCATTTCAAAGGGAGACAAAATGTGGAGGGTGCTATTAGGAGGTGTGGGAGAAACAATTTGCTATATATCGAATGGGAAACTTATAGGAGACAAGTGAGAGGAACACAACGTTCTTATGGGTCGAATGTGTCAGGTTTTGGATAGACTAAAATCAAACTAAAACAAAATCTATAAATAATTATGTATTCTATTTTTTCAATAATAATTATATTTTTATCTTGTCTATTCTAGAAATTCAACTCATTTATTTTAACCAAACAAAAAAAATTATAATTAAAGCGTCTATATATATATATATATATATATATATATATATATATATATATATATATATATATATATATATGAAAACAAAATTTCTCTCAAAATTTAGTATACAAAGTAATCTTGTTGTTTTGTTTTTTACTACATGTGTGAATTTTTCGGTCTAATTAATTTTGGAGAGATGGATGCCTAGTCCCATAGATTGATGAGACAAATTCAAAAGTTGTCCAATATCCAACCTTCTAAATTTTTTATTCGGAAGAAATATCATATGGTACTCTAAATAATGGGTATCTATATGACATAAATAGTGACTAACATATAATAGAGAAATTCATCTTAATTTTATTGAGATTGACAACATCTCATACACTAACTATTAAATCCATCCAAAAGGACAAAAGAAATAAATTTATATAAGTGATGCATTGGTACTCAGAACTATGCTATGAATTGAAGTTTACTTTGGTAGATCTGGAATCAAGTCTTTTATGGAGGTAAAATATAACTGATTTCCCAATGCTAGAACCGTCGTATTATGGCAAAATACCGTGATTATAAATGGGATCCATCTCTAACGGGGGTAGACGCGGCCTCGTGACCGCCATAAATTCCATCGGCGCCCCGACGGCAAACACGAGAGCAAGCACTTTTAGCAACTAACTCACCTCCTCACCACCAGAAATTTCAATTCCGGTCTCTCCTTCCCTCTCTCTCTCTCAGTCGTCCTTCCGGAGATCGATCGATGGGGAAGAAGACGAGCTGGCTGTCGACGGTGAAGAAGGTCTTCAAGTCCAAGGAGGCGACCCACTCGCCGTCCAATCGCCGGGTAATGTTCCTCTTCTCTTGGATTGTTCTGTCGCCTTCGATCTTTAAATGCCGGTTGACGTTCGCTGTGCCGATTTTCTTGTTCGCCTCAGAGGGACAGGAAGAGGGAGGCGGCGGCGGCGGCCGCAGCGGCAGCGCCGTCGGAAGCGGAGGAGAACAATGAGGTGTCCTCCGAGATCTTGTCCGTGGAACATTTCCCAGTCGAGACGTCGCCGGATGCGACCAACCACGGCGGCGGCGAGGAAGAGGAAGAGGAAGAGGAGGAGGATGATCGGGTGGTGGTAGTGGAACGGGACCGCGCGATAGCTGCGGCGACGAGGGCTGCAGCGGCCGCCGCGGAGGCGGCGGCGAGAGCGGTGTGGCTGGCGGGCGGCTCGCGGACGTCGAAGAAAGACCGCGCGGCGGTCGTCATCCAGTCTTTCTACCGTGGTTATTTGGTGCGTTTCCGATCTTTCCTTTCCTTTCCTTTCCTCCTCCTGCTTCTCTCTCTCTCTCTCTCTACGCATTACGGTTCGCGATTAGACGTGTAATCGAAGCTCCCCGTTTTCACTGCGGAAACTTTGCTGTTACAAACATTGCCATTGCCCCATTGCGAAGGGCATTTTTGGCGAGCGCACATGAACCGATTAAATTTGTATTGTCATAAATGCACCACTGGCACACCGCTTGGAACGAAAAATTATCTCGCTTCAACGTCCTACCAATAAAAAAGTTGCAATGCCAGGTATTTCACATGATCTAGCACCGTTCAAATTCCTTCAGTTTGATGGCAAGAACAGAACGCTAACCGTGATTGAAGAAATACTTAACTGGTTGCGTAAAAACTAGCAAAGGAAGCAGAGTTGTACTATCATCACTCAATTGTTGCGCAGGCACGGCGAGCGCGGCGAGCGTTGAGGGGACTCGTGAAGCTGCAGGCGCTGGTGCGAGGCCACCAGGTCCGGAAACAGGCGTACACGACCCTGCGCTGCATGCAGTCGCTCGTCCGCGTGCAGGCCCTGGTCCGCGCCCGCCGCCTCCAGCTCGCCACCACCCACCGCAACCTCCTCTTCTCCCCTTCCCCGACTGACCACGACACCTACCGCCTCAGTCACATGAAAAGCAGAGGGACGCAGGATTACCACCGCCTCGACGTGGAAGAAGACGACGATGGTGACGGCGAAGAGGGGGACGCAACCAATCGACGACCCATGTGCGCGATGAAGAGCCCGCTAAGGGGTTGGGACGGACGACAGCAGAGCATGGACGCCGTCTCCGCCGACTCCCAGAGCAAGCACGAAGCCGCGGTCCGCCGCGAGAGAGCCCTCGCTTACGCGTACACTTGCACGCATCAGGTAACTATTTCCGTCACTGAAATGTCGATTCCATAGCAATACGGCACGTTCTCACGGCTGCTGCAGCAGTGGCCGCCGGAGCAGGGGAAACCCCAGTGGGGCTGGAACTGGCTTGAGCGGTGGATGGCTGTGGAGCAGTGGGAGGCCAGGCGTGGCGGCCTCCGGCCGCCACCCGTGAGCTCGTACGTCACGGCCACGGCCGCCATGGACGGCCTCTCGGAGAAGACGGTCGAGATGGACCCTGGAAGAGCCAGCCCAATCAATCCGACCACTCGCTACTCCTACCACTCCAAAGATGAGCCCGCCCGACCACGGGCCGCGGTTCCAAGTTACATGGCAGCCACGCAGTCCGCCAGAGCCAAGGCGCGGGCCCAGGCGCCACCGCCAGCCATGGCCAAGACAGGGATTGGGAGATTACGCCCAGGCCATGCTGCCGACTCATCAAGCTCCGGCGGGGGCACGTCAATGTATCTGGCCGCTCGAAGCCCCGGTCACGGAATTAGGCTTAATGCGCAGAGAAGGCAGCATACTGGCTATAGTCCTGACTCCAGCTGCGACTGATATGACAACGCGCCGCCGCTCCGAGAAAGGGCAGGGAGGATCTCTGTTATCCGCTTCGTTTGATCCTCCATTGAAGAAAAGAAAACAAAAAAATTGTTTCATGATGAAAAATAATGATGCTATCAAACCGGACTCGCCGGTTAAAATATTAAGTTCAAGCACTTGTGTAAAGGTTCTGTTTTCCTTTTTGTGCCTATTTGTGGTGTACTCTTTGTATGCGTATGCTAAGTTCTTTACATTTATTCTAAGTGGAAGTGTACGTGTTCATTCACAACAATTTGTTGTCCTTTTGCTCATTTTAAATTTTTTTGTTTATTTAATATATTGTGAAAATTTTTATTAATAAATATAATTTATAAATATTAATGAGCTGAATATATATATATATATGAATATATATGTGTGTTTATTTAATTGAACTGAGTTGTCCAATCCTAATCTTATATGTTTATTATCAAATTGAATTGTCCATAAATATTTGGTTCATTTAACAATCATCCCATTGCTAAACAATGGGAGTTTTTTCATAAATACTAAAGTTGCAGGGGTAAAATGAAAATTTACTGAGCGTTTTATTACCGTGGGAAAGGAGTAGCAGGCAACAGACAATTGGAACGAGGGGCTTCGACGAAAACTGGTTTCGTTCGCAGCCGAGTCGTAACCCTGGAAGAGAAAGAGCAACTCCGGCGATCGTCATTCAAGGTCCTTCTGCGGTATCCCGCGGCGGTACAGATCCCAGTTCCTCGATTGATATCTAGGAATCGCCTCCCATGGTAAGAGAAATCCATATCCTCTTTCTGATTCGTGCATCGACTCTTGCCTTATTCCTTGCCGATCGATTTGGGGAATTACTGATGCTGACACTTGGCTGCTTCGTCAGTCGGCGCTGTTCAATTTCCATTCTTTCCTGATGGTGGTGCTGTTCGTGATCTGCACCTGCACCTACATCAAGATGCAATTCCCTGCCATTCTCGAGCAAAGGACAGGGTAATTACCAGAAGTCTCCCAGGTTTCCTCTTATTTGTATTCGAAATTATTCTCTTTTCTGTATGATTCCATTTCATGTTAGTATTCTAGGGCTTGTTCATTGAGAATCTGTATCATTTAGGTGACTTGTGAGTTGGAGAAGGATGTAAAGCAGGAAAGTTTTTTAAGTTTTTAAAGTTTTTTCTTATTATTTTTCTTTCTTTTGGAGACACCTTTGTAAGGTAGCTTAAATAGAGAATATAATCAAGTTGGAACCTGGAGGTGAAGACATTGGAGAAGCAAAGGGGACTTTTTAGAGTTGTCTTCAACTGACACACAGACATTGTGATCATTATGATAGTTTGGAACACTCTGTCTAGGAACAGAAGTCTAAAATCCCATATTCAAGATGTTTCCTGTTACTTGAAAAATGGATCAACAGTTCTCTTTTGATTTTGCAGAAGAGTGTAAAAGTTTTAGGTCATTCGATATTGAAAAGGAGTGCAAGTATGAGTATCCTTGTGGTAATTTTGTCGAATACTATCATGTTCCTAACAAATTCTCAGTTGTAAAGCATTTTCAGATTTCCTTATTAGGTGCTCGTCAGGATTGTTAGTCATCCCACTAATGTTTACTGCTACCCCTTGCTGAAATTTGCCCCAAAGTTGTTGTTCATGTGTTATCAAAGTTGTACAGCAGAAGTTGCAACAATTGTTCATGAGCATTGTCTTATTCCGAATGAACACACGTTTCTCATGGGGCAATGGGTTGAAGCACATCATAAAGCGTTCTAGATGTTATTTTCTTTAGTGATTTAATCGTTATCTTTACCAATAATTTGCAGGATTTGATTTTGTAGTTTAACTTCTGTCAGGTTTCGTGGTTTCTTCTGGAAGGCTGCTAGAATAGGTATGTTATCATTAACTGTTTAGAATGAATTAGTTTGTAAAATTTTCCATTGGTTTTCCAAATCTTATGCTGTATTAGAATCAGAATCATGCTTGTTCTCTATGCTGGCAATGCATTAGGTAGACATGCAAAAAAGTATTTTGTAGGAATATGCGCGTTTGTTGTTTACTAAGTATATGCATATGACAATGAATTGGGAAAAACATGGTTTGAAGATGATTTATTTTGCATGTTGCAATGGCACGCACACAATGTAAAAAATGAATTGATTAATATATCTATCCCTCATATTTTAGGGTTGATGATTGCAGTTGATTATTTCTTTTGCAATTTTCATGCAAATACTTTAATATCAGTGGAAATTATGGTTAATATTTTTCTTTTGAGATGAGCTGCTCTTCCCTCTTATTGATTCCAGCCATTTGTTGTGTGTACTGACTAGTCACATTTCCTTCCTAAATATTACATTCTTCATTACTTGATTTTGTAATCTAAATACTAAACTACTATTGAGCGGAGCAGGAATAACATTATCAGAAAGTTACATCAACATTTATATATTATTTTTACAACTCTTTTCATCTATATGCAGTTTCAGGCTTCTTTGAGAACTAGTCTTGTGATACTCACAACAGTTACTTCTCCATATTAGTATTACTCATCCACATGCCCTATATATGAATTAAACAGTTTCTCATCCCATTTTTCATGATTCTAGCAATCTTAGAGGATGTATTATTAGCCAACACATTTTATTCCTATATTTTAGTTTTCAATTGTTTCTTTGCAGAGTACTTATTATACCCTTCTTAAAAATGATTATATAGTTTCCAACATCAGGATAGTTAGATATATCGATATAGCGTGCAGTATCTTGCAAAGGCTAATGTGTTTAAATCGTACATTAACTATAGATAAACTTCTCTATCTTTCAATTTCTTTCCTTCTATTAAAGCCTTTGTGTCAAAGCTTGGAGGCTCCACAAATACAGTCTTGCATTCGGAAATGCACAGCTCTAATAGTGTCTGCGTAGGCGTGAGTCGGGAGGAAGGATGTTAAAGCTAGGATGCTCTTCACCTATAGTCCAACAGTGGGTGCTCCGTTGCAGCTCCGGTCCTTCTACATAGGAGGCCGGGGTGGAAAAAAAAAAGTCCAAAATAAATTTGGACCCTAACTATTCAATGCTCCAATTACATGTCCAAAAAGATAAAAGTAAAAGACAATATTAAAAGATTCTGAAATATGAATTTAGGCCCAACTATTCAATGTCTCAATTACATGCCTATAATATATAATACTAAAAAAAAATTTTGGGACCTCTCAAATTAAGGGCCCAGGGCCATTGTGTCAGTATATATTATGTCTTCCTTTCGAGAGTCCGAATTAGGATGAATGGGGTCTGCCCCTACCTCAACACTTCCAACAGGAGATTTTCTTGACAACAATTCTCTTGCTTCAGTTCAGTTTGTCCACATCTAAGCACTTGGCTGTTATTTTATAATAGCTTGTATTGTCGACTAAGATCACATTGTCGCTTTCAGCTGATAGATGGATAGTGTATCAAACTTTATCTCTGTGGCTATCCTGATAAGAAATTCAAAAGATGAAAATCGGAGCAATGAACAATTTGAATCCAGTTTCAACATCTCAAGCACAGAACATTACCAATGGCATCTACTAGCTTTGTGATTGCTCAGTGATTGGGAGCTTGAAAATTCAGTCTATGGATTTGGTAGGTAGCCTATTAATGCTAAGATATATTTTTTTAAACTAAAAAATGGCACGGACTCATGTTTCTTTACCATTGATCTGCAAGTTATGTTTCTTCGAAACAGCCTAGAAAAAGAATTTTACACAATTCATTGTCAACTGCAAAGTTTGGATTTGGATTTAACTCCTAGGAAGGCCAGAAGCTTTGCTGGATGTTCCCGATTTTGTGTTATGTCTCTTGCATGGTAATTCCAAGATATATGTAAATTGATGACCACTCGTTGGCATAGGTTGCCCAACACTTCCCATTTATGCAATAAAACAAAATCTCAGTGGAGTTTTTTTTCAAAATTTTGCAATGTGTCATACTCCTGATATCTTACATGACATCCATCTTGATTTTGCTCCAGGCGAACGACTAAGCCCATGGGTAGCCTTGGGTTGCTTTGCAATGGGTATTTCCATCATTATTTTCTGACTGAATGTAAGTTATACTTAACGAGTTATTTTTACTTGCTGGTGGACTTCTGGCTTCTTTTGCACCAACAATATTAATTTTCCATTAGCGAGTTTGAAGACGGTTGTAATTAGCGGTCTCTACATTTGTTGAAGTACAATTCCATTCTTTCCCTCTTACACTATCGTCTGTGATTTTATTTGATTTAGCAGATAACTCTTCTCTCGATGGTTGTTAAATTACAAAAATTTAGGGGCGTTGTTTGGATGAATTGAGTGAGACTGGATGGGTCAATTCGGCAGGAATAGTCAAGAAGATTTAAATATTTTATGTTGTAGACGAGTCATAGTTCAATTTTTTACCACGGAAATTAAAGCACAGTACATATTATTCAAACTCTTCCTGCCATGTCATTTGGCGGCGGCGGCGCCACTTCCAGCCTTGTCGTTGTTAGCGTCGACGGCCTGGACCACCACCACCTCCGCCATCTCCGCCTCCGCCGCCTTCCGCCTCCGGCCGGCGATCTGCCGCTGCGTGGAGCTGTAGTAGACGGCGTAGAGCACCAGCTGCGCCACCGCGAACGCCACGCCGAGCGCGTTAGGTATCTGCATGCAAAAGAGGCCAAATGAAGACGATGCATCGGCGTCACTCGGTAGAATGGTTCACGAGACTGAATTCTGTATCACAAGGACGAGCAACTTCGAAACTGCCCATCTCTGGGATGGGATAGCTGCATGATTGCAGTTTCGTACAGTGCCCATCTCTCATATCTCTCTCTCTCCAAACATCGCATGTGATAGGTAAATTAACAAAAGATTTTAACCATCTCAGGAATTCTCACAGTGATGTAAAGGTCAAAGCGGATGAGCGCGTAAGCAGTCCAGCAAAGTCCATTAAACAACGACGCAAGCGACAAAGTCAGTGGCATGAACTCAACGCTCTTCGTCTCTATCACCATTTTCTGCCACATCAGTAAAAAAAAACAAAAATCATTCATTAATTAATTATCAACCATTTAATTACCAGAAAAATATAATTAATATTCCATTAAATGTATGTTGTTTACTTACCATGACGGATAAGGGAGCGGCGTACATCATGGCGCCGAAGACGACGCAGAGGACGCCGACGACCATCGAGCGGCGGTCGTTGGTGTGCACCGTGGTGAGGACCACCAGTGCGACGGCAGCGACGAAGGCAGTCTGGGCCGCCAGAATGGCGGCCACCTTCGCTCGCTGCTTGCCGCTCCGGGCGTAGATTAGGAAGAGGAGGACGTAGGCGAGCTCGATGGCCATGCCGGAGCCGTTGATGGTGAGCACCAGCGTGCTGTGCGGGTGCACCACCGGCAGCCCGTACACCACCCACATCATGCAGTTCAGCAGCGTCGCGACGTACGGCACCACCGAGAACTCCTCCACCGACCCTTTCTTGCATATTCTTACAAATGTCGGCCTAACACATCCATCCATTAAACTCCCCCCAAAAAATGGACAAGAATTTACACACATAGACTAGATTTGCTTACAGTGGAGACAGGAAGAGGCCCAGTGAAATTGCATTCCCTGGAAACAGAGAGACAGAGAGATTAAAATGTGCGATTAAAACAATAGATTGCATGCAGTACATACCAAGAATTCCAACTGCCGTGCGAATGGCGTCGGCAGAAACCATGATTAAGTTGTGAAATGGGCGAGGAGAAAGTGAAAGGGTAGCTAAATATATAATAAGGTAAGGTTGGGAGTAGCGTGAGTAAGAGAGACGGAGACGGATATGGATGAAGTAAAGAGAGTGGCACTTTGTTCGAGAGTTTGAAATTGAAGCGTACCGATGGGATGGTGACTGCATGGTGGGGGCGAAGCTAGCGACCAACTCCTCTGTCTCTCTCTCCCTCTTCCCTTCCCTGATCTGGCACCATGTCTGTAAATAGTGGCCACCCGTGTTTCAGATCAGCGTCGCCATTGTTTTATTATCAGAGTTAGCTTCGGAGGTAGACCAATGGTCTTTATATATCAGGAGGTGTTACAATAATTCAATCGATTTGAGCTCTTATTTTGAATGTAAGTTATTACAATAATGCAATAGATTTGAGCTCTTATTTTGAATTTAATTAGTGGAATCCACCTTCCTCCTTGCCTCTTTAGACTCGTGATGCGCTTGGAGTTTTTGGTTTCAGATCAAGATGAGTGACCAAATGGCAGACCGAGCATTTATGAAGTAGAAAACAAAGTCTCTATAATAACTCAGTGTGCGTTACAAGACTTATCCTATCCACTTATATACCACTGCCAGAAAAATATAAATGTAATTTGGAAGGTTTTGTGATTAATCTGAAGTTGAGAAATAAATTTAAAAAAACTATTAAGCATCTTAAATATATATCTTGTGAGAATTTATAATCTTTTTTAATTTTAATTTTTTAATTTGAAAATTATAATTCAATCCTTAAATTATAAAGGCAAAATTTAATTGACACCTCAATTATTGTGGCACATACCATAACTTAGCGTACGATCCGTATAATATATATCTGAATCTTATTTATCTAATTTAACAAATTACTCAAATTTATTTATTTAATTAATTTTATATATTTTAAATGAACATAAATAATTTTTTATCAAATCGAATATCAAATTTATTTATCAATATTTAATTTATTTACTACATTAGTGTACATTAGTATGTGCATATATATATATATATATATGCACATACTAATGTATTAGTATATATGCACATACTAATGTACACTAATGTAGTAAATAAATTAAATATTGATAAATAAATTTGATATTCGATTTGATAAAAAATTATTTATGTTCATTTAAAATATATAAAATTAATTAAATAAATAAATTTGAGTAATTTGTTAAATTAGATAAATAAGATTTAGATAATTAATATTCGTTAATAATGTTTGTGAATAATATTTATCAATAAAATTTTATTAAATGCTAAATAAATAAAAAAATTAAAAATAAATAAATAATTTTATATTATCAAACTTAATAATCAATTTGAATTACAACCTAAATGAATGAAGCTCAATCCAAGTTAAATAAAGCTTAATGAATTAAGCTGAAGTTAAGCTTAAATCAAGTTCATATAAAAAATAAATTAAGTCAAATTTAAATAATTATTTTAATAATTTAATTTATTTTAAGCTCATTTATTTAAACATTATGAAACTTAATTTAACTGAGGTTGCTTACCGTCTTATGCGAAGCAGTGCGTGGATAAATAAGTAGCTAGTTAATTTAAAATTAATTAATAATCTATTTTTTGCTTGATTTGTCCCGCTGGCACAGTAGAGGTTTATTAGATCTATAAGTTTGTCTTTTTGAAAGACATTAACTAGCGTTTGTAGTCCAACGGTTAGGATAATTGCCTTCCAAGCAATAGACCCGGGTTCGACTCCCGGCAAACGCAATTTTTTCGTTTTCATTCTCTGTTCCCGATCAATGGAATTAATACAATTGTTCTGATGAATTATCTAATCAGCATCGAGTGCTCAAGTCAAATTAGATTAACCAAACGAATACAATAAGTCAATAATGAATAAATCATTTGTCCTGTGTTTTAGGATCTCGCACTGCAGTTACCAGTGAGCTCAAAATGTTTGGCATCCATGAAATGCAAAGAAAACACAGAAATGCATGACTAAATTACACATACAAATACAAACAGGTTTTTTTTTTTTTATGGTGATTTAGTTTCGTCTGAGTTCTGTGGCACTTCATCCGTTCTGGATTCCAAAGCATTAGCAGTGCCTTCTGCTGGAGCCATTTCACTGGGCCGAGTATCATCCTTTACAGTAGCAGGCGCATTACTGAAGGAACCAAGAGCTAACTGTCCGGCGTAGAGTATCAAGCCGACAGAATTGACACCGAAAACAAATGTTGCGAGATAGCAAATCCCATTGACAATAGTTCTGAGAAATGTATGTAACACAGCTCAGATCTTTGCAAGTAAAAAACCGCATTAGGGGAAAAAAAGGGCATACCTTATTGTGATGGTTATCTGTCGGACCTGAACAACATTGTAATGAAATTGTATTAGGAAAAAAATATACATTTCGTAGTAAATCATCTTCCGGAAAACATAAATAAAGCTTTCTGAGAAGAATTCTTTCAGTGGCTAGAAAAATGAAGAGGCCATTGACGGCATAACTTAAGTTACATAAATGAGCTTCTTTCAGTAAGAGTATCGACATCAATTTTCCTAAACACAAAATTTATCTTAAATTTTATATTTTATGTAAAAAACAAAATTTTACATCAATTACTCTATCCATTCCCTAAATTTAGATTCCATGAATAGTAATTCTCTAAATTTAGGTAATGAAATTCATTCCCTAAACATTAGAATATCATTTGATTTGGAAGAGAGAAAAAATAAAGAGAATTGATTGGATAATAAAAGGTAGATATTATATAGGGAGAAAGAAAAAATAATAAAAAATGTGAAAGAGAGAGAGAAGAAAATAATTAAAAAATAAAGATAATGAAAATTTTAGAATAGCTGATGTAGTATGTAGTGAAAAATGATTGTCTAAATTTAATAAAGTGGATGATTTATCTCAAATTTTAGAGATATTGATGTGGATGTTCTAAGCTAGAACCGTAAAACAGTAAGTATATATTTACAGATTCAATATTTTTGCTGGATAAAAAATAGCAGAAAACAATGAAAAGGATAAAAAGTAAGAGGATTCATAAAATGCTGGCAAGATTTTTACGTGTTGCAATCTCTTACATCAGTCAATAATTTCTTCTGTTTTTTTTCCCGCTCCTGCTCTCTCCTTCCAATTTTTCTTTTCATTGAAATAATTAATCTACTTCAACTACATCCACAAGCAACTCAGTTTTGAATTTTGAGGACAATAACTCTTTACTCAATTTTGATTTCTGCAAGGCATCTGTAGGGAATACTCCAAGTCTCAAATTTCTTCTAGTGTATTATCATGTTGTTGTTAGAGCTTTACCTACTAGGATGGTAAACTCATTGACTCATCCAACATGGATAACTCCACAGCAGGCAAATGAAGTCTGAATGGTCAAGACACTCCTTTAGACCAATTATCCACAAAAGGTTGAGCCTAAAAGTTAGACTCTCTCACTTTAGGCCTTGTGATCCTTTTTTTGGTTATCGGCAATCATCTCCTAAAAGGCAAAAAAAATTCTTTCTGAACCAGAGCACTCTGAATTTCAAGACCCATCAAACCTTAAACAATTTGAAACTCTGAAAAATCAAGAAGCAGTCTCAGTCAACCTTAAGCGATTCAAAACCTTTAGAACATTCTTTTGACACTCATTCTGCATTCATAAAATTCGCTAACTGTAACTAAAAGTAATCATTTGTATCAGATTGGAATAATAAGAGAACTCGTTTAGCAACTCCTTTAGGATCTAAGCTTGTTCTTTGTTCTTAGTATATGCAGTTCCCCTCTGAACTGCAGATGGACTATTGCATCTACTTTTAGGCAGTTTCAAACAAACCAGAAACTGCTCGGCAATGGGGACAGGACTATGCATGTCTAGTTTTAATTGACTAACAAACCTGTTTACGGTCACAGATGATTCTCAATTTGAGAGATGAAAAATAATAGAGCAAAAACAATTGCCAATGGAAACTAACCGAAAAATTATCAGAAATGGTCTGACGATTGAGAGAAGCCTCTATTGTGGTTGTGAACTTGTAGAGTATGAGGGCGATGACCCCAGCCGCAATACCGCCTAGCAATGCCTGCAGTGGGGAGGGTGGTTTTCCTGCTTCCAATGGCGACGCGCCAATCGCCTTCAAGCTCTCCAAAGCTTCGTCCTTTAGGGTTTTCGGCTTCTCCACTCCGCTCGCTCGCAATCTCTGTTTGACATCGAGTTCCTAAAATCTGAACAGGAAAATGAAGAGAGAGAGAGAGAGAGAGAGGGAAAGAAGGATACCAATTCTTTGGCTCTTTTGGCGCGGCGCCGCAGGGATCGAAACAAGAAGACGGAGATGGCGCCGGTGAGAAGCACGCTGGTGGAGACCTGGAGTGGGGTAGGGTTATCATCGACTGCGAATATGGAGGACCCGGTGGAGGAAGGGAGCTCTACGGGACCGTCCTCGATACCTCGTGCATCCTCCTGCGAACCATCAGTTTCAGGAAGATCGGCGAGCAATGGTCGGAGCGCGGCCAAGGGGGCCTGCCTGCCGCCGGAAGCGCGGAGGAAATTGGAGCCACTGGCGGCAGTGCGATGAAGGACGATGAGAGGGGGAAGTGGCGAGCGGTGGGAGGAGGAAGCGAAGGGGACGAGGAGGCTGTGAGAACGGAGCATTTGGCGAGGACGGCGGCGGGGAGCGGGAGGATAACGCGCAGCGTGTTCCAATACCAGGAAATATCTTTGAAATAATAAAGCGATTTTTTTTAATAAGGAAAATAATATGTGCGATATATAATATGCGGGGTTTATTTTTGAAAAGGCCCAGAAAGAACAGTAATTTACATCATTGATTTCCTGTATAAGATGAAATAACTCCGAATCCCTGCGTCGTCGCTAGTAACACGCCGACAGGAACCATCTTCGGCGATCGTGATGTCGTCGGCCTCGTGGCGCCACCGAGTGCATCCGCTCCTCCGCCGCCTCCTGATTTCCTTCCTCCTACTCCCTCCTGTTCTCCTCCTCGCCGCCTTCCTCTTCTCTCCCACCGCTTCTAATCCTTTCGAGTGAGTACTAGATCTATCTCTCTCCCTCCCATTATCGTCACATCTCATCTTATCCTGCTCCTCAGCAGGTCCTTCTCGCCGGAGGAGTCCGACATCTGGAGCGCGCGAAGGGTGGTGGATTGGAAGCCGTGCAATTGGTGGAAGAGCGCACCTTTAGCTGGTCTGCCCTCCTTTCAGTCTCTGTCCATCATTTAGGGTTAGGGTTAAGATTATTATTAATGAGATCTGCTCAAACTGTATTTTTTTTTAATCGTAGCGGGGTTAAGATTCTTATGCTGCAGCTCTGCCCGCGAAGACCAACGGGTACATCCGGGTGGATTGCTATGGCGGCCTGAATCAGATGAGACGCGACGTGAGTGCGATTCAATCTATCTGTAAAATATATGTTATTTATTTTATTTTCCTCGTCTTTCCTTGATTTTCTTCATGGCGATGAAAAAGTCGTTGCTTTATGCCCAATTTCAGTTCTGCGACGGGATCGGCATAGCTCGAATCCTAAATGCTACTCTGGTATTGCCAAAGTTTGAGGTGGCGGCTTACTGGAATGAGTCGAGGTATGATTGTAGGAATGCTGAAAGAGTAGTGTTGAATGATCGTTAGTCAATTATTGCTGATTGAAAATCTTGATCTCAATCAGTGGCTTCGCCGATGTGTTTGATGTAGACTACTTTATTCAACAAACTCAAGGTTTTGTCCAAGTTGTGAAAGAGTTGCCTGAAGATTTTGCTTCAACAGAACCTTTCAGGGTGGATTGCCACAAACGAAAAGGGCAGTTTGATTATGTTGAGGCAGTGCTCCCTGCGTTGCTGGAACATCGCTTTATATCTTTAACACCAGCTATGAGCCAGAGAAGAGACAGGTATTTTTTCAAAAACCATTACTATAGCAAATGTTCTAGGATCGACGAAATTAGGCTCTCTCGGTCTCTATCATAAGACAAGTTTGTAGCTCTACTAGACATTTAAATCGATGCTTACCATATCAATACTAAAAAATCAAATATAAATTAATAAAATACCATAATTCTTTTGCTTCTCGTGGCGTGCACATAAACATGGCAGAATTATATAACTTAACCCAGTTAGCTGTCTTTTGCAAAGAAAAGAAACTAATTCTTTCCTACAATAACAAGGCACTGATTTTTTTCAGTTGTTCCCACATAAGTTGATATTAAGGTTTCTGTAGATGAAGTGCTTTTGTGGGTTGCTGTAATACTAGAATCCTATGTTCTTAATTACTGAATCATGCAATTATTGATATGCATGAAGATGCTAGGGGATTAGTTAGATTATTTAAATACTATCTTCCTCAAAGGAGAAGCAAACTGTTGTGTGTATGAGAAATTAACTAGAGGTAACATGCTGTTAAAGCTGGATTGGAGAATCTTCTTTTGCTATGGCACCTATTTTTGCTTTCATTTGATACTCCAGAATTAGTCTCAAAACCAATAATATCCATCTATTCATGGAAAATGATCTTTTTCAGCATCTTAACAGTTGATCTGTTGTTTCTATATCCAAGCCATCGTCTATAATGTCCAGATGAACAACTTGGAATGTTCCAATTTTTTACAAATGTTTATATCTGGTCATGACAACTCTTTTCATTTGTAGTGGCTATTTACTTACATTTTGTTTTCGCTTTGATATGTAAAATCATGCTACTTATTTTCATTTTTAATAATTGATGATAATTGAAAAGAATGTTAAATACTTTGAAAAGAAAATTGATAGTCACCAGTAAGCTTTGCAAATTAACTGAACTTTTATTTTAATTTACTGTTGGTTATCAGAACAATTTGGTGTAGCATCTGTAGCTTTTATCCTTCATGATCTTGTAAAGAAACAACTGCCTTTTGCATGCCTTAATTATCTTGTAAATCAATTACCGCTTATGTGACACTTGAATGATCATAATTCATATTCATACCCTAAATTTAGTGAATGAATGTTTCTTGGAACGACTTACCCATCACAATAGAGATTGCTCTATTTAAAATCTTTTAGTTTTTAAATGATTCTTTTAATCTAGATATACTAATTCCAACTAGCATATTTTATGTGTACTGGTGTAGATGTGAATCTCTTAATTCTACAATTATTTTGAATAGCTATTCACATACAATAGAATTATTTTAAAGCTGGTTAATTTTTATTTGATTTAACAACGATCACAGATTCCTCCGATCGTTTCTTTTCTTACATAGAAAGAAAAACAATTGTTAACAAATGATAATCCTAATGATTTTTGTTTGGTTTAGGTATCCACTATATGCTAAGGCTGCCCTTTGCCAAGGGTGTTATAGAGCACTGCGTCTCAATAAGGCCTTGGAGGCTAAAGGTTCTGAACTTTTCAAATTGATACCAAAACCTTTCCTTTCTCTACATCTCAGATTTGAACCCGATATGGTGGCATACAGCCAATGTGAATACTCTGGATTGTCCTTGGCATCCATGAACTCTATTGAATCTGCACGCGGCGATAGAAAACCATGGACTGGTGATGCTGCACGTGCTTGGAGGAATCGTGGGAAATGCCCTTTGACACCGAAAGAAACAGCATTTATCCTCCAATCTCTTAAAATCCCTGCCAATACTTCAATTTATTTGGCAGCTGGTGATGGTCTTATGGAGACGGAAGGCTTCGCATCTGTCTACACCAACACACATACTAAATCATCTCTCTTGCAAACAGAAGATTTTCTCACCATGCATGGCAACACTAAAGCCGCATTGGATTACTATGTTTCGATTAACAGTGATGCATATGTAGCGACTTATTTTGGAAACATGGACAAGATGGTAACTGCAATGAGAGCAGTGAATGAACATCACAGAACATTGGTTCTGAGCAGGAGGGATTATGCAAACTTTACTTCAATCGGGCTGAAAGGGGTGGAGCTGGCTGATGCGTTATGGAAATCTCACAGGGAAGATTTTGTGATGGGAAGGGGTACTGCTTTACCAGATTGTTTCTGTGATTCAATTTTGTGAAAAAAAGTCATTGGATGAAAGGAATTTTGACGTGTAACTCTTAACTGCTCTTTTAAAGACAAGCAATTAAATATTAGCTAATGCCGAAGATTCACATTCTTTACTAAGAATTATTTTGTTGTTTATGACCTGAGTTTTACCTGCGACACAGGTGGTGAGGGTATTTGGATCAGATTTTATATCCTCTTATCTTTATCTTCATTTACGTCAGTATTCAACTTTCCTCCCTGGAACTGTATGAGAAAATTAAATGCACGGACGGGACGAGATATAATCAGAAATTAGTAGGATTCTACCATATCGATCTCCGTATCTGAATTCAAAAATCACCCTACTCGATTATTTATTCAGATTTAAAAAATTCTTTTATATTCTACTCCATTTAGCTTGGGATATCGAATTTGAAGATCCGATGAATAAACTGATATTCGATCTGAATTGAAGGGAAGAGACATAGAAAGATTTTTTTAATCTGATTAAATAATTAAAGGAATCGACCATGGAGAGATTAAGATACACAGGCTCCTACACAATCCTTAAAAAAACACACACATTTTGCTATACAATCAAAATATATCTGCCGTTAATAGATAGATAATTTAATCTTAATCTTAATCTTAAAAAAAAATCATTTAATAGCTTTTGAATTTAATAAATTTTTAGAAATATTTTTTTAAAAAATTCTGTTAGGGCATCTAGCTCCCATTGTATGATGTGGCAAATAAAAGTTGGGAGCCGCTCCCCATTTGGGGAGAGCTCCGTGAGCATCCTCGATGATGTGGCATGGGTAGGGAAAAAAACACAAAAACAAAAAGCGACATCCTCAAAGAGCTCTTTTAATACCATATCCACATTACATCAAAAATAGAAACTTTTATATTTTTTTTATTATAAAAAAAAATCTTTCAATAACTTTTTTTTGCATGGATCTCATATTTTTTTCATTATATATATTTTTTTATCTCTCCTTCATATTTTACTTTATATATAATTATTTTTTTAAAATTTAAATCCATATATGTCTAACATTTAGAATAACATTAATAATTAAAAAAAATACATAAATATTACCATATATAAAATAAATAATATAATATTATCACAATTAATAAATTATTTTATTACTGATTACGATGATAGCGTGCCTAGATATGTTTCAATAAGTCGGCTAGAAGTTGATGATGCAATTGATTATCACGTAGCTCACAATTTCTCCAGAGATATTCTTGAAATTCTTGGGGTGGAACCTTGAAATATTTGTGATGAAGGATCTTTTTCATCATCCGACCAATTCGCTACTGCATCTCCCTTATTCTTAATAATCATGTTGTGCAAAATAATAGATGTATACATGATATCCTTCAAATTATCCTTGTACCAAAATCGTATTGAACCTCTTATCATTGTCCATCAAGATTGGAGCACTCCAAATGTCCGCTCGACATCCTTTCTCACGGCCTCTTGTCGTCCCTTAAATAATTTTCTCTTGGGATCCTGGGGCATGAAAAGTTCTTGACGAAAGTAGCTCATTCTAGATAAATCCCATCAGTCAGATAGTATCCTTTTGTATATTGTTTTGGCGGGGGCGCTGGGGGCAAGCGTATTCGCCTTTTGCCACGATTGTTAACTATAAAATTAACCTCGGGTGTATTTCCTTGCAAGACGATGTTGAATAAAGGTGATTCGTTAAACACGTTAATAGCATTACATGACCCTACAATCACAAAAAAGGAATGTCATATCCATAAGTCTATAGATGTGACTGCTTCAAGCACAATTGTTGGAACGTCATGATCTCCCCAAGTAAACTAGTCTTTCCAAGCGACGGGGTAATTTTTTCATTGCCAATGCATACAATCAAGACTATCCAATAAGACAGGGAAGCTATGTCTTTATTCATGCATTTCAAACAAATGTTGGATATCGACAACATTATGCCTTCTTAAATATTAAGCTCAGAACACTTCAATCACACATCGATAGAAGTTGAATAAACATTTGATGGCAGTTGTTTCAACCAGACCCAGACCTTTAATGTAATTTGTGAGGCAAGTGCCTCGGGCCTACAAATTTTAGGGGCACCAAAATATATATATATATATATATATATATATATATATATATATATATATATATATATATATATACTGCTGCTTCTCCTCTCCGCATACCACATCCAGTTCGCCCCTTTGCAACGGCAGAAGTGCTGCAAGCCTCCTCCGTCGTTTCTCCATCAGCTCTACCTCTATGGCTTTGTGTCACTGCTCTTGATCCCATCGGCGACTCAACGACGGCTGATTCACCTTCTTAGTTCTTCCGCTCACCTCGATGGCTTGGGCTCCCCCCTCCGGCCTCCCCCCATTGTTGCAGTTTGCCCCGATCAAATATTTCAGTGGTGACAGGCGATCTGAGTTGCAGTTACTTAATCGCTCGCACTGCTCTTGATCATCTCCCCTCCTGCTAACCTGCTTCTTAGACCGGTGAGTTGTGTCCTTGCTGAATCTTGTGCTATGCTTGGAAGAAAATTTCTCAAATCCCTAAAATTTTCTTTTTTGTTCATTTTGTGCACATAGGTATTGCATCAACATGTAGCATGATCTTGTTCTCTTATTACTTCTTTTGAATAGTTAGATGCTATCTCTAACCTGTAGGTTATACCATGATCTTGTTCTAATTTTGAATAGTTAGATGCTCCTTAAAACATAAATAGATTATATTAATCGATGTTGGTTAATCAGAAGCCCAACAAAACAACTATTTTTTTTTACTAGTTTTGCATATATGATATATTCTATGTTTTGTGATGTACAAAGTATATGGGGAATCCATCCCTGTCAAGGAGCTAGTAGATCGTGTTGCGAGTTATGTCCATCTTTGTACACTCTATTAGTGGCTCAGTAGGATTGCGGTGTCGGTGCTTTGTGTTTGGTGGTGCTTATCTGAAGATTAATGGAAATACTTCCTTCCATTTATCCAATTCCATATAACAGGACTATGTTTTATTCAGGGCTTTTGGGTGTGGGATTATTCTTGGTGGTTATGACAGAGAGGGACCTCAGTTATATATGATTGAACCCTCTAGAATATCATATGTGAGTTCTCATAGTTGTATATTAGTCTTAATTTGAGCCTTGCATTCAATTACGGATTACAAATTTCTCCACAATCCTTTTATGAAAATTCTCATGCTATATATTAAATACCGCTCTTTTCATACTTCTAATAGTTTTTCTTTTGAGTGATTCTATGTGAATACATTACTGATATTGTTCAACATTGCCAAATTTATTGAAGTACCTAAAGCTTCTACTTGTTGAATGTTTACCTGCAGAGATACTTTGGTGTTGCTATTGGAAAAGGAAGACAGGCTGCCAAAACGTAAGAACAATGGCAAATATAAATACTATTTATGAATGGTTTAATATACAAGTCATTTGATGAAAATTATTATCTTCATCACCTGTAAATTAACAATTTTCATAATTAATATATAGGCATTGAACTTTCAATGACATCTTGTTTATTTTTCTACATTTCCAACTTAACAATATATGTGAAACCCTGCATCTCGACTCTAGTGGTTCTGATACCATGTGCATCCAGTTTTTCTCTTCAATGTCTCTTTTACCATGACTTTTATAAATTAGGGCTTGAGATTGGAGAGTATGTGCAGATTTTAAAGACAATGGAAGCGAAAGAGGAAGATACAATAGTATTGTTCTATTTATGTTCTTTTGAGATGATGCTTTACTTCTTTGAATCTACTATCACTTCTTCTTCTTCTTCTTCTTCTTTTTTGCTTCTTTACTGGTTGAATGAGGGTGCTCCAAGAATATGATTAGTCTGCCTTAGTTTTATGATTAGATAAAAATTTGATTATGATTTAGCAGGATGGTATTTACATATATTATGATTTGGTGAATTTTTCATGCATTTAGATGTTGGAACTTTTTTAATCTATGAACTGTTGGTGCAGATTAATATTTAGGCTTTTAGCAAACATGCTTCCTATAAGAAAATAATTATTTGGAGCAGGAAAAAAAGAAGAAAAAACAAAAGAAAGAAGCTTTAATTCAAAGCCAAGTAGGAAGTCTTAATAAATATTTCACTAACAACCAAATAGCAGAGCAAACAGAAGTAGTAGAACAAGTGAATCAGGATGACATTGATAATAAGTTGAATGATCAGGAACATAGTTAATTGAATGGACTTCAAAATGAAGACCCAAAATGATATGAAAATGATAAAGTTGAAGTCAATATGCCTGAAAATAACAGTGATGAAGATATAAATCAAGAGATCTTGTTTCCTTTAAATGTTGATGATCCAGGAAATTCGGACAAAATTCAAAATATTAGGGACTTTCTAGTTGAAAGAGGTCCTAGAAAAGATGATGATATTTTATTTCCTCTTGATAACACCGATAGACACTTCAATCCATCACATTATAAGAGACAATTGCTAAATGGTAAGAAAAGTGACAGAAGATGGCTAGTGTATTCTATTTCTATGGACAAGATCTTTTGTTTCTGTTGCAAGTTATTCAAGACTCAAAGAACCACAATGAAACTTGGTCATCTAGCTGACGATGGATACAAAGATTGGAAGAATATCAGTTGATGTCTCAATCTTCATGAAACTAGTAAAGATCATATTGATTACATGACTAGTTGGATTGAATTAGAAAGAAGACTTCGAAAGAAAAAGACAATTGATGAAAATATACAAGTAGCAATTAACAAGGAGAGATAATATTGGAAACAAGTATTGAAGAGAATAATTGTAGTTGTGCAAAGAATTGCGAAGAATAACTTGGCACTTCAGGGAGATAATGAGACGCTTTATGTTGAGAATAATGGAATCTTTTTGCAGCTAAATGAAATGATTGCTGAATTTGATCTAATAATGGAGGAGCACCTTTGGCGTGCTCAATAAAGACATATTCATTACACTTATCTTGGACCCAAAATCCAAAATGAATTGATACAGATGTTGACAGCTGAAGTAAAATGTTCAATTATTGCAAAAATTAAACATGAAAAGTATTTCACTGTCATACTTGATTGCACTCTAGATGCAAGTCATGAGGAGTAAATGCCCCTTGTAATTAGATGTGTGGATGATCTAGAAAATGCAATAGCGATTGAAGAATTTTGGATTGGATTTTTGAAAGTTAATGAAACTTCAGGACTTGGGCTTTTTACAGAGCTTAAAAATATTTTAAACAATTTCAAACTTGACATTGATAATATAAGAGGTCAAAGATATGACAATGGATCTAATATGAAAGGAAAACATAAGGGTGTACAAAGTAGATTACTTGAAATTAATCTTAGAGCTTTCTACACTCCATGTGGATGTCACAGTCTTAATCTCACATTATGTGATATGGTGAAATGTTGTCCTAAACCAATGCCCTTTTCGGTGTTATACAACGCATATATTCATTATTCTCTTCTTCTACCAAGCGGTGGCAAATCTTCAAAGATCATGTGCAAGGTCTTACAGTCAAGCCATTATCACAAACACGATGGGAAAGACATGTTGAAAGTGTGAAGCCCATAAAAGATCAAACTTCAAAAATATGAGATGCTTTAATTGATTTGGCAAACATTTCTGATGACTCAAAAATAAAGAGTGAAGTTGAGTGTTTGGCATCATTTGAGCTTGAGAATTTTGAGTTTGTGTCTGGAATGGTAATTTGGTATAAGTTGTTATATGAGATTAACATTGTTAGTAAGTTTCTCCAAGCAAAAAATATGGATATTGATATTTCTATTAGACAATTAAAGGGACTTATCTCTTCTCTCCAAGAGTTTAGAGAATCTGGATTTGATCAAACATTAATTGAAGCTGAACATATTGCAAGTGAAATGGGAATTGAACCTATTTTTCGAGAAAAATGCATCATTCGAAGAAAGAGGTAATTTGATGAGATCAATAGTGAAGAGGTAATCCAGTCTCCTAAAGAATCTTTTCGAGTTAATTACTTCCTATTTATAATTGATCAAGCTCTTTCTTCACTTCAAACTCGGTTTGAACAATTTAAACAATATGAAGAAATGTTTGAGTTTTTATTTAGTTTGGAGAGATTGAAGTCTATTGATGATGATGATCTCTTACACTCTCATGTGTCAATCTTCAAGAGTCTTTAACACATGATGGACACTCTGATGTTGATGGATCAGATTTATATATAGAACTAAAGTTGTTAAGACACTCATTACCAAGAGAATAAAAAAGAGCGATTGATGTGCTGAATTATTTGAAGAAAATGAATAGTTGTTATCCAAATGCTTATATTGCTTATTGAATTTTGCTGACTATACCAGTTACAGTTGCATCTGTCGAAAGGAGTTTTTCCAAATTGTAATTGATGAAAACTTATCTTCGATCAACTATGTCGCAAGAAAGACTAAATGGTTTGACTATGTTATCTATTGAGAAAAAAGTGGTTGAGAAAGTTGATTATGCTAACTTAATCAATACTTTCGCTTCTAAAATTGCGAGGCGAGTAATATTCAAGTGATATATATTGGGCTGGAAGATGAATTTTATATTTTGTTTGGATCGTTTTAGCTTTATTAATATTTGCTTATGATATATTGTTTTGGATGATATATTTTTTTATCTTTTATTTATAGAATTCATTTTAAAAATATTGTTATATTTACATTGATTGGAAAATATATGAATGTCAAATTTTGAGGGCACCATTTTTTGTGCTCACCTCAGGCCCCAAAATCACATGTCCGGCACTGGTTTCAGCAATCCGTAAGTATTCATCATAATGATCAGCAGGAACTTCATATATCAATTGATGGATAGCTACCATACATTTCTAAAGTGGCGACAAACCTTTTTTTTCCGTCGCATTGACCTTCCATTCAAAATATTTTGATTTTTCAAGGAATCAACTATACGAAGGAATAATCCTCTTTGCATTCGGAATCGACGTCGAAATATATCATCAGAATATACTGGCTCATCAGAGAAATAATCGTTAAAAAAATGAGCATGTCTAATTTCACGATCCTGATTTAAATACCTTTTCCTCCGTGTTATGAACTTTAAGCTCTTTAACGTATCCTTTATTGTTGCTCATATAGCCGGAGCATTCTTTGTTCATCTATATATCCTCCGCATCTTTCTTCAATTGATTTATCCAGAATTCTCCAAACATAGATCGATCTGAATTTTCAGCCATCAAGTCTTTTAAGATACTTTTGTGGTTGAAAGAAATAGAGAGTTAGAAAATGATAAGAAGAATAAAATATTGAGAGTATATTTATAGAAAATTTTTTAAATAAAAAAAATTAATCTTTGAATAGCCATGGCTCAACGGTGCAAATTCAACATTCATTAAAACATTCACTAGCACTTGCTTTTTAAATATTTTAATATTTAAAAAATAAAATAAAATTGAGCATTGAAACAGTAAAACTCTAGACGTTATTAGGGTGCGTATTATTTTTTATAGAAAATATTAAAAAAATAATTAAAAAAAACTACGATGAAACGGCTTCGTTAACACGGAGTTGTTCCGTCATTTGAGGGGCGAACCTCCCTCCCACTATGGGAGGGAGGTCCTTGGTGCCACATCACTAGTGGAAGCTCTGAATGAGTTCCCATTGGAGATATCGTCTCCGGAGTCTCAAGGCATCTAGGTGGGAGCTCTTCCCATGCTCCTTGAGTACTATTAAAAGTAAAAACATTTTTACATCCCTTCATTATGAAAAAATCTCTTCACAACTCTTTTATAGATTCAATATTTTTTTTAAAAAAAACCTACTCTTTTAGGGCATCTTCGACAACTCTTAAAATATCACGTAAACACTACATTAAATTTAAAAAAATCTCACTAATCTCTCTACTATCCAATTTTTTTCAACAACTCATTTATAGTTCCACACTTAAAGCATCCACATCAATTACCCTAAACTAAACTTTTACCTTAAATTTTACATTTTGAATTAAAAAAGCATCCGCATAAGATATCCTACTCATTCCCTAAATATACATTTTATGAATAGTAGTTCTTTAAATTTAGAAAATAGATTTCATTCCCTAAACATTAAAATACTATTTCTCTCTCCTCCCTCTAATAATAAAAAATTTCTCTCTCCTTCCTCTATTAATAAAATTTTTCTCTCCTCTATCTCTTTCCTCCATCTAATAATAAAAAATATGAAGGAAAGAGAAAAAAATAATAAAAAAATAAACATATGGGGATATGCATATGAGGATATGCATATAATTAAAAGAACTAGACTAATATATAGGATCTAGTATTTCGCCTTTTTTTTGTAACATTTTATCATAATCAATCGACTGATAAAAAAATTAATAGAATAATTTTTTATTTAAAAATTAGTTAATTGATTTTTAATTATAGTCGAATCGATTTTTCTATGTACTGAAATTTTAAGTAAATCAATTGACTGATAATGAAAATTAATCAACTGATTTACTTTTGTATTAATTAGACAAAATTGGTTGATAGACCAAAAATCTTAGATTGATATAAAACTAGTTCCAATATATTCGTTTAATTCTTATGATTATATTTATGTTCTCAAATATCAATTTGACTCAATATACTGAGAACGATAATTCGGTTGATGTATTAAGCGACCTCGGATTAATATGATACTAGATCCTATATATTAGTCTAGTTCTTGTAATCATATACATATCCTCAAATGTCAATTTGATCCAATATATAGAAGACAATAATTTTTTAAAATGAATTAGATTTTTTAAATATATTTATGTACAAAAAATCATTATCTCAATATATTAGGTGAAATTAATGTTTAAAGATATGAATATAATCAATCAATCCGAGATTATTTGATCTATCAATCAATTTTATCTAATTGATATAAATCAGTCGACTAAATTTTAAATAGAAAATCAATCAATACTAAGAATACAATAAAAAATAAATACATAATAATTTAGTCATTTTAAAATTATCCAACATCTTTGGGTAATTTTAAAACTTTACTTCGGTACAAAGCCGTATTCAATTTGACGGTTCAATGATATACAGTTATAGGATTTTGCCCCTGAGTTTCTCATCACTGTCCTATAACGAAATGAAGGAAGATAAATCATGTGTTGAGTGATTTTCTAGGTAGAAAAATATTTAATTCTCAAGCAATAAACTCTACAAGAATCAACCTATTCAGGTAACGACTCGACTATACACCAGGGGAAAATATAATCCATTTTGCTAAATTCTATACAAATGTACAAAAACTTTTTTTTTCTTGGTGTTCCGATCGAAAAATTTGTAGACAATATTAAAAAATAGGCGCATACAATATTAAAAAAAACTATCATTACAGGCTTACAGCTTGATTGATAAACTTTATACAAATGTATAAAGACTTTTTTTTTCTTGGTGTTCCCATCGAAAAATTAGATAATATTCAAAAATAAACGAGGGGCACGGACTTTAAAATAAGCATTCAATTTAGTGTTTTACCTAACTGTCTACATGAATTTTTAAAATTATCAAATCAAATAGAATAATTTCAAAATAACTAAATCATGTATTCATTTCTTTCTTTAATCAATAATCAATGGACTGATAAAAAAATTAGTAGAATCGATTTTTGTTTAAATATTTTTAACATCAATTGAATTGATTTCTTTATATACTGAAATTTCGAGCAAATAAGTCAACTGATAATAAAAATTAATCGACTAATTTACTTTTGTATCAATTAGATAAAATCGGTTGATAGACCAAACGATCTCAGATTGATATAAAACTAATTTTTATATATTCGTTTAGTTCTTCTGGTTATATTTATACCCTCAAATGTCAATTTAACCCAATATATTAAGAACAATAATTTTTAATTTTTGACTGATGGATAGATCTAGATTGACATGATATTAGCTTCTGTATATTCATCTAATTCTTTTGATTATATGCATATCCTCAAATATCAATTTTGTCAAATATATGAAAAGATATAATTTTTTAAAATGAATTAGATTTTTTAAATGCATAAAAAATTATTACTCTCAATATATTTGATAAAATTAACCGTCAATCCTAGATTATTTGAATTATTTGATCATCAATGATTTTATCTAATTAATATAAGTCGACTAAATTTTAGACAGAAATCAATTAGATTGTTTTTATCCATCACTAAGAATAAAATGAAAAATAAATACATAATAATTTAGTATTTTAAAATTATCCAACACCTTTGGGTAATTTTAAAATTTTACTTCGTGCAAAGCCGTATTCAATTTGAGGGTTCAATGATATACAGTGACGAGAAATACAAAATTCAACAGAATACAGAGACAGAAAAAGAACAATGATACAAAGACTCTTTCAACGATTATTATCTGACTGACAACACACAAACTCTATCACTGTACAGTATACAACACGTACATTGGCAAAATCAACACGCACACTACACATTACCATCCTATCTTGTTTGAACAGATCCCTCTACTGCAGCATTGGCATTGGCATTCACAAAATCTTTATCTATCGGCGATCCAGGAATTACTAGGTGATCATCCACCAAAGCATCATCGTCTTCGACTCCCGATACCCGGAGCCTGCTGGAATCCTTCCTACTAAGCATGCTCCTAAAACTCTTGCTCATGAGGTTCTTAGGAGTTTGAACACTGCTAATTTTTCCCGGGCTTTCTACCTCATCCACCTTGGAGCTGCCTTCTCCCAGCTCTGGACTCTTTTCGTCGTATTTGTCCGACACCACAATCTTCACCGAAGTCCGCTTCTCCCCCAGTGGGGGTATATTAACATGTGGAGTGGTAGGTGCGCAAGAAGCATCCTTTTGATCGTCTTTAGAACTTTGCCTTGGACTTCGGTGGAACATTGAGCCCAACTTGTGCAGGCCCTTCCTGATCCCTTTAAGACGAACCTTCTTTCCATCAGTGGCTGCATCGCTATCAGAGTCACTATCATGAGACCCAGAGGATGGTGATGAAGTTGGGCTTTTATTGCTTGCGATCTCTTGCCGAAGGACTTTGGTATCAGGTTGCCTCGCACGTCCTTTTCGTGGCTTCCATTTTTGGCAAACGTCGGAACCTGGACGGTGTACCCAAACCCCTGTCTTTTCTTGCCCCTGAACATCGATGGCCTCAAAGTCATCAGTCATTTTAGGATGTTCTCCATCACCAATATTTTCAACCTTTTCATCTGCTGCTTCGCTTGGCACTTGTTCTGTAGCTTTAGATATTTCATTGTCACTGAGATTTTTATGCTCCTGTAAAGTTTCAGATTCGAGCTAAGATTATCAAGCTCCATTATCCACAAGGATCATGAGCAGCAGAGAGAGCTTACCTTTTGTGAATCTTCTTCAATCACTGTTATTGCTAAGTGGATCCTACCCATTTTGATATTCTGCAGTGCCAACCACATATCATGCCTTTGTCCACCCCTCAACTCATTGATGCTTACTGAACAATTTCTGCATAGCACATAAAAAGTAAATTATAGTAAATTGCAACACAACTGCATAGGCAAAACAAGCAAACGTATGAACGTATGAATCCAACTTCTTGATACATTTGTTTTTGCTATCTGAAAGTCAGAAAACAATGATATGCAGCATGAAAAATAAGTGAAAGTCCTTAGCGACAGTATGTTTTTGTGGTCAGCTATTGCTTCATCTAACAATAACTGATATGGATCAGAGCTTCAAAAGTGTATTTCCCAGCAAAAATAAGAGATCTGTCATATCACAAAAACAAACACTATCAATAATATGTTAAATTCTTTACAAACCCAAGCATGTCGTCGAAAATGGTATCCTTGTCACGAACTTGAAGGCTAAGTAAATTTTGCGACTCCCATGAACTGATGGGGATCTTAAACTCTTCCTGCCACTTTGGGGACAATGTTTTCCTTTGAATTTTTGTTTGGAATTTGTAAGGACCAAGTTTTCCTTTGACATATGGATCAGAAAGTCCTGCACCAGTTTTGTAACAACTAACAAGATGAGATAATTTCTAAAATGATGATAAATCATAAAACTAATTATATCAAGGAGCAAGAGTAGAAGCAACCCACCGTTCAGGTCAGCTGGTTTCATATCCGCACCCTCTAACATCTCCAATTTCACATATCCAATAGGATGCTTTTCTTTCACAGTAAACCATTCTTCTAAGATTTCCAAGAAAATATGGTTTACATATTGCTTAATGTGAAACAAATTAAGATAACTGAAAAATATATCTCACTTCTAGTTCTAGACGGACAAGAACAACATGAAATCATTATTAACAAATTATTGAGAACATATCAGACAGTTACTTATTCATCTGTTAAGTTTAATTAAACATGAATATGGATTTGGTCAAGTTTCAATTAGTCATGATAAAATAAGTATGTGAAACTGAAAATATAACAGTAATAAGAAGCATGAAATAATCAAAAAGATGTTCACAGCCAAGATCAACTAGAATTAAAAATATGAATAAAGGAAACTAGAACAAAGTGATATTACATTTTATTAAATCTTAGTTAGGAGATATTATTGATTTGTATTATTGTTATTTGCATCCTACATGCTTAGATGACTCCTCATCTCCTTATAAATTGTTTAGATATTAGTCATTCTGACAGTGGTGTGTCTATGAGAATAAAAGATAACAGTAAATGCAATTTACAAGGTATTTTCAGCTGCTTTCTTCTACTTAACACCTACAGACGGGACAAGAGAAAGCATGTAAGTAACACTCGAAAATAAAGTTCATGAAATTTTATTAATGAGTATAAAAAGATAGCTCCATTTGTTCATCAGTTAGATTAATGGATTTGTATATACTTGGAATATGGGAAATCATGTAAATGCATTTCCACTGCCAAATTTTCTGATCCACTAAAATTCAGATTCCCTCTGTGCTCCTTGTTCTAAAGTCAACTCATCTGAAAATTTATAATATTTGACAGCAAAGTCTAACCAAATGTGGCAGCTTATTGCGTGCACTAATCATATCATCCATGATCCATGAAAAAAATAACAGGGATAAGCCTCACTCAGTATGTAAGCATGGGAAAATAAGTTCCTATGAACACAATCAAATTTCTTGTAAGCTCCAGCTCCCATAAATATACCAAACATTCTCTTTTTCCATCTCCAATTTGCATGCCTCTATTAACAGGAAGAACCTAATATCAAACTATGATTTATCCCTGTAACTTGGACATAATAATCATAATCCAAAAAAAAAAAAAAAATTCAACCATACAAGTCTAGCTGATTGGTAGTACACTGGTCTTATTTGACTTTGCTTTGAAATGATATCACCAGCATCTGAATATATTGCTGGAATTTCAAGGGTCCACACTATCTCCCATTAAAGACCAGTCTAATTTCATAAATAGAGAACCAACTATATTATTTTTCACTATGCTAGCTACCATTAGTACGTATTAAAAAAGTAGCTGATAGGTTGACTTATCTTGGGGGAAAATATACATAACATCACACAACTCTGTTATGCAGACCACATCTAAAACATGATTACAAGTCACATCATAAACCTTTAAGAATATTGTAGAGTAAAATGACAAACTTTGCCTTTGGGAGATAGAAAGAAATAGAAAACTAACCATCGATGTTATAACTAGCAAAACACAATACAATAAACTAAAATGAGGGTAGATTTAACTTGATAAATAAAAGATGAATAGACACCCTTTACCTTCAGTGGCACAAACAAATTTCTCCACATCAACAACCAGCATGTTTGGCTGTGAAGAAATATTGACAATAATTACATTTCCAGAATAAAGGTAAACAGAAATCAGTAGTTCATTAAAACTATCTTGGATAATTAAGGTCCCAGGACAAGCCAATTAAAGCTCTTATAATAACCTGTGTACTTGGTTGTATTCTCATTTCCAATTGCTTCTTGGTTATGAAGATCAGCAGAACAATAAACAATCATGAAACTAGAAATCACAAAATGAAGTGAATACAATTCTAAATTTTCTTCAGTGTCAAATTAACAAATAACCCAAAATAAATGTATCAAATTTTCACATACTAATAAAATTTTGAAGTACCAACCAACTGACAATGGTTTCATTCACTACAAATAAACAAACTGTGATTCGTTTATCTGTATTGTTATAAAAAATCCTGATAAGTAAACATGTCAGAACGACATAAAGCATCAAGGGTCTAATATAAATATTATTCACTCGTTGATGATCTACTTTCTCAAGATCATGCGTTATCATTTAGCTAACATATCTATTTGAAATGAAAAATTAGTATATTACTAATTGAACAAACTATATATATATATCGAGAGAGAGAGAGATGATGAACAAACTCACTAACCTCAACCAATGTCTGCCCAAATGCAACATCAAGCAGTTTGTCCTACAAATGCAACAAAGGGAAGTATTAGTAGGGAGGAGTGCTTAGTGGACCTGAGACAACTTGAGAGTAAAGTTAACTACTATACTTACCAGCCATCCTGAAATCCCAGGTATTTCAGTGACATCTAGTCCATGCCCGAATATGGGTTTTACAGTCATCTGGAAGTATGGGGGCTCTGCAAAGCATATCCTAACTCGCCCAATAAATGGCCATTGCCGAAGAAATTTGACTCCTACAAGAATCTACAGAAAAAATTGAAATTTATGTCAACAGATAATGGCTCAGATAAATTTTCTTTCCTATTTCCTCATAACCTATTTCTTTTATCTCTCTAAAAAATCAATAGTAAGAATTGTCATTATAGATGCAATTCTAAAGCCAAAAACAAAAATATATGTTCATTTGAAATAATTGACTACCCTTTAACATGTTCAAGATTGATTCATTAGTTACAATGGGGGAAAAAAGTGATGTTTAATATGAAGGAAAACATAATTGTTTTAAAACTGAGGAGATCCCAAATAATTGAGACCCATGGCTTGTAGTTGTGATATGAAATGGAAAAGGAAGTTCTATTTTTCTTTTCAGGCAAATACAAAAATGTAATATTTTCTTCTATTAGGAAAAATATACTGAAAGTCCATGATGAGAAATTGTTGAATTTCTTGTTAAGTGGTTTTTAATTAATTTGCTTTTTCTTCCAAGAAGAAAAATCCACATTTTTGGTAGTGATTTGGACAGATCAGTAAATACTAAATAATAAATTTTCAGTCCAAGACAACACATAATATTACTTAGCTCTGGTAGTGCTCTTTTTTTTTTCTTCTATTTGCTATTAGATGATATCTGTATTTCCAGTTCACTGTACCACTTTGTATATCAGTATCAAGCAAGTTCAACAAATTGTTCAAACCAATATCCCATGAAATCTGAGCTTCAAGTAAAACAGACTAAATAAACTTACTAAGAAAATGTGTAAACAATTCCCATGAAAAATCATAACAATCCCAATGACCGGATATCCGGATTGGCATAGCCTGCAAAGCTACCTTTACTAGTAAGAAATGAAGATTGATCTACGTACCTTTCCCTCTACATGCATGCCTGTTATATGCATCATTGCTGTTATGCCAAATCCCAGCCTTTTCCTTAGTTGTACTGCAAGTTTTGCACTCATGTCATCTGCTGAAAGAAAGTTCATCCCTAACTCCAGAACCTGTATTAATGGCCACAACTAAGACCTCAATAAAATAACCGCAGCATCATATTATAACTGTCCAAATAATGAAAAAGTAAGAACAGTAATGTGCACCAGGTGATCATCATCTACTGATTCTCGAAGAACTCTAATATCCGTGAACATAGGTGGGGCCCTACCCAAGTAAAGATGCTGCATAACTGCCTTCTTCTGCCAACCAAAGATGGAACAATAATTATGTAGATTACAGAAGGATATACCCTAAAGTTACCAAAAGTGCAACAAATACAAATTTACTGAATTGTTGGTAAATAAAAAATTTGATTTATTTCTAAATATTAGCCACATGACTCTCATGGAAAATATCACATCCTCATCATGCTGCTAAAGCTCACAATATAGCCCGAATATGTCAGAGGGACAAGTGTTACTTGGTAAATAATAGAGTTCACAATCGTAGAAAAATACAGATTGAAGTCCATACAGCTGTCCAGGGCTTGAACTTGTCTAGAAACCAGGGTATGATAGGCAAGAGGAATTGCTGGGATGCAATTTGTTCCATGCAGATTGGCCATATCTTCTCGACAGCATAATTCAACCATCTAACTGATTCTGTATCAGAGAGAAGCTGACACACCAACATATGGAAAAAGAAAATCAATACATTAATGGCATTTTTTTTTAAAAAAAGTACCAGCAGGAATGATCGACGAGACAAAAGAGAAAATATGCTTTTAGCATTTTTTTAGGGGAAAAGCATCAATAGTTCTAACAGAATGGAGAGGAAAAAAAAAAAGAAAAAGAAATATATCATCATGCATACTCTTCGCTGATTAGCATATTTTCTTTCTTCGAATTGTAAACGTTTCTGCAGTCTCAAGGTATAGCGAGCATTGACCTGCAATAGTAGGAAGAAGTGTCAAAATGATGGAGACGTTAAGATAGATTAGGAATGTTGAACTAATGCACGTCAAGAGGAGATTTTCAAAATATTCAAAAAAATAATATTTTGAAGAAGCAAAAGAAATGGATGGCAGCGCATAATTCAAGAACCCAAAATACTAAAATGAAAAAATAATGAATTATACTCCACTTTTTTTTACTTTCAATCATCGACCTTGGCGTACCAAGTCAATTAAACACAGATGTTTGATGTAACACGGTATCCATAAAATATAATACCGCATGAATTTCCAATTTCAAATTTTCAGTAGCTAAACAAACAACTTGGTTATTTTGAAAGCTCGCGATTCCTCAAATCCCAAGTCAAAGTTCAGATAAATAGATATAGATTCAGATGTATAATTTTACTTCAAAGCCCATCGACCATTCATCTCCAAGTTGCAAAAATCAACACTTTGGGGATTATTTCACTGAAATTACCCAGTTTAGGCTTCCACCCTAAACTCGAACAATTTCGGAAACAAATTTCAGAAAATTTTCCTTTTAAAAGTACCAAGAGCGCAACCAAATTAAATAGTTCACCAAAAATTAATTCCATTTAATTTCACAAAATAAACCACTTTCATAAACTAGAAATCGCCAATCAAGAACTTGAATTTCACGAACAGAAACTAAAAGGAAATACAAAAGAAAGAAGACGACCGGGAAAGAAGAACCATCCCAACCACTGATCAATTCCTAGTTTCCTTACCGCGTAGAGGTAGAAGAACGACACGAGGAAGACGACCGGGTGAGCCCAACCCAACCGCACGAGACCGCAGAGCAGCAACAAAATCAACGCGATGTGATGCAAGATCGAGACCTCCGTTATGTCCATCCTCCCGCCGCTATCGGCCGATCGACTCTATCGCCGGCCTACATCAATCCTCCATGATTCCCCTACCCTCCTCCGCCAAGGCAGAACCCTCGAGATCCCAGAGACCGATCGAATCGACGAAGTCAGCAGCGACGAGCGCACTACAGTACGAAGACGAAGTCGTAACCGCAGGAACAATTGTAGCGTAGTGGAGAGGGAGAAGACGCAGGCGGCGGTGAGAATTAACGGAAATCGATCCTTCGAGCCACGACTTAAGATGCGTTTCCGACGCAGCGGGCACCCAAAGAGTTCGTGACTCGACTCGTAACTTCTTGAATCGACAAACGACGTGTGTGAGAAAGATTGACGGAGATAATTATCCACATTCGGCTCTGCACAGGGCCCTCTGAACGTGGCACATCTTTCGATGTCGGCAGGAGAGAGGAGTTTATTGTTGCCGTCGGATTTGAGATCGGATGGATGAGAATAGGCGACGGACGAATTGTCCCGAGTAGGGGCCACTGGGGAGGGAGGATCGTGTTTGATTAACTCCAGTACTTTATTTATTTAAAGTTTTTTTTTATTTGGGTTAGGCAATTGATATTTTCGTTGTTGTCTATTTCATTGTTAATTAATCCAAAAAAAAAAAAAAATCCACACGGAAGGCAATGGGTCACGTGAAGGACAATTGATGACGATAATGTGACGTACATTTCAATAAGGACATTTTTGATGATAAATCTTTTAGCCTTGCAATATATATGTATTTTGGTAGATAGATATTAATAGGGTCCCAAAAAAATTTGATAAATGCTTGATTCTCAATTTTGGAATTAAATTTTAGTTTTAAACTAAAAATCTAATCCATCCAATCATAATAGATTTAAAAACAGTGTATCTTTAAGTCTGGGACTTTTATGGTAAAATCTAGGTTTATTTTCTTAAGTCGATCAAAGGACTACCATAATGACTTTTTGTTAGATTTGACGCTCAAATTAAAACCTACTAATTTTGATATCAATTGACACGAGACAATATCGATTATTCTATAGAAGGACTAGAAGTGAAAATTAAAAAGAAGACAAGAAAAGATAGCCATTACTCTTCAGATTTTTTTAAAAGAAAATTTTATTTAATATTTGAGAATTAATTTCTCTTATAATTAAACAGATATTTATATAGAGTATAGGTTTTCTTTTGTATAGATTTTCAAACATGAAGAAAAGAAATAAATTTCAACATATAAATCCTAATTCTTAACTTGTAAAGAAAGAAAAGGAGTTCACAATTCTATTCACAAGAACTCCTCCAACTAGCTAATCTCGCTTCTTTCTCAATACGTATGCCTACATGATTCTTCGAGTCCGTCGTCTCCAATTCATCCCCAACCTGACGACTTATTCATTCAGTCGTTCCTTGAGCTTCGATGTGATCTTGTGCTGGTCCGTCTCTTCAGATTTACCTAGCCGTAAGAAGACGTCGGAGGAGAAAAGGGAAACAAGAAGAAGAGAAAGAGAAAGATTTAATAGAGAAAGTTGTAAATTGTAATGGTTAGATTTTAAATAAAAAAATACGTTTACAACCATAACACACCATACAACCAATTTTAAAAAAAAATGAATAAATAAGATTTAATTGTAAACAAATAATTAAAAGGTAATTATTATAAATCAAATGTACATATACATATAATTAATTATATAGATTGAGCTATTTATATATTGATTGATTAAAATTCTTAATCAATTTAATAAGTTAATATGGATGATAAAGTTAGGTTGGAAAATATATTAGCTTAATGAAACTTCAAAATTAAGTCTAAATAATTTTTGAATTTTTTGAATTCTTATTTCTAAGTTATTAAGCGAAGTTACTTTATATTTGTAAAGGAAGAGGTTTTAGTAGCAAGCAAATCATCGAAATAAAAGCCGGAATTAAAGGGGATACTCTATTGTTTAATTTTTTAAAATACTTTTCATGTATTAATAAATAATTAAACGAATTATCTAAAATTTAAAATAGGTGCTTTATATTCAATTGCTTTGCTTGTCCCCATCACAATCTACTAAAAGTAACAAATTTATATTACTATATGTTTGTTATAATGGAAAAAGGATCCATAAAACCCAACCTCGTTAGACTAGGGATGACAATTTCATCTAAATCCGATAGAGGATCCGGTTAGACTAGGGATGACAATTTCATCTAAATCCGATAGAGGATCCGGTTAGACTAGGGATGACAATTTCATCTAAATCCGATAGAGGATCCGACATCCAATTCGAATGGAGGAGAGTATGGAAAGACTATCAATATCGATACTCAACCCGAATACTGATTAAATAATATATACACATATATTAAAGAAAATTTTCTTTTTTCAAAATCAACTTATTATTTTTGTTGATATTAGAGGAGACTATATAGATGTTTAATATATTTTTTTAATTATATATATTTTTAATAAGTTGTTAATTTTAATATATTTTTGTTGAATGAGTGAATGATAATAGCTGGATAGAAAGAAAAAAAATTATAATTATAGAAGATATCCGATCATTTAATGGGTATGAATATACTCATCGGAGATCCTATACCCAATGGGTATGGGGACGGAAAATATAGAATTCGATCCGAACCCGACCCATTACCATCCCTAGCCGGACCGTGACACTTTAATCATTTAGGCACTTTAAGCACTCGTCTTCCCCTTCTATCTCCGGCTTCCCTGCGTGGCTCGGGCCGTCAAGGAGGGCACCGACTCCTCCGTCGCCTTCATCGACCGCGGCTAGACCTGCTGGAGCCGCGCATCCCTACGTGGCTCGGATCGTCAAGGAGGCCACCGACTCCTCGTCGGCCCTCACTGACCGCGGCTAGACCTGCTGGAACCGCACTATTCTCCTTGGCACCGCCCCCGCTGCAAGCTCCTCCTCAAGGCCCACCACGAGCGCCAACAACTGAAGCCGGCACCACCCGCTGCGGCGGCGCTCGGGGGGAGGGAGGCGAGTGATAGCTTGCTGTTGCTTGGCCTGCTGGTGGCTGGGTGCCAGAAGCTGACGGCTCCCAGACTGCTCGAGGAGGCGGTTCGACTAAACTGGGGAGTGTAACGTCCCTGGGATGAGATTTGAGTCCATCTCACCTCGCACAAACTTGTTGAAAATTGGACCAACAAACAAGTAAATAAATTACTTGTCTTACACTAACAATAACAACACTACAACACCTTTTTTGTGGATCACTCACAATTCTTAGACAAAGAAGAAAAACAAAACAACTTTGACTCACAAATTGATACTTGATTGATGAATGAAACTAGATACAAGGTAGAGTATTTATAGTACTCTTCATACAATCTGGACCGTTCAATTAAATTAAATCCTAGCCATTGAAATTCTAATTCTTATCCATGAAATGAGAAAAACACTCTTGACCACACATTTAATTTTATCTTTTACCAAGTCATCATCTTTATCTATTAGAAAAATAAATAATTAAATAGCAAATCTTATCTATAACTCTTATCTTTTATTGGATAAGTTTTATCCTTTATTTGGGTTAGAGTTGATATTTAAAACTCCCTCTCAACACCAACCCTTTGTACTATGCCGAGTTGATCACGAAACCTTTTGAATTTGTTGGCGCTCAAGCCTTTTGTGAACAAATCTGTAGATGTTACTAAATAACCACTCTGAGTTAGAAATTTAGCAATCTTACCATACCATGCCCTAGGTGCTTGTTTCAATCCATAGAGCGCTTTCCGCAGTTTACACACATATTCAGGATGATGTTGGTTCTGAAAACCTATTGGTTGGATCATATGAATTTCTCGATCCAATTCTCCATGAAGAAAAACATTTTTCACATCCATTTGCCACAGATTCCAATCTTTGTTGGTTGCAAGTGCAAGTAGAACTCGTACAGTTGTAAGTTTCGCCACCGGACTAAACGTTTCATCATAGTCTAGTCCGTACTGTTGAGAGAAGCCACGAGCTACCAATCGTGCCTTATACCTTTCAATTGACCCATCTGGACGACGCTTTATTTTGTAAACCCATTTGCACGAAATGAGTTTCACATCTCTTGGTTTTGGTATGAGATCCCAAGTCTGATTTTGTTGTAGTGCATCAATCTCTTGTTTCATGGCTGTCATCCACTCAGAACTTTGTGATGCTTTTTCAAACGTCTCAGGCTCTACTGCTTCTTCAACTATGGCTGCATTTGCATATTTTGGATTTGGCCTTCATGTTCTTGTTGACCTTCGGAGTTGAGATTGTGGAGTTAATTCTTCCACTTCATTAGGCCTTTCTTCTTCATTTGGATGTTGATATATGCTGGTTTGCCAAGGACTCTGAGCCACTCTTTGCTCTGCATCATTATCATTTAGACCTCCTGATTCATCTGAACCTGATTGAAGTTGAACTATATGTTCCCTCATCTTTTGTTGTACTTTATCTTCAAGGTCTTTAGATTCTGGCAAGACCTCCTTCTCTGTGGTCCACCAAGAAGATGCTTCATCGAACACTACATTTCGTGAAGTGTAACATCTTTCGCTTGTTGGATCGCAGCATTTCCACCCATTTCTCTGGCTATCGTATCCCACAAAGATGCATCTAATAGCTTTCTTGTCAAACTTGCTTCGTAAGTGATCAGGAATAAATACATAACATACACATCCAAATACTCGAAAGTAGCTAACTGTAGGTTTTTTGTTCCATAACTTCTCAAAGGGTGAAATAAATTCTAACCTTGGTTGAGGAAGTTTATTGATGATAAAAGCTGCAGTCCTCATTGCTTCAGCCCAAAAACGTCCAGGTACATTCTTCTCATGCAGCATACTTCGACAAATTTCTGCAAGATGTCGGTTCTTTCTTTCTGCTACACCATTCTGCTGTGGTGTGTTGGCACAAGTGTATTGATGATATACTCGACTTTCTCTCAAGTATTGAGAGAACTCTCTTGAGCTATATTCTCCTCCATTGTCTGTGCGCCAGCAACATATCTTTTTTCCCAATTCTCCTTCGACTGACTGCTTGAACTCTTTGAGCATTGAGAAGGTATCAGATTTTTCTTTCATAAATAAAATCCACACATACCTTGAGAAATCATCAATGAATGTCACCATATACCGCATACCACCAATTGACGACTGCTTAACAGGCCCGAACACATCAGAGTGAACTAACTCCAATGGTCCCTTTGCTTTGAAGTTTGACTCCTGATATGGTAATTGGTGTGCTTTACCATACTGACATCCTGCACATATTGTGTATGTTCATATGTCTAGTTGAGGAAGTCCCTTGAGCATCGACTTCTGCATCATCATGTTTAATTTGGAATAGCTAACATGACCTAGCCGCATGTGACATATAACTGCTGTCTCACTTTTTCTTGTCTTGTCTATATATGCAGACTCTGTTGACATCACGTAGAGCGACTCTAATCGTTGACCCTCCATTGTTAGTGTTTCTGAAATTTTGAGGTTTCGATATACCTTTACATTTTCAGGGCCAAATAGAACATAATGACTTGAAGATGTTAATTGGGCCACAGACAGTAAATTCTTCTTCATTCCTGGGACATGATAGACATCTTGAAGAGACACTTGATTAAAATTATATCGAGGCGTAATTACCGTCTTACCAACATGTGCTATTGGTAACCTTGAGTTGTCGGTTGTAACCACCATATGAGCTCCTTTGTATTGAGATAAGTTTTGCAATTTTTCTTTATCACCCGTCATATGATTTGAGCAGCCTGAATCCACGATCCAATCATTTTTGTAGTCAATCTGTTATGGCGTTGTTGTGAGAGCCAAGTCTTTTTCCTCCGTAGCCATCAAAGCTTCAGCATCCCAATCATCTTCGCTATTCTCTTTAGAATTGGAAGTAGCAGTGTTGCTTTGAACGAACCTTTTCTTGGACCAACAATCTTTTGCCATGTGGCTAGACCTGACCACGGTTCGGAACCGACGGTTCGACGGTTCGGAACCGCCGGTTCGACGGTTCCAGGCAGGTCGACCCTTAACCTTAACCGCCCAAGACGGTTACGGTTCACGGTTCAGAACCGCCGGTTCACGGTTCGTCACGGTTCGTCACGGTTCAAGATTAATATGTTAATAAAAATTAAAAATTAAAAATTAAACATTAAAAATTAGAAATTAAAAATTAAAATTTATTAGAAAAAAAGGCTTGGACTTATTTAAGTTGTCTATGTATACTCTTAGGGGAATCAAAGTTCACGTAGTTCTTTTATATTTTTATTCTTTTATATTTTCACTCACTTCCATTTCTCGTTCCTGTCGTATTCGTTCCTTTAGTATCAAAATCTTCAACTTCGTCATTTGAAAGTTACATTCCTTAGATTCTTTTCTTCGCTCTGGTCCAATCGTCCAGTAATGCTTGGGCTTCCAATGAGTCGAGACAAAGTTGATCGTCGTTCATCTAATATGTTGCTGTCAGCACTGAACGTCTGCTCCACAGCAACAGTTGACACTGGACAAGCTAAAATTTCTTTGCGATCACGGAGAGAACGAGAAAGCTTTGAGCCTTCTGTGACCACCACTTTAAGATATCGAAGTTTTCGCTATCTGCTTCATTAAAATCAAAAGAAGTCGTAAAATAATTCTCAAATTCTTGTGTGGAACTTGAGGATCCCCGTGGACGTTTTGTCCGTTCTTTTAATAAGAGTTGTGCTTTTGTAAGTTTTAAATTACTACTAGTAGTTTGTTGAATTTCAGAAATATTAATTTGTGTTCCATATTTTGCATAATATTGATTATAAATATCATATAAATAAATTCTAACATTATATATAATATTAACTGGATCGGGGAAGAAGAATCTTTAATTGGAATTAAAGCATCATAATATAAAGTTAACATTTCTTGTAAAACTTCTAATTTAAATCTAGGATCTAAAGCAAATGCAATTAAATAAATTTTAGGAATTAAATAAAAATATTTTTCCCATTTAGTTTTCATAGCTAAGATGCAAGGAGATAAAGATTCATTATTAATATGTTCATTTAAAACTAATACTATATTAGAAAAATTTTCTAAAACTAATTGAGCAGTGGGATAATAAGCACCGAAAAGTTGTTCGGTTGCATCATTAAATACTTTTAAAATTTCACAAATACTACTACAAATATTCCATTGTTGTGAAAATAAATATATATTAGCATTAGTGTTTTGTGCAAAAAATGAACATAATAATTCTTTATATTGAAATGAATCTTGTAATAATTGGTATGTTGAATTCCAACGTGTTGGTACATCACGTGGAAATTTTTTAGGTCTCATTCCATTAATTTTACAAAACCTACCCCATTGTTTCATTATAGATGGATGAGACCATAAATAAGAAATTACAATTCTAATTGGTTTAATATAACTTTCTAAAATTTTTAAATCATCTTGAACACATAAATTTAAAACATGGCATACACAACGAATATGAAAAAATAAACCTCCAATAATAGGTTGACAAACAAATTTTAGATCATCTATACAAGCGGTATTAGAACTAGCATTATCTAATGATATTGAAAATATTTTATGAGTTAAACCATATTCTTCTAAAATTAAACATAATAATTGTGCGATATTATGAGCATTATGTGATTCATCAAAAACTCTATAAGCTAATAATCTTTTTTGGAGATTCCAAGAGTTATCGATCCAATGGCAAGTCACACCCATATACGAATGTGTTTGCCAATGATCACTCAAATATCGGAACATAAAGAAACTTTATTATCTAATTTACTAAATTCATCAATTAAATTCTTTTTCCTTGTTTTACTAATTTTTTAATTATACGAGTAAGTGTAGTCCTAGGAACACGTTTAGCACATGGATTAAGAGATTCTTTACAAAAATCTTCAAATGTGCATTTAGATCCAAAACTAAAAGAAAGATGTTCTACGGAAACAAATTTAGCTAATGATTCTCTTAATTTATTATCCGAATATAAAAATAAACCGGAATCGGTACTACCGCTAGTTGAAGAAAATCTTGATAATTGTGTTTGAGAACGGTCGAGTCCATATTCCGTCGGGTGCTTCGTTTCTACATGTCGTTTCAACGACCCATAGCCGCCGCCGGCTTGGAATTTGTAGGAAGCATTGCAGTGCTTACATTTTGCACGCATTTCTCCCGACGGAAGAGTGACCTTCTCAAAATGTTTAGTAAAAATAGAAGATTTTAGAGGAGGAAGTTCCCGAACCTTAGAAGTAATTGCATCGGTACTTCCTTGTGTGTCGGGTATCGGATTCGGAAGATGCTCGATCTCATCATCGGTGGATTGAATGTTGGGGTCCTCCTCCCGCGGATTCATTATTTGCTTTCCCTTCCGAGCTCGAGATGATGCACCTCCGCGGCCTCCTTCCATTGTAATTGAAAACGAAAGCGTGTAGAGATTAGAGAATACGAAAATGAGATTAAGAGTAGAGAAGATGTGTGTGAAAAATGATGAAATAAGCTCTCTATTTATAGAGTTTTGATAGTAACGGACACTAAATCATAGCCATTGATAAAAAAACGGTCAAATGATCCTAACCGTTGAAAAAATACCTAAAAACCCTCTCACCCTCCCCCAACGACTATGAACCGTCGGTTAACCGACGGTTCAAGCCGTTAAAAAAAAAATAAAATGGTTGAACCGACGGTTAACCGGCGGTTCGACCCGGCGAACCGGGTCAACGGGCAACCGGCCCGTTGACCCGGTTACGGGCCCGGGCCGGGTCCGGGCCAGACCCGGCCCGGGGTCGGGTCTACATGTGGCCCACCTTCCCACAATTGTAGCACTCGCCAGAAATTTTTTTACGATCACCATAATTCTTCGAGGCTCCCCCTGGACGAGAGCCTCCATTCCCATGATAGCTTTTTCCTTTGTCGCCATCCTTTTTAGATCCACCAGTGTGCCGTTTGAAGTTGCCTTTATTTTTGTTGGTGTAGAACGCTTCTTCTTCATCTTTTAGTGAGAGTCCTCCCATTTGATTAGCCATAGCTTCTTGACCTGCAAGTAAATTTTCAAATTCAAGAAGCGATGGCTGTGTTGGCCATCCTTGTATAGCAGCAATAAATCCTCGATATTCTGGCCTCAAACCATGAATAATTATTCTTTTTATCCTTGCTTCCCCAATAGGAGCTGATGGATCTAGCTCTGAAATTTCGCGACATATCAACTTCACCTTGTGGAAGTATTGGGCAATCGTCTTGTCACATTGCGCTATTGACAATAGCTCGTTCTCCAGAAGTTGCAATCTTGTATCATTCTTCTTTGAAAAAAGTGTAGCAAAGATATCTCACACTTCCTTTGGTGTTTTGGCATCTCGGATGTGCTCCAATATTTCTTCTTCAATTGTGATCTTTAAGGCAAACATTGCTTTACCTGCCTTAATCTTCCATTTTCGCAAAATGCTATTGGCGTCTTCTGTCGGCTGCGTAGCTTCACTACCACCAACAACCTCCCAAAGATCTTGACCTTGTAGGTAAGACTCCATGCATGTTGCCCACGTGTTGTAGTTTTTGTTGTTGAGCTTCTTGATACCTCCTACTACTTGAAGGTCCCCCATCACGTCGAAAAGCTTTGATTATACCAAACAAGTTTGATTAAAAAACTTGTAAAGCATAAAACTCCTCACAATCTAAGATAGCTCCACCAAGAATAATCCCTGATTAACCTGGCTCTGATACCAATTGTTGAAAATTGGACCAACAAACAAGTAAATAAATTACTTGTCTTACACTAACAATAACAACACTACAACACCTTTTTTGTGGATCACTCACAATTCTAAGACAAAGAAGAAAAATAAAACAACTTTGACTCACAAATTGATACTTGATTGATGAATGAAACTAAATACAAGGTAGAGTATTTATAGTACTCTTCATACAATCTGGACCGTTCAATTAAATTAAATCCTAGCCATTGAAATTCTAATTCTTATCCATGAAATAAGAAAAACACTCTTGACCACACATTTAATTTTATCTTTTACCAAGTCGTCATCTTTATCTATTAGAAAAATAAATAATTAAATAGAAAATCTTATCTATAACTCTTATCTTTTATTGGATAAGTTAAAACTTATTTGGGTTGGAGTTGATATTTAACAAAACTCTCAAATATAATGAGATTTGAATCTATCCCATCTCTTACCACCGCACCATAATCCGGGTAACTGTTCTTCTGATCTATATTGAACAATCCTTTGTATCTATCTATACATGGATGGATTCTAAGAATATGATAGAAAAAGATTTATTTTTTTATTTTCAAACTTAATGATTACAAAGATCATCTGTCTTGATGAGATTAACTGAATTCACATGATGCAAAAATTACTATTTATTATGACACACAACTATATCCTGCCTACTGTGTTGGTGTATCTATTTTGTTATAAAATCAGCAACTTTGTGCTGAAGAACTGGAATAGTACCTACAAGTCCGGCTGGTTAATGCCGGCCGCATTGTGACGACGGCTGAATCATTAGCTCCAGCCCTTAGAGCCGCCCATCCGGCTTCTAGGAACCTTGCGACTGCATCGCCGGTGTACTGGTTTGCCTGGGCCATGGTCATGCCTTTGCCGATGTCTGGGTAAGTGTTGAGGGCATGGTCTCCGTTGAGCTGAGATGCGAGTTGGATTAGCTCAAGCTGGAATTTCGAGAGGACTTTGTCTTCGATCCGTCCCGATGGTCGCAAGGGCTTCACCTTAGGGAGTGTTTCTGAATTTGAGAGATAAACATTAGCTGCAAAGTGAGACGAGTTCAGGTGTAATACATCTTTAGTCTACGATAGTCAGGTAAACCCAGCTTCATAAGTGGATGACCTACTTCAACAATACTGAACTCAAAACTGAACATAAAATTGGAAAAAAAAAAAAAGAAGCATGACAAATAAAATGAATACCTGGACAGTCCGTTCGGGGTGTCTTCCTCAGGTAGAAATAGCTCTCGAATGACCCAGCCCAAGCATCTCTCTTTGTAAGATAATTTGATTTCAGATTGAATAATTTCTTTACCGTGGCTGGAACAGAAGAATGCTCAAACTGTGAATCTTGCTTTGGTCCTTTAGGTTCATGGATTGCTGCAAGGGAACATGAATCACATTCAACATTTCAGATTGAGAAAATTGTGAGCTTTGGAAGAAGATGAGTAGGATGTACAAGTTTCTGAAAAAAAAACACTGCTAATAAAATGCTTCACACAAGCTCAAACAATGTTGCATTCTGTTCCAACAAATATCAATTCGATAAAGGGAACAAAGAACTCATCTTGAACTGATACTATTACAGATTCTCCACTTTTCAATGCACTTTGCATAACAAGCCTAACCAAAATTCCATTGCTTAGGGGATGAGAACTAATAAGCAGCTTGAGGAGCGATGTTGGCTTGCTGAACATTGAAAAGATCCTCAACCTTTTTATCGGCCATAACATCTGCTTGATTAAGCTCTGTAACTAGCCAAATTTTGTGGGTAGACTATAGATTTTGTATACCAGAAGAATCAAAATCACTGAACCTTCAAGAATATTTGTTATTTCATACAATATGTTGTACTTGCCGGCAAAATAATGTAGTCTAGTAGGGCCACATAAATGTCACTATGCTTATAAGACCTTGATTAAGTCCCACATTGGATTCAGTCACCGTTTTGATGTATCAACTAATAAGAACTAGATAATTGTACCACCATTAACATAGACTTCACATTTTGGACATGTTTCTTTATAGGACCTACCAAGCTTGGCAAAATCATCCAACCACAAAGAGGCTGTGTTGGTTGAACAACCACAGGCCTCAACTATTAATGACTAGGAATGTTATTAAGATGAATTAGAATGGGACCTTTATATGAAGATGATAAACCCTACCCATGGTTTTGACAGAGGTAAGCAAGGACACTGGAGTTTTATTTCCTCTCATCCCTCAATGAAAATAGACTGAAGTGAAGAAATCATTATGCCACAATTCAGTTTCCATATTGGAGATTGTTGATTGGTTCTGAGATACTACATGTTCATGTCGCCTAGATACATCTACTACCTTAGCTTAAGCATTTTGGACTAGAGATATAGACCAATCAAGTGTCAATCATTCCTTGGTCCATGTTTAAACCAAACAGCAGCGGAAGCATTCATCTTATTTTATCTCCCTTCAGTTGTCAAAACTTCACATCATATAGGTTGCAGAAAATGTTTACCCAAAACCGTGCCAATTCATCTGATTGAATAGGAAGTTTATAAGTAAGACCAAATTACAGTTATAGAATATCATTTCTTCACTTTATAGCATTAGTGATCTCTAAATCACCTGAAGAATTACAAAAATAAAATAAAAAATAAGCATAATGTTTTGACAATCTAGCAAGGAAGCAATCACGAGATAACTGATGAACTTGCCACATGCAAGGGCTTTATGCTTGATCAATATCATTTAAATTATGCATAACTGATGCACTAATATGAGCTACTTGTTACATAGTATTGTAACTCAAGAAAATCAAAGTTGAGTGGCACCAAAGTGGTTAATTAGAAAGAATTACAAGAAACAAAAGGTTCTTCAGACATCACTTAGTAGTCATATATTCATGTTTTGTGATTACACACTTGCCTATATAGAAAAATTGAGTTTCCTAAGCAAACATGTGAATACTAACAAGATCTAGATGGATAGCAGGTAGTATCTAGACTTTTTTAACCCCCAAGAACATGCTGGAAATATGAAAATGCTAATGCTTGAATGTGAGTATGCTTAGAGCTATCATTTTCTTCATGGGATAATTTAATGCTTTTCTTGGTGGCTAATGGGTCAAATGTGTTTGAAGTATGCTAAGTCTGTAGGTTGCAACTTGTGATCTTTTAGCAACTCGTTTAGACATCCGAAAATACATAGCATTCATCTCGCTTCCCTTGTCGCCTCTCAGAAAGTTTATTTACTCTGATTCTGATGTTTGGTGCTCAAATGCTGGGGAAAAAAAAGTCTTCCTCTAAGAGTTCATTAGACACACGAACGATGTTCACAATTGTGTTTGAGGTGAATGAGACAATGCTCAATCAGCACTACAGCAAGGATGTCTGAACGATGTTCACAATTGTGTTTGAGGCGAATGAGACAATGCTCAATCAGCACTACAGCAAGGATCCATCTCGGTAGAGCGATTTCAGGTTCTTGTTTTCTCATCTATCTCAAGTTTCAAAACTACTTAGTTTCATCAGTTTTTTTTTTTTATCTTAAAATCATATCCACAGATTATTCATTTTGTATTTGGAATCATGAAACGAGATATGGTCAGTATAGATATCACGATCAAGTAATAAAAAATCTTGAAGGCCACCTTACCTGTTCGTTTGTTGATCCACGGTGAGACGAGGATGGTAGGAACTCTGATTCCCAACCTGCCAAATTTAAAGTAGAACGGGTCAGGGCCAATGATGCCGTCCGGGTTAGGCACTCCCGTGGCAGGGGTAGACACATGGTCGTAGAATCCGCCATGCTTATCGTAGGTGATGAGCAGGGCCGTCTCATTCCACTGCGGGCTCGCCCGGAGAGCCTCATAGACCTCTTTCACGAGCCGTTGCCCTCTGACTACGTCATGGGAAGGGTGGTCGTCAATGGCTGGTGACATCTTGGTATCGAAATAGTGCTGCTCGATAACGACGTAGTTGGGCAGCCGGCCGAACATCGCGTGCTGCTTGAAGGCGAGCTTGAATCTGTGAAACTTGACGAGATGCTTGAGCTTTCGCAGGCTCTTGAAGAAGAACACAGATGGGATGCTCTGGTAGTAGACGCCGAAGCTGAGGCCCTCATCGTCGAGGGAATCGAAGATGGTCTTCTGAGGGAATCCCTGGACGAGGTCGCGGCGGACGTTACTGAAGGCGCCGTGCGAGGTGGCAGAGTGGACGAAGAAGCGGTTGGGCTGGGAGGAGGCCGGCACGGAGGCAAACCACCGGTCGAACACCGCGAACTCCTCGGAGAGGGCGGCGTAGACGGGGACGTCCTCGGGGGTAAACCCGCGCATGAGGGTGGAGGCCATGCCATCGTCCATGCTCTGGGCTTGCTGGGCGAATCCGACCATGGGGGCGGGCACAGAGGAAGTGTCCTCGGAGCCGAACATCTGCTCGCCGATGGCCTGGAAGGAGTGTCCAGGATGGGAGTCAACGTGGGAGGCTTCGAAGACCTCGGAGGCGTTGAGGCGATTGGACTCGCGGCCGCCCTTGGCACGGATCCAGCCGAGCATGTGATCGAACGACCGGCTCTCCATCACGAGGATCACTAGGGTTTTGATTGGTCCCTTGATCTCGTGCTTCTTCTTCTTCTTCTTGATCGTTCGTCCGGCGTCCAGACAATGGGCGGAGGCCACCAGGGAGAGCAAGAAGAAAGCGGCGATGAGGCGGCGACGCCGCCCAATGCGTCGATCCTCCGGATCCATGTCGATGCCGGACAGAGGAGGAGGACGGCGATGCTCCTCCTCCTGGTCTGGCCTGAAAGGGGCGATGTTGGTGGGTACGGGGTTTTAGTTAAAGAGGTGGGAAGGTGGAGTTTGACACGGAAGCAAGGCGAGAAGGCAAAGGGCCGTTTTCATATAATTAAATACTTAAGAATAATAAGAAGTCAATAACAAACTATCTAGGGAGGTGGACCGATAGCAACTTACCTATGCGAACAGCCCAAAAAATATTTAAAATAATAATAATAAAATTGATTTACAATCTAATTATTTTATAAGGAGTAAAATATAATTAATAATTAGATCTTTTGTTAATATATTATTTTCGTTACTGCATAAAAATAACTATGGATAGCATATAATAAATATTATTATATATAGTGTATACTTACCTAATATATATATATATAATATTATGTTCGAACAAGAATTCATTGTACATTCCAAAATTGATTGGGTGATTTGAAGTGTTAACTACTTCGATTAATAAAAAAGATGATTTCTGCTGATGTGACCCCACACCAAATCTGGCCTACCTACCAAAATATCGGCATTGCTATTGGACTATAGACATAGCCTACTTTCTAAACGCCGAAATCAGCCACCGAATGTCGGATCCAATTATCCCTTCTTATGTGTTTAGTGATTAACGTATAAAGTGTTATCATAATGAGATTTAAGATTTGAATTATGATAAAATTAAGATAATATCTTTTTTATGTATTAGTCATTATTCTAAAAGTTAGTAGCTTCCTGTAATTTACTTTCTCCGTATTGGTCTTGAACCGGATTGGCAAGGGCACTGGGACGAGCGTATTCATCTTTTTGTCACCAATTGTGTGACAGTTGCTCCCTTCAAAAAATAATTAAGAAATGCAAAATTTAATGTGGAGTAGGAGATTCTTGATTCTCTAAATACTTCGTAATTTATTTTAACAGTTATTAGAAAATTTTTATAGAATCACATCTAATATAGATTATGATAGACCGACCTATGGAATGAAGTTAAAGTTATGATCGAGAAAAATAGAAGAGGTCTATAGCTAGATGAATATATGATTAAGAGGATAATGGACGACCAAATCAAAGATTTTCTACATGCGCTCGGTCAGGCGAAGCCCGGCCTAGCGTAAAGGGACTTAGCCTTATACAATTTTTAGTATATTAGTAGCCGAGTGAACGCCGAACGAGCGCCAATGTGCTTATATGCGCTCGGCTGGACGAAGCCCGACTGAGCGTAAAGGTGCTTAGCTTTATAGAGCTTTTTAGTATATCATCAGCCGAGTGAAGGCTGAACAAGCACCAATGTGCTTATATGAGCTCGACTGGACAAAGCCTGACCAAGCTTAAAGGCATTTAGCCTTATAGAGCGTTTAGTATATTACCGGCCGAGCGAATGCCGAGCGAGTACCAATGTGTTTATATGCGATCGGTCGAACAAAACTCCACCAAGCATAAAGGTATTTAGTCTCATACAGTTTTTAGTATATTACCGATCGAATGAAGGTTGAGCGAGCACTAATATGCTAATATGCGCTCAATCGGATGAAGCTCAACTGAACGTAAAGAAACTTAGTTTTATACGGCTTTTAGTATATTACTGGTCGAGTAAGGCTGAGCGAGCACCAATGTTCTTATATGCGGCCGGTCGGATAAAGCTTGACTGAACCAAAAGACACTTAGCCTTATACAACTTTTAGTATATTACTGGTCCAGTGAAGGCCGAGCGAGCATTGATGTGCTTATATACGCTTGGTCGGACAGAATCCGATCGAACGTAAAAGTGCTCAGCTTTATAAAGCTTATAGTACATTCTCGGCCGAAACATGCTTAACAAAGGGTATTCTCATTATATATGCAACCGACTTGAATGACCGGCCGAGACATGCTTAACAGAAGGTATTCTCAATATATATACGATTGGCTTAAATGACCCGCCGAGACATGCTTAACAGAAGATATTCTCAATATATATGTGACTGACTTGAATGACCGGTCGAGACATGCTTAACAGAAAGTATTCTCAATATATATGTGACTGACTTGAATGACCGGTCGAGACATGCTTAACAGAAAGTATTCTCAATATATATGTGACTGGCTTGAATGACCGGCCGAGACATGCTTAATAGAAGATATTCTCAATATATATACGACCGACTTGAACGATCGGCAGAAACATATTTAACAGAAGATAACACACAAGTAGGACAACTTGACAAATTTGGCAGGAAATATTTTCTAGAAGCTTCTTTAGTTATAGTGACGTGTTCCTATACATAATTCATCAGGAATATGAGTCACAAACAATAAAAGAGGTATATCTAAGGTTAAAAAAGATTCCTTAAAGGATTATTGTATGAAGCCTAAAGTATGACTTCATCTTCTAACAAACTCTAACAAACAGGGGACCACCTCATAACTACGGAGGTTATATGAGGTAGTATAAAAAGAGGAATCCTCTCTATTGGCAAGGTACGCAAATTCTAGTATCCAAAACTCTGTTTCTAAGTACTTTAATTATTGTACTTATTCTTCGACTTCTTCTTCTGCCACCTTCAAGAGAGGAACTGACTTGAGCATCGAAGGACCTAGCCAGGGATCCCCACCCAGTTCTAGATCACTAACGCTTTGTTGGCTCGTCTCACTGTGCGTACGATTGTTGAGGAGCTCTTCTAAATCTTTAGGAGTTCATCTTCATTAGAACTACCGTTCACCGAAGTCAGCGCACCACCTCGCAGATTTCAGATATGATCAAATTTGGCACCGTCTGTGGGAATCTTCACCTGGATCTAAAGCTATGAGATGGAAGAGAGGCTATCTTGGTGTCCTTAGAGTGTAAATTAGAGACTTTAGTAGCCAATTCTAAAGCATGAGCATCCTTCAGCACTTGCAACTAAGATGATAATTGAACATTCTCTGTAGTAAACTTATCTAGTTTTGATGTCAGCTCAGTGCGAAGATTGATCTCTGATTGAACTTGAGATTCAACATTTTATGTAGAAGTTCTCCATTGGCTTAGGTTTTTAGATTTAGCCTCAAGTAGTTTGCGAGTCTCTTGTAACTGTGCAGACAACTCAGATTTCTCTTTAGAAGCTTGAGAAGAAAATGTTTCAGGGGCTTATTGCCTCAACGTATCATTCTTTCTAGCCAGGTCATATAGTTGGTGGACCACACTCATATTAGTGACCCAACGCTATAGAGTGAAAAGTTATTAGTAAAAGACATTAATGAGGAAATAACTGAGTGAAGAATATCTTACCTTAGTTTCTTCAAAAGAGAATTTATCTGCCAACTCAACGGAAGTGAGCTTCTCAAGCTGTTGGTGAGTCTCTACCCAAACTGTTGTTAAAGAACCTTCCAATAATATTGGAAGGGTAGAAGAAGGTATGGATAAGGATGATAAAGAAGTATGAAGTGAGGGTGGAGAGAAGAAGAGAAAAGGAGGATCCTGAGTCTCTTGGAAAGGTAATGGGATTTGTTCTGGAAAGGTTATAACAAACCCAGGATCCGGACTAGACCCTAAGTCGGGAGGTCCTCCTGAGGTGGGATAGACGGTGAGGCAAGAATAGGATATAAGGATGATAAGGTGAGTTAAGGAGAAGTAGTTTGAACATCTCCTTGGGCTACATCTTCAGGAATAGAAATGACACGTCTTTTGGGAAGAGGTGTCAGGGTCAGTCTACGCCTCAGACGCTTCCTTTTAGGAGTAGCTTCTTGCACTTGTTTTTGCATTTCCATAGGAGTAATTTCCGGTAATATGGGGGAATCTGAAGATGTTTCCCCCAGAATGGTTTGTGAGCTGGAGGCAATTGCCTGTTGGATGGAGGGTTCAGGCAAAGGAGCAGTAGAAGGTTGATCTCGCTCGGCATTAAATTTGACATTAAGTTCTTGTTCCTTGGCCAAGAGCGCCCCCTCTTCTAGGTGGATTTCTTTGTCGACCAAGGTTTCAAACAACACTACAACAAACAAAGGATATTTTAGTTAGTAAAAAAGTAATGGTGAAGATATTATAACTTACCAAAGGAGCATCGCAATTTCTTTTGAACAGGGCTTAAGCCAAAAAGGTATAGAAGGTCTCTACGTATCCAATTGTGAATGTAAAAACGATGACCAAGTAATCTAGTGGAATAATGGTGAAGGTTGGTTGTCGATGAAGTTATTTTATATTAGGAAGAGGGGGAAAGAAGATCACCATGCTGTAGACCATGCGACGGGTTTAGGTAATCTTATGAAGAAGAAGCGTGACTTCCAACCCTTATTGGATGAAGACATTTCTTCAAAGAACATCATCTTCGGACAAGATTGGAAAATAATACTCCAAGCTCCGATTTTTAGGGTAAGAGAACATGAAGAAATTTTGAGGAGTATGAGGAATACTGAAGAGGCGAAATAACATGTATAGCCCACATAGATATTGGAAAGTATTTGGGACAAACTATTGTAAAGGAATACCAAATTACTGACTTATCTCTGCTAAGAATGAGGGAATAGGGAAGCGTAAACCTGCCACTAATTGATCCTTGAACAAGGTAATATAGTTATCAAGAGGGAGATGGGGATAAACATCAAGATGCGGGACCTTGATACGATACTCCTTAGGGATTTCATACTGAGAACAAATGGAAGTTCGATCGGCGGTACTAAAGGATGAATGAGTCTGAGCGTACCAAGGAACCAGTGATTCCTCAGCCAAGGCGAAAAACAAAAACACTTAAGGGATACTCACTAAGTCCTTAAAGAAAGGAGGTAGTAGAAGAAGATCAGGGAAGATAAAGAAACACTGGGTATTGGAAAGAGTCAAAAAAGAGAATCGCCAAAAAGTGAGTTGAGGAAGACAAATGGTAAAGAAATAAAAAAGATTTAGGGTTTTAGGGTGGTAAACTAGTAAGGATCGTCGTTAAATTAGAACGGTTCGTGAAAGGAGAGTCGTTGATCTGTTAAGAAGAATATGTGATAGAACATTGACAAAGAAGCATGTTAAAGGTTGCATCAAGAAATAAGAGAAAATGCTACGTGAGTTTCACCCATAAAGAGGCATTTATGATGGACAGGACAAACCAAATCATAGGCTGAGATGTCATATCTTCGAGCGCCTCTAATATTCTCTTTCCGTTGAAGGACCAATTACCAACGAAATAATTTTGAAAAATCGCTCGACTCTCAAGGCATAGTTAAGAGAGAAGAGAAAAGAAAACATAAACCAATGACTTAGACCAGTAGAGCAAACAAATAAAATTGAGACTTGTGTCTAGTCAGTCGGTTATACCTCCTTTGACTAGACTTGAAGGGAGACTAGTGATATGGGTTATGATAGGCCAGCCTGTTGAATGAAGTAGAAGTCATGGTCGAGAAAGATAGGAGAGGTCTACACCTGCGTGAATATATGATTAAGAGGATAATGAACGACCAAATAAAAAGCTTTCTGTAGACGCTCGGTCAGGCAAAGCCCGACCGAGCATAAAGGGACTTAGCTTTATACAACTTTAGTATATTACTGGCCGAGTGAAGGTCGAGCGAGCACCAATGTATTTATATGTGCTCGGCCAGATGAAGCCCGACCGAGCGTAAAGATACTTAGTCTCATACAATTTTTAGTATATTACTGACTGAGTGAAGGTTGAGCGAGCACTAATGTGTTTATATGCGCTCGGCCGGATGAAGCCTGACCGAGCATAAGGGTACTTAGCCTTATAGAGTTTTTTATTATATTACCGGCAAAACGAAGGCTGAGCGAGCACCAATGTGCTTATATGCACTCGACCGGGCAAGGCCTGATCGAGCTTAAAGGCATTTAGCCTTATAGAGCCTTTAGTATATTACCAGCCGAGCGAGTACTAATGTACTTATATGCGCTCAGTCGGACAAAGTCTAACCAAGCGTAAAAGTATTTAGTCTTATACATTTTTTAGTATATTACCAATCGAATGAAGGCCGAGCGAGCACCAATATACTTATATGCGCTCGATCGGATGAAGCCCGATCGAACGTAAAGATACTTAGTTTTATACATCTTTTAGTATATTACCAATCAAGTAAAGGCTGAGCGAGCACCAATGTACTTATATGCACCTGGTCGGATAAAGTCCGACTGAATGAAAAGACACTTAGCCTTATACAGCTTTTAATATATTACTGGTCGAGTGAAGGCCGAGCGAGCATCGATGTGCTTATATGCGCTTGGCTAGACAGAGCCCAACCGAGCGTAAAAGTGCTCGACCTTATAAAGCTTATAGTATATTCTCGGCCGAAACATGCTTAATAGAGGATATTCTCATTATATATGCAACCGACTTGATCAATGACCGGTCGAGACATGTTTAACAGAAGATATTCTCAATATATATGCGACTGACTTGAATTGCCGCTCGAGACATGCTTAACAGATATTATTCTCAATATATATGCGACTGACTTAAATGACCGGCTGAGACACGCTTAACAGAAGGTATTCTTAATATATATGCGATCGACTTGAATGACCGACTGAGACATGCTTAACTAAAGATATTCTCAATATATATATACAACCGATTTGAACGACCGACGAAAACATGTTTAACAGAAGATAGCACACAAGTAAGATAACTTGGTAAATTTAACGGGAAATATTCTTTAGAAGCTTCTTTAGTTATAGTGACGTGTTCCTATGCATATTTCATCAAAAATATGAGTCACAAATGATAAAAAAGGTACATTTAAAATATAAAAAAGATCATTACCTTTACAATTAGTCTATTCAAGATCGAGTACCTTTACAATTAATCTATTCAAAAACTCACCCATCAAAATTTGATCCAATGACAAGCAGTTTAATTCTCTTGGTAAATAACAATTAGTCTATTCAAAAACTAGTCACACATCAAAATTTGATACAATGATAAGCAGTTTAATTCTCTTGATAAATAAACATTTTGATACAATGATAAACAGTTTAATTCTCTTGGTAAATAACAATTAGTCTATTCAGAAACTCATCCATCAAAATTTGATACAATGATAAACAGTTTAATACTCTTGGTAAATAAACATATATAGCGCTCGAATCTTGTAATAATCAACTATCCTATTTGATACATTTGTACTTCTAAATTTTTTCGATAGTCAATAAAAAAATTACTGTGAGACATAACTAACCATTTCTTAGTGAATGAAGGATATAATTATAATAAAAAAATAATTATAAACGTCCCTCACACTCCGTCTTCAAATTAAATAAAGAAAAATAAATTAAACAGTCAACTATTAAACTTATAGAGGATGAAAGAGATTTTTTTTCCCTTGTCGAAAATTAATCCCTCATCATATTGTAGTAAAACTGACAACTTGTAATGAACTGGGAATCGTGGAGACAAAGGAAGGATATAAAAACTTAGATACCTGCGCTTTAAAAAAAACAAAACATCTCAACGTCATGTTACCTTACAGAAAGATCATCAAAGTAACATTACAGAAATAATGAAACACTTTTCACTTTAGCATCTTAATTTTTTTTCCCATCAATAAAGAAGATATTAGTTAAAGAGCACCGACAAGCTTAGACAATTGACTTATATGTCAATGCGTTAAAAAAAAATAGAATAATGCATTGAAACGATCAATCAAATCCATTTTTTTTTTCAAAAAAATTGACTTCCTTTGGAGTTCCACAATGCATGACATATCGGCTTACAAAAAGTCGTACGTATTAACACAACCAGAAGCAGATGTGCGACCCAACTCTTCCTTTACAAGAAACCGTAACGGTGAGATTTAAAAAATGGGGGACAGGAAACCAAAGATACACTGATTTACAACTCAATTACTAGATGAATATTTCTCGATAAAAAAAAAAAAAGAAAAAGAGTAGATGTTTGACAGAACAACACCCCATTGATATCAACCATGTGGCCGAGAGCCTGTGAGTCAAGAAATGAATTTGTTGTGCAAAAATGTAGCTCATGTCCATTTCAAATTGAAAAAATGAGATTGCCTCTCAAAGACCAGTAAAACGTCCATCTATGATTTGTTCTTAGGTGCTTATCCGTGAGTACTTGAGCTCGGGTTATATAAGTTGTGTCTATAAATGTTTGCATCATATTTGTTGGGATAGGGATGGCATCTTTCACTTCAAAATCCGAACTCAAAATTAGTCTTCTTCACCTTCTGAATCTGCAATTAGAATTAGATGGATATCAGTATTTTGCTCGAGAATGTAAAAAAGTGCAAAATTTTACAAACATGCTGGCATATAATATGTTAGATGGAATGTGTCACACACACACACACACACACACACATATAATTTTTTCCATGGGAGAGGTGAACACCACAGACAACAGGAAAGGATGAAGCAGTTGAAGGCACACATGAGGCTAATGACCTCTAAGAGGAACACAGCATTGGTGGAGAGACTGATAGCCATGATATGTGGACACAGGTGGGCATAGGATTCAAAGATGGCGATGGTGGTTATTGACTTATTAAGCTAGACGGGCATGAGGAGGCTGATGAGAACGTGGCCGAGGCTAGTGAAAATGAATATGGTGCTTAGGTTGAGGTGGTTGATAGAGCTAATTCCACCTACAGGGAAGGTTTCCCACTATCACTCACTTTATCCTCTCTCTTTCACTAAATTCTATAGAATATGCAACAGTTTAAAATTTTACAAATGGCAAATACTTACCAGAGCGAATGTCCTCTCCAACTTTTCCTCTATTGCCAAGCTGTTTTAATATCATTACAAATATAAGTTTCCACCAGTAGATGTGAAAGACAAGCAGGGTAAGAAGCATCATGTTGAATATGTAATATAGCATTGTCGGGAAATTGTCCATCCATGACAAGGCTTTGATACTATCGTAGCTGAAAATGCAACTGCTACTTCATTAGCACAATGACAAAGTAGATCTTTTAATCACTCAAAAAAAAATTGATGGCGAGATGGACCTGGAGGACTTGATGATCCAGAAGGGAAAGTATACCAATCGCAGTAACAACCATGATATTGCAAAAAAACCAAAACACACACTAGCTGCCAACTCCTTTTCTGAATATTTGAACAACTTGGCTGCTTCTAAAAAAACATCACTAGCATCATGAAGGGCAAGAATTATAGTCCCAATACGGAAAAACCTGCATGATCAAATATGACATCAAGACAGAAAATAATGATTGAAATGTGAATTATCAAATTTCTAAGAAACAACTCACAGTGATATGATTGTATTGGCATAGTTCTTTTTTTTGTTATGATTAGTGATAATCATGACCATATCAAATTTCTAAGAAACAGGATTACATCAAATTACGAATTTCCATACTCATTTGTTATGATTATGGCATGATCATGACCAAAAGGAAATATTTAACCGTAGCAATTCAAAATCTCCTAGTCATGAATCAAGGAGATAGCACAAAGGTAAGAGCAACAAAGTAGAATCTTCATGTGACAACGAATTTTTTTTTAAAAAAAACTAATTTGGTGTTTTGCATTCTCTCCTCTCAGAGTCATTTCAAACTGTTATTCTATTTCTCCACACATTTAGTGGAGTCAATTGGTAGAAAATTACTCTCTTTCTATCAACATTTTTGATAAAAAATTTAATCCCTTTTTCAATCCTAGGTGCAATGTTCCCTTGTCTACTCGTATAGTAAAATTTTATCCCTCTCAATTATTGTGTTTATAGTGTGATAAAAGCCTAATTACTTACAAACAAAACTTCAAAAAACATATGCAAGTAGTATAGTTTCAATTCATTGCATAGAGCATATGCAGTATGAGAGAACATATATGGTCATTAATATTATAAAAATATTAATATCGGAAAAAAGATTACAATATATAATAAAGTATATTAATTAACAAGTTTAATGCTTATTCCATTTTAAAAAATATATATGTTAGTCATACAATGAGAATACATTAAGATATCTAATCAATATTAATTAACAATATAAATTAGATCATATACACAAGTTACATATACTATCACTTGCAAACAAGAAAAAAAAAATCAGTTAACATTTACAAGCTATCCACATCAAAAACTTAGGATTTTATATCAATTTGGTTTAGTCTAACCTGCTTCAAATGAACCACACATGGCATATGCAGGTCTAGTAGGCACCCTACCGCCTAAAGGGGAACACATACCCAAAATATGCTGACAGTCCCCTTCCAAATATATTTAAACAGCAGCATAGACTGCTTTTTAAACCTTGCTTACAAATCAGGCTCCCGGATTGAAAAAAAAAAAACTGTTTCTGGGTCATGCTTTGTCTAATGGTTGGTTGGTTGCCAAAATATTTGATCACTAGAGAAGATTCCTTGCTCATCTCTATTATCTTTCCTTCTTGTGAAATTTGCAAGTTAATATATGTCTACCAAAGATTGACTCCTTTTAATCTCTTTATACTAGGAATTAAATATACTCAAGTATAAACACAGAATAACAAATTCAGAAACTACTAAATCAACACCTACAGAGAATTTAAAACAGTCTTGAATATCAAAGGAATAACAAACTCAGTTAATCTTATAAATGATACCTGGTAATATATGAAAATCCAATCAAAATTGAAGTTACTATGTGATGAGACATCATTATTGAGAAATCTTTTCTGCGAGTTTCCCATGCAATGAGAGCAACAATGCTGTAAACGTAAAATCCACATTGACACATGTAGAATAACATCACAGAAGACCTAATAAAAGGAAGAAAGTCAGAAAAGTAGAAAATTTGAGAATTATGAATGACAAACTGTCAGATTAGCTTATATTCTAAGTACAAGTAATCAAGGACTAGTAGAACTAAAGACACTACTACAGCAGCTCCATTGCTCCTCAAGAGGATGTTTGTGAGACAAAATAGAGGTCTGACTAGGCATGTCTCAGGAAAAGCTTTTCCTATTAGTTTGCTACTGATTAAACATTTGAAGTATCCAAAGGAATAGCAAGTTCAGGTGAATAAAAGGAAAGTTATGCATCCCATAAAGAAATGCACTGTGATGGATGCCAAGTTTTTGAATAAACCCCAAGTGAAAACTTTCTTTCAAGTGTATATGATATATCTAATGGGCACATTGAAGAGTAATAATATGAGACAAGTTGAAAAAGAAAAAGAACCATGCATCTTTTTTCTCATTTCCCATTCCATCATTACATATAAAGAGGTGAGTGGGTTCAGTTACTTTTGGAGACCACTTGAAACATAAAATGAATAGTATCAATGTGAAACCAGTTGAAATTCAGGAAACCTTCCTTTTTTCCATTTCCAATTCCATGATTAGATCATTTTGTCACTTATATAAACCCAGACAGGTTAAGTTTTTGGGAGAGAACACAGATATATTCATTTTCATGCATGAACAATGATGATAGAGGATGAATTCTGTGTCATTTGCATCTTTTCTATATGTTGGAAGGAGCCTATTGCTGAGATGCTATAGCTGTAAAGGTCATTAGTGTTAATAGCAACAACTTCTTAGATGCACATTTGCACATATTGCAGTTTGCAAATGGCTAAAACATAAAACTGTGTAGGCAACTGAGTCCTATGAGATTGATAATTTCATAATTAAGTTGGGATCTAATTATTCTATTCATTGGTAGTTGGTGAGACTGTCTAAACTAGTACTTTGACAACTAGCTAGAGATAAACTGCTATCTCAAGAGTGTCACATATCTAGAGGAACTTTCACCGAGTTTAAAAAAAAACTTAAGTCAAGATGCAGCAGAAGGTCACTTGCGGATGTAAAGAGGACATCTAACCATCATTAGTAACAAAATTCAAGGGTAGCACACAAAATCAGCTTAAATTAACGAAGCAAAGGAAAGTCAGATTCCTTTTACTCACTTCAGTTCTTGTTTTGGCCACCCTTCGAAGTATTGCTTGGTGTCCAATGACCAAGGTTCATGCTTGATGATAGAAAGGACCCATATTTCAACAGAAGCATAGTATGTCAGCTTCCACATCGACTCAGTACACTTTAAAATTTTTGACCATTTAGCAGCACCAGTCCTCATAAGAGCAGTTTTATAACCTAACAATCTCATAGCGCAAGGCTGAAAAGCAAAGCATGACAATCGTTATCATGACAGCAATTCAAATTATACATAAAAAACTTGTTATTTTCAGAAATGTCAGAAAAATTGTGATAAGTGATGACTAATGATTAACCAAACTAATGTCTACCTATGGAAGAGAAGCATATATATTTTGATCTACCAAAGACAATAATGTCCAATTAAGTATTTTAACTCTTTAAAACTAAAGATTGCAGAAATTTTCTATTTTGTTTAATAAACTGCAAATTCATGATTTATCATTCAAGAAGTGAATTATCCTCAGTGTACCTCACTAATCATAGTGTCACAGAAACACAACATGTCTAGACCAAGATCATATCGGAAAATGGAAATGTAAGCCTTTTCAATGGATTAGAAGTTTGCAGTAAAGGAACAAGGTGCATCAAAATAACAAAACTAATAGAATGCACTGCAGCTGAATAAGGAACTGTTCAATAGAAATAGGGAAAAAAAAAGATAGATTCCTATGTCATATTTGATGAAGTTTCCCATGTGACAGAAGTTTTGGAGGTCGATTGATGTAATATCATCGTTTTATTGGGCAAATGAATGTGGGAGCCTATGGAAACAACAAAATATAAACCAGTGTATTCATTAATTCTATGTGCTTCCTACTATGAGGATTAATTACAAAAAAGATACAAAGATTTCGTGAAAAACTCAAAGATGAAAACAGAACAAGGAAGTGAAAGATGTAAATTAACTACTTCAAGAAGAATATGTCTCACATACCTACAATGTGACTCAGTGTATCATGAAAAACTAGCTTGTTCTGTGTCTTGAATTGGTATTGACTCTACACCTGACCCTATCAACCGCTCTACTGGTCTTATCAGAAGTTTTGCAATCCAACCTGACCATTGATTCATCTGACTTGGTTTACTATTCTACCAATCCGACCTCACATGATTTACAACTCTGCTGACCAGATCCTACATCATTTGCAGCTCTGCCAACTTGACCTGATCTAAACATTCCAACAAGCAAGTTTGTCTTTGGTCTCAGCTAGTCCAAAGTTTAGTTCAATCATCTCACCAGTTAAATAGTTCAAACATACCACAGCAAGATCATCCATCAGTAGAAGATATACCATAATACCGAATGTTTTTCCACGGTCAGCTATTGATCATCTTCTATATAAAGAAAACTAACAGAAATCTTCTACGGACAGAGAAAACAAACAACAAGAGCTTCAAGCGTTTTAATTTTTTATGTTTCGTCACAGGAACGAATCCGGTTAGTCTCTGATAAAAAGAAAAGTAAAGGAAAAGATTGGCTAATGTTCCACGGAATCATTATCGAGCGCTAAAGCGATAAGATACTTTATATACATAAGAACTGCGCTTCTGGTCTTTCTCTCTTGTATTCAAACAAGAACAGGTGGTAAAATGCGGTAAACACAATCTTTATCATGCTCATTATTCAATATGGATCTCACTTTTTGGCAGGTAACGAAGGAAATCCTATTCAACAAACAAGGAAAGAGAGATCAGAACCTTGTAAACGAAGCGGTCAAGCAAGAAACGGGCAAGGAAGGACCCCAAGGCGAAACATAACACGAGAATGAAATTTCCCGGGTGCGGGTAGCCTTCTTCGGAGCCCCAGATCAGCCCCATTTACGCCGAATGAGTCCCCCGCAGCGGTCGCTACTCCGGGAGGTAATCAGCAACAAATCCGGCGAAGCAGCCGAACCACGAGATACTGTAGGATTTCTAGGCCGCTGCCACCCGTCGGCGCCGGACACGGAAGGCCGGGATCAAGAAGCAGAGTGACTGGGCAGGGAGGAGAATGAGTGATCTACGAACTCGGGAATGTGAGAATGTCTCAAGATTTGCCCTATTTATTATTGGTAATGTTATTAATTCAAATTTTTTGCACCCGATAGAATTTTATGATTGACAATATTACGTGAAACATTTCATATCGCCCCATTATTTAATACCATTTTTCAAAACACGCCCTAGATTCGCTCCCAAGTAAGCGGGCCGGGCCATGAATATTTCACTTGCCTTCTAAACGGGCCGTTAAAAATTCTACAAGACACCATCTGATCCGCTCCACGGCTTCCCCTTTCACTAGCTGCCTCTAGATGGCGTCGCTCTCCCTTGGAATGGCGATGGGAGCCGCTCCCATCGCCGTGGCCGCCTCCCGCCTCTCCTTCTCTCAAACTGAGACACTCGCCGGTAGCTCATCCTGCCTCTCAGTCTCTCCCCACACGGTCTCTGCGACCCTCTCCACAGCGCTCCCTGTTCCTCCTCCCCTCTACAGTTAAGATCGACCAATCTGCTTGCTTTTCTATTTTGTTTGATTACCTTATCCATATTGAAGCGATCGCTGTCTTGTTTAGTATACTGTGGCAGAGGAGACAAGAAGACTGCGAAGGGGAAGCGGTTCAAGCACTCCTTCGGAAACGTAACCAACTTCTCACTTCTTGTCTCCTCCTATTCCTCTTTCCCGCCGCAAGTATTCATCTCTTGGTTGTGTTTGTTGATCAGGCGCGTCCTCGGGACAAGAACAAGGGCAGAGGCCCCCCTCGGGCTCCGCTGCCGCCTTCGCCTCCCAAGAAGGACAAGTTCGACGACGGGGAGATTGTCAGAATTGAAATCGATGAGTCCCTCTTCTCCTAAGATATATCCTTTTGTTGTGAAACCCGATTTTTGTGCTTGCTTAGGCGAAACCGTGATTGTTTATTAAAAGCTCAGATTTTGATGCGAGCAACAGTGCGATTCCTTTTGCATCTTTGATAACATTTGGTCCTGATGAAAGCAAGGTTAGGATTATGATTGTGCAGAGCAATTGCATGAACTATTTTCTGAGTTAATGCTATTTGTGTGGCCTCCTAATCTTTAAGCTTTTTTTTTTCTCTCGAAACGAATCAACAATTTGCTCTAGGAGACAATGTCGAATCCCCAACTTTTGCAGGATATGCTGCTAGTTGGCCCTGTGATCTTTTGCTTGCTTCATTAGCTGCTTTCGTTTTCCCTCATGTTGTAGCACATAATAGTGTGTGTTTAAGCTGATTGAACTGGAAACATAATGTCAGGGAAATGAGTAGTGTCCTTGGAAGCTTTATCATTTATCATTATCAGTGTCACATCTATTCATATAAGAGAATGATCCATTGACATATTAAGTTGAACCTACTAGCCCAAAATGTTTAAGTGGCTATGTGCGACTCGGTAGTAGTTTAATAATCTAGGCTTATATATTCCTTTGTAATTTGTAAACTCTCCATGTGAGACTAAATTACACTGTCGCAGCCTTTTCCAATCTAAAGTTTGATGTTCCCACCCTAGACCCACTCTCTTAACTTTTAGCATCATTGTTATTTAGTGCTATGTGAGATCCAATAATGGTTTCATTACGCAAAGAACCTCTTTCCAAAACACTTATAGTGTCTTGGATTAGGTCGTCTTGGCTACCAAAATCTCAAATTCTGTCAGTTAATGTGCAAATGAAATAACTCATTAACTTATTTCATCCAAGCATTTGTCTGTACTACTTAATCTCAAGTTAGTAGTTGTATTTGCCTGTACTACTTAATCTCAAGTTAGTAGTTGTAACTACTTAATCTCAAGTTATTTGGTTCAAACATTTGCCTGATAAATGGACCCATAGGATTTCCTCACCACCAGCATGACAAGGGCACCGATTGAGGGTATTCAACTTTCTTTGCTCAAGGAAGCTTCTAGTCATTTGGTGATTCGAAAGAAGCCACCAGTGGAGAATTGATGGTTGTATACACCAACCAAGTAGTCTTCTATAACTTAATTTTGATTTGCTGAGTAAAGATATATAAGGGAAGGAGTTTCTTCCGAGTGTGAAATCATCAGGAGAATAGAAACTTACTTAATCCATAGGCAGTGTAGTTGGAACTTTAGCCGCTAACAGAATGGTCTTTGTGTCAAAACCAATTTTCTCAACTTCCATTGCTTTGTAGTTTCACCCCCCTTGATCAATCTGCTTATTACATATGCAAGCCGAGAATTGAATATTCCTTTGTATTGCAGCAGTTGGATTTGCTTGCCTCCAGTAGTAGCAAACCAGAACCCAAAAATTAATAGTCTAAGCTTGTAGCTCAAAGCTGTGAAGTAAAGGATCTCAGTTGACAGTTCATTGTCGGTGCATGTATATGGCAATAAGATTTACGCTCTCATCAAAAAGAAAAAAAAAAAAGAGGAATGCTACATTCTGTAGCTGTGTTTGGAGTCGGTTACTTCAGTAAATAGTATTGTTTCCAAATGATTATATATCATTTTAATTGGCAAGACGCCTGATAGAATTTTTCTTGAGCATTTTTAAGTAGCCAAAACATTTCATACGCAACTCAAAATGCAAGATCTTTATCTGTGTTTAATAATTTTTCTGTTCTATCCAATTGATCTCGACCTCCTGCCCAACTTATTTCTATTCTGACACTCTCAAAAAGAACATCTTAAATGAGTATAATTATGTGCATTAGCCAATGGACCATCTAGCTAAAATTTGTGCAACTGGTGCTTGATGTGCATGTCTTACCTTCTCTGTCAATGTCTTATAGAATGAAAAACCTATTTGTTGGGTTGCCCGACAGTTTTCTTTTTCCCTATACATTGGAATCAATGATCGACGTTCCTTTGTTGCTTTCTCATGTTCAGAAATCTGAAATGATCTGAATCTTCACCAGTTTATTTTTGATAGCCAGTTTGTTGCGCATTACAACTTTAGATGCAGCAAAATTCGACTGTGTGCATGTGACATCAGATCAAGTGACTATCCACCTTGTGATTTTAATTCGAACTATGGCATCTCACCTATAAAGATGAACTTTCATTTTTGGTGACAGATTACCTACTGAACACATGAACGGCTGCATAGGTCAGAATCAGATTGACCCTAAAGGTATAGAATTGGAGTGGATCATTTAAACAATAAGGCTTTGTTTGGTAGGGTGGAATAGAAATGAAGTTAGAATAAATCATTCCTTTAGGCTAAGAACAAAAAAATTAGAGGAATGTAGCTGATGAGTTTGGTGAGTTGGTCTATTTGAATGGATTAAGGGTAGAGTGAGCAAAAGTTTTAAATCGGATTAGCTGATTGAATTTAAAAGTTTAGTTTGGTTATTTCACAATTTTAGTTTTTCAAAAATATTGATTATTTTGGATAATTCAAAATAGTATCCAATTTATAATTTTACATACGGGAAGTGGAAAGAGTTGGTCTATTTGAATGGATTAAGGATAGAGTGAGCAAAAGTTTTAAATCGGATTAGCCGATTGAATTTAAAAGTTTAGTTTGGTTATTTCACAATTTTAGTTTTTCAAAAATATTGATTATTTTGGATAATTCAAAATAGTATCCAATTTATAATTTTACATACGGGAAGTGGAAAGAGGAGAGCTAATTAACTAGTTAAATGATTGAATTAAGAGAGATAAGAGGTAACACAGTACAGTGAATTAAGAGAGATAAGAGGTAACACAGTATGGGGAAGGTTGGATTCTCATGTTTATTAATGTGCATAGATTCCATTAGATATACATACTTTAGTCGACAAGGACATTGAAACAAGACCGTGCCTAGCTGGCACGTGATCGCAGCTTTTTAAAGAGAGACACAAGATGGCAACTAGGATAGTGACCTAATAGCATTCGCGGGCCCCAATGCTGCCGACGTCCACCTCAGCTCAAGTGGAGTAAATGATGACGAAGCACGGCAGCACCGCCCTGGGACTGAACACCAGCAGCTCATCCTCGCCGACGCCGACGCCGACGCCCGCCAGCCCTACGGAGTCGAACCCGGCCCCCTTCTCCTCCTCCTCCTCTTCCCCCGCGTTCGACCTATGCAACACCCTCCCCGCAACCACTCGGCATACCAGCATCGCCCGCCGCGCCCCCAGGAACGCGAACTCGCGCTCCAGCTCCTCTGGCAGCGCCCCGTGCGCGCCCCACCCGGTGGCGTGCGTCGCGATCCCGTCCAGGTCCGCCTGCTTCCCGGCGAACCCGTGCCGCACCACCGCGCAGGCGCAGCAGTACGGGCTCCCGCAGCCTCCCGCCTCCACCGCCCCGGCTTCCCACGAGCAGAGCGTCGTCGTGCAGTAAAACCGCAGCCGCTCGTTACCGTCGGCGACGCACCTCCCGTCGCCGATCTTTGCAGCGCGCGCCCGGACCGCGTCGCGGTACTCCTCGTAGCGCGCGAGGGCGCGCGCCGCCTGGTGGATCTTGAGCACGCGGCGGACGACGGGCGGCGAGGTCCCCCGCCAGCCCGACTCGAAGATGATGCGCACGATGTTGTGGGCGGAGTCTGAGGCGCGGAGCTCGGAGAGTGAAATCTTCGCGGCGGCCTGGTGGTAGTCGATAGGTGCGCTGGCGGACACGGTGGAGTCGAAGGTGTCGATTCTACCGTTTACTTCGGGCGACAAAGGGATGATCATCTGGATTGGAGCTGGGCTGAGTGGCGAAAGAAGCTCTTGTTGTCGGTCGTTGATAGCGGTTTGGGAATTGCGGAAGCAGAGGAGGCGCCGGAGATAGCATCGAATGGAGTGGAACTTGGAAGTACTATGGGTCGAATCGGGTAGCTGGTTATGGGGGGAGGATAAAGGGGTGATCTTTCTCCTCTTCGGCGCCCTCGGCGACGGCGGAGGCGGTGGTTGATCGTCTATGTTGCGAGAGGGGTGGAATAAGCAGGCGAGGTGAAGGAATAGGAGGAAGAGGAAGGAGAAGGAGGTTCTGAAGTAGGACGGCGAAGTCGCCATTAATGTTGATGTGCGGAGAATGCGTGAAGAAGACGAAGCAGGACCGGAAAGATTATAGAAGAGCGAGGGGGATGGCCCTTCGGTTCGAACCCGGCTTGTTTTAGATTCGAACTAGCAGCTCATTGAAATGGACTGAACCCGGGTTGACCCCTTGATCTGATTTGCTACAATGTACGAACATCTGATCCACCGGATGCTCTGTACCTTATTCAAAGTGATCGTACACCATGGAGCGGTTTATTTATTCTTTATTTACTTGGAGGTGTCGGTGAAAAAGGGAAAGGAATTTTCAGTGAAAATATATTCCTGGGAAGGTCGGACCACGCCCGCGACCTCATGCCTCGTCCACGACGCTATCGCCGTGTCATTGGTCTCTTGTTGTAAGGGATCGAACCGGGGACGATAGACGATGTCAACTCCTCACTTGCCATAGCACCCTCACCGACCATGCTAAGTGCTAGTGACAATGTGTCATCAACTCCCTCACCGCCAAGACACTTGAGGAGAGTACCGGCCCAATGGTGGTGATTGAATATTCATCAGGGGCAAGACACTTGAGGGGAGCACCGGTCCAATGGTGGTGACCGAATATTCATCAGGGACAAGGAGAGGCAGACGGAGCAAGAGTTGTGGAGGGATAGCCAAGGGACGTTGCAATCGTAGTGGTAGAGGTGGGAGCAAGGGAGATAAGGATGAAATATATTGAAATTGATTATCACATTATTTTTAGTTTGACACCATCATGTTCTTATTTGTTCTTTCTAATCTATAAATTGTTGATATATTTATTAAGATACATTTCACTTCACACTTTTATTTCTTATCGGATAAACTCTCAATGCTTCTAATTGTAGCATCATGAGTTTAAAAGGGGATGTTAGATTATATTACTATTATTATTATTAGATTTTTCTATTTATTAGTTATTAAAGATAGATTAGTCTTTTTCTTCATTCTTGATATTTAATCTAACTATATAAATATTTTATTTTATAACTTTTAATGTATTAACATACATAATAAAATAAACTCCTAGTTTTCTTCTCTCTTGATTTCTAAACAGTTATCTCCGCCTCATAACGAAAATAGATTGACTTCGAAAGTTTTTAGTGATAAGTGTACTTATTGCAAAGACAAGGAACATTGAAAGTCTTGGTGTCCATTATTGTTGAACAAAGATAAACAGTCACAGTAGCAAAAATAACCACCGTAGCAACAACAATCAAAATATAAATAGTTATTATTTTTACAACAAGGGCAAATGTTTCCTTATAATAGATGTCATACTCCTGAGAATAACTTTTAGCAACCAGACGAGCTTTGTATGGTTTGATAGATCCATCAAATTTAGTTTTAATCTTATATATCCAACGAGAATCAATGGTGTATTTTTCTAGAGACAACAGTACCAAATCTCATGTATAAGTCTAATGTAGAGCACTTAGTTCATCGACTATAACATTTAGCCAAAGTACGTTACAAACAGTTTCTCTATAGGATATAAGTTTAGAAAGACAATGAACAGATGTATCAAATGAAGCAAAAATAAGAATAACAAGAGTAAGTAAAAATCATTCGAAGTGTATTCACCCTCAAATCACAACGAAAGTACTTTATGACACCAGAATGTTGAGTTTTCACAATAACTCTAAAATTATTGAAAATGGTAAGATAATCAGACTTGTGTTTCATAAGATAGACCCAAAAGTAACGAGTGCAATCAACATTAAATAAAACATAATACCTTGACTCATCTTTTGTAGAAATAGGAGAGGGTCTCCGCACATAAGAATATATAAGATTAAATGGAGTAGAAGTAAAAGAAAGACTTTTTAAAGGAATATGTTACAACAGTCTCTTACTCAATCTCTCTTAATGGTGGAATCTATGATTTCTTTAGTGGGCAAAGAGGACTTAGGCAAGGGGATTCCCTTTCTCCCCTATTGTTTGGACTATGTATTGAGGTGTTATCAAGGAAAATCAAAGCTACCTCCACATTGCCATCCTTCCATTTCCACCCAAAGTGCAAGGAAGTGGACATTACACATCTTGTTTATGTGGATGATCTTATCTTGTTTTGTCGAGCGGATACATCTTCTACGCAACACTTAGCGAATTGTTTGAATTTCTTTGGAAAGACTTCAGGACTAAAGGTAAATCTAAAAAAAAACACATATTTTCATGGCTGGTGTAGAGACAAGAGTGTAGGCTCAAATTCTTGATCTTTTGGGTTTCCAAGAAGGTTCTTTCCCTTTCCGATATTTGGGTATACCATTGACGGTGGAAAAAATGAGGATTGCTAATTATGGGTCACTCCTAGATGATATTACAAGAAAGATAAATGCTTGGCCCAAGCATACCTTGTCATATGCCAGAAGGTTGGAATTGGTAGGCACGATCCTTCAAGATATGAAATGTTTTTGGCTATCAATGCTTCCAATTCCTAGTGGAGTAGTGGATAAGATAAAAGTTATTTATCGTATGTTTATTTGGTTCTCCAAATATCCTCCTATATCTTGGTCAAAAATTTGTCTATCAAAGCAAGATGGGGGATATGATCTTAGATATCTACTTGCATGGAATGAGGCATTGTTGAGCAAAATCTTATGGGATATCAAGGCCAAAACAGATTCGCTATGGATTAAGTGGGTACATCATCATTATATAAAAGGTGCAGATTTTTGGCATGGGAAAGCAAAGCTTCAAACTCTCCTTTAATCAAGAGGCTTATAGAAATTCGGAATAAGATCGTGAGAACCTCAAATGGAGTCGGAAGAGCGAACATGACATTGATGGATTGGTTTGTTGGTGAAACAAAAGGAGTTATGAATGCTTATCAATTTTCCATGCCAAGGGGTTCTGAGGTGGCTTGGAACTCGGTAGTGTGGAGATCGAAAATTATGCTAAGGTACTGGTTTGTTTTGTGGATGTTGGCAAATGGAAAATTGAGAACAAAGGATAGAATGAAGTATGAGTCAAACAAAGAATGTGTCGTGTGTCGGAATCATGAAGAGTCAAATCATCATTTGTTTTTTGAGTGCACCTTGGCACGTGAATTATGGTGTAAAGTGAGACAATGGCTGGATATTGAGCAAAAATTTCAATCCTTTGATGAGCTAAAGTAGATTCTTGGGAGACATTATAAGGGAGCACCCGGAAAACAAAGGTTCGGTACCTAGGTATTTCTAGCATGATCTACTTTATTTGGGAGGGGCGCAATAGAAGCTGGCATCAGGGAACCACCCCAGATATTGACTGGATATCTCGTAAAGTCCAAATTCATGTGCATCGTTTCATAGATCTCAACTCAACGTGATATGCTTCTCTCCACTACTGTACGTGCTAAAGCTACTCGTGAGTTGCTACTAACTAGGATGAATGGGTGGTTGGTCGAACGATCGACCGGAAGGAATGGCTGGCCAGGCGGTGCTGCTGACCAAGATGAATGGATGGGCGGGCGAAAGGTCGGCCGGGTGCTGAAGAACACCATCGGGGTTAACATGTTGTCTGGATAGAGATGGTGGTCGGACGAACAAGACAAATGGGCTTAATGACTTGTCAGGATATATGGCCGACCAAAATATGCGTGCTGAAGATCACCGGGCCAACATAAGGCCAGGTGAAAGGTTGGCCGGGTGAAACGGAAGGCCGGGTGTAATGGCTGGTCGAGCAGTCTACTGATCGTGATGAATGGGCGTCCGGGTGAATGGCTGTTCGGGTGGACTGAATGGCCGGGTGGAATGACTGGCCAGGTAGAATGGATGGTTGGGCATGCTGATCAAAAGACCAGGCCAGGTGGCCCGAGCGGAAGATCGGCCGACCAGCTTAAAGGAATGAACAACCAGGAGGAATTATGGGTAGACATGAGCTTGGCCAGTTGGGTAGTATGGCTGGTCGGTCGAGCTGAATGAATGACTGGTCGATTGGGCTGAATGGGCGGTCGGCCAGGCTGAATATGTTGATGAATGACGAAGCAGTCCGGATAAGAACACTTGAGAGATGTGTGATAACCATATAGAGTGTGATGTGCCCATGTGGTTCTGGATTGTAGCAAGAATGAGCGTTATGTTTATAGGGTTTACCTCAACTATTGAGGATAAACTCCTGATTATCTTGTATGCTTGACATTCGGTTTGAGAGTCTTTACCTCTCAAATTAGTTTTAATACATATGTGCCTACTTTCCATAAATTTCAATTGAAAAGGCTTGTGACTGCTCGATTATAGAATAGCCTGACCCAGGTGCTCGGAAAAATGCTTGGAGAAACTCATATGGCTACTTCTGCTTGGATCTTCTCTTTGACACGGGAAACTCCTCTACCGAGGCTGCAGGTGCCCAGTGCGAGTGATAATTACGGTCTGTTCTTGGGACGGTGTCTGTGCTTTGGCATTCATAAATATCTTGTACTCCTTCGGTGTCATGACAACGTTGATTTTACCTACTGCGTCCATCCTTACTTTCTGAAATAGGTGAGAGTGTTAGCACGGACAACGTCAAATTTAATCACATCCGGAAGCAGGGTAGATGAGCGGCCGGTAAGAAGGCAAGAACGTTGACGGAGGAAGGACCTAGAGTTGGAAGTTGCGGACTATAAGATCAAGACGTGCTAGGGGGGGTGAATAGCACTTAAGATTTTTTCGTACTTTTCGAAAAACACAAAATGAAATGCAACGGAAATAGAAAGTAAAATAAAACAAACGTTAACAAATGTTGGTTTTACTTGGTTCGGAGCCTGTGACGACTCCTACTCCAAGCCCTGCGATCGTTGATCGCTTTCGTTGGACAATTCACTATCAATTCAGAAATTCCAATTACAAGGATGAGTACAATAAAAATATAATTTGAATGTTTTACAATAATTATACTGACAACTTTTGGAATTCAGAGAGTCTTTCTTTCGGTTGTCAAAGTCGTGTCGCGGAGTCGCAGGATCGTCCTTGAAGCAATGCGCAAGAGAAGAATCGTAAGAATGAGTTGTGTCGAAACTCTTGCCCGAAGCCTTCTTTTATGGGTTGTTGAAGGCACCTTGAAGCCCCTTGAAGGAGCCTCCAGCTCATATCCTTATCCCCGAATCCGCGGAGACGATAATTCCTGCATTCTGTGAACTTTATCTCTTCGAAGGTGCCTTTAAACTCATGGAAGGAGCCTTCCATCTGGGATCTGAGGCGCCTTCAGGCGCTTTGAAGGTGCTTCTGCTCCTCTTCCATGCGGGCCTTCGGCCAAAGCAGCCGAGGCGCCTCCAACAACCCTAGAGGTGCCTCAGACGTTGTTCCTCCGAGTTTTTCTTTGTGCATCTTACTTCTTGCAAAATATATTAGTCCAAATACAAAGTATATCCTGCAAGACAAATTTAACACAATAAAATATGAATGATAAATTATTCGATAGTCTTTAGACTGTTTAGTTCTGACTTTTGGATTTTCCAAAATCCCTAGATCGAAACAACGCCTACTGTTCCCTCAACGGGGAACGTGTCCTCACCTACTCCTCTCAGGAGAAATTACCTTTCGCCAGACTGGTCCTCCAGACCAACTGGACTTTTGCTCAGCGTCAGAGACGTCAAGACTTTATGCTGAACGTTGGATCCCGACCCATCCAGTCTTCCACCTGGTGTCCGCGACTCTCAGGATTTTCACCCAGAGTCCTCGGCTCTTGGATTTCACCCAATATCCTCGACAGTCCAAGGCTTTGCCCAGTCCCCTAGACTAGGATTTCGTCGTTTAACCGCAGCTAAGATTTTTCACCTGCTAGACTCCACTAGGACTTTCCTGCAAACTCATGCACACTTGTTAGATAACAAAACAGTCTTAACTTTGAACTCCTTTGTCATTATCAAAACACAGGCTCGATCATTTGGTGCTCTCTGCACCAACACAGGCCTGTGCACACCAAAAAAGAGCAAACAGAAATGTTAGAACGAGAAGCAAGGAGGGGTTCCTGACACAGACACTCCGATACTCAAGCCAAAATCGTATCCCCGACGAAAATTGAAGAAAAAGATGAACAGTAGAATAGTAATATGGATGCATGTGCGTGCGCGTACTTGGCCAGCGGAGAGTACTCCTTTTTATATCGTCTCTCATAACATCCACAATAATGAGACGTCAGAGAATGTTTGGTGTCAGAATATATCAGGTAGTGGAAAATATACAACAATCTTCCCCTATGCAGAAGAAGGTTTGTTGCGTGTATATGTCAGAGTAGTGGAATATTCTCTGGTGAGTAGTCGTTGTTCTCTGATAGGTGGTTGTGATTCTCTAACAATGTTGTCTCCTAGAGGGAGTATGATCAGCTTGGAGCCAATGGCGTAGCCAGGATTTTTAATTAGAGGGAGCGAATTCAAGTCAATGAATTCAAGCCAACCAGGGCTGAGGGCACACTACTGAGGTCGCGCCCAGCCTCGCGACCTCATTACGAGGTTGTGACCAAGGTAGACCTCGCTGCAAGTCTACCGCCAAGCTGCCACTAAGAGAGGAGAGGGAAGGGGAGAGGATCAAGCATATTGATGGGACTTGACGTGCAAGGAGGATTTTGATGGCTAAATTAGAGTTAGGGAGAGAATAAGGGATTAGGGAATGAAGAAGACAACACGGGAAAAAGGAAAAAAAAGATTTGGCTTAGGAAGTTGGTGGGTTTTAATTAGACTTTTTGCAAAAAAAAAAAAATCAAAAAAATTAAAATTTATAGTTAGGTTTTTTTTTAAAAAAATCCTTAATGTATTATTATTTTTATTTTAATTCCTAGGGTGTAGTCGCACCCCCTACTTGAAACGTAACTACACCTCTATCGGAGTTGATCGGGTTTATGCTGGGAGTCATGCCCATAAGAAGTAGGGAGCTAAGTCCCGTATGTCCAACCAACTCTAGGGCCAATCGAATTTATGTTGGGAGTCATGCCCATGAGAAGTGGAGAGCTAAGCCTTGGAGATCCGATCTTCTCTGGGGTTGATTGGGTTTATGCTATGATTCATGCCTATGAGAAGTGAGGAGTTGAGTGACTGGCTCTTGGGTCGATCGGGTTTACGGTGGGAGTCATGCCCATGAGAAGTGGGGAGCTGAACCCTGGAGGTCCGACCGGCTTTGGGGCCGATCGAGTTTATGATGAGAGTCATGCCCATGAGAAGTCGAGAGCTGAGCCTCGGAGATCCGATCGACTCTTGGGCCGATTGAGTTTATGATGAGAGTCATGCCTATAAGAAGTGGGGAGCTGAGCCCCGAAGATTTGACCTGCTCTGGAGCCGATTGGGTTTACACTAGAAGTCATGCCCATTAGAAATGAGAGCTGAGCTCCGAAAGTCTGATCGGCTCTAGGGCCGATCAGGTTTATATTATGAGCATGCCCATGAGAAGTAGGAAGCTGAGCCCCATTGAGAGTGATCCGTTTGGATACGTACACCTTGACTTTGACTCCTATGTCACCTTGACATTGACTATCACATCATTTTGACTATTAACCTGTATTATCTTTAGGATCACTCACAACGCTCCGTATCAATAGGTTTACAATCGCAGTTGCTATGACCAACTCCTCATTGTGGTGAGCCAAAGTCACCTCTGTTTCTTCCTTCCACGTCATGGAAGATTATACGACTCTCTGGCAAGTATCCCAACTCTCTTTTTTTAATCTTCTTGGAATAGTCCAATGGCTAGCACATGAGGCGCTGACAACTTAAGATCTGAGGTTCGAATCTCGGTATAACTGAGGTAAATACCTCCCTTATGCATCAATCATTATTCTAAGGGCTAGTAGTCATTTGTGATTTACTTCCTCCATATTGACCTTAAGATAAATTAGTAATTTGATACTAGGAGCGAGCGCATTCATCTTTTATCAACTTTCATGCTTCTCTTTAAGTCGAACACTAGTACTCCATCTGCCACATAATGGATCCAACCTCAGAACATGCTCAGCCACCCTCTTTGCCATCTCTCCATTCTAGTGAGTTTTACAGGCAAATGATAACCGTCAGCTAGCATTGGCATCGACCTGATCAGAGCTTCAGCCTCATCGAAACACCCAAACCGACGGGGAAGTCCACCATGCGAGTGTAATGCTCCACATTGGTGAGTGCATATTTCTGAATCATGAGCTCAAAATACTCCCTGGCCTTGTCCTTGAAGTCACTAAATTAGCGACCTTTTCAGATCATCTCATCCAAAAGCTTGATGGTCCTCTCCTCCGCATCCATGGAAACCATAATTATCGAAGTGATATAATATTAGGAACCATATATAAAAGCAAGATACGGCTAGATTTCATACCTGATTTAAACTGAATATATGCTCAGTGGTGTAGTAAAAAGATGATTATACAAATTATGAGGACATCGAACTAGGGGTGACAGTAGATGTTCAGTGGCGTTAATGATTTGAGTGAAATCTAGTCAAATAATTAATATCAACATCAAAAGTCAAACAATTGACCTTTTGCACTTTACCACTAACAGAATCAACAGTAGCTCGTATTCACTTCCAGCAAAGAGTGAGCTGGATCTGACCGTCACTTATAGTTGGCCTTCTCACCTTTTCTTCTTTGCCCATCTCTCGTTGAATGTAATCACAGCTTAAAAGACTCAAAAATACAAAAGCAAGAAGCAATAAACAAGCTCAACGAGAGGACCTTGAGACATAATAAACACATCCTTTCAACGACTTCTCTAATAAGAATTGGAAGATTTTCTATGAAATATCAAATAGAATCACATACTTTTAATCTCCAACATGATTTTATGATAGACATTGACCTTTTCCAAGCTCATCTAGCAGCAAAGGAGTACGTTAAAGGCAGATATAAGAACTATAATCTTCATTTGTGGAAAGTAGAAGCAGCAGTTGGACTTATGTGGGTGTTCTACTCAACAGAATTTCATTCATGAGCTGTGAACTTTGAGGTTGCAGTTTCATGATATATGGAGCTACCGCGAACTTATTCTGCACAGATTGTGATGATGAATTCGACCCACTAGCTACCTCACCGAGCTGATCCGAATCGACAATGGCAGAGATCTGGCCCGACAACGTAGGTGTCGTTGCCAAATTTGATTGAGTGGTGATACTAGACGGCTGAGGAGACGGAGAGGGAGGCATGTAGTTGTCCGGCAAATCGACCGTAGTAATGTCGTGTATGCTAGACCTCCTCTTGTCTTTGCTGCCGGCATTGAGTCTGATGAAGTACTTTTGGGCATGGCTGGCCACCTGAGTAGGAGTTCTGGTGAGCACGAAATTTCGAGAGATGTTTCTCCAATCGCCTTTGCCATACTTCTTGAGACCAAGCAAAAACAACCTGAAGTTTGTTTCCATAAAAAATTAACATCAGCCAATGAGCAGCCTAAAGATTCTCCATATCATCTAGTAAAAGAAGCATGAAATAGTTAGAAGTTTCATTGAAGTATTAATTCAAACAGATTACGATCACAAACTGCAAGGTTCATGGAGATGAGGCAGAGCTTACTTGTGCTCCTCTTCAGTCCAAGGAACTCCTTTCTTCTTCTCGTGATCTGATCCCCTGACGCAGGATCGCTTGGCGGAGGCGCAGTAGGGATTCTTCCACTCATCGGCGTCGTAGCTGCCGTCCCATTCCAGGGTAAACGACGGCGCGCCGTAGTAAACAGGGCATGGGATCCGGCCGGCCTCGATGTCGCTCACGTCGTCGACTAATTCCCGGTAATGGCTCATCACATCGCCCACCGTCTTCCCGGGGATCAAAGCCGCTACCTTTTCCCATCGGTCGGGGACGTCCGCGTCGAACCTGGCTAGGGCATCCTCGAACCGCTTGTTCTCCTCGGCCGTCCAGCTCCCGCCTCCGCCGACGCTGTGCTCGCCGACGAACCAATTCGGCGCGTACGACTGCCCGGGCGGCGCCGCCGCCGCCGCCTTCTTCCGCGGAAACACATCCGTCCAAGATCTTGTCATCATCTAGGGCAAAATCGCAACTTGTGCGAGATTTCGCTGGTCGAAAACAACCTGAAAACCTTCACCGCTCACGAGAGCTCGACTCGACCAGAACAAGAAGGAAGAAGAAGAAGCAAGATCGAAACTCGAGAAAGAACACCCCACCTGCTGACCTGAAGGATGACGCAGCGGAGAAAAAGATGCGACCTTTCCTTCTCCCTCAGTTCGCAAATCGCAATCCCACCTCGGCAACCTTCACAACTAGAATAAAACAGCGGCAAAAGTGGTCAATCCATCCATGAATCCAGAACTCTGCTAGCTTTTTCCCACCTCCGCTTTCGATTCTTGAGATGGACTGCAGGGTTGCCGGTCAGTGCGTTGGTTCGCACCTTCAACTTCGAGGGTAGATCGAGACAGAAACGATCGATCAAAAGTGGGAAGTGGGAACTCAGAGCAAGCTTAATAGGAACGCGGCTTGCATTCAAAGGGACCTCCGTGCCAATTCCGTGAAATTGCAAATGGTCGAGATTAAATATTAATGATCCTGCGGCTGCATCATGCAAACACTTTTTCTTCCTTCAAACATCTGATGGTTGAGTTCTTGATCGCTGTGCGCGCGCTGTCTTCGATCGCCCAATCCAATCAGAATCTGAAAAGAAAAAAAAACAGTAAACATCAAAACCCTAGTGATTTCTCTATCTACGATTTGTTCTTCCTCGTCGATGTGACCAGCTCCTGTCTTCTTCTCAATTTACTAGTATTTAAATAATAATAATATCACTTCACCGTCTTTTTCACTCGTATTTCTCAAGAGGTGGCTTCGTCCCATTCCATGTCGACGTGTCGAGCAGCCATTCATGGCCTTTACTACAAACAACACTGCGCCACAAATTAAGAGAGATCAAATGGACGTTCATTTTCCAAAAAATAAAAATAAAAATAAAATGGATATTTTATTAATAATTTTATCCGGAAAATATTCTTAAATCTAGTCATACTATAACAACTATCACTTAGAAGTAATCAAGTAGCTACTATATATATATATATATATATATATATATATATATATTTAACGTTTTTAGATTTACACCGTATAAAAATTATCTAATAAATGTTATAATAGGTAGAAGTTATCTAGTAAATGATATAACATGTTTAAGATAGTAGTAACTACATAATATACAACTATTTTAAAATCATTTTAATTCATTTAAAGTGATTTAAATAAAATTTAAATAATTTTTTTATTTTTGTCCTTAAAAAAATATGAGCAGCAGGCATGTGTACCAGACCAGACCAATTAAACCAGTTGGATGGATCGAAGCCTGCGTCACCACACGGTCACAATGACATACATCGTATTCGGACAGCCAAGATGGGTTCCACTGACTTTAATTAGGAGTAACCATTCAAACTTAATTAAAATATAAATATGATTAATAAAGATAAATTATAAGATAAAATATAAATAAATAAATAATAACCTTAAACTAGATTTGAATTTGGTAAACTTTTTATAATTTTAAGTCGGCACCGATATAAATGATAGGACTTTATTTAAGTTGAAAGATGCATGCATGAATGTAATTCAATTCCTGAGTTAAGAGAAGATCACATGTGGGAAAGCAATTTTAGTTGTTAGAAAATTAAATAATCCTCGTAAATTAAATCTAATATTAATTCAGTCCATAAATTTATGATGAATTGTTCTTGTTATTATATATTAGTTTTTCTTTTGCTGAATTACATATCTATCGTAAATGATTTCAGGTCATGCTTGGTTTTTATGTTCCTTGTAAATTTCAAAATCCAATTATAAACAACTTTTTTTACAAAAAGTTTTTTTTAAAAAAAAAAATCATGGATTTAAAAATTTAACCTACAAATTGGTTTGCAAAGAAAGAGTTGTAATCAACTTATAAATGATTTTTTTTAAAAAAAAAAACGAATACTAGAAAATGATTGGGTAAAATATTTGTATTAGTAGGTAGGAAGAATCAAAGCGGTGAAATTATTATTTTTTTTAAGAAAGCAAAATATTTGTGGAAGTGTTCATTCTCCCTAAATTTTTTAATTCAATTAGATTAAAATATTTATTGTCATCTATATATCTTCCCGAAAATGGGAAGAAAATTTTACAGACGAAGCACTAATAGTGGGCCATGCTTACCATAAAAGGAAGGGCAAGGCATCTTTGGAATTCCACGCCCACGTCATTAACGACGGTGATCGCCATTAATAAGACCGGATTAATATTTAATTCGTCCATTAAAGTTGGGAGAAAGTACAATGAAACTACATTAAAACTGAAACAACCTTATTTTATTTTATTTTCAACACACCCCCGAAAAATTAATAGATCTTTAATATTATTTTATTTTATTTTGTAATTAAGAAATTCAATTCTTACCATCGGACTAATTATAAAATTGACTGATCTAAATCTATAAAAATAGGAATTATTGATCATTAGAATAAATCACGAGAGTGTAGTGGATGATCCAACATTATAAATTTTTTAAGCTCCTGATATAATATGCCTAAATAGAATTTATACTCTAGCTAGCACTATGTATCCTATCTTTCGGACTGACTAATCTTCAAGATGATCAATCGAAATCCATCAAATATTTTCATTGGTCATTAAAGTAGATCCGAAAGTACTCGTTGTGGACCAATAGTCCAATATTTAGATTTATCAATCCTATCAAAAAATATTATAAAATATATCATAGTTAAAAATTGAATCGTAAATATTTAAGAGACTATATGAACTTTCTATTGTTGTAGCATAACTCTTAGGGTGCGTTTGGTTCAAGTCATCATGTATAACCTTGGTTATGTGATTACCAGGTAATCACATAACCAAGGTTATGGGGAATAAAACATAACCAAATGTTATTTGGTTCAACCTAGGTAATGCAACAAAAACTTGTTTGTTTGAAGGTTTTAATGAATACCCTAGTTTAATATTTTACCGTATTACCCTCAATTACAAAACCAACTATACATAATAATAATAATATTATTATTATTATTTATTTATTTTTTTAATGTTTTTTACTTATCTTTTTCCTCTATATTTTTTTACTTTTTAATGTGTTTTTTTATTTTTTTAATGTTTTTATATTTTATATTATTTATATTTATATTTTTTTACATTTTTTTAATTTTAATTTTAATTTTAATTTTTAATTTTTTTTATTTTTAAAATTTTAAAATTTTTATAAATTTTTTATTTTTTTAAAAAAAAAATTAAATTTTTTAAAAAAAATTAAATTTGTTAAAATTTTTAACATTTTTAAATTTTTTATTTTTTAAAATTATTTTTTTTTAAAAAAAAATTAATTTTAAAATTTTAAAACATTTTTTTATTTTTTAATATTTTTTTACATTTTTTCTCTTTTTTTTCATGTTTTTTCTTATCGGAGGGTATTTTTGGTAAAAAAAATTCGTTAACCCCGGAATCAAGAAAAACCTTAGTTTTCTAAGGTTTTCCAATTCCTGGCTACATGACCCTTTTGCTGACGTGTCGGGAATGAAACATTACTTGGGAATCATTGAATACCTAAACCAAACAAGGTTTTTATTGATAACCTTGGATGGATAACTAAGGTTATCAAGAATAACCCCGAACCAAACGCACCCTTATTGTATAGTGATATGGTGTGTTGTGAGTAACTCTAAAAGTAATATGGAGTTGATAGTCAAGATAATATGACAGTCAAAGTCAAAGTGATGTGACAGTCAAAGTTATAGTGAGATGGTGGTCAAAGTCAGGATATACATATCTAGATAAACCACTTCTCAGGAGCAAGACCGCAATATAAATCTGAGCGGACATATGGTTGACTGGATTACAGGGCTTAACTCCACATATCTTATGGTCATAACTCCCAACATAATCCCGAGCAAACCTAAATCTGGTCGGAACTATGGGGCAAAGTTCCTCACTTCTTATGAACAAAACTCCCAACCTAGAGCAAGTGGATTCCAATGCTAGTCAGATTTATGGAACTTAACTCCCCGCCTCTCAATATTTCTCAGAAGCCACACTCTCAATATAATCCTGAGCGGACACATGGCCGACTGGATCTACGGGACTTAACTCCCCACATTTTATAGGCCTAGCTCCTAGCATATAGCCGGTCGATCCGGAGCCGATTAGATCATCCAGATCTCAGCTCCTTACTTCTACATGGTAACTCTTAGCTTATGGTTGATTGACCAGTTGACCCAAAGTGTTGACCGGTCTTCTGGAACTTAGTAATGACAATAATAGAAATAATCTCTAATTGATTTCAATTAATTGAGATTTATTATAATGACAATAATGAAAATAATCTCTAATTGATTGTCATTACTTAGCTCCTCGTTCTTCGCTCTTCAAGGACAAGTCTTACCGTATATGGTCGATCGGACAAAAATTTGATCGAACATCCAAAGTTCAGTTCCTCACCCCTTAGGGCACCTCTTGCATATGGTCAATCGGCTTAAGAACCGGTCCAAGTTATGAGCCCTAACTTCCCATTTTTTAATGATGAGACACAATATATGATCAGTCAGCTAAAGAGTCGATCGGATCTACCAGACTTAGTTCCTCACTTCTCATATACAAATCTCCCAACATACAGTTGGTCGGCTATACAAAGTCAGTCGGATTACTCCAGAAGATAACATTGTCAGATAATCATAATAACATGTCAAAGAATAACAGTTACTCACCATATAATATTCCCTTATTCTAGCATATACATACAATGAAACTTTCTTATAACTAGAGGAGGCCTGTTGTACATACTTTGTCACTCGATATATTTTGACACTAGACATTCTCTATCATTTCATTATTACTGAGATTATGAGAAGTGGTATAAAAAGAGATTATCTTTGTTAACCAAATACGTTGTTACACTATTATTTTTACGCACACATATCTATAATAGTATTCATCTCCTTCACTAAATCACTAATTATAACTTGAGCATGAGAGCACATGTACCAAAAACCCCTACTTAATTCTAATATCTCACCAATACACCATCTTTCTACTTCGCCATCAATATGAAAGTCATCCTGCCTGTACATCATCCTCTTCGTTTATCACATTACAGTAAAAAGTTATAATTTCACCGAGGCTTTTATAATAACCTCAACGTCTTCATTTATTTATTTATTTATTTTTATAATAGAGTTGCGTGGTGGGTGCGTGTTTTATTAGGCGGCGTGGGGTAGAAATTAGAAAATTAAAAGTCGATTCCAATTGGAAGTTAACTGGTGTTGAGTGGTGGGGGTCACCACCTCCCCCATTTAGCACCTGCACTCTGCATGATCTTGCCACTCATCATCTGTTTTTCTTTATTTCTTACGTGTGGGGATGGCCCCTAAACTTGTAGGGCTTCCCCCACCTGAGGAGGAGGAAGCATAGGCGACAAGTGAAGAATCCAACCACTTTTCGCAACTTTAATTATTTCTCTCTATTTTTTTTTCCAAAAAAGTTTCTATTTATTTGTTTTTTTTATCGAAGAACGATTCCATTGAGGACCATTTATTATTTAAACAAAAAATAATACAATTAAACTATTAAGGCATTTTAAATGATTAAAACTCTAAATAATATTTTTATGGTATCTAATATGTCATATTAATTATACATCGAAAATATAAAAACATACTACTCTTTCCCTTATTAAAAAAAACTTTCTATATATTTTTTTGAATCCTATATTATTAAATCATATTTTTATTTATTTATTATTTATTAGTAAATGATGTCACCCACGTTACTAATTTTAAGATTAAAACGTAGCTTTAAGATTTTACTACCACACTTAAAATAAAAACCTCAACCTCGTACCGACAATGGTTCAAAAGTAGTTTTTTCATCATTTTTGATTTCACAAATCTTTCAAAAACTTTAGATTGGAGTTACCTTTAATGGTTCCTTTGTCAATTTTTTAAAATATAATTTAGATATTAATTTTAAGGCAATCATTTCAATTCAATAAAAATTTCTCATCGTCTGATCCAATAAAATTTTTTCGTCGGCCATCAAAATAAATTCAAAAATATAAATAATAATCCACACAATAATCCATTAGTCCTAATTATTTAAACGTGAAAAATGAATTTATGATGTTCCTGGGTTTGAATCTTGGGTACATGTGTTTACCACTACATAATACCCAAGGTTTCTTTCTTTTATTATTCGAAAAGCAGAAAATTGTCATATCGTTGTTATTAAGAAGAATAATGATAAGTGATAATTGTAATAAAAAGATAATTATAATTAAGCGTCTTTTATAATTCATCATTAATTTCTGTGAAGAAGATAAATCATAAAATCTATTTATAATCAGATGTCAAATAATCAGAGAGAAAGAGGATATAATAAGTTAAAAATATATATTTGAAGTTATTTTAAGAGGAAAAAAAATACTAGTTAGAGTGAATTCCAATTAATAATAAAAAAATGAAAGAACATAATAAAAATGAATATAAAAGGTGAGAAGAGGGGGGACATTTTGCAATTTAAGATTTTTTTTCCTTGAAATCCGATAGGCGTTAAAAAGAGTTTCAGAGCTCCTGTAATTTTAATGGGCCGAGCTTGTAAACCTCTAAATTCAATGCCCAAAGTCAACTTTAATTTGAATCTGGATCGCCAGCTCGAGCCCTGGGATAAGATTGAGTTGGTTAATACGGAACAGAGTTGTTATTATAGGGTAAGAGTTCAAATCTTGATAAAGTCGATTAAAAAAAATCCTCCTCCACACTGATAAATTATAACTTCTTGATTTACCTCATCATAATATTATAAATATATTTATAAACAACATTTTTGAATAATGTTGATCAAAATTTCTTTTTCAAATATTAAAAAAATATTATAAAATAAATAAATAAATTTATATTATTGCTCAATAATCAACCGAATAATTAAAAACGTAAAACTTTTAAATAATTGTAGCCAAATTAAATTCGGTCAAAATAATTATTTTAACGGTTTATTTTAGACTTGATTTTGGTTCAATTATGTTATGAAATAAATTTGAATATCACATATCGCAATTGAGCTTGACTCGTTTACCGCGGTCTTTTTTTGAGTAGTGCGGAAACATGAGATGTTGCCATATAAAATTTGCTATCAAAACTTGACGTGTTTGAATGTATCGAGTGAATCATCTTTTATCATATTTACTCATTTAAAGCACAGTGACACCTGGACGTCTCGCCGGATGCGAACCTATTTATATTGCTATCTCAACCGTCTACGTCCCTGCTCCAGGCGGTAATTTACGTTTTTTACCTCATGCATCTCTTGTCCGTTCAAGATATTTCTTCAATTCCCTTTTTTCTAGAGCTTGGTTGGTGGTTGCTCCTTGATTTCCTTGGGAAGGTGACCATATTGGTTGCTTAGAGAGAGATCGATCTGAACGTTCCGTGCGAGCCTCCAACTCAGGAGATGCTTTTTCCACCGGTTAGACGACTGCTACTGCCTCGTATGCGTCATTTAATTGTTTGTCATGGTGTACCATTTTAATTTTATGAATTTGGTTTACTGGCAGATTCCTTTGCAGACCAAGATTTCTTTCAACAAAGTCACTGAACTTTGGTTAACTTGTTTTGCCTCATTGGTGTAGCAACCACCTTCTCCTTGGATGAACCAACGGCCTCTAGGAGTCAATGTTAATGTTGGTATGTGATACGGCGAATGATGTGACATGGGATTTTTGAAATTAGGTCCAAGTCTTGAAGGTTGGATGATGTAACAGTCAAGTCAATAAGAAGTCGACACTTAATACTAGCACACACTACAAGAAAAAAACTAATAGACAACGCTTTAAATACGTTGTTTATGTGGCTGAAAAAGCGTTGTTAAAAGCACTGTTGTTAAAAGTCTACTTATAGACAACGCTTTAAAAGTGTTGTTGTTTGTAGCAAAGACAACACATAAAAAACGTTGTCTTTGTTAAAGACAACACATAAAAAGCGTTGTCTTTGTTAAAGACAATGCATAAAAAGCGTTGTCTTTTTTAGCAAAGACAACAGTTTCACAATGCATAAAAAAGCGTTGTTTTTTTAGTAAAAGATAAGAAGTTTTAAATTATTATCTTTTAATACCAAAGATAAATAAAAGATAAATGAAAATAAATCTATTTCAATCAACAATATATTATTAAATAAACAACTAAGATCAATATAGAAATTATCATCCTTACACTTCTATAACAAACATAATTACTTGCATACAAAGAAATTTTAATTAGGAAACACTCAAAACTACTCCTATCGACTACATCTTATTGCATGAACTTAAAGAATCTTGATAGATGCTACTTATCCTCTTGACTTGAATATTGTTTACTCATTGGCTTTAACCATCTTCTCGTTTAAATCCCAAAGTCTTCTTAATAGTTCTTCGTCGAAATTCTTCGTCAAAGTACTTTCCAGTCACACCCTTGAAGTTTGGATGCAGTGCCACATAACATGTAGTTGTTGTTCCTATAATCATCCATATCCGAGCTGTTTAGCTGGAGTTTCTGAATATCTCCATTTACCATTTAAAATATCTGAAAAGACACTGCATGTAAAATGTTCAAAATCTCAATATTTAATGAAAGTCAACAGGAACAATTTATACATTACAATTACAGAAAGTACATATACAACAACAGGTTATAACCACAACAATTTGTACAGATAACAATTTAAGAACTCACATCATTCTTAAAAAAAAACTACTTATGCATCAACAAATGGTACCTTACTCTTGACAGTTGCATAACTGGTTTTTCACAGTAAACGGGGACTTAACACATACTAAACATGTATAGAACAACAAATAGAAAAAGAAAGAAAAACGGAATTATCCCCACGCTTCACAGAAAATTCAGATTTAAAATTTAAATCCTAAATGGAAGCACCTAGAACCACAATAACAATTATAATATAAAATAGAACCATCACAACATGATACCAACACAACAAAACTTGTGAATCAAATTCGTTGAGGCATGCACTACTTCTACAATCTAAAGAAAACAATAGAACCAACTTAACTAGCATACAAACCTTTCACCTCCAGAAACCAACTCAACAAGTATACCAGCATCACAATTCCAAAATCCAGCACAACCAGTATACAACATCATAGATTCAAAAATCCCAGATTCAACATCCTTAGGTTATATGAAACAACAACAAGTTTCTCAACAAAATCCCATCCCACCATACATTAAGTCCATACCCAAGTAAACCAAAACCTAAAGATTATACATCCATCGGAAACAACTAAACTAATGCTACATTGGTACAAGACAAATACAGGTATGCTCTAAAGATAAGCACTTATTTTGCAGTAATCCAGGTTGTGATGTTAAGCAGGTATATAAACAAAATTTCACTTACTACTTCCCAAGAACAAAACATTTGGAACATGATCCTTGCAAGATCTCTACAACTAATTTCATATGAAGATCATACACAATTCGAGCAGTCAAGGTATCACAGAAATTCTCATTCCACTACCACAAGACCCGAATCTGAGAATCAATTCAAGCATGTACAAAATTTCTATGGATAGTATACACCAATCTACCATTTAATGAATACATAAGAATGCATATACAGGATAGAACAGAGAACAATACACGTCCAACTCTTTTTTTATAAATAACCAAAGAAGAATTGATTGTAAACAAATTTGACAAATAGCAACAGAAAGACCTTGTACTGATTCATTGAAGAACAAAACTAACGGAATCTGCAAAAGAACCAGCCCCGAACTACAAGAAACAAGAACCACACACTCCTTGAATTCGTCTACAACCATAGCTCACACAAAAGAAAACCGAACAACCTACTTCATCAAACCCATCGGAAAAAAAACTTTAGCATGCATTAGGGCTACAGTTTGAGAGAAAATCCAGCAACATAAATCAACACCCAGAAGAGATCTGTGAAGAAAATCATCAAATTAACTCATGAAATCACTAGATCGATTACTCGTTTTCAGATCTAGGGCATCGGAACCTCCAAAAACACTCGAAAACACATACCTAGAATGTCTATCTGTATCTATAATGGAAGAAAACTTGCCTTTTTCCCAAGCTCTCCTTCGCCGGAATCGCATAACTTGCCTTTTTCCCGAGCTCTCCTTCGCCGGGATCGCGTGCGCGTCCTTTCCTTCTCTGCCCGAAGCCTTCCGTCGAGACCCCTTCTGCTGGTGAGCTCGCTCCCTTTTCCGGGATCTGTGAAGGAAGTGTGAATGAGGTGACGGATCGGAGGCGAAGAGATTAGGACATGAAGAGGTGAAGGAATAAGGTGAGAAAATTTTGCCCGCGGTCTTGATGGAGAGGAGTTCGGAGGAGTGGTTCGCGGAGAGGGGTTCGCCGGAGAGATGTTTGCCGGAGAGGAGTTGGAAGGAGAGGGCGTGAGAGGAGGAGTTGGATGGAGAAGGCCGGCGTGAGATGAGGAGTTAGGGAGAAGAGTTCCGGAGGGATTCGATCGGAAGATAGGTGGGCGAGTGAAACTAGGGGTTTTTCTACTCCTAAAAAAGGCAACACTTTTTAGATGAGAACTTTTTAAAAGACAATACTTTTAAAAAATCGTTGTCGTAGACACTAAAAAAAAGGTTAATAGACAACATTTTTTAAAAAGCGTTGTCTTTGACCCATAAAAATTATTAATAGACAACGGTTTTTAAAAAAGCGTTGTCTATTAATAAGAAAATAATGAAATAGACAACGCTTTTCACTAAAAGCGTTGTTAAAAAAAAAAGACAACGCGTTTTAAAAAAAACGTTGTCTTTTAAGTGTTGTAGAATCCCAATTTTCTAGTAATGACGGTCAATTATCTTGGCCGAGTGGGTATCCAATCGGACCCTTAGTTGGGTCAGATCTCGAGTCCCTCGGCATTTATAAAGTCCTGAGCTGTATTAGCACCATTTAGGGCCGAGTCACTTTGGTCACTCTCGGAGATAACACGGATAAGTATCTCGGCTGAGTGGTTAGCTGGCTAATCAGACCCGTGGTCTGATTGGATCTGATAGACATTTAATCTGACCGAACTCTTTGTTCAAGCAGAGAGGCTCAATGAAGACCGAGTCCTTAATAGCATTCCTTAAATCCAACCTGGCTGAGTGGTATAGCCGATCAGACCCATGGTCCGATCAGACCTGATAGTCATTTGATCTGATTGGACTCTTTTTCAAGCAGAGAGGCTGAGTGAAGATCCAGTCTTTGATAACATTCCTTAAATCCGACTTGACTGCTCCTGCAAACAACATCCGATCGAATTACATAAGGGACTATGTCAGTTCGCTAGCTAAGTATATTAGGGGTCTTTTAATCCAACAACTTAACATTCCTCTTTTTCGCTTTGTGCAACGGCTGACAAAGAATCAAGAGAATATTCCCTCTGTCAACTGTGCACTATAAGTTTTTACCGTGTAAAATGAAGAGATTGCGAGTTCCTTTTGGGAAAAGTGTCAGAGCATCATTATGATATGTCCTTTTTGGCAATGCATCAAGATGTTGGGTCACTTCACTTCGGAGCTAGGGGGAGGGGGAATAGCTTGTCACGCTTCGATGATGATGATTTTCAGCGGAATAGACTCGAAGCAAGCTTTCAATGCTAACGCCAAAGATTTACTTGGTATCCACATCAAGAAAAGGTGACTAATCCAAGGATCTAGCCTTCACTCACACATCCACTATGAATACACTCCTTCTCGGAAACACTCTGAAGACGGAGAAGCCTCATACAAAAATCTTAATACAAAGATACAAGAAGAAGAACAAAAGAAGCTAATACAATATGAACTCTTATAAGATTACAACAGTTGAAACCCTAGCTTCTTGCTTCTTTTTGTTTTGGAATGCCTCTTGACCTTGGAAGTGCAGCAACACTTTGCTCCAAGAACACTCAAGAACTGGCGATGATCACCTGAGAAGAATCGTAGGAGAGTGGAAGGAAGCGATCTGAAGACTGTCCACGCGAACGCCTTATATCGAGTTAATAACGACTATATTTTCAACCTTAAGCAATTACTCTAATCGCTTAAGTGTTCTTAATCGATTAGCCTAATCGATTAAGAACCTTTATATTTGCGTGAGACAGTCTGTAAGCGATTAAACTTCTCTGCTTAATCGCTTAAGCTTCGAACATAAGTATTCTGTTCGATGGAAAAAGCATTGTAAGAGATTACCCTAATCATTTATAGTGTCCTAATCGATTACACTAATCGATTAGAGAGCCTCTCTCTCATTTCCAAGCTTAATCAATTACCTTAATCGATTAAGCTACGGTAATCGACTAACCTAGTCGATTACCAAGCCCTAACTTTCCAACCAAAGTCTAGGGTTTCCTTACCTAATATTCGGTCAACATTGACCTATTGGGATTCCTCATTCCCTAACTTCTGGTCAACCTTGATTTGCTAGGAGTTCTTCACTAAGTGTTTGGTAAATCCTTTGACCCACTTGGACTTTTCTCCTTATACCAAGTATCCGGTAAATCCTTTAACCTACTTGGACTTCCAATCACCAGGTGTTCGGTCAACCTTGACCTACCTGGATTTTTACTACCTGGCTTCACTCGCCAGGACTTTCACCTGGTTTCACTCACCAGGATTTCCTTCTGTCAAGCTTCAGTCACTAGGATTTTTCATTTGCCTAGCTTCACTCACTATGACTTTCCATCTGTCTGACTTCACTCACCAAGACTTTCAACACCAAGTGTCCGGTCAACACTGACCCACCCGTATTTTCGTCTTCTGCCAACCTTCCCGTTGGGCTTACCCTTGCCTAACCTCTAGTTAGGACTTTTCAATCAAGTATCCGGTCAACCTTAACCTACTTGACCAATCTCCACACATGGACAATTGCAACTACAATTTTCATATATTGTCAAACATCGAAACAAACATCAAGACTCAAACTTGAGTCAACTCAAGCTTAGTCAACCTAGTCAACCTTGACCCAGGGGATATTGTACCAACAATATCTCCTTTTTGATGTTTGACAATACATTTAAGTTAGGCTAATCCCATAGCCTCAACTTCTTCTTCATGCTAAAGCATGAATAAAGGTTTTCTTCATTCTCTCCCTTTCCTAAAAAGTAAACTCCCCCTTTAGGTAATGAAAGTCTAACTTAAACCCTATATTCTTCCCCTTTGACACACATCAAAAACTCTCCCCTTGAAGAGTTATCCACACATTATTTACAACCTTACTTGTTGTTCACAATCCCACAATGAAGATCCCAAACCCTTCATTGTGCCCAATGCTCACCCTTAAGCATTAACTCATATTCAATGCTTATCAAAGAGCATTCACACTCCAACAATGAAGATATCCAATCTTCCATTGTTTTTCAATACTTAACCTTAAGCATTCATCACAATGAAGGTTTCCAACCTTCCATGGTTTCATGAAAAATAAATACATGCAAGAGGTGAGACTATCCAGCCAAGAGGTGGTTTCGAATATTTTATCTCTTTCATAGACGACTATTTGAGATATGAGTATATTTACTTGATGCGTCGCAAATCTGAGTACTTTGATAAGTTCAAAGAGTATAAGGGTGATGTGGAGAAATGTCATGGTAAAAGTATCACGACACTACGGTCTGATCGTGGTGGAGAGTACTTCTTAGGAGAGTTTAGGAGTTACTTATCAAAGGTCGAGATTCAATCCCAATTGTTTGCACTTGGTTCACCCCAACAGAATGGTGTGGCGGAACGAAGGAATATGACTCTTATGGAAATGGTTAGATCAATGATGAGTTATTCAGAATTATCATATTCATTTTGGGGATATGCTCTAGAAACGACGGTGTACATTCTGAACTTGGTACCTTCTAAGTCAGTACCCTCTACACCCACAGAATTGTGGAACGAGCGTAAGCCTAGTTTGAAACACATTCAGATTTGGAGTAATCCAGCACATGTGCTGAAGAGAGACACTGATAAGTTGGAATCACATACAGAAGTTCGCTTGTTCGTAGGATATCTTAGAGGAACGAAAGGTGATTTGTTTTATAGTCCTAAAGATCAGAAGGTCATTGTTAGTACCAATGCCCGATTTTTAGAAGATGACTATGTAATGAATCACAAGCCCATGAGTAAAATTGTTCTTGAGGAAATAAGAGATGTCACTTCTACTTTAGTACCAACGGTACAAGATGAGATACCACAAGTAACTGCAACACGTGTCACAAATGATGCACAATTACAGGTAGTGCCTCGTCGTAGTGGGAGGGTTGTTAGGCAACCTGATAGATTCATATTTTTGCGAGAGTCTTCGGACTTGATCCCTGGTGAACATGAAGTTGATCCATGGACATATGATGAAACACTTTAAAATAAAGATGTAGCATCTTAGCAAAGTGCAATGAACTCTGAAATATAATCTATGCATTCTAATCAGGTCTGGGAGCTTGTAGAACCACCAAATGGCATAAAAGTCATTGGATGTATACTTAGACGTAAGGGATGTAAAAGGAAAAGGAAAAGAGGAACAAACGGGAAGGTGGAAACCTTTAAAGCGAGGCTAGATGCGAAGGGGTATACTCAGAAAGAGGGAATCGATTATGAGGACATTTTTTTACCGGTAGCCATGCATAAGTCTATCCAGATTCTTTTATCTATTGTTGCTCATATGGATTATGAGGTTTGACAAATAGATGTCAAGACAGCTTTCCTTAACGGAAGTCTTGAAGAAAATATCTATATGAAGCAACCAGAGGGATTCATTACAAAGGGAAAAGAGCATATAAGCTCAATCGGTCCATTTATGGACTGAAACAAGCTTCGAGATCTTGGAACATCCGGTTTGATGAGGTAATCCAATCTTATGGATTCATTCAATATCCGGATGAGTCTTATGTATACAAGAAAAGTGACAGAAACGTAGTGTTATTTCTTGTACTATACATAGATGACATTTTGCTCATTAGCAACAATATCAAAGTGTTGTCAGACGTAAGGGTATGGTTGTCCAAGCAATTTGATATGAAGGACTTGGGAGAATGTGGACATATTCTTGGAATCAAAGTAATAAGGGATCCAAGAAAAGGATGTTGTGCTTATCCCAAGTTTCATGCATCGATATTATCCTAGCTCGTTTTAGCATGCAAAACTCCAAGAAAGGTTTTCTACCTTTTCGGCATGGAGTACCTTTATCTAAAAAGATGTGTCCTAAACCATCAAAGGAGATAGAGGAGATGAAGGCAGACCCTTATGCTTCGGCTGTAGGAAGCTTAATGTATGCGATGCTATGTACAAGACCGGATATTTGTTTTATCGTGGGCATGGTTAGCAGATATCAAAATAACCCATGACCGGGATATTGGACTGTTGTAAAGCATATATTAAAGTACCTGAAAATGACTAGAGATTATATGCTGGTTTACCAGGCAGATGATTTACTCCTCGTGAGTTACACGGATTCAGACTTCCAATCAGATAGGGACAGCAGTAAATCAACCTCGGGGTATGTGTTTACTTTGGAAGGTGGAGCCATAGCATGGAGGAGTGTTAAGCATAAATGTGTTTCATACTCCACCATAGAAGCTGAGTATGTAACAGCCTCTGAGATAGCCAAAGAAGCTCTATGACTCAGAAACTTCTTGATGGACTTAGATGTGATTCCTGGTTTGCCCAAAGTTATTACAATTTATTGTGACAATAGTGGTGCAGAAACAAACTCGAAGGAACCACGAGCCTATAAGGCAAGTAAACACATTAAGCGCAAGTACCACCTGATACGAGACATCGTAAAATGAGGAGAGGTTGTTGTCGCCAAGATTACATCAGCAAATAACCTGGCAGATCCTTTCACTAAGACCCTTCCGGCGGGAGCTTTTGATAGGCATGTTGAAGGGATGAGAATCAGATGTATGACATCATTTATGACAACATAGTCCTTTAGTATAGTTGGGAGATTGTTGGGATGTATACTATAAGTCTAGCTTTTGTATGAACATCTATTTTGAAATATTTTGAAATAAGAATCACTTTGGTCAAATGTCTGCATTTTATATTTATATATATGTCAATGCAGTTGTCCATTTAATTTATATTGTAGATAACATGTTGTGTGGTGCCACACAGAAGATTATGTTATCGATTCCTTATAAATTATAAATAATAGCTCACAACCAAGATAGATTGGGACAAACCATTGGAACGGTTGTAGTGTAATTTGATATTAGTCTGTCTTGACTATAAAATTACACTAGTACACTTTGTGTGTATTGAGCAAGACCATCTGAGGTTGTTCGATTTATACTGACTATATAAAAGAATAGAACCTCTGTTACTATGGATGTGCATCCTTTTAATCCCTATATAATAACAAGCACGTATACTTAGTATTTATTTATTTAACTTATCAATGAGTGAAATTTATTCATTAAATTAATAGGCCCGATGAGTTAGAAAATAGTATTGTTTATATGGTGTGTTGTTGATTATAGAAGGAAACTGTGTCCTAATTATTTAGGTTGATGATGCCCCTTAAGGAGCTCATAAGGATTATCATATGAATCCTGCAGATGGACTTAGTCCGGCATGATAATAAAGTTGAGTGGTACTACTCTTGGACTCAGATGTTAATTAACTGAGTTGTTAGTAACTCATTTAATTAACGGGCATACGATATCTTAAACACGGGAAGATTAACACACTCATAATAATAAGGAGCCCATATTATAATATGGGATTGGTGCGGTAGTTCAATAATAACCCTTTAGTGGTATGAGTTATTATTGATGGACTTGAGTTGAGTGTTCGGGGCGAACACGGGAAACCCAAGCCCATCGGGAGACCTAAACCAATTCGTCCTCTAGGTCTCCGTTGTAGCCTCTATATAAAACCTTGCATCCACCCATCCATAACCGGGTTTGGTTTAACTTGGTTTGGTTTACCTTAACATGGTTTGGTTTAACTTAACTTGGTTTAGTTTAACTTAACTTGGTTTGGTTTAACATAGTGTGTTTAGATTTTTTTCTAAACAAAATTATGTTAATTTTTCTTTCCTTACAACCGACGATAAGTTTATAAAAAGGACTAGGATGTGACCCCTAAAACCTAACTTTCTAATTATTTCACAACTCCCTTCTTTCCTTGTGGTTCCCAACCCCTGTTCCCTTGCTAGGGCCGGCGGCACAACCCCTTCTCCTCCACTTAGGGTTGGGGCCAATTACCTTCAAAGGGTCGGCGTCACTTCTTTGTTCTCCAAGGGCCGGCGACACTTCTTCTTCTTGGTGGCCGGCGGCTTGAAGAAAAGGAAGAAGAGGAACGCAAGGAAGAAGAGGAAGGAGAGGAAGAAGAAGAAGAAGATTAGAAAGGTACCCCATCCTAGAGACTCCTTTTTGTGGTCGGCGGTTTTGGAAGAGAAGAGAATGAGGGTGGGTAGATCGTTGCACACACGACGTCCAAGAAGAGTAGAGGAATACGACAGAAGATCAAGAGGTTTTAGCTACAAAAAAAAAGGTACAACTAGTTCTTTAATTCCGCTGCGTATCTAGTTTCATTTTTCTTTGTATCGATTTTATGTATCGATTTTGAATACCAACACAAGAGACCAGCAATCTTGTAATTCGAACAAGGTGTGATTTGATCATTCAAGAACTTGTTTGATTGATCAAACACATGTTTGATCGAATATGCGAGTTGCTAGGAATAGTTCTGTTCTTGTACAATTTTTTTTTTTTACAGGAAAATTTAAACAGAACAGAATTCCAGCACCCTTCATAAATGACGAGTTTGTGTAGATTTCAAGGATTTAAACAAGGTGTGCCCAAAATACTATTATCCCCTACCACACATCAACCAGGTGATAGACTCAACCGCCAGCTGCAAGTTGATATGCATACTGGATGCATATCAGGGATACCACTAGGTCCCTCTGGCTAGAGAAGACCAAGAAAAGGTTAGCTTCATAACCATTGAGGGAACTTATTATTATATTATAATGCTGTTCGGACTAAAAAATGTAGGGGCAACATATCAATGACTTATGAATAAAGTGTTCTGAAGGCAGATCAACAGAAACATAGAAGTGTACGTGGATGATATCCTAATTAAGTCTCTCCGAGCGGTTAATCTGTGTGTTGTTGGAGTGTATACTAAAAGCCTAAGCTTTGTAAACATTTATTACGTATAAAGAATCACATTTGGTCAAATTGTCTACATTTGTTTGTAGTTGTTCATTTAATTTATATTGTAGATAACATAGTATGTGGTGTCACATGTAGAAGATGATGTTATCAGTACCTTATAAATTATAATGGAAAGGAACAAACCATTAGAATGTCGTAGTGTAATTAGGTATTAGTTTATCTTGACTATATAATTACACTAGTACACTCAGAGTGTATTGAGTAGGACCATTTGAGGTCGTTTCTTTTATACTGACTTTATAAAGGAACAAAGACCTCGGTTATTATGGAAGTGTGTGCTCTTAATCCTAATATAATAACAAGCATATATATTTGATATTTATTTCTTTAATTTATCAATGGGTGAGATTTAGTTCGATGAATCAATAAGCCCGATAAGTTGAGAAATGGTATCACTTATAGTGTGTGTTGTTGATTATAGAAGGAAACTGTGTCCTAGAGATACTAGGTTGATAATGTCCTCAAGAGGAGCTCATAAGGATTGTCGTATTAAACCCTGCGGTGGACTTAGTCCAACGACAATAAGGTTGAGTGGTACTACTCTTGGATTTAGATATTAATTAAATGAGTTATCGATAACTCACTTAATTAGTGGACATTCGATATCTTAAACACGGAGACTAACACTCTAATAAGAAGGAGCCCAAAATGTAATTTGGGATTGATGCGGTAGTTGATAATAGTTCTCCAGTGGAATGAATTATTATTGATAAAATTAAGTTGTGTTCGGGACAGGCTTAATTTTATCGGAGACCAAACCAATTCCTCCTCTCGGTCCTATCGTAGCCTCTTATTTATAAGTCTTATACCCACCTATACCCACCTTCTATACCCACCAGTAGGGGGCCGGCCAAGCTAGCTGAGGACCAAGCTGCCCTAGCTTGAACCCAAGCTAGTGGGGGCCGACAAATTAAATTAAAAAGGAATTTTAATTTTAATTTTTATTATGTGGAAGAAATAATTTATTAAAGAGAATTAAAATTAAAATATCTCTCTTATAAAAGATCTAAAGATTAAAGAAAGAGATTAGATCTCTTTCCTTATTTATAGATTGGTGAGATATTTTATTTCTCTTTAAAATTATTCACATGTTATAAATTAAAATTATAGAAATTTCCTTTTATCAACCATGAAGAGATTTTTGAAGAGAAATTTTATTTTTTAAAATTTCCGGAAATAAATTAGGAAGTTTTAATTTGTTGATTAAAACTTGTCTAAATTGTTTCCCCTTGATGTGGCCGACCAATATAGATTAAATTGGGAAATTTTATTTTATTTTTCTCAATTAAATCATGTCAAGGAAATTAAGGAAATTTTATTGTAATTAAATTTCCTAATTTGCCTAGGCCAGTGAATATAAAAGAAAGGGTGAGGGTGCCTTCATGAGATACAACCTCTATTATTTCTCTCCCTCTTTTATTCCTTGGAGTGGCTGGCCATCCTCTTCCTCTCTCCCTCTTTGTGGTGGCCGAATCTCTCAAAGGCTTGGAGCTCTTGTGGCGGCCGGATACTACTTGGAGAAGAAGAAGAAGAAGAAGGAGAGAAAACTAGCATCTCTTGGAGCTTAGTTGGTGTTTTGATTTTCTTCCTTGGTGAAGCTTCCTTGTTGTGGCCGAACCTAGCTAGGAGGAGAAGAAGGTGGTTGGTGGTTTCTCATCTCGGAAGATCGTTGCCCACACAACGTCCGAGGTTAGAAGAGGAATACGGTAGAAGATCAAGAGGTCTTTCTAGAAGGTATAACTAGTAATTTTTCCTTTCCGCATCATGCTAGTTATTTATGGAAACAATACCAAATATAAGAGGCTTACGTTCTAGTATTTCGAATATGTTTTTCGAAGTTGTGTTCTTTTGGTTTTTTTTCCTTGTGATTTGATTGTTCTTTTCGGTTAACCTAAAGTTATTTTAGGAAATTAAATATTAGATTTCTATAAAAGGTTTTGTCTAGTCGGTGGTGGTTGCTCCCATATCCAAGAAGGTCATGTGCATCGCCACGTCAGTACTGGAACCTATTATGGAAATTAATATTTAATGGAATTAATAACTTAAGGTGATTTGGGTCGAACGTGTTAAGTTCCGCAGGAGACCCAAGTCAAAACCTAAAAGAACGAATAGATTAAGTTTTGGATCAAACGTGTTAAGTTCCGCAGGCGATCCAAAATTTAATTTAAAAGAACACATGGTAGCTAGGAAAAGGTTCAGACCTTTGTACAAAATTTTTGTACAGTGGAACCTCTAGGTTTTCCGAGTAGCAACCAACATGTGTAAACATAGAGAAAACGTGACAACCCTTGAGAAAGTATGGACTTAAACTTAACCCTAACAAGTACTTATTCGGGGCCAAGAGTGGAAGCTTCGTCATCTATATCGTGACAGAGCAAAGAATTGAAGTCAACCCAAGCACGGTACAAGCTCTTTGAGATGTAGCCCGACCGCATAATCTAAAGGAAACACAAAGCCTGACCAGACGAATTATGGCTTTATCTCAATTCATCTCAAGGTCAAAATACTTCGCTGAACCGCCAAATTCTATTGGGGTGCTGAGTGTGATAAGGCATTAGAGGAGCTCAAAGATTATTTGTCCGCTTTACCTATACTTGTAAAGCACATATTTTGTGAGTTACTCTGGGTATACATATCCGCCATTAAAAGCACTGTTGGATCAGTATTGGTGAGGTAGGACGACAAAGAGCAACAACTTGTATATGTTTTAAATCATTTATTAAAATATATCAAATGTCACTACCGCACTCGAGAAGTTAGCATATGAACTAGTTTTATCCACTCAAAGATTGCGCCCTTACTTTCTGTGATACCCAATAATGATATTAACTAATAGTACTTTGGGGCGGGTGCTCATCAATCCAAAAGTTTTCGGAAGACTAATTAAGTGAACCATTGAACAAGAGTATGATATATAGTATCATCCTTGAATGAGCATCAAAGCTCAAGCCTTAGCCGATTTTGTGACCGAGATACAAAGCTCTGTGCCAAAAGAGACTTGAAAATTTTATATGGATGAGTCTTCCACTCGGAAAGGTAGTGGAGTCGGGATTCTTCTGATATCACCTCATGAAGATCGAATGTAATTGTTCGTTTGGCTAGAGTATCAAACTTCCAACAATGAAGTGAAATATGAAACATTAATAGCCAGTTTGCAAGAAGCAAAATATGTGGGGACTTCCCGAGTCATGATCTACTCGGACTCTCAATTGGCGGCTCAGCAGTTATCAGGCAATTTTGAGATTAACAACGAACAATTAAGGTTATATGTGGAGGCATTTGAGAAATTGAATGCAAAATTTGAAGAGGCGACATTACGAAAATTCCTCCGAGCGAAGAATCAGAAGGTAGACGAGTTAGCAAAGTTGGCTAGTTCTTTAGTGCCTTTGTCTTTGGATAAACCTGTAGAACATACATTGCCGATAGCTTACATTGAAAGGCATACCTAGTTAAAATTACAAAGCGATTAGAGAGCACCGTTAATCTCATTTCTCTAACAAGGAATTTTAACAGCCGATCGAGAGTAGACACATATGATTAAGAAATGAGTCAATCGTTTCACATCAGTAAGATACCACTTATACAAGAGAGTTTTTTCTCATCCTTTCCTCAAGTGCGTCAGATCGGATGATGTACAACATATTCTCCAAGAGGATTAGACAACTCCAACTCGGGAGGATTAGACAACTCCATTTGCTAGCCGGTCGAAAAAGTTATCGAAGGAACTGGTCGGATGCAGAAGTAATGGAACTTACAGCCTTTGTTGGACGAAGCCATTTTATCAAAAAATACAGTGCCTACTCAAGCTTGGAAGATGAAGATGTCCGGTTCATATTTCTTCAGATAGTAGAAATAATGAAAGATTCAGGGGTATAATAAGACTTGGTACAAATAGAATAGTACTATAACCCCACATAATAATCTAATGAAATTAGGAGCCAACTGTTGTAAGGGGATATGAAAGTAATTATAAATATCGATGAAAAATGGTGCAAGGGAAAACGAAGGCCAGCAAGGAATTGGTCCTCGTAGAAAGTGAGATAGTCGGCCGAAGGGAGATTTTGACAATCGCGGCTAGAGGGGATGATGATTTGATGGTCAGAGGGTAGATGGTAAGTGAGACGCATCTGGTCCACTTCCCCGCCATTGAAATCAGAAGCTGTGGAAGTGTACCAAAGTCCGTGGACAGCAAAAGGACGAGCAGAGGCCATGAAATGAGGAGAAGGGTGAACGAAGGAAGGGAAGAAAAATAACTTACGATGAAGATGAAAGAGTACTTGAGCAATTGCCAGTGATAACGAAGGGAGAGGAAGAAGATGATGAAGAGCAAAACGCGAAAATGATGAAGTTACATCAGAGGCTACAACCTTAAAAACCCTAGTGGTGACATCATAGAGTCGTTCAATCAAAGGGATGGAGGAGAGAGGATTAATTTGAATCGTTGAATTTGAACCACCTGAAGTCATATTGAATCACAATAGTTACCTGTCACTTCAAATATTATTTTTCGCAAGCGTGCGACACATGACAACAAAATACAAGCTATATTTTTGAGATATGGGAGGCAATAAGCAAATTTATGATAAAAATGCGTGATTATCATTTCAGCATTAATGGTAAGTGACATGCCTTATTTCTGAGGTGCTAAACTGACGTTAGCTCAAGTCGAGCGACGGTACAGAGAATGAGCGTCCAGTCGAAAAACAAGGGGCCTCATAAACACCAACAGTTACGCATAACATCAGTTTGAGTCGAACGGCGAAACAAGTAGCAAACGTTCAATCGGAGGATAAGAGACAGAAGCAACACAAGTGTCTAGTTAGTCGGGCCTACAACTCCTTCGATTAGACTTGAAGAGGAGGCTTGTGATACGACCAATGACGTGGGGCCTCTGAAGTTGGGTCAAAGTTCAAAAGGTTGGATGATGTAGCAATCAAAGTCAAGGAGGGGTCGACACTCAAGGCCAGCATAGTTGATCCTCTTGATCGAGCGGATAACTGATCGAACCCTTGGTCAGGTTGGATCCCGAGTCCCTCTGCATCCATAAAGCCCTGAGTTGTATTAGCACCATTCAGGGTCGAGTCCTTTTGGTCACTCGGAGATAGCACGACTAAGTATCTCGGCCAAGTGGTCTAGCTGATCAGACCCGTGGTCCGATCGAACCTGATAGACATTCGATCCGACCAGACTCTTTGTTCAAGCAGAGAGGATGAGTGAAGACCGAGTCCCTAATAGTATTTCTTAAATTCGACCTGGCTGAGTGGTCTAGCCGATTGGACCCGTGGTCCGATCGGACCTAAATAGACATTTGATCCAATCAAACTTTTTGTTCAAGCAGGGAAGTTGAGTGAAGACCGAGTCCCTAATAGCATTCCTTAAATCCAACCTGGCTGCTCTTGCAAACAACATCCGATTGGATTACATAAGAGACTCGATCAATTCACTAATTAAGCATATTACGGATCCCTTAATTTAACGATCTAATATTCCTCTTTATTATTTTGTACTAGAAAATCAAAGGAATATTCTCTGTAATAACTGTGCACCAAAAGTTTCTACAGGTGAAATGCAGAAACTTAACTCATGTACGTTGAAGGACGTGAAGAGTCTGATAGAGGAGCCTCCCATCAATCCTTAACCCATGTACTTTTTATCTTCACTTCTCATGTCATCACCTATTCCGACCGAGAATACAACTTTGCACATATTCTCGATATGACATTTCCCAGTACCGGAGTCCGAATTTTGCAGATTAGGATTAATAGTGTGATTAGTGAACATGATCATAATAGAAGATTATTGAACAATATGAGGAATTTAAAGCCTCATGAAACTACTTAACAGAAAGAAACTAAGAATGCTGTTGTTTGAAGTAAAATGTAGGATCTTAGTTGCTACTGATGTATTGTTTTTAGAATAGGTAACCTTTTGCTGGTTTCCAATTTCATAATTGAGAAGGTTTGCTTAGAATTATTGATTCACAAGATCGTCCAAATAAGCACAGAGAAAATAAGGAATGCATAAATTCCTGAGCCCAGCATAGTCATTTGCTATAAGGAATGCATAAATTCCTGCTTTGTTGTTCCGAATCAAAGCTATACAAAAATAAGCACAGAGAAAACAAAAGTATCAAGTCAGCATAAGAGAGAAAGCTGAACCTGTAGAATTTGACTGCATTATGTTTAAGGTAATGAAACATAGATATCTAAAGAAACTCACAGGATATTGCACTGAGGGCTTTTGTGCGAACAGTTAAATCAGGATCTGATATGAAATTTGACAGGAGGGATTCAAGACTACTGGCTTCCATTACAAGTTGCTGGCTACGAGGATTGTTCTGCACAATGGTAGTTACAACATCTGCAGCTTTTGCACGAATACCAGCATCAGAGTTTTTGAGGTAACCGAGAAGAGGGAGTAAGTCACCAATAGAGTGGAGATCTGGTGTATTAGGACATCCAGTAACATAAATCATCAACTAGCAAGAAAAACAATTTCTGCAGGAAGAAACGGAAGAAAAAAGAATAATTGCACTAACCATTTGCCATATCAATAGACTCAACATGTTCCTGAAGCTCATCCAACATATCTGCAAGAAGAAAAGAAGATGCCAGCAGTGAGCATGCATAAACCAACACTGCAGTATAAAAAGGGCACTATACTTTTCGTCCCCCTTTTGGCATCTATAGCAACAAGAAATAATGGTTCAGTCATCTTGGAGTCTATAGATACAACCCAGAAGTTCTGAGTAAATGAGCAATTGATTACGACACTGTATTTTGTTATTTCTTGATATCTTCAGTTCTCTTCCCTCACCCATAGTGGCTTCTTGTGGTGGATTATAAGGAGATATTACAGTACTAGAAGAATACATTTGCTCTTGAGGGGACTCTACTAGACGTTGAAGACTTGGGTAGTCCATTTCATAACCAGTTACAATTAATTCATTCCCACCACCTTCTGATGCAAAAGGATTAATAAAATCTTCTTCAAACATCATAGGTTGAGTAAGAGAGACCATATACTGTATTTGGTGAAAGAAATCATAATTAGAGTCATCTTGAGTAGTGTCCATGGACCGGAGTACAGTGGCCCCTGGGCTTGTAGCTCCTGCATGGTCTTCCTCAGAACTTCTTTGAAAATGTTTTCTTTCATGAGTGAGAGTTAAAATGGTCTGGCGCTCCTTAGGTAATAGAATGTCCATAACTAGTGGGGATTTCTTGTGGTTCATCATTCCATGAGGGTGTAGGAAGTTCCAAATCTGGAAGTGGGTCAGGAATTGCATAATTAACATATTAATCATACTTACCGCTTGGTTCGCCTAAATTATCCCATTGTGCTTCTGGTTTCTTGTGTGATTTATTTTGAGGAAAAGAAGTTGTAGATCCAAATCCTTCTGTACCACGGTTGGTAGGTGTAAGATTTTTGACTTCATATACTTCAGGTATGGCAATGTATTCAAGGATATAAGTTGAGCGACACAATCTCCTCTATAAATATGAATAAATTGATCAGAATAATTGAAGGCGAGTATTTTGATTTCACCCCTATAATCACAGTCGATAACACCTGCTCCAATATCAAGACCAAGTCTGAATGCTGCACTTGATCTGGTTGCTATTCGGCCATAAGTTCCCCATGGTATTTCTATGCTAATTCTTGTAGATATAAGTCCTCGACCTCGAGGCTGGATAATACAGTCTTCACTTGCAGCTAAATCTAGCCTGCAACACCAGTAGTTTTTCTAGCAGGAATAATTGTAAATGGAGATAGTTTGTGTACCAGTAAATATGGGTGGTTTGTTCCTTCAATTTTTGGATTTGTTGGGATGTCAACTTCTTCAAGGACACCATTATCTCTTTCAATTAATACAGCCAGTGTTTGAACAGTATCTTCATCACTCTGGATTTCCTCATCTTTATCATTATACTTTAATGGCCTTGATGAAGAACCAGCTTTATAGTTGCTAAAGCTTACAGATATTCGTCCATCAATTAGGTTCCTGCTGTTAACTTCAGCAGGTTGCATAGGTATAAGAAGCTGTGGAGGTTTGATAATCCAGTCATGTAAGCTTGAATACGCCAAACCACTTGAAATTCCTTGCGATTAATCATTTGTTTTCAACGTCATCAAGGATTGGGAATTATCGAACTCCCAACACATTGCAGGTAGTTTTGCAACAAAGTAGCTAGAAAGTCGAAGAACAAAAGACCCATAACATGCTAACAAACATCAACTAGAAAGCCATGTAAAAATGACATGATGGAACCTACGTGTAATCTAAAGCATAACAAAAGATCCATGTTTAAAGCAAGCAATTGCATTCTTATAAATATAATAGCTATATAATATTTCTGAAAGATTAAGTCACTATTTGGTGGGCTAATACGCGATTAACAACACAATAATTGACGTTAAGAAATAAAATCCTAATTAAGTGATCTAATACATTTTGTATTAAGGGGATTTAAGACTATTGAATATGGATTCAATGTGTAGATCTAATAATTTGGTTCGTTAACATTAATGGGTTATTAACAGGTCATGGATTTTAAGTGGATGGTCTCTGAGCTTTGGATATATAAGGGAGGAAGTCAAAATTCATTTGGGTATTTAGTGATTTGTTAGGCTTCTTCTTCCTCAAACTCTTCCCCATTGAGACTAGGATTTAGTTGCCGCCCATTCTTCCGTTGTGCTTGTTAGAATTCCTCCGGCGACAGATAAGAAGTAATGACATTAACTCTCGATTCAGATCAGCCCTTTGGTTGCTATTGCATTCGGTTTTCCATCCTAGTCTTAAAGATGATTGATAATTAGATCTTGTACCTGCATAATTGATTTAGTTCCATGTATCGTGATGCTTTCCATTTCAATATTTTGAAATGGTCAATATGCATTCTCCTTTATAAAACAGAATTCCATGGTAACAGGAAAAAGATACAATCAAAATCCACAGCAATTTGATTCCACCTTAAAAGAACTCGACGAAAGCATCTAGTAACAATGAGTGCAGTATACATAATAGCTCGTCAAAATCCTAGATGATCCAGGAGCTTACCTACTATGTCATTAGGCCTTGCCCCTCTAAAACATCCTCCGGAGTTTTTATGACAAGGGTGATTTCCTTCATCCTTTTAACTACGTCCACGGTCTGCGCTTGCATGGCTTCGATGAACCACTCCCTATCCTCCTCACTGACCAATCATCGAAGCAGAAAATATGAACTCATCATCATCGAGGAACAAAATTAACCGACTTCATACCAAAAGGAAAGGTTGTTCTTGTTTCTAATGGCATCAAAACCCTTTTTTTTAAAGAAAACTAAAACAAAATCTGCCTGGTAACGATTCGAAGGAGCTCTACCTCAAATTCCGAGCAGAATGAGTCCCATCCGCATGTGAGAAGCTCCACTTGAGCAATCCATCCCTTTTAACTCCGTCCCCGCCATGATTCCTTCACCCGAGAGGAGAGACGCGATTGGCCTTCCTCGAAATCACGGGAAGAAGAATGTCGAGTGGCGGTTTCGGGTTCGACCTAAAATCGCCACGTTCCAATCTTTCCACATCAATTTTGGGCTCGATCCATATTTGGGCTTTAATCATTTACGTACAGGCCAACTTTTCTTCCAGCCTTAATTTTTTTAATCGGGGCGTTGACTGAGAGAGTCAACGTTCTGGAGTGCGAATCTACGAGGAACCTTCCGAGTCATGTAGTCGGGCAACGTGCATCGACTTGGACCCATGGCGGCTGCTAAACGCCTAAACCTGAATATGATACCCGAAACCTTGAATACAATTAAAAACAATTATGCATAAAAGTCCAAACGGGAATGTTTTGGTGCTTATCCATATCTTTATATCTTTAGGCAAGAGCCAATTCTATAATATTATCGTATAAATCTACCAAATTTACAAACAAAATTACTATTTAATCCGGCATTGTTGTAAAATTTATAATCACTCAATCCTAAACACGTTATAATTAATAGTTACCGGTAACTTTTATATATTTTACCAATTACTCAATAGCTTATATAGTATAAATTTAAAATTTACCATAAATATATTATAGCTATTATGGACAGCTACTATAATAATACTGGATACCCAAATATATTTAGATGAAATTATCTAAACAGCGTCGATTTGATTTATTTATTTTGTACGAGAAATGTTTTTCTTAATTTGGGATTTCCTTTCTGATTTTTGTAAATAAAAACTTTAAAAAAAAACGACGTTCCGCCCAAAGTATCGACGAGACCAACTTGACGGCGTTAGTTCATACGGCAATGTTCCACGCGTTCGTACGGGCACGCGGTCTGCGATGGGACGAGTCCAAAAAAACTCCACGTCACGCACGCGGAATGCGGCTTTGGCGACCGATGCCTTCTTTGTCGATCGAGCGCGTTATAAAACCGTCAATTCCTCTCTTTGTATCGCCTGCAGCACGTTGTTTCTCCTCGTCCTCCTCTCCTTATCTCTATCCGGTTCGGGGCGTTGACTCCTGATGTCGAAGTTCTGAAGCGCCGATGGAGTAGGAACTTGGTTGGTATTGTTTTGAATTTTGGGAAGTTGGGATCTTGAGTTGGTAGATCGCGTGATTCGTCGATTCGAAGGAGGGATTTGTCAGAAAGATCGGATTTTTAAGGGGGTTTTTTTTGGCTTCCGATTTTCCATGGCGACGCCGTCTTCTTACTGGTGCTACCGCTGTAGTCGACTCGTCGTGTTGCGGCCGCAGGACGCCATCGTATGCCCCGACTGCGACGGAGGATTCCTCCAGCGGATCGACTCGCCGCCTCACCGATTTCACTCTCCCTCGGCGATCCGCCGTCGCCGCAGCCGCCACGCCGCGTCGTCATCACCTGCCTCTCACACCGTCGTCAGCGTCGGATCCGTCGCCGACGGTCCCTCCCTTCAGCCTTCCGGCCTCCGACGCCGCAGCCGACCCTTCGCTAGCGGCCGCTCTCCCTTTAACCCCGTCGTCGCCCTCCTTAGCCCGTCTAGCGGCGGCACCAGCTTCGGGCTCTACTACAACGAGGGCAACGGCTCCGGCCTCCGCCCTTTGCCGGAAGCCATCTTGGACCACCTGATGCACTCCGGCTTCGAACGCCTGCTCGACCACCTCGCGCAGGTTGAGCTCACCGAACTCGGCCGCGAGAGGGGTTGCGACAACCCCCCGGCATCGAAGTCCGCCGTCGAGTCGATGCCCGCCGTGGAGATCGTCACCGATCACATCTCCAAGGATTGCCATTGCGCCATCTGCACGGATCCCTTCGAGCTCGGGACGCAGGCCCGGGAGATGCCCTGCAAACACATCTACCATCAAGATTGCATCTTGCCGTGGCTATCACTCCACAACTCATGCCCTGTCTGCCGCCATCAGATGCCAGCGGCGAAGGACGATGAGCCGGTGGCCCCTGCCAGGAGCGACGAGGAGGAGACGGTGAGGCTCACGATATGGAGGCTACCAAGTGGAGGGTTCGCCGTGGGAAGGTTCTCAGGAGGGAGGAGAGGTGTAGCAGAGCAGCTTCCTGCAGCCTACACAGAGATGGACGTCCCATCACTCAACCACAGGAGACGATCAGCGCCTGCAGCAACTCCGGAGAGGTTGACGGCGAGAGGAGGAATTCGCCGTGCAGTTTGCAGTTTCTTCTCGTTCTTTAGGCATTCACGTTCAGCTTCTTCTTCTCCACCTCCGAGCAATTCGGAAGCAATTCCAAATGGCGCCAATGCCATTGCTTAAAACTAGTATATACAAAAGTTGAATTTAATTCTTCTTTTCTGATATGTTCCATTGTTTTGATAGATTCTACAAAATCTGATTGGAAACCTCCATGTCTCTGTTATTTTCTCCAAGATTAAGCAATGAAACATGGACAAATTAACTATCTATCCTAGTACACAAAGCATATTCTTTACATGGATTAGGAAGGAAGTCGTCTTCCTCGGCTTGCAAGTGCAGCTTGATGGAAAATGATACTAAGCTTCTCCATTGGGCGTCCATGCCTATATCGCATAAACGATTCTTCCCTTCTATCCCTGTATCAGCCCTCCATTATCTTCGTCAATGACAAAGTCCTTGTGATTGCTGCCTTTCACTTTGTCCTTAGATCTCTTCATGATGTCGCCATTGAGCGAAAGCTGCTCGAATCCAGCCCTGAGATTCCTGACCTGCTACTGCTTGTAAGTCTCCGGCCTCTCGACTCTTTCTGAGCCCTCGCATGCTATGACATTACCAGCCTCCCTTCTGAGGAGATCCCTCTTCATCAGTGACCTCTGGTCATCATCGCGTGGCACATTCACTTCGAGCGTGTCGAACAAGGCCTGGTAGTGGAACAAAGCCTCGCGGACTTGTGTGACGAAGAAAGAGGCACCGTATGATCCGTTCACGACCCCATGGATAAAAACATCCGGGTTCATCTTCCTAATTGCGTCAAGAACCCTAGTCCCGGGCCTGTCGATGACAACGGTCTCAAGTGATACAACGAATAGGATAGAATCCCTGAAAAAAAACAATAATCAGACTGGTTACAGCTCAGGAGTCCAATATCGTTTAGTTACGTGCCCCATTTGGAGAAAAAATTCCTGTAAATTCGCTATAACTAGGGCTCGAACCGCGAGTGCTTGGGTGACAACTTAGATGACCTGCCACTGCACCATAGCCCCGGGGACTTATAGAATCCCTGAAAAAGGTTGAACGGTTGGTTGATGTAACTATCAAAGTCAAGGGAATGTCATCACTCCGGACTAGTACGGTAGTATGACCCGACCGAGTTGTCTAGTGATACAGATGTATTAAGGGGGCCCAAGGTAATTAAGAAGAAAGGAAGGGGTAGTTTGGTCATTAGCCTATTTAGGACTTATAAGTTATGGCACTGTTCATCAAAAGGGGGACTTCTTCTCTTGATCTCTAGATTTTGCCGCCGCCACTAGCCGGCAGACTCGACGCCGCCATTGCCGCCGCCATTGCCGCCTTCTCCTTCATCACCGACGAGTCATCGCTCCCCCTCCCTCTCTCTCTCTCTCTCTCTCACTCCATGCTCTTCGATGTTTTTTGGCCATCGTCACCAAGAGGATGCACACCTGGACCGCCTCGCCGCCTCTCCTCTTGCTGGCAGACCCCTCCAGCACTGGTTTTCTTCAAGCCTGACCACCATCCTCTCGCGAATGGCTATACCATCTCCCTCACCGGCAGTTGCCTCGCGTCGTCAGCGCCGCTTCTCTTTCTTGGCATCACACCATGTTTCCACTGCCGCCTCCCCTCTCGTGGCTAGCGCCAGCACTGCCTCACCTCCACATCGACCGCAGGCCGCCGATGTTGACGTCGATGCTGACATGGCCGCCCTTACTCACCTTCGTTCCCTGCTACGCACCATAGCTACCTTATGTGGCTTCGGCAGCAATCTCCAAGACCGCTTCGCGGCCATCGGCGGGTAGACCCCAGTTTCCAGTGTGGATGCCAATGCTTTTAGCGCAAACCCGGCACACCCTCTGCTGCCGTAGCAATCCCCTCTCACCTCCTTCGTCGTCTACCCGACTACACAGCCTCCCTTTGCACGCTGGTAGTCCAAGCGCTGCCTCCAGTTTTACCTAAAAGAGATAAAAGAGAATTACCTGAATTTGACATTTAAAGTAAAATAACCTGCACAATCCGCATCACTATATGCATGTAAATCTCGAGACGATTATCAATATAAAAGAAGACCATGTAGAATAGTACCTTTGAGATAGCGAAGTATTCCTTTTATATTATCCCAATTTTGTTTAGTTGGAGTATGCATGAATTGACAAGCTAGATTTACGATAAAAAGTAATATCAGCGCGTGTGATAGTGACATATTGTAAGGCTTCAACAATACTTTGATAAATCTGTGGATCAGATGTAGCAGGAGAGGATGAAGTTGGTGTTGAATCGTGACGCATGTGAGAGGGGGGTGAATTACGTGGTTTTTAAAACACTTCTTTTTCAATTTTTTAAAACTCAAGTACGCAGCGGAAAGTAAGAAAAAAAATACCAGAAAAACACAAGCGATTTTTTACTTAGTTCGGAGCCTTCGGCGACTCTTACTCCAAGGCCCAGATCCCGCGGACCTATCGATGGACAATCCACTAAAAACCTCTTCCGGTACCCCCGGAAGAAAGAATCGAGTACACAAGAATTAGGTTAAGTGCAACAAACTACACTTACCCTTTTATAGAAATTAAGTATAGAAAATAAATATTACCAATACTCTTATGGGAATCAAAATGAGGCACTTCGTGTTGATGTCTGTCTGCCGCGCACAATCGAAACTTCTAGAAGTAGTCATCGGGCTCAGCAGCTTCACAATAGAGTTGCAGCAGGAACCGGAAGTAGTCGAAGGCTCAAATGAGCGCGCAGTAGCTCATATGTAGTTCTTGTTCCAATGCCTCCTCGAAACTACCTTATAAAAGGCTTAGAAGGCGCCTTCCATAAGCATGAAAGGCGCTCCAATGAGGCAAAATCAATCCCGAAGTGATCGGTGCTTATCCAAGACTTCGGCCAAATTTCATCCAATGGAAGGCGCCTTCTATAGCCATAGAAAGCACCTTCTATGAACAGTACTAAGGCGTCTTCCATAGCTATGGAAGGCGCCTTTGGGTACTGTTCACCCGAAGGTAGCTTTGCTTCTTCGCTTGCTTTCTTGCCTTGTAACAAATGTGTTAGTCCACAATACCCTGCAAGACAAGTGTTAGAACAATATATAAAAAATATAGTAATTAGTTCCTGTCCTCCCAGGACTAGGAACTAGTCAAGGTCTTAGTTTAGGGATCCCAAATGGACCTAAACTGGACTGACGCCTACTGTCCCTCAACTAGGCGCGCCCTCACAGTTACTCTCTTCCAGTGACTGACCTTTTGCCAAACATCCGGTCAGCCCGTTAACTAGTCTGGACTTCATGCCAGCTATCCAGTCGGTCCGTCGACCTAGTTGAAGTTCCCTGCAACACTGAGTTAGCACAATAGATAAAATGGTAAAGTAAAACAGTGTTAACAGAATTCAAGATTCGTTGGTTCGGTCGACCTAGGGTCCGACTTCACTCACCAAGACTTCCACCACCTAGCTTCACTCACCAGAACTTCCACAACCTAGCTTCACTCACTAGGGTCCAGCTTCACTCACCAGGACTTCCACTACCTAGCTTCACTCACTAGGGTATGACTTCACTCACTAGGACTTCCATCCACTACCTAGCTTCACTCACTGGGGTCTGACTTCACTCACCAAGACTTCCACTTTACCTAACATCTAGTTAGGACTTCTCCTTGCTAGCCATCTAGTCCTGATTAGACTACTCTCTTCCAAACATCAAGTCCTGTTTGGATTAACCGTTGGTCAAACTGACCAGACTTGGGTGCATTGTCAAACATCAAAATCCTAGAGGTCAATTGCACCAACAATTGAAGAGTTGTTTATAGCAATTGGTGTATAGATTGGACGTACTCCATCCATTTTGGTTTTTTGAAGAAGTCCAGTAATGTATTTGCTCTGAGAGAGAAGATAGTCATCCTCATATGGAGTAAGCTCAATACCAAGAAAAAAATGATTAATACCCAAATCTCGAGTAGGAAATTCTTGATTGAAAAGACTTAACAAAGTTGTAATATCCTTGTGATCATTGTCAGTTGATCCTGTCCGAGGATCGAGGCGATGGATGCTGAGGGGCGTGGCACTCCTGTTGATCGTGTATGGACTCTGAGCTAGAGGGACCTGCAACCACAGCAATGTTAGTGTCGAGCCAGGGAGGGATTCCCCGGCAATGACCCTCCGACTCTCAAGTCAGTCATCGATGATGTGGAAGCAAAGAAACGGAGTAACAGAGTAACAGTGGCTACAGTAAAAATTAACATACCTCCGTTGAAGCTTGGGGCCCTTTATATAGGGCTCCGGGGACGTGCATGCACGTTCCTCGAGGCATGCACTTTTCTCAAAGCTTCCCTTGAAAAGATATGTCGGGAAAGTGTCCCTGACAATATACCTTAACGACCCGAGCATATCCCTGATGTGACAGTGGAAACTATTGGTGCAGTGGGGCCGGCAAGAGGGCGGTGAATTGCCTGCACAATAAAAGAGTATACCCTCCTCAAGACTTTCAACTCAAAAAATGCAACAGTAATAAAGTAAACTAAAAGAAAAAGACTCAGCAATTTACTTGGTTACAATCAAGAAGGTTGTTAATCCAAGGCAGTAGAAAAAACTCTAAAAGATCTCTTTCTCTGAAGGTGGAGGAGTATTTTACACACTAGAAGCTCAGAACTATTGCTAGAAATGAATACAGAGTTGAATACTTAATTGATGTTTCATTCCTATGTCCAGGGGTCCTTTTATAGCCCCTGGAAAGTCTATCCCGTAGGTCGAAGGCGCCTCCAACCGAGGTCCAAGGCGCCTCAGCTCGGGTGAATGGATAGAACTCTATCCGGTCGACAACGATTGTTTTGACCAGGGCTGAGGCGCCTCAAACAAGCATGAAGGCGCCTCCAATACTTGATGAAGGCGCCTAGAGGTTCATTTCCAACTTGCTTTCTCCTTTGTTTTGACTTCCGAAGCTTCACGCGTTTGGGTGATTCCGGCCAACCGAAATAGGGCTCACCCGAACCCAATTTTTGGCCTTCTCCTCGAGCAGTCTTCCGTCCCGGCTTTATGTCCCTCGAATGTCGCGCACATTTTTCTCACCCACCGATGTACTCTTCCGCAGCTCTCTCGTCCTTCGGACGCACCGAGCCCATCGGCTCCCTTCCCGTTCTTTCCTTCTCGCTAGCTGCGTCTTCCGTTCGACTTTCTACGCTCCTAAGCTCCTGCACACTTAGACACACGGATCAAAAATAAACAGGACTTAACTTAAACTTGGTTGATCATATCAAAACAACCACGGGGTCCAACAGAAGCTTCCGTCGTATGATCTTCTGCACGACCATGCTGCCAACCATGCCGTCTATCGGGGGCACGGGCTCCCAGAAGGATATCACCAGATCCTCCTTTTGTCCGCTACTGGATCGAGCGGGTAAGTCATTCGGCAATCGTCAGACGTCCGGGCGTTATTGTATTTGGGTTGAGCGAGATGGTCGCTCGGCCCACCTCCCACTGTCCAAGCTCCGCTTTGGATGTAATCTGCTTGGTTGTGACTCCGCTTGGCTGGTTCCGAGGTTTGATGTTAGCCTGAGCGGGATGGCTGCTCGGCGTGTGTCTCACCGACACCTCTAAACGCCAGAAGCTCGGTATGTGGGCGAGCTATGATGATGTTAGATCGGACCTTCTCTATACCGGCTGGGCAAGTGGGCCGCTCTACCGGCCGATGGTATAGGGGCATTGACCGTCTTAACTTTGACCTCCACCGTGGCAATGACCCTCCACTGGGTGGGCCCCTCATTCCCGCATCACATGTCTCCTCCTCAAGTTTAGTCGAAGGAGGCTGCAAGTACGACTGACTGGACAGAAGAAGTCTTGAGATCAATTGGCTGATCGGCCGTGATACTGTGTGGACTCCGGTCGATCTGTCGAAGAATGTCGGTCAGCCATAGGACCGATCCTTGAGGCCGATCGGCGCTTCGCGTGTTTGTACTTGGGCTTTCTCCTTCAGTGTCCTCGAATGTGTATAGTCAATACTAACGTCACCCGAATCCCTTGGGAATTCGTGCAAATCGCCCCCATTAAAGTCGAGTACGCACCCACGCCTATTAATGGCACTCATTAAATGCGGACCAATGGGGGAATACCACGTGTCGCCATTGCAGTCGCCGCACGTCCGAAGCAATAGGCACTGATGTGACGTCTGGCAGTTTGAATTCTATGGCTGTATTTGCGGTCTGATTCCCGTGACTAGATCGGATGGCTCCGGTCGGCCGAGCCCGAAGTTTATAAATCCGCAGAGCCGGATCTTTTCTCACTTTGCCTCTTCCAAGAAAGCTGTCGGCAATCTCCTGCGTGACCTATGCTTCGACGATCTTCTGCATCTCATCGACGGTGACTCTCTCCTTCTGTAAGCTTTCTTCCTGAATCTTCCTTCCCATCTTTTTCGTTCCCCGGTACTTCCAGTGTTTGCTTTGTGTTTTTTGCTCACCTTTCTTCCCCTCGGACTCTTTTCCCTTTGTATTCCAGCCATGGCAAGCTCTTCACAGTCGTCAAACCTCGCTCTCGATCTCTGATACACTAACAAGGAGACCAAGTTCAATGCGGGCAACGCTGAGAGCCTCAGAAACGCCTTTGAGCTTCCCTTTGATCATGAAATCATTCTGGCTTCTTCGTCCGATCGGCCAAACGACCGGCAGACCGGCACCATATGTCTATTCTGAGACCAATTAGTGGTCGGTATTCGCTTCCCTATCCACCCCTTCATCATCGAAGCCTGTAATTACTTCCATGTTCCCCTTCCGCAGCTCGTACCGAATTCTTTTCACTTGCCATGCAGCAGCGTCGTGCTGTTTCGGCTACACGACATCCCTTTTACCCCTAAGCTTTCCATTACTTTTACTATCCCAAGCAGTCCGAACTGGGAACCTTCCTCTTTAGTCTCGGGTAGGCTTAGTATTTTTTGACAAAATGTCCACTTCCAACAAACATTGAAAGGAGTATTTTTCTTCATGCGGCTCCCCGAACATCCTAGCTTCTGGACGCGCTGGCAGGTCGGACTACCACCTCTTCCTGACCTGAAGAAGCATAAAAGCCGAGCGGACTATATGCACGTAGCGTCCCTGATGGCTGGTCAAAGATATGACATCCATAAGCTGTTGCTGGAAGGTGTCATGTACATATTTGGTCTGAGCCCGATCTTCACCAAGCTCCCGAGCGGCTTAGGTACGCTATTATCTGATCCTTTCTTTCGAGTCTAACTGATTTCTTTTCTGTCTCTTGCAGCTGAAGTCATGATGCAAGCGCGGGTGGCCGACTACACAAAGCTTAAGGACGCCGAGGTTGAAGCGGCCGCTGCAAAGGAATTGGCGAGCCGAGGTCTAACGCCGGTCGGCTCTCATGAAGGCACGCTCATCGAGAGCGGGGAGACGCCCACTATGGGTGAGGGCGCTGCCGACCGGGCACCTAGCATCGAAGTTCCTGGAGAGCCACACCCAACCACTGAGTCGTCGCTTGCTGCCCGGACCGAGGGCTCTGGGTCTTCTGGCGATGGCGAGCCCCTTATCAGGCGCAAGAGACGCCCAATGGACCAGTCATCCCGTTCCGCCACCTCGGTTGTGAGGTTCGCCGAGCGAGTAGGCACTTCATCTCCCACGCCCATCCCGGCAACGGTGGAGGCCACTTCATCTGATTGGATGTCGTCCCTGGCCGAGCTACCGCTAGAGGCCCTCGCTGCACAACCGATCGCCTTTCTTCCCTCGACCCGACGAAGGACTTTGCGCTCCAGTATCCGCCCCGCGTCCACGATCCCTCATTCCAGTCTGGTGGCTTCTTCTCAGTCGACCTCGAGTGGTCAGCGATCCGTTACGGCGATCCTCCACCTGCCAATGAAGGATTAATTGGAGCCGAGTGCCCAGCCTCGCACTCCCGAGCACAAAATCCTCATCCGCAGGCCGCTTGCCGACATTTGGGAGGAAGCCAGGACGTGAGCCGCGACGATACCCTCTGGGGCCCTTGGCAACAACCACTTGCAAATGTCCACCGGGGTATGTATTTTACTACCAATTCACGACTTACCTCCGATCGACGTTAACGTTTTTTCGTTCACCTGCAGTACTGGACGAAAAGCATAGCCATGTGCCAACGGCTCACTTTTGTGGAGGACGAGCTGAAGAAGCTCAAGATCTTGAGCGGTGTGACCTCCTCCCAAGGGTCACCTATTACTAAGGTCACTCAACTGAAGGCCGACCTGGAGAAGGCCAACAAGCTCCTCGAGGTTGAGCGGTGGAAGACTGCTAACCAAGAAGTTATGCTGGGACAGTTCAACACACAAGTTAGCACTTTTGATAATTAAATAGAGTCAGCCACGGCGAGGAAGAACCGAGCCATCAATGATTTAGAGCTAAAGAATCAGGAAGCCTGGGCTCTCGCCCAGAAGCTCAAGGAGGCTGAGGACTTCCTGGTCGTCGAGCAGCACAGTCGCTCGGCTGAAGAGGCCTCTCTTCAGGGGAAGCTCAAAGCTACTGAGGATGCTTTGGAAGCCTTCCGCTCGGCCATGGGGATATATCAAGAAGGCGAACTGGGCAGGCTTGAAGCGTTGAAGCAGGTTTACCTTCGCTCAGACAAATTCACTGATAAGGTCATCCAGCGGATCGTCCGGATCTTCGAGTTGGCTATTGACGGGATGCTCTAGTAGCTCAAGGCGGACGACCATCTTCCCACCGTACTGACGGACAGCGTCATCAATCACAGCAAGCTGAATGACTCGCTGCCTGATGACGTTTTTGATTATCTAGAGTGAGTTTGAGCACCCGTCCTGTAGAAGATTTTCTTTTTGAATGTAAGCCTGCCCATTCGGCGGTGCACCAACTTTTCTGCAATGAATGTTCGCCTGTTTGGCGGAACTTGTTCTTTTTATAATTCTCCTTGTATGACTGCCTTTAACCTTTTGCGTGTGTCACCCCGAACGGACATCCCCTTCGAGGGCACTTGCCTGAGAGGCATTTCTGCAGTTGGCCACTCGGCCATACGAGTGTCATTGAAGGAACTGAGGAAGGTACATACCTCCTCCCGGGTTTGGCGTCGTCGCTCGCGTATCAATGAAGACCCGTGTTTAACGTTGCCGCTCGATGATTTGACGAAGTCATGGGTTTAAGGTCACCGCTCGACCGTCGATGGAGACACACATTTAACGTCGCCGCTCGACAATTTGATAAAGTCATGGGTATAAGGTCGCCGCTCAACCGTCAATGGAGACATGGGTTTAACATCACCGCTCGACGATTTGACGAAGTCGTGGGTTTAAGGTCGCCGCTCGACCGTCGATGGAGACATGTGTTTAATGTCCCTGCTCGACGATTTGACGAAATCGTGAATTTAAGGTTGTCGCTCGACCGTCGATGGAGACATAGGTTTAACGTCGCCGCTCGATGATTTGACGAAGTCATGGGTTTAAGGTCGCCGCTCGACCGTCGATGGATACATGAGTTTAATGTCTCCGCTCATGATTTGACGTGTCACTCAGCACAGAGCTTTGAAACACTCTTTTTATTTTTTACTTTTGCCCTGTATACAAAAAGTACAGGGATACAAAGACATTAACTATTACAAGATGCACATCTCACCCGGCTCAGTAAGGTTGGAGACGGTTCACGCTCCACGATCGCTCTAGTCATCATCTGTCCTCATCCTCCAAGTAGTAGGCGCCCGACCGGAGCTTCTCCACGACCTTGAAGGGTCCGGCCCACGAGGCCTCCAGCTTGCTGACGTCGCTCGATCGTCGATGGAGACATGGGTTTAACTTCGCCGCTCGACAATTTGACGAAGTCGTGGGTTTAAGGTCACCGCTCGACCGTCGATGGAGATACACATTTAACGTCACCGCTCAACGATTTGATAAAGTCGCGGGTTTAAGGTCGTCGCTCGACCGTCGATGGAGGCATCGCTTTAATGTCGCCGCTCGACGATTTGACGAAGTCATGGGTTTAAGGTCGTCGCTCGACCATCGATGGAGACATGAGTTTAACGTCGACGCTCGATGATTTGACGAAGTCATGAATTTAAGGTCGCTGCTCGACTGTCAATGGAGACATGGGTTTAACGTCGCCGCTCGACGATTTAACGATGTCTTGGTTTAAGGGCGCCGCTCAACCATCGATGGAGACATGAGTTTAATGTCGCCACTCACGATTTGACGTGTCACTCAGCACAGAGCTTTGAAACTCTCTTTTTATTTTTTTACTTTTGCCCTATATATAAAAAGTACAAGGATGCAAAGACATAACTATTACAAGATGCACCTCTCACCCGACTCGGTAAGGTTGGAGATAGTTCGCGCTCCACGGTCGCTCTAGTCGTCGTCCGTCCTCATCCTCCAAGTAGTAGGCGCCCGACCGGAACTTCTCCACGACCTTGAAGGGTCTGGCCCACGAGGCCTCCAGCTTGCTAACGTCACTGACCGGCTTTCTTTCTTCCATACCAGGTCATCGACGTGGAATAACCTCGGGATCACCCTCCGATTGTAGCTTTGCTTCATCCTCTGTCGATATGCCATCAGCCGGACGACGACTTTTGCGCGGGCTTCGTCCACTAAGTCTAGCTCCAGAAGCCTCCGCTCGACGTTGTCCTCGCTATAATGTTGTATCCGATCGGATTCGACTCCGACTTCGACGGGGATGATCGCTTCGCCGCCATACACCAGGTGGAAAGGGGTTGCCCCGGTCTCTTCCTTGGAGTCATGCGGAGCGCCCACAGTATGCTGGGGAGCTCATCGACCCAGCTGCCTCCCATATGATCGAGCTGAGCGCGCAAGACTCGGAGGATTTCCCGATTGATGACCTCTGCTTGCCCATTGCTTTGTGGGTAGGCCACGGAAGTGAAGGTTTGCTGGATGTCATATCCTTCGCACCACTCCCTGAGCCTCTGGCTAGCGAACTGCCTTCCATTATCTAAGATGAGTCGGCGCGGGATGCTGAACCGGAAGATGATGTGCTGCCAGATGAACTTCATGATCATTTGTACGGTTATTCTTGCCAGTGGCTCGGCTTCAACTCATTTGGAGAAATAATCCACTGCGACGAGCAAGAACTTCTGCTGACCTGTTGTCATGGAGAATGACCCCCACAATGTACATGCCCCACTGGTCGAACGAGCAAGAGACGACGGACGCCTTCATCTCCTCGATCGGTCAGTGTGAGAGGCTATGATATCTCTGGCAAGACAAATAGGTAGTCATCGTCCGGACAATATCCTCTTGGAGAGTCGGCCAGAAGTATCCGGCCAGCAGGATCTTCCTTGCAAGTGAGCGGTCGTCCGGGTGTCCTCCGCAGGATCCTTGATGTACCTCCCGTAGTATGTAGTCGGCGTCTTCCAATCTGACGTATTTAAGTAAAGGACTAGAAAAGGCCTTCTTGTAGAGCTGATCCCTGATCAAGGTGAACCGACCAGCCCTTCTCCTCAACAAGCGAGCCTCCTCCCGATTGGACGGTGTAGTTTTCGACCGCAAAAACTCTGTCACTGCCGACCTCCAATCATTTGGGAAGGTAAGCCCCTCCATCCGATCAATATAAGCCACTAGGGATACCTACTCGATCGGTTGTGCTATGACGATCAGCGATAGTGAGCTGGCTAATTTAGTCAGCTCGTCTGCAGCCTGGTTCTCCGACCAGGGGATCTTTTGTATGACGACTTCCCAAAAGTTAGCCTTTAGTTTTTTTAAAGCTTCGGCGTAGAGCTTTAGTCGCGCTTTACTTATCTCGAATGTCCCGGTCAGCTGTTGAGCGGCCAACTGAGAGTCCGAGTGGATGAGGACCCTGATGGCTCCGACGTGCCAGGCTGCTTATAGGCATGCTATGAGCACCTCGAATTTGGCTTCATTATTCGTTGCCTTAAGTAGTCTAGCCGAACGAATAGCTATATGCGCTCTTCTTGAGGAGAGATGAGCAATATACCGACCCCCGCTCCCCTGCCGAGTAGATGAACCATCTACATATATCCTCCAAACGGCTTATAGCTCAAGGTTTTGTACTTCAGTAACGAAGTCTGTCAAGGACTGGGCTTTGATTGTCGTTCGGGGCTGATACTGGATGTCAAACTCGCTTAGCTCCGTCGTCCATTTGATTAACCGTCCGGACGCTTCTGGATTGAGGAGAACTCACCCCCCAAGAGACTGTTGGTCATTACGATGATGGAGTGGGCGAGGAAGTACGGGCGAAACCTCCAAGCGACGAGTACCAACGTGTAAGCCAACTTCTCAAGACTAGTGTAGTGGGATTCAGCGTCTTTCAATATATGGTTTAGGAAATACACCGACTGTTCTTCGTCGTTCTGCCTAATTAGGGTCGACCCAACTGCATGTTCAGTCGAAGACAGATAAATTCAGAGGGTCTCGCCGACTACTGGCTTAGCTAGTACAGATAATGAGTTGAGGTATTCCTTAAGTTCTTCGAACGTCCGGTCGCACTCCTGGTCCCATTGAAACTTGGTGGCTCGGCGCAATATCTTGAAAAATGGTAAGCTCCGGTCGGATGATTTGGAGATGAACCGAGATAATACTGTTATCCGACCGGTGAGACGTTGAGCTTCCTTCAAATTTCTCGACGGCGGCATGTCTTGTAGTGCTTTTACTTTACTGGGGTTTGCCTCGATGCCCTGCTCGGTGACGATGTGGCCTAGGAATCGCCCTCTCTTTGCGCCGAACAGACACTTATTTGGATTCAGCTTAATTCCGTACGTCTTAAGTGTCTGGTAGGTCTCCTTGATATCTGTACATAGGTCAGCTACTCGGAGAGATTTTATTAATATGTCGTTGACGTATACCTCCATGTTACGACCGATCTGTCGTCGGAATACTTTATTCATCAGCCTCTGATAAGTAGCTCCAGCGTTCTTCAGTCCGAACGACATGACATTGTAGCAGTACGTCACATCGACCGTAATGAAGCTAACCTTTTCCTGATCTTCCCAAGCGAGCGACACTTGGTGGTACCCTTAATACGCGTTCAGCATGCATATCAGCTCACACCCGGCAGTGAAGTCTACCATCTGATCAATCCGAGATAGCGAGTAGAAGTCCTTTGGGCATGCTTTGTTGAGATCCCGGAAGTCGATGCAGACCCGCCACTTGTTGCCTGACTATGATACTAGCATGACATTTGCGAGCCAGCTCGGGAATTAAACTACCCGTATGTGGCTGGCCTCCAACAGCTTCTCTACTTTTGCCCGGATGATCAGATTTTGTTCGACGCTGAAGTCTCTCTTCCTTTGCTTTACCGGCTGAGCGTCCGATCAGACGTGAAGTTCGTATTGCATGACGCTCGGGGAAATCTCGGGGAGCTCGTGCGTCGACCACGCGAACACATCGTGGTTTTGCTGAAGACAGGCGATCAGCTCCGCCTTCTGTCAGCTCCCAAATCGGATGCTATGAAGGTTGTTGCCTTCACTCGGCCGGGATGAATTTGGAATTCCACTTTTTCTTCATAGACTAGGGTGGAGGCTTTTCAGTAATAACACTAACCTCTAATCAGGGAGTTTTCCGAGCAGACTTGGCTTCGGTCTTGACCATCTCGACGTAGCAGCGTCGGGCGGTCGACTGGTCATCTTTGACTTCTCCAACCCGGTCATCTACCGGGAATTTTATCTTTTGGCAGTAGGTTGAAACTACTGCCCAAAACTCGTTGAGGGTCGGTCGGCCTAGGATGACGTTGTAAGCTTAAGGACGTCTACCACAATGAAGTTTGTGACCTTGGTCCTCCTGAGCAACTCCTCTCCGAGTGATATGACCAACTTGGTTTGATCGATCGACAAAACCTCTTTGCCCATGAATCCGTATAGTGGGGTCGTCATCGACAGTAGCTCATCTCAGTTGATCTGGAGTTGATCGAAAGCCTTCTTGAAGATTATGTTCACCGAGCTCCCTGTGTCAACAAAAATTCGGTGAATGGTATAATTTGTAATTACCGCTCGGATGATGAGAGCGTCATCATGGGGGACTTCTATGCCCTCAAGGTCCCGTGGCCCGAAGTTGATTTCGGGCTCATTCACCTTCTCTCGGCTACAACCTACGGCGTGAATCTCCAATTGCCGAGCATATGATTTCTTGGCTCGGTTAGAATCATCGCTGGTTGGTCCGCCGATGATGATGTTTATTTCTTCTCGAGCGGCATTGCTTCTGTTTTCCTCCTCCCGAGCGGATGGTCTGCTTTGCTCGCAAGAGGCTAGGGGATGATCGACACTTTCCCTCTGCGGATGATGATGTTGTAGCTCGGGTGATATTCTTGCATCTCCCCGCCGCCCGGCAAATGGATGCCCGTGTCGCCAATCGGGAGAGGGAGATTGGCAACGATAGCCCCTCCGGTTGGCCTGGCGATCGGCGTCAAGCCGCAACAGTCACGTGTGTTGTGTGACATCGACTGGTGGAAGGAGCAAAACAAGGTCGTCCATACCTTGCCTTTCGATGTCTTTGGCCGGTCGGAAGCCACATGCTGCACAGCATGCGCCCTTGTTTCCTGAGGTGGCCGGCCTTTGGCTCTTAGCCCCCGCGGCGGTTGATGGCTACTCGACGGTCGGCATTCGGTCAACGTCGGGGGTCGGCTGGTGCCTCCTTCTTACTGCCTGGCCATCCTCCACATTTATGTACTCAGTAGTCTTCTTGAGCATGTGGTCGTAGTCGCAGGGTGACTTTCTGATAAGCGACCGGTAGAAATCCCCCTCGACGAGCCCTTGTGTAAAGACATTCATCATGGTCTCGGAGGAGACCGAGGGGATATCCATAGCTACCTGATTGAAGTGCTGGATGTACGCTCGGAGAGTTTCTCTCGGCCCTTTCTTCAACGAAAACAAACTGACGCTTGTCTTTTGATAGCGTCTGCTGCTCGCGAAATGATGTAGGAAGGTCGTTCGAAAATCTTTAAAACTTCGTATTGATCCATCCGGCAATCTCCTGAACCAACGGAGAGTGTGCTGAGGAAGACCCGGCACTTCACCCCATCCGTGTACTGGTGAAGTGTGGTCGCGTTGTCAAACTTACCCAAATGATCATCCGGGTCTGTCGATCTGTTGTATTCTCCGATCGCCAGTGGAGCGTAGTGCTTTGGCAATGGGTCATGCAATATCGCTTCGGAGAACTGGCGGTTGATCCGTTCAGGAGACGAGTCACCTCGAGGCGCCTTGCCTTTCTGTGCGTCCCGCACGGGTGCTTCGTCTGAAGAGGACCCCTCTCTTGATTCGCCTGCGCGACCTCCAAGGGTGTTTGGAACAGAGCCCAGTGGAATGGTATCGGGGCGGGCGGTGTTTCCCCTTGGGTGTCGGTCAGACCTCTATTTTGTCCCCAGATAGAGGGTTGTTCTGGCCGGTCCTCATGCGCCGCTCGGCCTCCTGATGACGATGTGGCCTGCTGCGCCAGCCGAGCGGCTAGCGCCTTTTGCTGCTGCTGCTCGACTATCTTTTGTACTCGAGCTTGCATGAGCATGTCAAGCTCCTCCTGGGTGAGTCTCACGGTGTGCAGTCATCCAGCGTCTTCCATCTTCTCGGCTCGGATGCAGGTTGCGTTCCCATAGACGACGTCAAATTTGATCCTGTCTGTGAATCGAGGCGATGGATGCTGGGGGGCGTGGCGCTCCTGTCGATCGTGCATGGACTCCGAGCGAGGGGGACCTGCAACCACAGTAACGTCAGTGTCGAGACAGGGAAGGGTTCCCCAACGATGGCCCTCCGACACTCAAGTCAATCACCGACGATGTGGAAGGAAGGAAGCGGAGTAACAGAGTAACAGTGGCTACAGTAAAAATTAACATACCTCCATAGAAGCTTGGGGCCTTTTATATAGGGTTTCGGGAGCGCGCGTGCATGCTTATCGAGATGTGCACGCTTTCCAAAGCTTTCCCTAAAAAGACATATCAGGAAAGTGTCCCTGACACCATACCTTAACGACCTGAGCATATCTCTAACGTGACAGTAGAAGCTTCCGTCGTACGATCTTCTGTCTGACCATGCCGTCTGTCGGGGGCACAAGCTCACAGAAGGATATCGTCAGATCCTCCTTTTGTCTGCTACTGAGTCGAGCAGGTAAGTCGTCCGACAATCATCAATTGTCCGGGCGCTATGGTTTCGGGTCGAGCGGGGTGGCCGCTCGACCAATCTTTCATTGTTAATTTGAGCTACGCTTTGGATGTGATCTACTCGGTCGTGGCTCCGCTTGGCTGGTTCCTAGGTTTGATGTAAGCCAGAGCGGGTTGGTCGCTAGGCGTGTGCCTCACCGACACCTGAGCGTCAGAAACTCGGTATGTGGTCGAGCTATGATGTTGGATCGGACTTTCTCTATCCCGGTCGGACGAGTGGGTCGTCCGACCGGCTGATGATACAGGGACGTTGACCGCCCTGACTTTAACCTCCATCGTGATAATAACCCTCCACGGGGGGCCCCTCATCACCGCATCAATAGCTGACTGTTTATTGCTCCTGCCCTCGATCAAATCCAGGTCCTCTCTGTTTATACTCTTTCGAACTCTAGAAGTTTTGATCGAGGATCCTTCTTCTCTGCCCTAGCTGTGAGGTCGAACAACCGACCGTCTCATCAATTAACTATTTATAATCCCATTATCATTTTATTAATTTATATTTAATTTTATATTTAAATAAAATTAATTATACTAATTTCATAAACATGGTTTACTTAATATTGATTTTTATTTTTTACTTAATATTTGATTCCGTCCGAAAGCTGAGTCAGACGAAGGTCGGTTGTGCTATCACCTGGGTTGACGGGGGTCGCCGAGATGCGTTGCTGGCGCTATACTTCCTGCAAGGGCTACCGCGGGAGGATGATGAAAGACGATGATTGGGACGACGAGGCGAGGGTCTCCTGTGCACACTCAGACAAGCACCCTCCATGTTAGAGGCCAAGAACCAGGGAAAAAGTCCCCGGGGCAGGCCCTCCGACGCTCAAGTTAAGTACTTTTTCACCAGAAGTACAGTGAAATGAAAGGACGAAAAAGTAAAAGACGAATATGAGAGGATGAGTAAGCGTACCTGCGTAAGGGAGAAAGTCTCCCTTTTTATATGGCAATGGGTACTTCTGAAGTCTGACAAGTGTCAGGGAATGTCGGGTGTCAAGATTTGTCTGGAGGTGAATGACACATGGCATCTTCCTATAGGCCGAAGGAGGGATCTGTGGGCAATGAGCTCTAGATTGTTAGCATATTCCCTAACATGCGGAGATTATTCTTTCACAGGTGGTTACGATTCCCTAGCTTAATTGTCGTATAGTGCATGCCCACCTAGGTCTGTTAACCCTGGACTAGGTCCCCGTACCTACAAACCTTGACCTGTGGGTCCAGACCTACATTCCTTGGCCTGTGTTTGTTGCCCCATAAATCCAGATATGTATATCCAGCCTTGTATTTGTCATACGGTAAATCCAGATCTGTATGTCCAGCCCTGCATTTGTCATCCGATAAATCCCGATAAATCCAGACCTACGCTTATCGTCCTGCGAATCGAGACCCTCGCTTGTCATTCCTTAAGTCTCGTCCTGTATGTACGGCCCTGCTTCGTATTTTATCTTGTAAGACCTGAACTGTATGTCCTGCTCCGCATATCCTGTTCTGCATGTCTTATCTTGTAAGTCATGACCTGTAAGTCTTAGTCTGCCTAACCTGAACTGCACGTCCTGGTCCGCATATCCTGTTCTGCATGTCTTATCCTGTAAGTCCTGGCCTATAAGCCTTAGTCCGCCTATCCTGAACTGTACATCCTGGTCTGCATATCCTCACTACAAAAAAAAATAGCTTTACCGACGAGGCTACCGACGGAAATTTCTATCCGTCGGTAGAGGGTGCATATTACCGACGAAATATTATATTCCGTCGGTAATATATACGTTACCGACGAAATAAAAGATTCCGTCGGTAATGTACTAACATTACCGACGGAATATTTTATTCCGTCGGTAATGTACCGACATTACCGATGGAATTAAAAAATTCCGTCGGTGATGTTTGTTTTTTAAAAAAAATAACTTTATCGACGGAATCTAGATTCCGTCGGTAAAGCCAAAATAAACCCTAACCCGGCCCCTTTTCCTTTCTTTCCACGCGCGCAGCAGCATCTCGCCGATCTCCTTCCTCTTCCTCCTCCCCAATCTCGTCGGTAAGCTCCTTCCTCTTTCTCTTCCTCTTTTCTAGCTTCCTTTCTTTGTGGCCGCCAGCACCCTGCTGGCCATTGTGTCAGCCGGCGCTGGCAGTTGTCTGCCGCCAGCACCCTGCTGGCCAATGTGTCGGCCGGCGCTGGCAGTTGCCTGCCGCCAGCGATGTGGCGGCCGCCTGGCCGCTGTGGACGCTGCCTGGCCGCTGTGGCGGTTGTGCCGACCGCAAGCAGCCTGGTGCCCGCTGTTGTACCGGACGCCAGCGTCCTCCTGGTTTGTGTGCCGGACACCGGCGGCCTCCTGGCCGCTGTGCCGGACACCGGCAGCCTCCTAGTCGTTGTGCCGGACGCCGACGTCCTCCTGGTTTTTGTGCCGGACACCGGCGGCCTCCTGGCCGCTGTGCCGGACGCTACTGTGCCGGCTGCAGGTATGTCGGAACTGCTATGCTGACGGGTGTGTCGGATATATGCTGTTGTGCTGGCCTGTGCCAGTCATTTTTCTACTTGTTAATTTTTTGATAAATTTTGTTCTAAATTATTTTTATTTTGTAAACAGATAGCATTTGCTGCTCTTCTCCGGTACACATTCATATCTTTAGGTATATTTTAGTTTATTGTATTTTATATTATTTGCCATTGTTTAATTTACATATATGTTATGTTCGTATCTTAATCTGTAATATAATATCATTCTTTTGTTTGTTTTTTGTTTGTTTTGTGTTTGTACGTTAATTTAAGATAATTTATAATTATCAATTATTACAATGAATTCGTAGTAAGTAAAATTAATATATTTGGTATTCAATAATGTATTTATTCTTTCGTATACTAAAATCTATAGTTATAATTGCAGAAAAGGTATACATGGGAAGATGGTCAAGAAGAACAGTTTAAAGCTACATGGAATAGTTATTGTGCTAAACTGTACAGAGACCTCATGTATTATATCAGGAAAAAGGGCACTAGGCCAGCGTATATTTCGGAGACGATATGGAGTGCATGGACGACCACCTGGGCTGCAGAAAGATGGTGAGAAAATGCTGAAAAGGCTCGATCTAATAGGAATACAGAGCCAGGTGGCCCGAGCACCGGAATCGCTCGGCATACGTCAGGATCGAAATCTATTGTTGAGCTTGCTATGGATTTGGTAATTTAATTTAAAGCTATAATTTTTAACAATTTTTTATTTTATTATCACATTAGTATGTATAATTATGTCTCAAAATATTTGTGTACGTAGGAGCATGATCTTGCTCGGCAGCCCACATGCATGGAGGTATTTCTGAAGACCCATAAGAAGAAAGATGGGTCATTTGTCGATTCTCGATCTCAGGCCCTACACGTAAGATTATTAACTTTATTTCATTTGTTCATGCATTTCTATTTTGATTAATTTTAATAATTGTTATCAAATTAAATATTGATATATTATAATTTTGAACACAGGATCAAATGACAGAAAGAGTGGCTCAAGCCTCTCAGCCACCATCAAAGGGGGGGGGGGAGTCACAGTCTCTATCCACCGACGCGCTAAATGAGATATATTATGATGTTGTCGGTGGAAGGACAAAAAACTCCACCCTCTACGGCCTTGGCTCCCAGGTCAAAGTGGCATTTGATCGTTTGAGGACTCCTAGGGGTCGTACTAGTTCCTCTTCTTCTAGTGAGGTGCAGTCATTAAGACGCGAAAATCAAGAACTACGCACTCAACTGAAGACAATGGATGAGAGGATGACTTCTATGGATGAGTGGAGGGCTGCTGAGGAGAAGAGGAGGACCGACCAAGAAACTCTCTTTGCCAGTATGCGACAGATCGTGGCAAATTTCGCTCGCACCCAGACGCCAGATGGTCTTGAGTCCCAGGAGACTCAAGACCCATCAGACCGTGATGATTAGCTATGTTTCGAGGTTTGTTCAACTACTATTTAAATCTTTATTAATCATACAAGTTACATGCAAAATATATTTGATTGTTTTATTCTACTCTGCTCATTTCTAATATTTACATTAATATATGTTTCAGACGTCAGGGTGTATATATTCAGTACGATCATCATCATCATCATTTTCTTTCTATCTAGGTATTTATTTTTTCAAATGTAAAATTTATTATACATCTATGTAACATTTCGAATTATAGATTGATATCAATCTCATCATAATTTATTGTATTTTACTTTTTGCAGGATTTTACACTATTAGTTGTTTTTGGAGTATTTGTTATCATGGTATGAATTTATACATTTGAGCACGGAAATATTTTATTTATATTATGTTTGTTTATATATGTTTTGTTAGAATATGTAAACTGTGATTGAGTTAGTTTATTTGTTAACTGTGATTGTATCTGTGATTAGGGTTAGTTTATTTGTAAATTGTGATTGTATCTGTGTCGGTATTTGTGATTATATCTGTGATTGTGTTAGTTTATATCTGTATTTGAGATTATAACTGTGATTGTATTTGTGATTATAATTTGTATACATGGGGTGAATGGGAAACAAAAAGAAACTGGTAATTTTTTTTTGTTTTACTGACAGAATACCGACGGAATATGCATCCCGTCGGTATTCCATATCGTAATATACCGACGGAATTGGCTTTTTCGTCGGCAATTTCCGACGGAATTGGCTTTTCTGTCGGCAATTTCCGACGGAAATAGGTTTTCCGTCGGCAATTTCCGACGGAAATGGTATTCCGTCGAGAATTTCCGACGGAAAACCTAATTCCGTCGGAAATTGCCAACGGAAAACCTATTTCCGTCGAAATATTGCGATATGAAGATTTTAATCAGGCCCCCCCGACGGAAATTATATTTCCGTCGGAAAAGTTTGGCGCCAGGTGTCCGCGTGTTTACTGACGGAAATAGATTTCTGTTGGTAGCTATCGACGAAAATATTGCCTCCGTCGGAAAAATAGGTCCCGACGCATATTCTCGCGACAGATTAATATCCGTCGGTAATCTATCGGTAAGGCCCATTACCGACGGATAATTTCGTCGGTATTGCTGGATATTTTTGTAGTGCCTGTTCTTCATGTCTTATCTTGTAAGTCCTGACCTGTAAGTCTTAGTCCGCCTATCCTGAACTGTACGTCCTACCTTCGGAGTTCCTACTTGCCATGTAGGCCTAACCCCTGACTGCCACATAGGCTCGACCCTGAACGCCATGTAATCTTGACTTTTGACCACCACGTATGTTGGGCCTTTGACCGCCACGTAGGCTTGACTTTTGACCTCCACGTAGGCTTGACTTCTGACCTCCACGTGGGCTTGACCTCTGACTGCCCGTGGGCTTGACTTCTGACCTCCACGTGGGCTTGACTTCTGACCGCTCCGTGGGCTTGACTTCTGACCGCCTCGACTATCCGACCCATCTATAATGCACCGTATCACAAGTCTACCACTCAAGTCTAGTCAAAGGAGGCTCCAGTCCGACTGACTAGACCCAGGTCCTATTTTTACCTGGCCTTGCCTTTGTGCCTCTTTAACTGCTAACCCTTTTCCTAATATCCCACTCAGAATTTATCACCCTCCATAAATGATAGGTGGAACTTTACTGTATGCACGCCCATTCTCCAATCCTCGATCATGCTACTTTTCCATAAATGACACACTATTTCCCAAACATCTTCACATGCTCCGAGGTTCACTCTTCACATTCCCCTTTCTAAAAAAGGGCTCGCGTATACTCCTGCCTTTACTTTCTTCAGGCTACCTTCCTCTTTGCTCATGGAATCAGACGAGATATCTTCTCTGCGCCACCAGCTCACTCATTTGACCCAGTTGTTAACTCACAAAGATAAGGCCTTGCTGAGATGACACAGAGTAGGGACCTTCAGTCCTCTCTCCATCGGGAAGTGGAAAAACTCTGGCTGGCAGCTAAATCCAGGACTCGGGTCGAGGCAGCTCTAAAGCATAAGGCTTATTCAGACCAAAAGAGTCAGACTCATTTTATTACCTACTTGAAGATGAAGCACGAGGACACTGTAGCCCTCCTGCAAGAGGAAAGTCGGATAAAAGATGAAACCATTGCCCATCTACAAAGCAACATCCAACGTATCAAGGAGGAATTGGCTCAAGCGCAGGCTCATCTAGAGAAGTGGGACCAGCCATCTCGATCTTGTAATAATGTGAACTCTTGAAAGATGTTCCTCAACTCTTATTAAATAATCAATGTTCTCCGCATTATCTGCCTATTAGGGTGTGGGTTTGTATTTCCTTATTTCTCCTTCTATTATTATGTTCTATAGATGCATGCTCCCAAAGAAAATTTTCTAGAAAGGATAATTTACTTACCCAACCTTTTCCTTACCACAAGGGTTGGGGCGCCGTGGCTCATACGGGCATGCTTGCTTGAAGTATGGCCTACAGACATGTTGAGCACGAGAGTATGCCCCCTTATGGCTCGCACTGAGGCGAGAGTTGGGGACACCGATCGAGAAGGTCGTTGGGCATGAGAGCATGCTCACTTATAACTCGCGTTGGGGCGAGAGTCTAGGACACCGACCGAGAAGGTCGTTGGGCGTGAGAGCATGCTCACTTATAACTCGCACTAAGGCGAGAGTCTGGGACACCGACCGGGAAGGTCGTTGGGCGTGAGAGCATGCTCACTTATAACTCGCGCTGGGCGAGAGTCTGTGACACCGACCGGGAAGGTCGTTGGGCGTGAGAGCATGCTCACTTATAACTCGCGCTGGGCGAGAGTCTGTGACACCGACCGGGAAGGTCGTTGGGCGTGAGAGCATGCTCACTTATAACTCGAACTAAGACGAGAGTCTAGGACCCGACCAGGAGGTCGTTGGGTTGAGAGCATGCTCACTTATAACTCGCGCTGGGGCGAGAGTCTGTGACACTGACCGGGAAGGTCGTTGGGCGTGAGAGCATGCTCACTTATAACTCACACTAAGGCGAGAGTCTGGGACCCGACCAGGAGGTCATTCGGCGTGAGAGCATGCTCACTTATAACTCACACTAAGGCGAGAGTCTGGGACACCGACCAGGAGGTCGTTGGGTGTGAGAGCATGCTCACTTATAACTCGCGCTGGGGCGAGAGTCTGGGACACCGACCGGAAAGGTCGTTGGGTGTGAGAGCATGCTCACTTATAACTCGCACTGAGGCGAGAATCTGGGACACCGACCTGAAAGGTCGTTGGGCATGAGAGCAAGCTCAGTTATAACTCGCACTAAGGCGAGTGTCTGGGACACCGACCAGGAAGATCATTGGGCGTAAGAGCATGCTCACTTATAACTCGCGCTGAGGTGAGAGTCTAGGACACCGACCGGGAAGGTCGTTGGGTGTGAGAGCATGCTCACTTATAACTTGCACTAAGGCGAGAGTCTGGGACCCGACCAGGAGGTCGTTGGGCGTGAGAAAATGTTCACTTATAACTCGCACTAAGGCGAGAATCTGGGATACCGACCGGGAAGGTCGTTGGGCGTGAGAGAATGCTCACTTATAAGACCGGGAAGGTCGTTGGGCGTGAGAGCATGCTCACTTATAACTCGCGCTGGGGCGAGAGTCTGGGACACCGACCGGGAAGGTCGTTGGGTGTGAGAGCATGCTTACTTATAACTCGCACTAGGGGGAGAGTCTGGGACACTGACCGGGAAAGTCGTTGGGCGTGAGAGCATGCTCACTTATAACTCGCACTAAGGCAAGAGTCTGGGACTTGACCAGGAGGTTGTTGGGCGTGAGAGCATTCTCACTTATAACTCGCACTGAGGCGAGAGTCTGGGACACCGACCTGGAAGATCGTTGGGCGTGAGAGCATGCTCACTTATAACTCGCACTGAGGCGAGAGTCTGGGACATCGACCGGGAAGGTTGTTGGGCGTGAGAGCATGCTCATTTATAACTTGCGCTGGGGCGAGAGTCTGAGACATCGACCGGGTAGGTTTCAAGGAACCTGACCGGGAAGGATCCTAGAAATCCGCACCGATACTTCGCCCAAGCATGTGCTGCTATGTATATCTTAAAGCTCTTTTTCTGGAATCACAAAGTGCCTCGTATAAGACTTAAGCGAAAATAAGAAATATTTAAAGCTCACTCTGGTTTCGAGACGACAATGAGAAATAGTGGTGTAGAATTCGAATTAGCACTTCCCGCCGTCCTCCTCACCATCTCCCGAGATACCCGCATGGCCATCTCAGTCTTCGAGGTATGGTCTTCCAGAAGTGGGGTGCTTCCGTACGCATATCCCTCTTTATGATATCTTTGTCACGTCCATCATTAATGCACTTCCTAGAGGAATGTCACGTACCCCTTGCCTTTATTGCTTACTTCGCATGATAAGCCCCTTTTGTGCACCCTTCCTGATATCTGTAACCCTTTTTGATCTGACGATGATCGTGCGTCTTAACTAGAAAGATACCCGACTCATTTTTCGATACCTCCTAGGAATTCCGATTTATAAACCCTAAAGGTTGTCCGCCGTCACCTTCTCACCATTTCAAGCGCTTTCGACTTTTCACCTTCTTCTTATTTTCCCTTGTTAAGTCTTCCCTCTTACTTGCCTTTTGTGAGTGCTTTTTCTTTTCGTCTTCATCCTCCCCAGTTTCTTCATGGTTGAAGATAAGGAGATACCTTGGTATTTGTATTACATTTCGGACTTAGACAGCAGCGACTTGTTCCAGATCCATGCTAGTCTACACCTCACTGAAGATTACCAACTACGACCTCCCAGGCCCGATGAACACCCTTCTTCTCCTCCCAAAGGTTTTGTAACTTTTTTCAAAGACCAACTCTTGGGAGGTCTTCGCTTTCCTATTCACCCACTTTTCTCCTCACTGAGCCAGGATTTCGATATCCCATTTTCTCAGTTTGCTCCCAATACCTTTCATGTTGTCTGTGGAATGGTCATCCTCCATCATGTCTACCAAATTCCTTTAACTGTCCAGCTTTTCCACCACTTTTATTTTTACAAACGATCCGAGCCCGACGTGTTTATGGTACAATCTCGGGTCGGGTGTAAATTTTTCTCTGACATGCCCTCCTCCAACAAGGGGTGGAAATCCCGCTTCTTCTTCATTAGGCTGCCCGAGTCGGTGCCCTGGCCGACCAAATGGCGTTCCAACCTTCCTCCACCTTCTAAACTACCCGATCATAGGCACCGACCTATCTGCCATGCAGCTTCAGAGAAACTGAATGGAGTACGCCTTCTCCTATCTGTAATATTGCGAGAAGGTTTTTAACATCTTTTTGGGCTTAGCCCAATCTCCGCGGCTATAGGATCTCCATTTGATAAGACATTGCTTCCCCTTCCGCTAGCCTTTGCTAACTGAGGTATTTCCTTCTTACTTTGCAAAGGCTGCTATGTTTCGGGCCTACTCGGTCGAGTCGACCAAGATGCCCAATGATATTTTAAAGGTTGTGGGCAAGGAAGTTGCAAAAGGCCTCGTCGTTCCCTCAACAACTCCCTCAAGCGAAATAGCGGAGGAGCCGACAGAGTCCTCCACCCAACTCCTTTTGGAAGCTACCATCCTTGAGGCTGGCTCTGTACCCCTAGAACTGATAGAGGAGGAGCAAGCTCCTTCTCCTCCTCCAGACAAGCGCTTGCGCCTGCAGCGCAAACAGAAAAGGGTCACGCCTTCGGCTCAATCCTCTCCACTTCCTCCTCTTGGGCAGACTTCCTCCAAAACCCTTAAGATCCCGGCTAAAACGGATAAAACCCCCGTCCCGGAGTCTCCTCTTATAGCGAAAGTCCCAGCGCCTACTCCCGTCCAGGTCTTAGTCCCCGAGCAGGTCAGCTCCTCTGCTGGAGACCAGCCCGGGAGTTCTATGACCCCCTCTATTCCTCCTGTCGCTACCTCCCCCTCAGCTTCTCGCCCCAGGGAACAGCCCCGGCAGAATAAATACGACTTCTCAGCTTCCTGGAGCCTGCCCTCTGTAGCTGGATTGGATTCAGCAGATGCTGGTGATACCTCTCCCATCCGCGGCCAGGTTCAATTGCATGGGACCTTAGCCACCTCCTGGCGGTCGGCCAATGAGTAATTTGTTAGTTAGAGCCCTAGAGCCAATCATTTGATGATTGTATGGACTCATTGTATCATATTCTTGTATATTAATAAAGGCATTTGTTTGGTTATTATACTTATTTGTATTAGTGCCAAATAGACTAAGTATAATAGCGTCCTTGAGTAGAAGGTTCATACCTATATCAATCGATTAGTTGAATCGATAGTGAGATGATATAGGGAACACTACTCTAAATCATTCCTAGTCGAGTATTAACATTCAGGGACAATGTTAATGCAATAAGACTAGCATGTAGGTCAGTTCGATGACTTGATCTCACAAGTCATGGATATAGAGATATCAAGCTGACACATGGGTATACATTAGAGAATGTATACTGAATGATCCGCCATGAGAAAGTATCATGGATCGTTATATGAGTGTCATATACTTTCTCATGTGGCTATTAGTATGACTATTAGTCCTTGGACCTGAAGTCACCATGGATCCCTACATAAGGAGTTATGTACTTTGGTTTCGTCAAACGTCACCCGTAACTGGGTGGACTATAAAGGCGATTACTGGGTATATAACGAATTATGTAGAGGGATGTGAGTGATGTAGATGGGATCTATCCCTCCCATATGACGGGAGCGACATCGCTATTCTTGATAGAGTGAGACCACTAAGTGCATGACCATGCCCAAATGAGTCAACATTAGATGTTGAGCTCATTTGATCGAGTGAGTCTACTTGGAGTTCAAGATTTAGATTGATTAGAGGATGACACGGTCTATGCCTCACATTGATCAATCTAGATGTCTAGGATAGAAGGACAATGTCATATATTTTGTGAGGAGTCATAATTGGTAGTCACAAGGTGATGTCGGATCTCGACATTCTTGTAACTTGGGTAGTAATGATGTGTTGCTAGATACCGCTCATTACTTATGCTCCTAAATGGGTTTAGGGCATTGCCAACGTTACAAGAACCTATAGGGTCACACACTAAGGACAATTAGATGGAGATTTGGTTCATATGATGAACCAAGAGGATTAGATTCATTTGATGAATCATATTGGATTAAGAGTAATCCAAATTGGGCTAATTGAGTTGGACTCAAGTTGATTCATGTATTCAATGAGTCTAATTTAGATTATGACTCATTAAATCAACTTAATTTAATGAATTAGATTCATTATATTAAGTTGGCTTGAATTATATGGTCGGATTAGATCAACCATGAGAAGATTTGATCAAGTTTGACTTGATTTGAGAGGAAGAGAAAAAGTCATGTTTGACTTGACTTTTTGCCACATCACTAGTGAGTTGGCAAGATGTGGACCAATAGGATTGCTCCACATCATCAATGTGTGCCACCTCATGGAGGTTACAAGCCTCCATAGCATTTAATATGGCCGACCCACATTAAATGAGGAGGTTACACTTGTTGCCATGTCATTTAGTGAGGTGGCAAGATGTGGACCAATAGTGTTGATCCACATCATCCTAGAGTGCCACCTCATGGGGGTTACAACTCTTAATGGTCTCCACATTAATTGGAATTAATGTGGGGAGTTACACCTCCAAGATGTGGCCGGCCACTCTAGTGGGGAATAAAAAATATTCATTTTTCATTCAAGTGTGATTAAGTCATCTTCTTCCTCTAGAGCTCTCTCTTCTCCCTCTCCTCCTCTCTTGGCCGAACAAGACAAGGTGCTAGCACACCTTTGTTTGGTCTTCTCCATCAAGGATTGTTCGTGTGGATACTTCTAGAGGACCGTACACTTGACGGTCTAGAGATCCGGCACCTTGGACGAGCGGGAACGCGAAGGGCTTCGCTACAAGGGTAATGATCTTAACTTTAGTGTAGATCTAAAGTTTTTACAAACTCGTACAAGAAAAAGGTTTTTCTAAAAAGTTTTGTTTACGAATATTTGCACGAGATCCATGGCTTTGGGTGACTCGGGGTTTCCGCGACGCGAAAAAGCGATTTTCGCGGCCCGAAGAACCCAACATAATTCTGGGGAGGCTCCCCGTTGGAAGGGATAGATCTAGTTTCTCAACACATACTATCAGTGAGTATTCCTTTTCTTGGTCTGACTATCTGAAATTAATTCTAACCCTCCTTTTTATGTTGGGCAGGCTTGCTCCATGGGCTTGAGGTTGACCCAAGTTGCCACAGACCTGCTGCGGGAAAATGAGTCGCTGAAGGCTCGTATACGGGAATTGGAATTGCCCCTAACTCCTCGCAATCCGCTTGACCCTCCGACTTCGGATGACCCTCTACATTCCTGTCTTCACACGGTCAGGGAGTCCGCTCAGTCTGCTAGGAATCTGGCTCAGGTATCCTCAGAAAAGATAAAGAAACTGCAAGCAGCTCTGTAGACCAGAGAATCTAAACTGAACTGAGAGGGGCGGCGTCGTCGCCAACTTTCGACCGAGATGGATGAGAGAGAATCAAAGCTGGCCACTCTCTCTACAGATCTAAAGGCGCGTCAGGAGTTTTATAAGGTCCTGCAGAAAGACCTGGGAGTTGCCCAAGCAAACCTAGTTGCAAGTACCGACCGAGAAAAGGCTCTCAAGGCTCAGTGGGACATTGACCAAGCCACCATCAAGTTCCTCCAAGCGAATCTTCTTAAGGCCCAGGAGGCTGCTTCCTAGTGCAAACAAGAGATGGCCCTGGTGTGGGCGGATGCAGATAAAGTTAAGGGGGAGCTAACTGCTTACCGAGCGGGAGAGACTGATCGCCTGAAGGCATACAAGCTTGCCTATGTCACATCCCCTCTTTTTGGAAAGAAAGTGGGTGCCCTGATTGATGCGATGATATGTTATGACGGCTTGGGTGTTGTTCGTCAATTGTTTGAACAAGGATTCCTGCGCTCTGCTCCCCCAGACAACTTCTTGACCCGGAGGCGCCTTGTGGAGGAGCTGCCTGCTGAAGCTTTCCCCTCCTTCAAAGACGATAACTTTGAATTTTCTCTCGTACCTTTACCATGAATTGTGTTTGGATGCCAAAGCCTACTTTTGAACGTACATTTATTAATGCATATTCTACGCTTGCTCCTACCTTGTCTCCCGCCCGAGGCTTTGCCGTAACCTTGCTGATATTCTAAGCAATGTCACAGACCTGGCCTTCTAACCACGCGCTCCAAGCTTTGCTGTGGCATCGTTAATATCCCAACCCATAATACAACAGACCTGGATCTCTTCCTACGTTTGTATCTGTCTTTTCCTGGTCTGTTCTTCAGTACTGCCTATTCTTCGGTTCTGCTTGTTGATGTCCCGACCTATACTACAAACCTGTCCTTCTAACTGCGTCTGCCTTTTCCCGGTCTGTTCTTTAGTCTGGCTATTAAAAGGTGAAAGCGCACATAGGCAGATTTCCGAGAGACTCGACTGTAGTTGCGTTCCTTCCCCGGGTCACCATCCCTCATGATTACCCTCGTACACTGTGCCATTTTCTTTTTCTGACACCTTCCTCTAGCTTCATTTTCAGTGATGATCCCTCGGATAACTTGAACTGCCTTTATTGCAAGTAGTTGGATGGTGGTTAACCATAATGCCCTCATGAGTATCAGCTATAAATATACCTCCCACTCTATCCCTTGGAACTTTTTTGCCTGCCTCCTCCTTCTGTTCTCGCGCTCTGCTCCATCTTGCCTTTCACTTCCTCTTGCCCTCTGCCTCATACTTAAATGCCTCCTATGGCTTTTCCTACCATCGTTTACCCCCCCCCCCCAGAGTCTCTTCTTTCGCTGGTGTGGATCTGGATGATCTTCGTTTCAACTATGAAATCTCAGAAGACATGCACATCATTATTCCTAACTTGCTTTACTGGGCCTCCTCTTCTCTAGAGGGATATGTCATTTTTCACAAGGAACAATTTGTCGCTAGGCTTCGCTTCCCCATTCACCCTCTATTCTCTTATGTAAGTCGATATTTCAAAATTCCTCTAGGTCAACTAACTCCCAATTCTATAAGGATCCTATGCGGATTCGTTATCCTATGTGAAGTCTGCGACATACTCTGGTCTGCCCACCTGTTCCACTATTTCTTTACCCCTCGCCAGCAGAGTGAGGGCTTGTTTCATTTTTAGGCCTGCACTCACACTACTTTCTTTTGTCCTATTCCCTCCTTCGACATGAATTGGAAGAATAAATATTTTTTCCTTAAATCTCCCTTTGGCGTGGAATGGCCCACTCAATGGCAACAGTCGCTTCCTGAAGCACCTTACTTAGGGGAATCAGTACTGATCCCCTCTTCACAGAGGCTTTGGCTCAACTGAGATGTTAGAGACTAGACTTAATGAGACTGTTGACTGAGGACGTGCTATCCTTTTTTAGGCTGAGCCGCATTTCCTCTGTCGAACTGCCTCGCTCACTGGGTTAGTCTTACCCGACCTTGACTTATTCCGCCCTGTTTTTTGGTATTGCTACTACAACCCTAGTTTTCCCCGTGGAGCCAACACCCTACACTGTGCATCAGATGTCCAACCCCTCCCCCTGAGCGACCAAGAAATAATGCGCAGAGGTAGGATCATATTAGAAAGAAGACCCCTTCCTCATTCTGCCCCTACCCGGTTGGGATCAACTACTGTTGTAATTCCCCGGTCGGTCCTTCAAACAACTCCCCTCTCAGCCTCCCGATCAGCTCCTGAACCTGCTTCCCGATCGGCTCCTAGACCACCTTCCAGGTTAGCGGACATACCTCCTGTCAGTCCCGCTTTCCGAGCAGCTTCTCGTGCAGCTTGTCAGGTGCGTTTTGCTGCTGATCCCACAAGTCAAAGTGCCGCCTCTCTTCTGGCTCGTCGATCCCGACCTCCACCTGAATATTCATATTCAGACGACCAACCATTGGTACATCGGTTTCAACGCAGAGCTATTGATCCTATCTCCAACGATCCGCCTGCTGCTCGACCTTCCTCCTCACCTCCAACGGCCACCTCAAGGTCGGGATTCCCGGGTGCTCCTGTGACTCCTTCAGAGGCCCCAGAAGGAACTCTTCGAGGAACGCCCCCAATTGTCCCTGAAGAAGTCTGGGACGAATCTCACCTGCCCCCCCCCCCCCAATGGATCCTGCTTCGTTATATACATCTCCCCCTGCATCTCTGCCCATTGTCACCCATCCTCCAGAGGCCCCAAACGCATCTGCAGGACCTTCAACTCACTTCCCTCCGGCTGTGGGTGAAACCGGACCATCTAGCTCACAACGCCCAATCTACTCACACTTCAGAGCCACTTTACCCTCAGAACGGCACCTACAGCGTCAAGAAGATGCCCCTACTAGCCGCATCACTCTGAGAGGACTATTGTCCAATCGTTGGCAAGAAAATTTGGAGCAGATACATGTCGTTCTGGTGCCACTCCAGTTGGACCTGATCGCGGAAGGAGCTATAGCCGTAAGCTTCCTTTATTATTTCCTACCCTTATTTCTATCATTCCCTTATGCCTGTCCCTCTATAGAGTCCCGCTGAGTCTTTGACAATGAGTCACACACTGTCCGCCTTATATCAAGAAAATAAAGATATGAAGGACAGAGTAGCTGAAGTGGAGCTTCAATTAAATGACCCGGCGGCAGCTGACCATATACTGAGGGCTGAGATAGAGACTTTGAAAAGAGCGAATGCTCTTCATAGGCAATCCCTAAGAGAGGCAAATCAAGAAATCAAAGGCCTTCGTGAGGAAAAGAGCAAGACCGAGATTCTTCACCAGCAAACTCTGGATCAGTTGACTAAGGAGCTGCATTCTAAGGAGGCTCTTCTTCGAGATCAAGGCCGGACTTTGGAATCCCAGGCTGCAGAACTACGCGCAACTAAAGCTGAATTATCTCAAGCTCTTTCTGCCACAGTTGGTATTACCACGACTTTGATAGTATATAGGGAAGGAGAAAGCGAGCGTTGTAGGTTGAACCGAGAGGTCTACTTACACTCTCGGGAGTTCGGCGTTCAGGTAGGGGACTGCTTTGTCTCAAAGGTCGCTTATGGTGCTGCCGGGGCTCTTAGACAGCTGTATGAGCAAGGGTGCCTTACCTCCGCTCCCGCTGAAGACTTCCTAGACCATCGCCGTATTTTGAGAGAAATACCTGACGAAATCTTTTTCACTTTTAAGTAATTTGTATCTGTAAACTGCACAACCTTATGCTTAACGTTCCATCCCATCTATGGTTATTCGCATTCTGGGTATGAATATTCCAGCACCTAAGTGCTTTAATCCAAGTTTGAATCCTAAATGAGTCTGATGATTTACAAAGAGCAAGGACATAAGAATCCTGATGAGGCTAATATTCCGATCGACCGGTCGAGCAAGTACTCCTGACCTGACTTATCCTACCTCAATCAGATCCACTCTTATTGGGACTAGATTTTATAAAAAAGAAAGTTATCTACGTGAGATAAGGCCGAAGATAGTTAGCGCTCCAAGGCCGGTCTAGCTTCCTACCCCGGTCGTCTTGCAAGTAGTAGGCACCTGACGCCAACTTTTTAACAACTTTATAAGGTCCATCCCATTGGGGTGCTAGCTTGGCTACGCCTCCCACAGGCTTTGTTTGCTTCCAGACCAGGTCTCCTTCTCCGAAGAAATGAGGAACCACCCTTCTATCATAATTCTACCTCATCCTTTGTCGATAGCCGCTAGCCTTGCTGTCGTTCGCTCACGGATTTCACTAATAAGATCCAGCTCTGCAAACTGTCGCTCGGCGTTTTCTTCATCGTATAACATTCTCCTAATTGAGGGTACCCCGATCTTTATAGGCACCACTGCCTCATTGCCGTAGACTAGATGAAACGGAGTAAGGCCTGTGCTCTCCCGGGGCGTCGTACGATAGGTCCAAAGAATACTTGGCAATTCTTCTACCCAATCTCCTCCAACGTGATCCAACTTAACCTTCAATCCCCGCACAATCTCTCAGTTAATAACTTCTGTCTGACCATTACTTTGCGGGTATGCTACGGATGTGAAGGTCTGAGTAATGTCGAACCCTTGACACTAGGCCTGGATCTTCCGACCTTGAAACTATCTTCCATTATCTGAGACCAGTTTATGGGGTATGCCGAATCTACACAGAATGTTTCTTCACAAAAACTGAATGACTACTCCCTCTGTAATTCTGGCCAGGTCTTCGGCTTCTACTCATTTGGAAAAGTAGTCCACTGCCACAAGCAGAAATCACTTTTGATCGGGTGCCATAGGGAATGGTTCTACATGTTGGTGCAGCGGAGACCGTCAAGAGGGGGGTGAATTGCTGAAAACAAAAAATAAAAATACCCTCCTCGGATTTCAACTCAGAAATAAGTGCAGCAATAAAAATAACTAGCAACTATATAAAATTAAAGACAGAAATAAAACGGGAGACCGAGGTTTAACCTGGTTACAACCAAGGAGGTTGTTAATCCAGGACAATCGAAGATCGCACTAGCAGAGTCTCCTTCACTGTAGGCGGAGAAGCCTTTTTACACACTTAATGAACTCACAAGTTGCTAGGAATTGAAAACTTGAATGAATTATGAATTCCTAGCTCCAGGGGTCTTTTTATAGCTCCTGGAAAGTCTATCCCGAGGGTCCAAGGCGCCTCCAACAAGGTTCAAGACGCCTCCACTCGGTCAGCGGATAAAACTTTATCCGCACGCAAATGGTCAAAAATGACCTGTTGAAGGCGCCTTCAACAGGCTTGAAGGCGCCTTCAAGGGCGCCTTCAAGCTTGTTTAAGGCACCTTAAAGCTACAGTAACTTCTGCTACAGTATTTTCCAGCCTCTTTTGACTCCTTTTCTTCTTCGCTTTGACTTCCGAAGCTCCGTTCTTTTGGGTGATTGCGGCCAACCGGAATAGGGCTCACCCGAACTCAATTCCCGGCCTTTTCCTCGAGCAGCCTTCCATCCCAGCTTAACGTCCCTCGAACGCCGCGCACGCTCTTCACGCCCACCGGAGTACTCTTCCGCAGCTCTCTAGTCCTTCGGACGCACCGAGCCCGTTGGCTCCCTTCCCGTGCCGTCCTTCTCGCTAGCTGTGTCTTCCGCTCGACTTCCTGTGCTCCTAAGCTCCTGCACACTCAGACACAGGGATCAAACACAGCAGGACCTAACCAACTTGGTTGATCACATCAAAACTACCACGGGATCCAACACTACAATATCCATACCCTACTGATCGAAGGGGCAAGAAACTATAGATGTCTTTAGCATCGAGATGGGTATATGCGTCAGATTCTGATGTTCTTGGCAAGATAAACAAGTATTCACTAATCGCTGAGCATCTTTCTGTAAAGTAGGCCAGAAATAGCCGACCAACAGCACCTTGCGGGCTAATGTTCTGCCTCCAGTATGACTGCCACAACACCCTAGATGTATCTCTCGTAAGGCATGATCCGCCTCTTCCATACCTAAACACTTGAGTAAAGGCCTGGAAAATGTCCGCTTGTATAATTGATCTCCTATCATGGTATAGGCGTGGGCCTTTTTCCTGACCAACCGTGCACTCTCAAGGTCGGTCGGCAGGATACCTTGCTGAAGATAACTAATCATCGGGGCTCTCCAATCAATAAGCTCCCCCATGTTATTCTAAAGATCTATCTGGGCTACGAGGAACGCATGTGTTATTGGCTTATCCAATACTCATATGGTCAGAGAGCTGGCCATTTTGGCTAACTCATCAGCTCGGTCATTCTCCGTTCTGGGAATCTTGATTACCGTGACCTTCTTGAACTCTTCTTTCATTCTTTCATAAGCCTTCCGGTATACATGTAGCTTATCACTATTGACCTCAAAGTTGCCCGCTACTTGTTGGGTTACTAATTGAGAATCCGAATAGATGATTACACAGGCAGCTCTCACATGCCGGGTTGCCTGCAACTCTGCCAACAAAGTATCATACTCTGCCTCGTTGTTAGTGGCTCTGAAGTTTAACCGAACGACTATTTGCAGGATGTCCTCTTGAGGGGATATCAGAAGAACTCTAACGTCACTTCCCTGCTGCGTAGCCGATCCATCCACATATACCTTCTAAATCTCTTCGGAATCAGTTTGATGAATCTCTGTCAAGAAATCGACCAAGGTCTGCGCTTTAATGGTCGTGCGAGATTGATAGGCTATATCATATTCTCTCAATTCTGTCGCTCACTTGATAAGTCAATGTAGAGGTTGCTGACCAGCTTATCAAGTGAGCATTTTTTTAATAAAAATATATGAATAATAATTCTATTTTTTTTCTACCTTATCTGATTATATGGGCCTGCCATATATGGGCTCTCGCTATCCATATATGTAATTTGTATTTTTCTTTAATTCATTATGTACTAGATTATTACATTTGGATAGACTATGAGAGATGTCTATAACTATGTAATATTTTTTACTATAATTATTTTATTTTATACTCTTTTGAAAGTATTTAATTTTTATCTTTCTTTTAGTGTTGCAGTAGTAATTGATCTAACAAACATTTTATGTAATATAAAAGTATTAGATTAATAAATATTTTTTTAAAAAAATATTCAATTATTAGTCATTCTAATCGACTTCTGATTGAATCAGATAAATCAAATAAAAGAAATTGCATAAAGAACATTTTGATAAATAGGTGCATTGTTCTGTAAAACCAAATGTGTCTTTTAAAATTTGCTAAAGTTAAGTATACAGAAATTGAGTCAGCATCTATTTTTTCTAATTTATTTTTTTTTTAAATATATTTAATATTCTAATTTAATCCTTAAATTTTAAATATAAAATTATAAATGACATATCCAAGTAAAAACAAAAGAAAAGAAAAGAAATGTGCCGGTGGCAGCGGACGTCCGCAGCAATAAATTATTGTGCCGAAATTATATAAAACTTTTGAGATAAAGTCAAAAATAAATAAATAATGTATGATGATTTCGTCGAATACGTTTCACTGGCCCCACCTGAAAGCTTTCGGAGGCATCTTATGTGTCTCTGGTACGACACCACTGGCCCCACTATGTTTATATTGTCGTCCCGATATTTGATCATCTAATCGGGCTTGAATTGAACTCAAACTATTGCAATGAATATTTAAATTTGCCTTGATTTTTTTTTTACAAGGAGCTTGGTTCAAATTTAACAAGGACTGAAGTCGACATATATCCACCCCATCCACGCAAAAGTCAGATAGCACCAGGAAACACTGACAAAACAGGATTAATTAGATAGATATTAAGGCCCTTCATTTCCACAGATATTACAGGTAACCAGTAAAAACACATCTAGGGTGAGTAAAACCGAATAAATCGATCCAACCCATCGAATTTAAAAAATCGATTCGATTTATTCAAGAATTTATTTTTTTTCTCCAAAAAAATGAATAATTCAGTTAATTCGGTTCGGGTTTGATTTTAAATTTTTTTATTCGGTTAAACCAAATTAACCAAATTTTTTAACCAAATCAATTTTTTACACCATAAATTTTAGACCGAACTAAATTTTTATTAAGCCAAATCAAATTTTTAGAAAAAATCAGTTTATTCGATTTGTTCGGTTTTATTGAAAATTCGGTTCGATTTTATCAAAAATCGGTTCAGTTCGGTTCGATTTTAACCGAATACTCATCCCTACACACATCACTCAACAAACAAATATCTTTCAACCACAACTACTACAACCACACTCAACACACAAACATCTATCAACCACAACTACTATTACCACACAAACTTTCCTAGAAGAAAGATGTACGAAGAAAAAAGGAACTATAGAGGACAAGTGAGAAAGTGCGAAAGAGTATACATGCTCAAGAGAGAGGATCTCCCTTTTTATATGACCATGCGTACCTCTGGAGCCTGATCGATGTCTGAAAATATCGAGTGTCAGGCAGGACATGTCGGGTGATGGAGGACGTGTGACACCCTTCTGTGGACTGGAAGAAAGTTCTATTCGTAGATGACAGCAGACCATTGGAATATTCCCTGACATACAACAGTTATTCTCTGATAGACGATTATGATTCTTTGACTTTATTGTCGCCCAGCGCCTTCTGTCACCCCCGATTTGACTAGGAGCAGCTCAGGATGATCTTTTGGGTATAACTCCTGGATCGAGTCTTGATAAGAAAGACGAGTTGTGACGAGAACCCCCTCTTCTCGTTTGGATTGCTAAAGAGCCGATCGGGAGTTCGCCTATTTAAACTAAAAGTACTAGACCTGTATATGCAGATCGGGTTGAGGAAATCAGACCAATCGGGGAAGGTCAGGCCTTATTCTAGGCCGCATCTCCTATCTCAAATCTGGTATCCTGATCTGTCAATACGTAATTGGGAGTTATGCGGTTGATGACGTCAGGTCATCTAACTCCTTATTCCTAACTTATGACCGTCATGTTTTTTTGACTTTTGACTGTCATGTCTTTATAACTTGTGACTACCATGTCCTCTTGACTTCTGATTGTTATGTCTCTTTAAATTCTGACTACCTGACCTTATCGACCCAACCTTTACACACTGTATCAGCCCTATACTCGGAAGGAACATTAAAACTCTTTGCATAATCTGCCCGCCTCCTGCCAGTTTCTTCGATTCGCTCTGTGCGACGGAAACCCGGCTGAGGAATACCAATTCCGGTGATCCGCAGCTTCGGTGAACTGCCTTCCCAAGTCGAGAGACATTGGATAAGGCAAGGCCATTAAAACACAAAATAGATGCCGAAGTCAATGATGTGCACCGTTGAGGTCTTCTTTGCTAGATTGAGGATTGTTCGGTTAGAGAAGAAATGTGAAATTCTCTTGAATAAATCGTTAAAGTCATTTCGCACACCATCACGTACACCCGCCACGTCTCATCTCCGATCCCTGCACGAATATAAATCAAAATAATTTAGCATTTTTTTAGTAAAAACATGTGAATAATAATTATATATTTTTTTCTGCCTTATCTGATTATATGAACCTGCTATATATGGGATCTCGCTATCCATATATGTAATTTGTATTTTTTTTACTATAATTATTTTATTTTATACTCTTTTGAAAGTATTTAATTTTTATCTTTCTTTTAGTGTTGCAGTAGTAATTGATGTAACAAACATGTTATGTAATATAAAAGTATTAGATTAATAAATATTTTCGTTTAAAAATATTCAATTATCAGTCATTCTGATCGACTTCTGATTGAATCAGATAAATCAAATAAAACAAATTGCATAAAAGAACATTTTGATAAATATGTGCATTGTTCAGTAAAACCAAATGTGTATACTGAAATTGAGTCAGAATCTAGTTTTTTTTTAATTTAATTTTTTAAAAATATTTAATATTATAATTCAATTCTTAAATTTTAAATATAAAATTATCAATGACATATCCAACTAAAAAAAAGAAAATAAATGCGCCGGTGGCAGCGGACGTCCGCAGCCATAAATTATTATGCCGAAATTATATAAAACTTTTGAGATAAAATCAAAAATATATAAATAATGTAGGATGATTTCGTCGAATACGTTTCACGATCTGCCTCACGAAAGATGGGGCCACGTGAAATTTTTTGGAGGCATCCTATCATATGTGTCTCTAGTACGACACCACTGGCCCCACTATGTGTCTATGTTCATATTGTCATCCCGATATTTGTTCATCTAATCGAACTTAGACTGATCTGTTTGCTCGATTAACTTAGACTGGTCTGTTTGCTTGATTCGGCCGATTTATCTGACAATTCGATCGATCTGTTTGTTCTATCCGGCTGATCTCTTTTGACAATTTGATTTATCTGCTTCGATCGATCTATCTGTTTGATTGACTCAATCCTTTAAAAATCACTGACAACAAATTATTTATATTCCAACCATCATCAATTTTTAGATTCAACTTCAGTCTTTTTAAAAATCGCAACCATCATCAATTTTTTATATAATTTTTAAATTCAACTAAATCTTCTAAAAATCACTGACAACGTAATTATTTATATTCCAACAATCACCACACCTACTTCCAACCAATTGGGATAGTCAGTTATTTTTTACAAGGAGCTTGGTTCAAATTTAACTTAGGGTCAGCATACGTGATCTTTTGTAAAATTAGTTCAAATTTAGGTTGAGCTTGATCCACCTTTTTAAAATGTTTAAACTTATTCATTTTAAAAAACATCGACTGAAGTCGACATATATCCACCCCATCCACGCAAAAGTCAGATAGCACCAGGAAACACTGACGAAACAGGATCACATCAAGTTAATTAAATAGACATTAAGGCCCTTCATTTCCACAGATATTACATCACTAAACACACAAATATCTATCAACCACAACTGCTAATACCACACGCAACGCACAAACATCTATCAACCACAACAACTACTACCACACAAAGGAGGAGGAGAGATGGAGAGAGCTTGCCCTTTATTTTTCTTTTGTATAATAAGAAGAACTAGTGTTCTTCTTCAGCATCATTCGAACACGCAATACCATACCTCTCTCTCCTCTCCAAACTCGAAAGCTCTGCGCGGCTTTCACTTGCAGTTGCAGGGGTCGCAGGTGCAGTTGGACCCGCACTTGCATCCGTTTTCGGATCCTGTACCCGTCTCTTCAAACTCCCTGCATCCATTTCCAAAGGATCCATTAAAAGCAGAACTCATTTTGCTCCGTCTTTTTCTTTTCTCCAAATAAAAAATTTTAAAAAGACAAAAAAAAGAATTTACCTCTTCGAATCAGCGCCAGCCGACCCCATGATCACGGTTTGAGCGGTGGTCGTCTGCTCCTCTCCCAAGCCAGGGCACACGCCTCCGCAGCAGGACATCCTTCCTCCTCTGCAAAATCTAACTATAGGCTTTGTTTTTGCAGGCGGCGGTGGGGTTCGACCTGGAGATTGGGCATCTTTTATAGAGGAACTCGGAGGGTATGCACCGTCCACTTGGCGAGATCCTGGGAGCGAGGAAACAAAGGCGGTGAGGAAACGTGCGTGATTCGTCCACACGTCTCTGTCTATCAGATCGGATCGATTTATATTGCTTGCGTTTCTTGATTTTTTCAGTCCAACCTATAGATTTTCTATTATTTTTCTGGGGGGGACGTCGACCACTAATTTTTATGGTTTTTATGATATTAAAAGGAAAAAAAATGAAGGAAACAATAGACACCAAATCTATTATGAGAAAGTTTAGCATATTTACTGAATTACAATTGCAGAGACTCAGAGAAATAGGAAGGAAAATGCAGAGTTCTCTTTTACCAAGTGAATGATAGGAGCAGAGACTGCCAAAGAGACCAGGCTGGCTTCTATCAAAATAAGAGACGCAATCTTTAGAGATTTTTCACCGTCAGTTTTGTCTCCCCACTGAATATAAGTCACACATGCGACGATTGTCAATAACTTTAGGTGATTAAAAATACAATAGCTCAGCATCATGGTCCTGAAAAAACTTCTTGGCATGAGACTGAAATATATTGCATCAAATGTTCAATCCAGTTCTATCCTTCCAACTTATCAAGTCAATTGGTTTTAAAAAAATCTCAAATGCATAATCTAAATGTGTCAGTTTGGAGGTGTTTCAGCAGTCATCTTATGCATCAGTTTGAAACTGAGGTTTACAGGTCATGGACACGAGAACTATTAGACACAAAGCTAGAATCACTACAACTAAGTGTAGTAAACAAACTGTTTAATATATCTCCATTCTCAAAAGATGGACACTGGATCTATGAATTCCATAAAATAAAATAAAGACATAAATATATAAGGATATAATCAAGAGGAGAGATCATTAGAGCTAATTTAGCATCAAAGTCACATATTATCCTTTAGCATCACTCCAGTATCAACGATGAGCACTGCATATGAGGATTGTATTTACTAAAAGCCATATTGAGAAATGCCAAGAATACCATCAGGATTTGGGAGGCCATTTGAATTTTGAACAAATTTAGCTAATTGTTTAGTCGTAATTCATTTCACCAGCACGCAAGCACATTGATAAATCACGAAAGTAAGTGTAATCCTGAATCAAAGACAATAAGAAATCTTTACCCAGATGCATCCCTTTGGAGCCGATCGGCACCTCGTGCAAGCAATTCTCGGACGCACTCCAAACTTCCCCCACGAGCTGCCAAGTGCAGCGGGGTGCTTCCAGGAAAACTGCAAATTTTGGATCTCTTGAGCACAGCACCAAGTCACAATCTACAGACTTGGGATCAAGAAGAAGAACAAACAGTGATTGCTAAGGAAAACAATTATTAAATTACTGATACCGGCCGGTTGAAGAACAGACGAGAGCTCCACTGTCTAAGAGAATATGAACACAGTTGGACCATCTTTGGCTGGAAGCGAGTGCAAGGGCGTCGCCCCTGTTCCATCTCTCAAGTTTACAAATCGTGCAAAGCCCCTGCGAATCGATTAGCACATGGAAATAAACGAGTTTAATACCTTGACAAACAAATGATTCACACAATGACAGGTGGATCCTTAGGGGACCAAGAATCAGTGACTTGTGCCGATTTTGTTGCCGACAGAATTGCTTGCAAACAATCTGAGTGACCATAATAACAATAATCAGAGTATCCGGTAAGATTATATACGCAGTTTAATTTTGTCAAACAATATTAATTAGAAGTATATATATATACATTTCGAAAGTAAGATATGAGGATCTAAAATTTTTATTCTGTCATGTCAAAATTATGAGACCAGTTAGCACTCACAGAATCCTCAGAATTACGAGCATTCCCAGCTTATGAATTCTTGATGGCTCTTCGTGATGACTTTGAAGAATTGCGTGGAACAATTTTGCATCATAGTCCTATTCCTTTCGTTGATTCAGTAGTACATGAATTGCTAGCTGAGGAGATTCATCTTAAGTCTCAGGTTGATAAGAGGATTATTACATCATCTATGTCATCTGTTTTTGCAGCACCAAAGCGGTCTATGTCACATAATCAAAGTAGGCCGACTTCGATGGTTTCTAGTGATAAGTGTGCTTATTACAAAGAAAAAAGACATTAGAAGTCTCAATATCCATTATTGTTGAACAAAAGTAAACTACCGCAGCAGCAAAAGCGATCACCACAACAGCAATATCAGCAACAACGACCTCAACAGCCACCATTGCTACATCAGAATGCTTCATGGAAATCTGGTAATCAACCACAATAGTTGTCAAATGGACTATCTCAATCTAGTAATGCAATGGTTGCCCCCTCTTTAGATCCTTATATGCTTGAGCAGTTTTAACAATTCCTTGCTTCACGTCCCTCTGCCATGTCTGCTTCTTCTCATATAGGTTTGTCATCCTCCGGTACATCAGGTATATCTTCCTCTTTGTGGATTTTAAATTCTGGATCCTCTCATCATGTCACCTAACTTATCATCTTTTATCTCCTTATCTTCTAATTCATCTTTATCAATTATGACGGCTGATGGTACTCCAATATCATTATTAGGTGTTGATTCTGTTGTTACAACTTGTTTGTCTCTTCCTGATGTCTATTATATTCCTAGTCTTACACTTAATCTTGTTTCTATTAGTCAATTGTCTGAGTCTGGATATTTAATCTTTTTTTTTCATCCAATTGTTGTGTGCAGGATTCACGATCTCAAAAGGTGATTGGGATAGGCGTAGGCAAGGGGGACTCTATGTCTTGGATAAGCTTCAAGTACCAGATGTTGCAGCTTCTAGTGTTGATTTGTCATCTTTCCGATTGAGTCGTTTCTCTTCTGATTTTTATTTGTGGTATACTCGTCTAGATCATGTTTCAGTCTCTCGTTTACAATTTTTAGCTTCGTCTGGAGTATTAGGAACTTTAAAAAGTCATGATATTTCATATTGTAGTGATTGTAAACTGACAAAATTTTATGCAATATCTTTTGATAAAAGTCTATCTTCTTCTCCTAATCCTTTTGACATTCTAATGTGTAGGGGCTTCTCCTGTTACTAAAAAAAGGGGGATCAAGATATTATATTTCTTTTATTAATGATTGCACTTGCTATACTTGGGTTTATCTTATGAAACACAGATCTGATTATCTTATCATTTTCAATAACTTCAAAGCTCTTGTCAAAACTCAACATTCAGCAGTTATCAAGTGTTTTCATTGTGATTTAGGGGGCGAATACACTTCCAATAATTTTTCTCATTTACTTGCATCAGAATGTACTATACATCAAACATCGTGTCGAGAAACACCCGAACAAAATGAGGTTGCAGAGAGAAAACATAAACATCTTGTTGAGACAACCCGTTCATTCTTATTATCTGCAGATATTCCTAGTATTTTTTGGGGAGAAGCAATTCTTACTGCTACTTATGTAATTAATAGGATTCCAACTTCTCACAATTCAGGTTTATCTCTTTTTCAAAAACTATATGGTCATACTCCTAATTATTCCTCTTTACATGTTTTTGGTTGTACATGTTTTGTTCTCCGACCACACGTTGAGCGTGATAAGTTATCCTCTAAATATGCTTTGTGTGTCTTCCTTGGTTATGGTGTTGGTCAAAAGGGATATCGTTGTTTTGATCCAAGTAGTAAAAAATTGTATGTCTCTAGTCATATTGTATTTCTTGAGCATATTCCTTTCTTCTCTATACCTCTTCTATCACATAACATGACTCATGCAGATCTTATTCGCATTAATCCTTTCAGTACCGACACTGACGAAGCATCCCCCACGGCTACTCTTCCACATGATGACTTCACTGAATCTGGTATTCTCGAGACATCTCCTCCACCTCCCCCTCCGCCTCCTACAACTGTTCTTCACCTTCAGAGATTGCAGGCAATCCTATTCGTCAATCTACACGTCCTCGTAAGTCTACTATACTACCTTATTTTGCTTATTCTTGTTATCCTACTTCTTTTGCCTCTTTTGTTGCCTCTATTCATCATCTTTTTTAGCCTTTGTCCTATAGAGAAGCTGTTGGTAATCCTCTTTGGCAGAATGCTATGGACGAGAAATTAACTATTCTGCATCATACTCATACTTAGGATTTGGTACCTGTGTCACTAGGGAAACGTGTCATTGGTTCTCGTTGGGTCTATAAGATCAAAACTAAATCTGATAATTTTGCCGAACAGTACAAAGCTTGTCCTGTTGCTAAAGGTTACTCTCAGAAGTATGTCATGTATTATGAGGAAACTTTTACCTCTGTTGTTAAAATGATACTGTTCGTATGTTAATTGTTGTTGTCTCTGTTCGTCAATAGAAGATATCTCAGATGGATGCCAAAAATATTTTCTTGAATGGTGATCTTAAAGAAGAAGTGTATATGGTGCCCCCTCCTGGAGTTGCTCACCGATCTGGTGAAGTTTGCAGGCTTCGCAAAGCTCTCTATGGACTCAAACAAGCATCACGTGCTTGGTTTGCCAAGTTCTCCACGGTGGTTACCTCGCTTGGCTTTCATTCCAGTAATCATGATTCAGCTTTTTTTGTCAAGTGCACACGTGTAGGTCGTATACTTTTATCTTTATATGTGGATGACATGATAATTACTAGTGATGATTTTGATGCAATTGAGTCTTTGAAATTTGAATTAGCTCGTTATTTGGCTATGAAAGACTTGGGTTTACTACACTATTTTCTGGGGGATGAGATTGCCTCTTCACCTACAGGTTACCTCTTGTCTTAGTCAAAGTACATAGCTAATCTATTTGAGTGTGCACGTCTCACTGACAACAGGATAGTTGATACTTCCCTTGAGACTAATGCTAAGTACTCTCAATCAGATGGTTCTCCTTTACCAGATCCTAACCTCTACCGTATAGTTGTGGGAAGCTTGATTTATCTCACTGTGACTCATCCTGATATTGCGTATGCTGTACATGTGATTAGTTAGTTCGTCACTACACCGACTACAATTCATTGGGCTGCTGTTCTTCACATTTTTCGGTATCTTCGGGGGACTCAATTTCAGAGTCTCTTATTCGCTTCTACTTCCTTATTAGAGCTCTATGCATACTCTGATGTTGATTGGGCGGGTAACCTTACGGATTGTAAGTCAACCACTGGCTTCCATATTTTTCTTAGAGATTCTCTTATCTCTTGGAAAAGTAAGAAACAATATGTTATTTCGAGATCCTCCACAGAAGCTGAGTATTGTGTCATGACTACCACTACTTGTGAGATTGTTTGACTACGTTGGTTTGCTTGCATATATGAAATCTACTGCTCTTCATTGTGATAATCACAGTGTCATTCAAATTGCGCACAATACAGTTTTTCATGGGAGAACGAAACATATTGAGATAAATTGTCATTTCACTCGTCATTATCTACAGATTGACACTATCACATTGCCTTTTGTTCCTTCCTCACTGCAGATAGCTGGTATGTTTACCAAGGCTCATTCCGCTTCGCGCTTCCGATTTTTATCTGACAAACTCTCAATGCTTCTGACTATAACATCGTGAGTTTGAGGGGATGTTAAATTATATAATTAGAATTATTTGTTTATAGCCTTGAGGGCAATTTAGTCTTTTAACTTTTCAATTTAGGGTTTAGATTTTCTGATAATTAACTATATAAGACTTTATACTCTTTATTTTCTTACAACCTTTTTTGGGATTCATGCTACTTTTCTTTGGCATCAATTTCTACAGAAGTAACTTGACTCACATTTGCCCCCGAATCAAGAAGCTTGTGTACACACTCTATCTTCCCGTGCATCGCAGCCATCATCAACGGAGTCTAGTTTTAGGAATAGATCCACGGAAAATGAGATCTTGCCAACCGATCACAGCGTACAAAAGAAAAGACACTCATTTATATGATTCTTCACCTGTTTATCTCGATTAACGACATCAGGATTCGAAGATCGATACAGAAGCATAGATAAAACCTGCAATCCCAAAGCGAATCAAAATCCGAAAACCCTCGCACGGAGAAGAAGTGCGGAGGAGGAGGAAAAGCTTGACCTGGACGCGGCCATTTGCGGCCGCGATGTGGAGTGCGGAGATGCGGTCGTAGATGGTGGTTCACAGCATCAGAGAGGGGTCGTCCGTCAGGAAGCAGTCGACCGTTGCCAAGTCACCGGCTTGGACTGCGGAGAAGAACTCGTGCTCGTAGCTCGAGCTGGCGCAGCTCACACCTTGGCCCATCGCCGCCCTGCCTCTCCGAGCCCACGGTGCGTCCAATCAATCGGTCGGAGCGCCGGCGAAAGGGAAGGTGGGGGAACAAGATTCAGTGATTCTCTCTCTTCTCTTCTCTTCTCTTCTAATGCTTGAAACGACCCAATTTCCATGGTTACTTAAAATAATGAACGCGGTGATAATTAAATTCCAAAAATAATACTAAATATATTAGAAATACTGGGTAAGGAAAATTAAACGCGAATTTTTCAAGGGTCTTTTCTGTATCACACAATTTAATTACATTAGATAGTGCTAATTTGCACTACCACGAAATCAGACCAAGGTTAATCTGGGCCAGAAAGATTCTCTATGAATGTTAACATAATATTAAAATATTTCTAGAGATGTCTCGGAAATTTGTAGAACTTAAAATTATCCAATCAGATAGGTGTAGATTCATCAATAATAGATCTAAATTAATTTTAGATATGATGAATTTTTAGAATTATAATGAGTTGATACTCTTCATTTCTTATTTCAATATCTTTAAGTACTATAATATTATAATATTAAGCCTTATCTAAATCAAACTAAACTTGTGACAGTACAAACTAACACCATCAGCGATGGTAATGTTTAAAAATTGATATCACAACAGTTATTAAACGTAACAGATAAAAAAACAAGAGTAAAGAAAAAAGAGAATAGAAAAAAGAGCTTACATACATAAGATAGAAAAAATGAAGAGGCTACGCACATCTTTTGAAATATGTGTGCCTTTTAGAAAATTTCTAAACTGAAATGCTCCCTGACCAGTTAGTCGTGGACGCGCATTGCGGCTGACACGGAGCATATCAATTTTCTACAAAAGTAGGGAAGAGAGAACATGACAGTTGTTCCGCAAGTACACCTCTAAAATTCCAATATATCTGCTAAATCAGTTCAGACCGCTACATCCTTTCATGCCATCTAATGCATACGTTTGTTATAAACTTAGGAAATTTATATTTAAAAGAGGAGTATTTTTATAATTGTAAGAAAAATATTTATTCCGAGATTTTATTGAGAACATAAAACTATTCCTATGACGGAAAAAGGATCTCTGAAAACAAAAAACGAATAACATAACAGCTAGAAAGAGGAAGAGAACATCACAGAACCAAAACTTGTAAGTGAGATAATCATAGTACTTTAAAGGCAAAAATAGTTCAGCATTCATAGTTTTACCGCTAGGCCATGAACAATCCAAAATAGTTTCGAATACAATAGCGACATGAGAGTAGATTCGGTAAGGCAATCACTGGCAGCAAAATAAGAGACGACACACGCAGAGGATGATGATGAGCTACTAAGCTTAATCGACCTCCTCAATCTTCGGACCCGCACCGCTCGCACCAGCCGAAGGTCCGTCCTCATCCATTCCACCGGGCACTTCACCACCCTGGTACATCTTAGCAATGATGGGGTTGCAAATGCTCTCGAGCTCCTTCATCTTGTCTTCGAACTCATCAGCCTCAGCCAATTGATTGCTATCGAGCCATTGGATCGCCTGCTCGATAGCGTCCTCGATTTTTTTCTTGTCTGCCGCAGGCAGCTTGGATGCGATCTTATCGTCCTTAATGGTGTTTCTCATGTTGTACGCGTAGTTCTCGAGGGAGTTCTTAGCCTCCACTTTCTTCTTGTGCTCCTCGTCCTCAGACTTGTATTTCTCCGCTTCCTGCACCATCTTCTCAATCTCCTCCTTGCTGAGCCTGCCCTTGTCATTGGTGATGGTGATCTTGTTCTTTTGCCCGGTTGTCTTGTCCTCGGCGGACACGTTCAAGATACCATTGGCATCGATGTCGAAGCAAACTGTGATCTGAGGGACACCCCGAGGAGCAGGTGGGATTCCTGAGAGTTCAAATTTTCCGAGCAGATTGTTGTCTCTAGTCCTTGTTCTCTCCCCCTCGTACACCTGAATCAAGACGCCAGGCTGGTTGTCTGAATAGGTAGAGAAAACTTGCTCTTTCTTTGTTGGAATGGTGGTGTTCCTGGGGATCAACACGGTCATGACACCTCCGGCTGTCTCCAACCCAGTGGAAAGAGGAGTAACATCCAGCAGCAGAAGGTCCTGCACCTTCTCATTGCCCTCGCCGCTAAGAATAGCAGCCTGAACAGCAGCACCATATGCAACAGCTTCGTCAGGATTGATACTCTTGCAGAGTTCCTTACCATTGAAGAAGTCCTGCAACAACTGCTGCACCTTTGGGATTCTAGTGGATCCACCGACAAGAACCACATCATGGACAGTGCTCTTGTCCATCTTAGCATCTCTCAAACACTTCTCAACCGGCTCCATACACTTCCTAAATAGATCCATGTTGAGCTCCTCGAATCTGGCCCTTGTGATAGTAGAGTAGAAATCAATGCCTTCGTACAAGGAATCAATCTCGATGGTGGTTTGTGCAGTGGAGGAAAGTGTCCTCTTTGCCCTCTCACACGCGGTCCTTAGCCTCCTCAGTGACCTAGGATTTCCGCTGATATCTTTCTTGTGCTTCCTCTTGAACTCTTGCACGAAATGGTTAACCATGCGGTTATCAAAATCCTCACCTCCAAGATGGGTGTCACCAGCAGTGGCCTTGACCTCGAAGATGCCCTCCTCAATTGTAAGAAGAGAGACATCAAAAGTACCGCCACCAAGATCAAAGATTAGAACATTCTTCTCACCCACACTGGATGCCTTCTTGTCGAGTCCATAGGCAATAGCCGCTGCGGTGGGCTCATTGATGATCCTCATCACATTCAGACCAGAGATGACACCGGCATCCTTTGTGGCCTGGCGCTGGGAGTCATTGAAATAAGCAGGGACAGTGACAACAGCATTTTTCACAACAGATCCCAAGTATGCTTCAGCAATCTCTTTCATCTTTATTAATACCATAGAAGAGATCTCTTCAGCTGAAAACTGCTTCTCCTCCCCTTTGTAGTTAACAACAATCATGGGCTTATCACCGGGGCCAGCAATGACCTTGAAAGGCCAAAGCTTGACATCGCTCTGGACAGAAGCATCGCTGAAGCGCCTTCCAATCAAACGCTTTGCATCTGAAGGGTAAGAACAGACAAATATTGAGTTAACCAACTACTACAGAATGCAGGAAAAAGGCAGAACATAAATTTAACCTAAGCACCAGACATTTAAAAAAAAATTGCAACAAGCAGTCCATCAAGAGCATGACGAAGTTTAATCGAGTTGTTTCAATAAATAATACACAGTTGTTCATTCCAAGCCCATATACAATCTACTTTAATATCTTTCAAGTACTCAATTTACTGAGTATGAGTTCAAATTCTTAAAATACGCTTCCGTGATGTTAATAAAGTCCACATCTCAAAGGAAAAAAAAAGGTATTACGGAAAGTTCCCTTGAGGATTATAAAATCGTAGAATTAAGGTTACTAACTTTAATATCATGGAACAGAATGTTAGCAAATTAGTCTTATATAGAATAATAATAAAAATAGCATCGCATATAGCATCAACCAGCAATCAAGTACAATTGCATCCCAGCAAAATCTGTAATAAAACATTTAGCATAAAGAAACTCAACCAGATTATAAATTTATAACAAAATACTGGCCTTAATGGATGGTTATTGTATATGAACAAATCTAAAAGTAGAAACAAACACACGTCATTATGAAAGAGAAAACAAACCTCTTGGACAAATTTGTACAAACTAAATCGTAAGCCACCAAACAATCGGATTTCTTTTAACGTTTTAAAATAATTATTTCAATCTCGCTTTAGTGTTGTTGCCTATGAGTTCAAATTCTTCAAACAAATTTCAATTGAAGTTTTAAAAAATTCCACACCTGGATAGAAAAATATAAACGGTGGTGATATAAACAGATGAAACCAGATCCAATGGAACAGAAAGAGAGCGACCATATCTAGTAAATCATATGATCCTAATCCAAAATTTATACACTATACCATAATAATAAAGCAGATCCACGAAACACCTGTATGTTCGAAGTACTAACAACTCATGACCTAGATTACCATCTATAGCACCAAACAAACAGATTGTTAACAGCTAAAATACTTGAACGGACACCACAAGGTACACAACTGCAGCAAAACATCCAGATCTAGTGGAGCTTACTTACCGAACACGGTGTTGATAGGGTTCATAGCAACCTGATTCTTAGCGGCGTCGCCGATCAGGCGCTCGGTGTCGGTAAAGGCAACATAAGACGGCGTCGTGCGATTACCCTGGTCGTTGGCGATGATCTCGACCCGATCGTGCTGCCACACGCCAACACACGAGTAGGTGGTACCGAGATCTATTCCGATCGCCGGGCCTTCACCCTTTCCGGCCATTATCTCTACAGATCAAAGGCAACAGACGCTGGGGAAAACGAAAAGAAATGAAAGTATGCCGATAGAATTTGTGAGGTTGAGGGTCGCAACCAGAGACTGCTTATATAGCATATTTCAGGTTCGAGAATGTTCCAATGACGTGTCATCCACTCAGAGGATCCCCTCCAAACGATCTTGTAAACAAGAAGATATCCTTAGATGGTATCCGTAGAAATGAACCGTGGCCTGGCAAAGGACGGTTGTTTTCAAACTGGATGTGTATAATTATTCGAGACTATCTCGTCATCGGAGCTGGTCGATTACGGAGTCACAATGTTTCCGTGTCTACGGTATATTATTATTATTATTATTATTATTAAACGAGTAATTCTGGTTGGTATTAGAATGAACGTGGCCCTACCAGTCTATTGGTGATAGATTGAGGCGTAACGTGTACTATAAATCTGGAACGAATGACCAACGTTTCTTCGCCGTTGCATCTGGGAGCATCTAGAATATTCTGATACTTTATTAATTTTTTTTTTTTTAAATGGCGTTTTGTTATTTAACACTCAAATCAACAACTAGTTGACTAATTAATTAAAAGAAATATTAGTTGACGGAACTAAAGGTCATTTTAAGAGCATCCATAATCATATTAATTTGTTATAATATTTATTATAACAATATATTTTTTTCATTCATATTTTTTTTAACATAAACCTCATTATTTATGAATGTCATCCTCTATTCACTCATCTCTTTTAGTATTTTTAAAAATAATATTAAAATTTTACATTAAAAAAAATAAAAAAAATTAAGAGAGTATTCAAAAGTGTTCTTACAAATAATCTTTTTTTTATGTGAGTAGACATTATAATACTCATAATAATAAAAGATGAATACATTTGTCCCTATCATCTTCAACCCATTCCAAGATCAACACAGAAGAAATAAATCACAATCGTCTTTGGAATAATGACTAATACATAAAAGAAGTATTTATCCTAACTTTATCGAAATTCAAACCCCAAACATTAATACCCACTCATAATAAAGAGAGGGTGTTCAATAAACATTATAATATTCATTTAACATCCTATTGAATATACTCTAATACATTATTTGCAAATGATTAATCAAGCTGGATAACGTCAAACCTAGAATGATCAATCCGATCCCACAAAAATTTCTCACCAATCATCAGAATAAATTGAAAAACGTTTATAACAAACAGTTCAAAAGACCAACATCTTTTAATTGCATATCTCATTTAGAAGTAACATTTTTACAAATTCATAATAATTGAGATTCAAATAACTGAGATTCAAATCATAAATACCTGAATAACAACTTAAATGCCCTTTCGTTACACTATCACCTCGAGAGCAAAATTAATATAGAATAAACTTTTTAACATAACTAAACCCACCACTTCGTGATCCTATATCTAAGAAACCCTCAAAAAAAATTTTTTTTTTAAAAATCTCAATACTACGTATCCAATAAATAAAAAAGTAATTTGCTTCTCCCACCCCTCTGACACATTCACCTCCTTGGCCCCACCAGAAATTTAATGATATTCACATTTATACCCTTTTATACTTTATTTGTTATTTATTATTTTTTTAATTGTTTTTTTATTAATAATAAAAAAGCAAACAATTTTTTTATTTTCGCACTCCCAATGCAAAATTTTTTTTTGACCGCCCCCAATATTTTTTTTATTAGTTTTGTTTTTTTTTAAAAAAAAACAAAACTAATAAAAAAATAAACAAAACTAAAATAAATTTTTTATGTTAACAATATTATTTTTTTAATTGGTTTTATTTTTTTTTTTGTTAACAATAAAAAAACAATTTTTATTTTTATTTTCACACCCCCAATATACAATTTTTTTTGCCGCCCCCAATATTTTTTTTATTAGTTTTGTTTTTTTTGTTAAAAAACTAAAATTAATAAAAAAATAAACAAAGCTAAAATAAATTTTTACCGCCCCAACATTTTTTTTATTAATTTTGTTTTTTTTAATCAATAAAAAATAAATAAAACTAAAAAAAATTGGCCGGGCCTAGCAATTTTTTTTATTAATTTTGTTTGTTTTTTTTGTTAATAAACAAACAAAAATTTAAAAAAAAATGACAAAGGGTATAAGTATAATTTTTGGAGTGGAGGCTGGGAAGGGATATGTCAGAAGGGGTGGGAAAAGCAGCTCTCATAAAAAATTGATAAGAGAATTCAAACTCAACACCTCAATCAACGTTACCACAAATTAGAAAATTTTTAATTGATAAAAACCTGTAAAGGTGGGACTAACCATCAAAAGTTCATTAATATTAAAAGAATGTTTGAAACGCAATGAGTTTTTACATTGCTATTTTAATTAAACACAAAGTGATTATGTAATTTAAAAAAAAATAAAACATGAACGAACTCCTTAAAACATCGTAAATATAATAATAAATATATATTATTATTATAAACTAAAAAACTCAGAAAGGCAGTGGTACATGAACAGAGCATATCACTCTAACCCTAATATAACGGCGTCACATCAGGCACCGGCACTTAAGAGCTCGTGAACTTGGTCACCGCCTTAGTCCCCTCGGAGACGGCGTGCTTCGCGAGCTCTCCTGGAAGCACTAACCGGACCGACGTCTGGATCTCGCGGGAGGTGATCGTGGGCTTCTTGTTGTAGCGAGCGAGGCGGGAGGCTTCCTGGGCGAGCTTCTCGAAGATGTCGTTGATGAAGGAGTTCATGATCGACATGGCCTTACTGGAGATGCCGATGTCCGGGTGCACCTGCTTGAGTACCTTGAAGATGTAGATTTTGTAGGTCTCTGTCGCTCTCTTTGCTTTCTTACTCTTCTTGCTGGCGGAAGAACCGTCCTTGGAGGGGAGGCGCTTCTCGGCCTTGGGTTTCTTTTCCGCGGGGGCCTTCTCGGCCTTCTTCTCCTTGTCCTCCGCCGGCTTCTCGGCGGCGGGCACCTTCTCCGCTGGCTTCTTGTTGGCCTTGGGCGCCATGGCGGACAGCCTCGATGAAGTGGAGAGCAGGTTTTGCGATTTGCGAAGCAGAGGGCGGCAGCAATGAGATGCCAAAACGTCGGCCACGCAAATCTATATATATAAGGAGAAGGTGGTTTTGATTGGTTGATGGGTTCGGCCACGGATCGGTGACGTGGAACTATTTTATCGCGTTGGATGGGTGATGGGGGGAGGAGTTACTTGACGGCTGATATTTCGGTTACTTGACGGATCTGGTAATGGTTTTATGATCTCATTGGACGGAGCCCGAATCCGATTCGGCGACGCACCCTGGTTTGTAAGACCTTGGGAGAACCGTTCGAGGGCAAAGGACAGGTGATCGCTCGACGCTGATGAGCGCTGCTTGTTGGTGATCGGATCTCATCGTCTTCGTCCTCTTCGATCCTTGAATCGCTCGAACATGGTGCGTTCCTCGATCTTATTTCGGTTTGTCACTCGAATCGAGTTGTGTGGTCTTGTTGTCGTGCTGATCTACAAACGCCCGTTGTCTTTCGAGTTGTGGTAGATCCTTGTCACTTTTGTGGCCGGTTTCATTATGGAATAACGTCTCTGGTTCAAGCGGAGTAATAGTGGAATCAGGGAGAAAACTAGATGCTGGGAAAGAAAAGGAATTCAAGTTTAGGCAGAATTGGAAAGAAAAAAAAAAATTTATGGATATTTTAGTAGCGGACTAAGAGTTATATATCTGTACGGATGATAGTGTTTTACATCTTTTTTGGTATTTTGATTTCAGGGATTATCCTATTTGTATTATCTGTTATTGTTGCTGTAATGCAATTGATGATCAAGTGTGCATTTTGAAGATCATTTTTTTTTAAAAAAAAAAAAGGAACTTGCTTTCGTGCAATGGAGTTTTATGTAGGAGAACTGGAAAATTGATTGAATCTAGACTGGAACAGTATTGAAACAGGAGAAGACTTGACTTTCATGGGTTGGGATTGGATTCACCTTTTCTGCTTCAGCAAATAATTATCCATCATCAGTTGATAGTTAGATTTGTGTCTATTGCAGAAAAAAAGAAAATTTATTTATAGACACATGACTTACTCCTATATCTTATAATACAAACTATACAAGGACATTGGTGTTTGTATCCTGCAATACACAAAAACAAAATGCATCGGCATCTTGATGCTGATGTAGTGATTGAATGATCAGTTTGAATGATTCCTGTGGGTTCCTCCATAGTAGATTATCTTCAGGGAGGTTTACCTCACACCTGTTTTAATAGGTGACTTTTCCCTTTTCTGCTTTTCCAATGATCAACAAGTGTGTTATAGAAAATGAATACAGATTGTGTTGGATGTGAAGGTTCATTACAAAATTGACCATAGAGATGGGATGCACTAGCATTTGTGGAGGAGCTATGTTTCGTTTCTCATCGATGCTTTAACATGTCTACCCTGATTCATGTTGTTTTATGATTGAATTGTCAAAATAGTTAACATACACACTTCATGTGCTTCCCTCTTTACCTCCATCCATCAGTGACCTGAATTAACTGTTTAACTAATCCAATATTTATCTTGATGAATTTAAATTGTTGTCGAGGTTCCTCATGGTTGGTACACAATTCAAACGGCTGCTTATCAATTTTCTGCCACTGCCTTTCTTATTTTCAGGATTCTTGTCCGTCCATTAAGAATGTTCTTCTACTTGATTCCGATGGGAAACGAGTAGCAGTTAAGTACTATACAGATGATTGGCCTACACATGCTGCTAAATTGGCATTTGAGAAATCTGTGTTTACCAAGACACTTAAAACGAATGCAAGAACGGAAGGTAAATTGTACTATCAGTTTAAGTAATTGATGCTTTAAGCTTTTAAATGCATGTAAATCACAAGATTTAATATTTTTATGTTAATACTTTGTAACTACTTTAAATGCTAACAATGTTAACTAGATGCAGGGTAGTTTCATTTCCCTAGTTTTTTTTTTGGTGAGTTATTGGACATACCTTTTGTTGTTATATCCTTTTTCCTTCCAAATATTGAGCATTATAGTTATGTCATTGCTGAATTAGTGAAATGTTCATTATAAATTTTGTAAGCTGTCTTTCTAGTTTGTTAATAATGGTTAACAAAAGACATGCTTTCTTCCATGTGCTAGTTCTGCAGTTTCTTCTTTGATAACTTGCTACTCGTGGTTAAATGTATGATTGAGATGCATTGTTAACTAGATTAATATTGCATTTCCAATAGTTGGAAAAGGAACTTGACTAGAATAATGGTGAACATGTAATCTTGCCATTATTTTCTGAGTCATTTTGTAACCATGAAATAGGTGTGATTTACATCTGACATAGGAAAGAATTAATGTTGTTAAGCATCTGCAAGGTTTTTCTTTTTTTATAATTAAACAGAAGTCTTTTAACTTTCTTGCTGATGAACATAATTGAGAGGGGACTCTTCCTCTCAAAGTTGTTAGATGTATGGAAATAAAGAAACTTATGGTACCTTAAAAGTCAAGCAATAGGAATATTTTTATTGTTGTCAACATATTTTATTTATTTCTTATATTTGATGTCAATTTAACATTGTTACCTCTTGCAGCTGAGATAGCAATGCTTGACGGTTACATTGTCGTCTACAAATTCATTCAAGACTTGCATTTTTTTGTTACTGGGGGAGATGATGAGAATGAGCTCATAATAGCAACGGTTCTTCAGGGATTCTTTGATGCAGTTGGCATTCTTCTTAGGTCTCTTGACCTTCAACTTAATATTTTTCTTTATTACTAGTAAAACATGCAAGAACGCTCTGTTTATTTTGATATACTATATGCAGCTCTAATTGCATTATATCATTACAGGAACAATGTAGATAAGAGGTCAGCACTTGAAAACTTGGATTTGATCCTTCTTTGCCTCGATGAAATTGTTGATGGAGGGTAAGATTCTTATACTCGTCTTGATTTGCATAATCTTCCAATAACAGATTGTTTCTTTGTTTGTTTTCCATGCAACTTAAAATGATATGATTTTGTCCTTTGGAGACAACATTTTAAGGAACCTGCTTTAAGAACTTAAACAAGTAAAATTATTTTTGAAAAATTTTCAGTTCAGATCTAGCACTCTGATTTCGTCCTGGTGTTTTGTAGGATCATACTCGAAACCGAAGCAAGCATTATCGCTTCTAAAGTTGCAGTGAATAGTCTTGACGGTGCCACATCCCTATCTGAGCAGGTGAATATCATACTAGTCTATAATGCGCTGGTTTTATGTTAGGTTTTTGACTGATAGGTATATCCCTCTTTTTGTAGACCATTTCTCAAGCTCTGGCAACCGCTCGTGAGCACTTGGCGAGATCTCTTCTGAAATAATTCCTTAAAAAAAAGACTGTTTTGAAAAGTTTTAGTTTATTTCTGGATGATGTTTTTGTTCTGTGGGAAACAAGATCAGCACTGGAGCTTGGAACAATGTTGAACGCTGGTTTTAATTTGCTCTAAAGAATGATAAGAACACTTTTTTGTTGGTTATTACAACTACGGTGGCAAGTCCAGCCGGAATACCCGTGGGTTTATGATAAGTAAATAAGTTTAAAATTATGTTGTTGAACACTCCGAAAGCTTTTGAACTCTTAGTGTCGCATAAGCATACCTTACTCTTCTTCTTATTGATATTATCTAATTCTATTGTGAATTTTTATATATAGATAGCTATAAGAGAATATACCATCTAAAAAATATTTTAAAATAAATATATCTATAAATCACAATTTTAGTATTTTTCCTTAAATCTTTATATAATTTCTGTGAAAATAAAACGTACAACAATTCAATATAAATTAATGGCAGGTAGAGATAAATTAGATTCCGTGTTAAAGATCTCGAATTTTAAATCTAATTATATTTTTTTCCGAAAATGTATTTCAATTAGAATACAATTAGAACAACCAAATTAAATATCACGGCGTTATATAGTTTACTCATGATGAAACTAAATTAAATATCACGGCCTCTGTTCTTGGAGAGGCGACGATGACGGATTCGGTGGCGGCAGAGCGCGGTGGTCGCCTTCTCCAGCCATCTTTCCCACGGTGGAATTCTCCGCAGCTTTTGTCTTCTGTCGTCGCCGCAGCCGTGGTAGACGGCCTCTCTGGAAAGAAGCAAACGGGAACATCAATGAAGGATTTGACGGTCAAGGAGCACGGCGGTAGATTCCTTCCGCCTTCCCCATACCAGAGGAGGAATCCTCCTCGGGCAATGCCCCAGCTTTTCTCTGGCGGCGCAGTCGATGTCGGCGGATATGATCATGTTGACTTCTTGGTCGACAGCCTCGCAGCGAACAAACCTCTGCCACAGAAAGGGCGGTTCTTGGAGGCTGTGGTGCAAGCGGGACCATTGATCAAAGATTTGATGGCGGCGGAGCAGGGCCGACGACTTCTTCCTCCGACAATGCCGCAGATTTTCTCTGGCGGCGCCGTCGGTGTCAGCTACGACTACGCCACCGCCGTGGTCGATAGCCTCGCTGAGAAGAAGCCTCTGCCGGAGAAAGGCCGGTTCTTGGAGGCGGTGTTGCAAGCAGGGCCGACGATGAAAAATTTGAGGGCTGCGGAGCGCAATGGCCGCCTTCTTCCTCCTCTGCCACCACCCCGGTGGACCAATCCTTCTCCGCCAATGCCGGGCGTTGATAGCCTCGCCGTGAGGAAGCGTCTTCCAAAGCGACGCCAACTAACGGGGGTGACTAAGCCAACGGCGGAAGAGGCAGGTGGCCGCCTTCTTCCGCTGCCAATGCAACATCTTTTTTCTGGCGTCGTCATCGATGCTGGCTATGACCACGGTGCCGCCGTGGTAGTAGCCAGCCTCGCGGCGAGGAAGCCTCTGCCGAAGCGAGGCCGGTTTTTGGAGGCGGTGATGCAAACGGGGCCGACGCTGAAAAATTTGATCGCGGCGGAGCACAGTGGCCGCCTTCTTCCGCCGCTGCCGCACTCGAGGATTACTCCTCCGGCACCGCCATTGCTTCAGGTTCAAGTTCCCGGTAGGAATTGGACCGACGGTCTGGTTCGTGGTTCGCTTCCGATGTAGAGTCTAGTTCGCGGTTCATAATTAGATCAATATTTTAAAATCGATTTAGGAAATTAATCACTTCGATGCGATTTATTTGCTATGATTTTGAGGGTAATTAGGGACAAATTGTTTCTTTGTCTCTGAAGAAAACCTTTTCACAGAAAATTAATCAAGAAATTTACTTTGGTGATTCTTGTTGGACGCTATCTGAAATTACGAGAGACTGAGAGCACAAAGATTTTTAAAAGCTAATGCTTTAACCAACATTGTGAAGATGAATAAAAAGACAGTATCAGAAGGTCGTTATTGCACTAAAACAGACCAACATTAGATTTCATGGTAGATTAAGACACCAAATGATGTCTATCATAATGCTTAACACAAATTGTACTGAGCTTTATTTGGACGCAAGAAACTAACTAACTACTAGCTTAATTGGGAGGGAAGAAGATTTCATCGGAAGTCCTTTTAGATCTGAACAGCTTCTCTAGCTCAGGGGTGGTGTCGAACGCAGCTTGCAACACCTCCGAGGACATCGCCTTCCACACAGAAGTCTTTCCGGCTAAATGAGTGAACACAGGGCTGCAAAGTTGCATAAAAACAGGCGGATGTTAGATGATATCGAATTTGTTTCTTTTAAGAAGATGGGAGTGTTGAGAGAGAAATATACTTAGGCGTGGATATGATAGAGAACCACTCCATTCCATCAGCATCGGCAATCTTTGATACAACAAAGAACCTTGGCACGATGAAGAGATAACCAGCCTTCACATGTGTCTTGAGAACACACTTGCCGTCTATCCCGACCACCTGAACACGACCGCTGCCTCTCACGATATAAGTCACCTGGTAAGCTGAATCACAAGAGAATCCAGGAGAACACATGGCATGGCCATTGATCCTCACGAGATCAGCACCAAGGCCAACCTGTCCGACCAGTGGAAGATTCTTAGTGTTCAGGACTACAACACATCCACCGTTCTTGATGTCCACGTCTAGAGGCGCTTCCTCGCAGTTGAGGACTATGCCCTCTCTATCCTTCGGTGAAGGTTCGGGCATTGCTTGGCCATCCTTAACCTTGACAATACCAGAATTGGTTTGGCTGCTGACAAGGTTCATTGCCTCATCTTCAGTTAGGTCCCAAGCACGACTAACAAATTCAGTACTGAAGCCTGTGAAGATGCCATTGGTGCCAGTGATGGGGAAATTGGTGAATTGCCCAGCCTTGTGGCCCTTCGAAGTGTCCCCGAGGAAGAGTACCACAAGTTCAGTGTCATTGGGATTGAACCACCAGGTCACAACTCCAAAAGGAAGGGCAATAGCATCGCCCTTCTTTATCGCAATCACCTTCTCTTTTGTAGCCTCTGGAAGCACAATGCCAAAAGTTCCAATACCTGTTAATCAAAAACATATTAGGCCAAAAAACTTCTAGGATCATTCAAGTACTTCCTTGCATCAAAAACATATTAGGCATGATTGACTGCGATGTGCTGGGTTAGTTCAGTTATATGATGACAGTTGCTAGCTTTCACTGCAAATTTCAATGGTACCCATTATTGTTGTTTCTTTCAAATGCTTTCTAGATGCATAGCTGCATTTGATTCTTCCTAGCAGTTAAATTGTTAGCTATGATACGGAACTGAAATTGTTCTTTTATTTTGTCATGCCATAGTGATCGGTGGCATTTTTTTTTCTGTAGTTAGGGAAAGGCAATTGTGTCGTGATGCTTTCTGAGGTTTTGTATCACCTTCACTACGCTACTATTAAACTGCTACTAATGTAACAATATATTGCATTAGTGAACTGAGGTTCACTATGTGCTATTAGTTTTTCAAAAACAAAACAACAATTGAAGTGATAGAGGGATGAAATAGAAAAGATCATCTCCTCTTCAAATATGTTTGTTTGTCTGTCTCACATGAGAAAACAAACTAGCAGCTAATTGTTTAAATCCAAAATCAAGAGGAAACTACAGCGAGTTATCAGATTAGTGTGATGATAAACAAATTGTTTACTCAACTTTAAGTCAAATTAGCACCTCTTTCACAATCCAATGAAAGTGAGATATATCATAACAACAACCAGAACAAACAACGTTTGATAAATACAATCTAAAGACTAAAATCGTCAGAGGGATGCAAATTGAACCCACAGGAATGCATAAGCACTCTGAATAAGAAGTAATAGTGGATCAAATCAATATAAAGGATCAAACACTTTTAGGCAAGCAGATTCTGAACAAGAATACAGAACCAATCAGATCTAATAATAACACTAAATCCATATGATATGCTTGCATCCATCAATAGTAGGCCATCCCTAATACAAAACTATCACGAACCCTAATTGGTCTTGAGTCTATAGTTTTGTGCTCCATAACTCAAAATTTCCATGGAAACTCACATAGTCGCTCTCCCAATAACTTGATAGTGAAAATAAAAGCGGGGAAAGGATCACAGAACTCGTATTTACAGGAACGCCAAAGAACAAATGAATCATCGACTCTTTTCATCCGACATCAAACAGATCAATCTAATCACTACTCACGAAACATGATGGAGAAACCGACCAAGAGTGGAAAAATTAGGGGAGAAAACAACGGAATTAAGAAGCTTCACCTTGGAGGACGTAGGCAACCTTAGCGGAGTCGGAGTAGCTCGGGAGCGACAATCCCCGCTCCTCCAGCGCGAGCTTCGACGCCCCAATGCTGGCGGCCCGGAGCATCGGGAGCTCCTCGCTGCACCAGGCGTAGTAGGCGCCGCCGTCCCCGCCGTACGATTTCTTCGAGAGCCTCGGCGTCAAGTCGATCTCCATCTCTCTGCGGGTATAAACGAGAACTTTGAGACCATCCAAAGAGGAAGTTTAGGCGTCGTTTTATAGACGGGGAAGTGGCAAACAAGCGAGGAAGACATGATCAAAAAAGGATAAAACTTTTAAGAAAAAATAAACTTTGCTCCAAATTTTATCACATTATCAAAACGGAACATGTCGAATAGACAATAGGGATTAGGGAGTGGCAAACTGAAAAGAAAAAGAAATTCAATAAACTCTTTGGGCCAAACTGAAATTTGCCATAAACTCAATCAGTACGATTCAAATAAAAAGCGGAATATATTCCCAAACAATAAAATATGGGTTGACGCAGCATTCCACATTAAGATTCTGCCAATTCCATTTTATGAAATAATTATTTTGCTTTTATCCAGTGAGATGAAAGCATCGACAATAGAATTTGGCAGCTCCTATTACGGGGAGATGAGATCCTCTGTCTCGAAAATATTATGTCCTTATATTTCAATGTCGATCGGACAGCTATGATATTTTCATGATGTATATTGTATCCTTAAGATGTGATTTAGTTCGTCCAATCGACGCTAAGATATGGGAACACGACATTTTCAGGACAGAAGATATCATCTGCATTGTGGGAGGGAGCCCCTATGTTTGGATAGAAAAAACTCTCAATTTTGGGAGCCGTTGTTTCTTCTTCTCTTTGTTTTTTTTAAAAAAAATATTTAGGTCTTTTATTTCAAATAACATAATTTATTTAAATTATTAATATTATTTAATGATAATTTATGAATTTAAATTTTGTTTATATATAAGATAAAATATAATGAGAAGTATGAGATGCCTAAAAGGAATTGTTTAAAAGTTTTTTTTTTTTTTTTAGTTGAGAGATATATAATTATTTTTACTTTTGATGTGATATTAAGGAAACTCTTAATAAGTTTGTATATTATGTATTTATATGATACTTTTAACTTTTGGAAGTATAAAGATTAATATTTTTTTATTTTAATGGTGGAAAAATGATATGCATAGGGAAAGAATCTCAAAAAAAACATAAATTGATGAGACCCAAAAAAAAGTGAAATGTTGGACTATGAATTTATGTATTTATCTCTAATTATTTCCTTAAGATTTTTTTCTGTACATATCATTACTTTTAATTATGTATCTTGATTTTACCATTCGACTAATCTAAATAGACAATTCAAGTCTATATGAGATACCCAACTAATTAGAAGGTGATAGATTTATTATAATAAAACAAGGGATCAATTTTTGACGGATGTATGTCCTTAAAAAAAAATCCTTCTTGCCCCTTAGTCAATTTAGCAATCAGTAAGTTAATCCTATAATTTACCTCCTTTCACGTAACCTAGGGTAAGTATAATCATTTTTGTTATAATATATAACAATCCAACTTCATATTTTGCTCACCAAATAAATTCAAGAAGCACATTGGCTCCTAACGTGGCACCCCAATTTCGTCCGTACTTTAATCATAGTAGGTGTGTCCTATGTTAATAATTCAAATCTCTAACTCTTCAAACAAATTAATCCCAAAGGTGACTGGTTTGCTCCAAACCTAGATATTGGCTATTGGGCGATGAGACATTTGCACGGGAGGAAAATACCTTACGGTGCATCATAACTAAGAATTGAACCATAGGTGTTTGGAACCACTAAAATGTCGTTGCCATGGACGGTAGCTTAGGGCTACAAATCTTGATATTATTCTTTGCTCGAGAACTTCTAGCTCCCACGGACTGGCACGGTTGTAAGCGACTGACACGGTTGGTGCTTACATGTGATGTTGTTTTAATATGTCATGGAGTCAATTTTCAACGTGTGCAAAATGCATCATAGGTTGCCTAACCCCTATGCAAAAGGCTATTGTGATGGACGAAACTCTTAGAATTTACCTCCTTTCCAAATCATATGGAGGAGAGACCTTGGGGTGAGAGTTATTATAATTTCTAATTTAAGAGATTGATTGTTGAAACTTATCAGGGCATCCACAGTGGGAGCTCCTTCGCAGATGTGGCAGTAGGAAGAAGCTCCCTCCCATAGTGGGAGGAAGCTTTTTCCCCATTTGGGAAGGAGCGGCTCCATATAGGGCTCCATACCTATATGGAGCCGCTCTTTCATTTTTTTTTTTTTTAATTTTTTAATTAAAATAAGTTTTTTTAATTTAAATATAATATTAGAAATGTTTTTTTAATTTAAATATAATATTAGAAATATTTTTTTAATGAGGAAAGATATATATATATATATATATGGTGTGGAGGTTTAAAAAATATGGGACCCATGAAAAAGTTATTAAAAGATTTTTTTATAGTGGAAAGATATGTGAGATTTTTTACTTTTGATGTGACGCGGATGTGATAACGAAAGAACTCTCCACGAGATCCAACAACTGTGGATGCTCTCAATCACATCTCCAAGTCATCCTATTCGGTGGAACCAGTTATTAATGGACGACTCGAGAACACCATAGACGATCATTGGTGCAAAAGATGAAGTTGTTATCTTAACGATCATTTAGGGTGACTCCACATTCTCTAGAAGCGGGGAGGGGGGGGGGGGGGGGGGGAAATTATGAGAATATTTATTTTAGCATAGCGGCCTTTAGAGCATCCACATCAGTTTCCCTAAATATAAAATTTGTCTTACATTTTATATTTTATGTAATTTTTTTTATTAATTACCCTATTCATTCCTTAAATTTAGATTTCATGAATAATAGGAGAGAAAAAAAATAAAGAAATGAATTGAATAATGAAAAGTAGATATTATATGGCCTAAAGAGAGAAGATAATACATAAAAATGGGAGAGAGAAGAAAATAATAAAAAAAATAAAGATAATAAAAATGTTAGAATAGATATAATGCATAGTAAAAAGATTATTTTTAATATTTAATAAAGTAAATAATTTATTTTAAAATTTAAAAAATATTATAAAAACTTAGATATATATAACAATAAATAAAAAACAAACATCTAATAAAATATTTTTTTATCGATCGCATGATCTCTACAAATAAACATGACAGACCAACGCGTGGGGCAACTCGAGAACACCATTATTGTATACGGACGGTGTCGATTAATCTCTTAGCTGTCTCATAGTTCGACTGAATCATTGGGGCGAAATTATAACTAATTATCTCACATCGGTGAATCGAACGTTCACGCAGATCCAGTGTTTTCATCGCGACAGGCACCAACTGCTTGCCGATCAGGCAGCGATTGATCGCGCGGAGAGGGACGGCTCCGCTTCTCGTCCCGGTCGACGTTAACGGCGCTCTGTATTTGTCAAAAATAAATAAATATTTCCCTTTATGATATTTATTAAATAGTTTTTTAAAAAAATTTACCCAAAAACTGGAGCAATTGTCTCTCTCTCTCTGCTGATTCCGTTGCGTTTGAAAAGTTAGAGATTACTTCACCAAATTGACCGCTTCCGTGTCCCTTGTCATTACCACTTTAGCGTTCGCTTCCTTCTCCTTCTCTCTCAGATTGGGCGACTCTCTCTTCTCTTCTCCAGATCTAGACGGATTCTACGTCGGTTCATTGGTTTCCAGGAGAAAGACGATAGGGAGCCGGCTAGAGAGATGCCCGATTGGGAGCTCCAGCGCTGCTGTGATCACAACCAGGGAGTTTTCATCATCTCCGTCGCCGTGTTCACCGTCGTCATCCTCGCCGTCAGTTCTAGTTCTCCCCCTTCTGTAATACCGATCTCTATGGTTTTCTAGTACCTACCCGACCGACCGCGAATAGAAAAAGTGCCTTTTTATCCGATTGATCTGATAAAGTGAGACTTTAGTGGCGAATGATGTGGTATTGGAGTAGTGCTCCTGCCAAAATGTTTCTTTTTTTATTTGACTACCGTTGCTTGGTTCTATTGACATTGGTAGTTTCGCGGATCTTGGACTTTTCTACTTGCTGATCTGGTGGTGTTTTGATCGCTTGTAGTTGTGGAGGACAGTGCTGCTGACGCCTTTCAAACTCATCACGGTGTTCCTTCATGAAACGAGTCATGCCCTAGCCTGTAAATTAACCTGCGGTGATGTAAGGAAGCCACTTCTCTTTCTCAGTTGCTTCTTTTCCAGTGGATTCGTGATTCATGCTTTACCTGCTGTTTTATATTGGGCTCCATCTGCCTTAACTTCTGCCTGGAGATTTCTTCTTGTTTGTGTTGTACATTGCTCACTCAGTAGTCCGTACATACATATCATTACCAAGCAGCCTGTCGAATAGCAGAAACAACTGGAGTTTTGATCTTGTTGAAATTGTCTGTGATGCGGTGATGATGAGGGGTCCCACCCCGCGGCCACGGTGAAGGTCAAAGTCAAGACGGTCAACGCGCGGATAGTATCAGCCGGTTAGGCGAAGCATGCTCTGATCGGGGGAGAAGGCCTCGATTTACCGCCGCCTTCAACACGGGGTGGAGTCAAACGACCGACGCTCAATGGATTATTGGATGTCGAACGAAGGAGGCGACGAGATGCAGAAGCCGAGCCGAGCGGCTACCCCGCTCGGCCAGACAGTAGAGCTCGACATTGAGAGAGGTCAACTTCGACCGAGTGGTTACCCGCTCGGCTTGGCAGCATGTCTCGGCAGTGGCAGAGTGAAACTTCGGTCGAGCAGACACACGCACAGGAGTAGTGAGATTTTGGCCGACCGGACGAAACACCAGAGCGGCGAGATCCCGGCCTAATAGTATACTCCCTCTGATATCCATCAACATCCTTTTGGGAGTTGGTGCCGCCGATACCGGGCATGGACAGCCAGGAGATCGTACGACGGAGGCTTCCACTGCCACTTCAGAGATATGCTCGGCCCGTTAAGGTACTGTGTCAGGGACACTTTACTGACAAGTCATTTGAGGGAAAACTTTGAGAAACGTGCTCGCCTTGGGAAGCGTACACACGTGTTACAGGAGCCCTATATAAAAGGGGGTCCAAGCATCGACAGAGGTACGCAATACGCGAGACACTGTGCTCTCTACTGTTCATTTTTGTTCCGCCTTCTACTTCATCGTTGATGACTGACTCGAGCGTCGAAGGGCCAACGCCAGAGACTCCTTCCTTGGCTCGGCACTGACGTTATCTGTGTTGCAGGCCCGAGCGGAGTGTACAGGCGGTCAACGGAAGAGTCACATCTCCGGCTTTCCATCTCTTCGACATTCGGACAGGATCATATTTGGCAGTGTCTGTGGGAACGTAACCTGCATCCGAGTCGGGTGTGGATCGAAAACCGAGTGTGGATCGGACTCAGGCCGAAGATGTAGAGGACACCCTTCAACAACAATTTGTGGATGTCATACTTCTGATCGGCCAGCATGGAAGCGGCGTTGAGATAGTCCAATCTGCTCTTGTACTGTTTCAAGGGAGGCTAAGGCACCACTTCGAGCTGCTAGTGAGTCGGGAAGTCTGGCCGATCGGGAAAGCATAAAAAAAGAAATATTCCCTCCAATACTTGTTGGAGGTCGGTATTTTATCGAAGAAAACCAAGTCCACTCGGGCTTGGAAAAGGAACGTCCCCGGCTCGGACAATTTTGGATAATAAAAATAGTGGAAGATCCGGGGGTGAGAGGAATGCCGTGCAGGAGAAATAGAACAACTACCCCGCACAGCAGCCGAAAGGAGTTTGACACTAATTGATGAAGAGAGATGCGAAAGTATTTACAAACGGCGGGGGAAAAGGGATGAAATGAATGGGAAACCGCAGACCGACAATAAATTGATCTCTAAAGAAGGTGAGACAGTCGGGCGGTGGAGAATTTGGCCGATCGGATGGAGAGGGAAGAAAGACTTGATAATCATGAGGAAACTCGAATGCGGCTATCAAACTCTCAGCGTCGTCGGCATCAAATCAGGACTCAGTAGATGTGTACCAGAGCCCAGGGATGTCGGCGGGAGGCTATGAGGAACTCACCATCGCAAAAACAAGGGAAGGTGAAGAAATACGAAGGAAAGAAAGCCTACTGGCAGAATTATCGCCGGAACACTATGAGACGCAGAAAAACTCGAAGACGAGGAAGTACAGACGCCGGAAGACGAGAAAGCAACGGGTGATGGGAAGGAAGCTTATTGGAAAAAGGTCGCTGGAGGAGCAGGGAAAGAGGAACGTCATCGGAGCACAGAAGGAGCGTCGCCGAAGAATTTGAAAAAGTGCGCAAATGCGGCTACGTGCACGAGCTTATAAGCCTCGGGGCCGGCCGACCAGAGCCGTCCGATCTAGGTCGTAGAAACCCAGGCCGAGATTTGACCGTTGAATTTGAATCGTCAAACGTCACATCACCAGCGGATATCCACCTGTCACTTCAAGCGTGCGGCGGCAGTAGGTAGGACACGTGGTGCATCGCCAAGGGTCAACATTTAATGAGGGCATGAGGGTGCACTTAGCCTTAATGCGAAGATATTTGCACGATTTCTCAGAAATATGAGTGACGTAAGTCTAGCTCGTGCTCGCCCAAGACAGCCCAAGAAAAGATTTCACAAGTATAAACATTCGTTGTGCCGACCGGATTGAGGGAGCATACCTATGGCCAAACGACAAGCTTCAATAGGCTGACCGACAGGGAGCGGTCGCATCCCGATTAGAAACCAAGTAATGCTGAAGGCCGATCGGGTAGAAAACTGCTCAAACAATTGTCCAGTCAGTCGGATTGCAGCCTCCTTCGACTAGACTTGAGAGGGAGGCATGTGATGCGGTGATGATGAGGGGCCCCACCCCGCGGCCACGGTGGAAGTTAAAGTCAAGGCGGTCAACGCGCGGATAATATCGATCGGTCGAGTGAAGCATGCCCTGACCGGGGGAGAAGGCCCCGATTCACCGCTGCCTTCGACATGAAGAGGAGTCAAATGACCGACACTCAATGGATTATTGGATGCCGAACGGAGGAGGCGACGAGGTGCAGAAGCCGGCCGAGTGGCTACCCCGCTCGGCCAGACAGCAGAGCTCAACATTAACAGAGGTCAACTTCGGTCGAATGACTACCCCGCTCGGCCTGGCAGCATGTCTCGGCAGTGGCAGAGTGGAACTTCGGTTGAGCGGACACACACACAGGAGTAGCGAGGTTCTGGCCGACCGGACGGAACACCAGAGCGGCGAGATCTCGGCCGAGCGGCCAACCCGCTCGGCCTAACAATACACTCCCTCTGATATCCATCAATATCCTTTTGGGAGTTGGTGCCACCAACACCGGACATGGATAGCCAGAAGATCGTACGGTGGAGGCTTCCACTGTCACTTCAGAGATATGCTCGGCCCGTTAAGATATTGTGTCAGGGACACTTGACTGACAAGTTATTTCAAGGAAAGCTTCGAGAAGCGTGCTCGCTTGGGAAGCGTGCACGCACACTACAGAAACCCTATATAAAGAGGGGTCCAAGCATCAGCAGAGGAGCGCAATACGCGAGACATTGTGCTCTCTACTGTTCATATTTGCTCCGCCTTCTACTTCATCACCGGTGACTGACTTGAGCGTTGTAGGGCCAACGCCGAGGACCCCTTCCCTGGCTCGGCACTGACGTCATCTGTGTTGCAGGTCCGAGCAGAGTCTAGAGGCGGTTAGCGGGAGCGCCACATCTCCGGCTTTCCATCTCTTCGACATTCGGGCAGTATCAGTCTGTAAACAGATTGAGAAAACTGGGACAAATTATGTGCCTTGACTTGGCTGCTGCCTGGAGATTTAGTGGAAATCATAACTAAGCAGCCTACCAAAGTTCGCCGACTAACTGGGGTATTGTTCATGTTCAAATAGGCTCTGAACAGATTGAACTATATTGGGACACTCATATACATTACTTCTACTAATATAGCCGTGAAACTTTTCACCTGGAAAAGACTTAATATACATTGCTTCTACTAACGTGGCCATGTTTGACTTGGAAATTTTTTGTCTTTCCTCTTCCGAAGGATTCCATTAACACTAGAACATTCATGGATAAGGACAGTATGCTTACATCTTTCACACGAATCTGATAATTTGTGTGTTAATTTTTCAGAATACAGTTGTGTATACAGCTGGTCAATGAATTGGACAATTTGATCCCTACCTTGATGTTCTTTTGGTTCAACTTTTTCATAAAAATTGGTTGATCTGATGTACCTACTAATAACAATTTCTATATGACTGATGATCATAAGAAAGAAAAATATAATCGCCAACATCTTGTTTAGGTGATAAGCATGAAATTTTCCAGCCAAGCCTATCAAATTCTGGTACTCCTCGCACATACTCCAACATACAAATGGCTGATGCTTTACATGAAAATCAGCATCACTTTTATACATCAACTTTTTGGGCCAACAAAGGAAACTCATGAACAATTTGCAAAATACATACATCTTAAGCATAACCTTTTTCCCTTGGATCGTAACTATTATTGGTCTTGTCTTATATGAATTCGGGTTTTAGTCTTAAATGCTCTATTGGCAACATTTCTCCACTGTGCCTATGGATGATTAATAATGTCTGATTACCAGTTCATACCTTTTTTTCCCCTCATTTTGGTGTGACAATAGGAAGTCTAACGAATCAAATGACTCAGTAGTTGGAACAAAGTCACTCTCTCACAAACCAATTGGGGCTTAGGGTTCCTAGACTTTTAAAATAAATTTTTATTTAGCATCATTTGATACATCTTTAATAATATTTTCTTATTTCTAGAGAATAGTAATTCAATCTTCCGCTTTCTTCTTAGTCAGTTTTTCCTATAGGATTTTGCATTTGAAGAACCCTTTTTTTTCCTAAAAGAAACATAGGTCAGTTGATCCTCCCTGGCGGTGCCTTTTTCAGGATTCTTTTAGATGGCCAAATACACACAACTTAGCTCCCAATTTAATCTCAGTATATTCTTGACAGCAAGCACCATCAATCTGCTAATTGAGTTGTGCTCTCTTTTACTTAGTTTAACAACAAAAAACAGGGAAATCTAATGAATGTCTGTTGTCAGTAATGATCTAGGTGTCCATTGATATGCAATAAACAGAAATCGAACTTTAAAGTCGAACCAATAGATTTTAAGTCTCCAACTGAGTCAGAATAAATACTCTAATGCAAGGACTCTGCATCAGGTGACAATTTTGAACTGCATTGATCTTTTTCTTCAATGGCACAGTGACCAAGCGTAGTATCTTTAGTAACAATGATCAATGCAATGGAATCCACAAATCATCATGATAAAACAAAATGCTGTTGGATTAACTCTAGCTGCTATATGGTCGCATTGGCCTACTTAATTCTCATAGTAGAGGTGTAATGTTTCTCTTGGAAGGGACCACTATGGAGCTGCAAGCTATCTCTGAGTCCCTGAAAATAAGGATCTTATATTGGTTGGATTGATTTGTCAAATTGTCAACAATCCAACCCATTGAGGAGAAGTGTTTCAAACCCAGCTACATGTATTTACTGTGGGAACTAGATGAGGACACATATCGCATTATGATTAAATGTAGAGAGGCAAAACAAGTTTTGCATGTGAACACAGAATGCATGAGATACATAGCTAGCATACTTAACATATTGGCAGGAGAAATTAGACCATCATCTAATTTTTATCCATTGTCTCCTTTTACAATATTCTTGGAGGCTTTTGGGACTTTGATTTCAGCTAATTTTTCCACTGTACTGTTCTACCTGAGATGTATTCCATGGAGCCCTTTTTGTGTATCACCTATGCATGAAAGGGCAATTGGCCTCTCTCATTTTTCACTGAAAAAAGTCTCAGGATCTGCTACTAAAATCCAGTGATATTCACGCAGTTTGATCTCTTGCAAGGATTTATTAATTATTCTTCAAGTGTTTATCCCCTGACCGTCAAGCTTTAGTTTCTTAATTAGACCAATCAATTTTTTTTGTCCAATCTTTATAGTTCTGTCATTTTGTTGATTTATTATGGTAGAAAGTGATGCTATCTTATAGAGTGTCACAGTCCGGTATGCCATTGGACTATTAACAAATCATACGATTCAAACAGGTTGAAGGTATACAGGTGCATGCCAATGAGGGTGGGGTCACACACACTCGTGGTGGCATCTATTGGCTCATTTTACCTGCTGGATGTAATAATTCTACTTTGAACTTTCAACTTAAACTGATCATTTGTACCAGCTCTTTTGATTAAATAATTGCTTAGACAGACTCTTTCCATATCATCATGGTGCTTTATTATAAATTATCATCAATGTCAATCCAGATCTTGGCTCTTCATTTTGGGGAATGGTTTTCATTCTTGCATCGACTAATCTTCTCACAACAAGAATTGCAGCTGGTTGCTTTCTTCTTGCTCTAGTTGTTGTATTATTTGTTGCACAAAATGTAAGGAATTATACTTTCTTAATGATTATACTTTTTCAAGTCTTTACCTTGTGTTGTCGTCATTTCAATCTTAACCAAAACATTGTTTTTTTCCTATTCATATCCTTATATGCTATGTTTCTGTACTAACGATATCCAGTGGTTGCTCCGAGGACTTTGCATAGGTGTGTACTGAAAACCCAGTTACTTTACTAATGAAAACTTGGATGGGGATTCTGAATTTAAATTGATTCACTCCTGTTCTCTAGGCTTTATCATATTTCTTGCCATTGTTTGGCTTCTGCAAGAAACTACAACAGTTCGCATTCTCCGGTTTGTTATTCTGTTTATAGGTACAAATCTGTTTGTCTTTCAATTTCTTCTTTTATGAACTTATCCAGACTATAATCTCCTTTGTTTCTTCTCAATGTAGGTGTCATGAACAGCTTGTTTTCTGTCTATGGTAAGATTAACTCGACACATTCTGTCATTAAATTCTCCTCTTGAAAAACCATCTGAGGCATTATATACCGTAGATATCTATGATGATCTAATATCTCGAAGAGTTCACTCTAGCGATGCCGAGAAGTTTGCTGAAATTTGTCCATGCCCCTGCAATGGTGTTGGGTGGGGGGTTATTTGGTGAGATTCATTCCTGATGGACGAATTCATCATATAACATATTTCACCTTCTATTATGCTCATTCTCCTTATTTAAGATTTTGTTTTCTTTTCAGGGGTTTAATATCATTTATATTTCTCTGTGCATCCATTTATCTTGCTCTTGTTATTCTATCTTGAGGTATACTTTCTTTTAAATGCACATAATCTCAACCAAACTTTCAAACATTGAATCTGTTTTGTCCATTTGCAATCACAGGTACCTTCTTTTTTAGATTGTGCTGATATCTTTATTATTTTGTGCAGGTCTATTGAGTTTGTGTAAAGATTCTCCTGACATTTGAAGGAATTGTAGATTTACAATATTCATCACTGGTTCAAGACGTTTGGAACGGATCTCACCTGATTGAATTTCAAGAAAAAACTTAATTTGATCTTATTTCATGTGCTGTAAGAAATTCATAGTAAAAAAGAAGTCAATTGAATTAACATCTCTTTGAATTAAATGAAATTAGTTGATTGAACTAAAAATATTTGTTAGAATTAAAAGATAACATTTATGAACTAGTATCTCTATATATAGAGAAATACTAATATACATATTGAGAGAGAAAGAAAGAGTCATCGAGATAAAGAAATCATAAATACATATTAGATTAATTGTAATTTTAGAGAATGCTCATTTCAAGTAGTAGATAAGCTGGCAATTTAAATAGGTGAAACATATTTAATTATTTGCATTATTTTTTATCTTCGACATTAAACATGTTGCAAAAGGCGGGTCCCGCCGCCCAGCGGCCCCCTCACCCCTGCCCCACGAGTATGAGAGGGAGTAAATCACGGTGAATACGAGCCCGGCGATGACATGGCGGTCGAAGGTGTTTAGCACGGACAGATATTGATGTTATCGCAATTGCTGCCGCAGACCTTCGACCTCCCGACCCATGTTGCAAGAATACCATGTCATAACCGGTTGATCCCGCCCGTGGGGGCATCTTCGACATTAAACATGAATACAAAGACGGAAGTTTTCTTTTTAGGTTATTAATAATTCATTAAAAAACACATTTAAAATTATGAAAAATTTAAAGCACGTAGATTTGTTAAAGATACATTTATTTCTCATTTTATCTCTTCCACCAACTACCATATGTTCTTAAAATTAATATTGATCCGATGGTAAAAATAGGGGGGTTCACTCAGGTAGGGGTCAATGATTCGTGGAGGTCAAAGTCAAGAGGGTCAGTCTTAGGGCCTTGCTGATCGGGAAGGCCACCTGGCCGACCGATCGGGGTAGCTTCCAGATTGGCGCGAAGAGAGCTCGACCATGGGTCGGGCTTCCGACGCTCATGAGTTGCCCGTATGGAGGAGCGGTTGCGCTGAGCGGTCTGCTCCGTTGAGCTGCAGAGCAACTAAGATGCATTCCCGTCCGAGTATGTGACCAAGTGACTTTCTTGCTCGATCCGGTATGCTTGCATTCCCGGGCGCCATGGGGCCGAACGACCATCCCGTCCGCCTTAGTAACAGACAAAAGACTCAGAAGAGGACAAAAAGGGCAGCTGGTGATATCAGCCTCGAGGCAGCTGTCGCCAACCGACAACATGGTCGACGGCCAGACCTTACAGAGAATCGTACGGTGGAAATTTCTACTGTCATGTCAGGGATATGCTCAGACGGTTGTGGTATGACGTCAGACACGCTTTTCTGGCACGTCCGTTTCGAGGTATGCTTTGGGGAACGTACACGTCTCGAGAAACGTGCACGCGCCCCAGGGATCCTATATAAGGACCCTCAACTTCGACGGAGATATGGATTCTCATCTACTGTAGTCATAGTCTCGTTACTCTGCTTCCTCACTGCCTGACTTGAGCGTCGGAGGGTCGTCGCCGGGAACCCTTTCCCGGCCCAGCTTTGTTGCAGGTTCACCGGAGGTCCACATCATCACGGAGATCATACGGAGGCAGTAGAAAGTGCCACGTCCCCGGTATCCGTCGACTCAGCTCTCGGACATGATCAAATATCATAGTGATGGTCCTCTCGGGACGATCTAGTGGTTAATCCGTGAGGTGTTACTATCATAATAGTCGTCCGTGATTTACCTCCTCCGTATTAATCTCAAAATGAATTAATGAAAATGTTAGGATAAATATATTCATTTTTTATCATCATTTAAAATTAATATCATAGTGATATTGTTTTTTTTTAATGTAGCTTAGATAGAGGAGGTAAAATAAAAAATAAATATATTTTTAAAAATTTTACTTGGACAATTACCGTGTATTATAACTTAGAAATCAATATTAACATATGAAATTGTTTTCCAAGTATCTCGATACTAATTGGAGCTTTAAGTCCCATCAATCGATCAATCAAATTGACACAAATTTTAATTTTTTGTCATCACTTTGTCCAACAATTTGTTAGCCGTGCTAGAGGATTTTAGGTTAGTGGTTAAAGGAAATTAAAAAGAATTAAATGACCGCCTACAATTGGCAATCTCAAGTTAGGCTTGCAATTAGATTTTGTCGGCTTTTTTCTTGTCTCTTTTCTCCTCCCCTCAAGATTTAAAAAAAATCATAAGCATCTCCATGTGATCCAAGAAGACTTGCAAAATGGACGTCAATCAATCTCCGCACGGATCGCGGTTTCTATCTCAATCAATGCATCAATCTTAATTCCATCCTAAGGAAAAAGTGTTATTTTTTTTACAAGCATTAGTTATCTAGTTCTCCAGTAGTGCACCGTAGTATTTTAAGTATATAAAATACTTTATCATTGTATCATAACTAGGAACCAACATTAATATAGAATTATAGATTTGAAAATTAAAAAATATTGGATTCTTAGACTCTCCATTACGAATATTTTTCGATTTATCCTGATAATCAACTCGACGTTATAGATTTGAAAAATTTGCACTTGTGCTTTTCGATATTGATTTTAATGGCGATTCAGTTTAATTATTAATGCTGTCTTGACTTTTTAAATAAGCATAAAGTGTCATTTATTGGTATTTTAAATATTCTTAACATGTTGTATTTATATTTATTTATTTTAATATGGACCAGTTATTGTGTCATCTTAAATTCCGCAGAGACTGTCACACGTAAATAAATAAATAAAAAAAGAACATTGATAATATCAAAAAATTCTAACCCGTGATCGAGGGAAAGTCTTTATTCATTTCATGAGCCTACAACCACCATCAACGCCGATTAAAGAGTTATGTGATATATTAATGTCTTCAAAAAAAAATAAAAATATATATATATATATATATATAAGGATTTGTATTTAAAGGCCTAAATTTATATTCAAGGCCTAAATTTATATTTCTAAGAGTGTAATGTAGTTGGAGTGACATTGTTTGTCGTAAAGTGATTAAATTAATATTACATGATACAGTGCAATATATAAAAATTTCTTTGGATTTTTTAAATTATATATATTATAAAAAACTAAAATTTTATAACACTAGGAGATGTAGGGGGTATAAAATGGACTAGGATGGGGTTTTTTTTGGATTGAATTCAAATTGAAGATTTTTTGTGTTGGTATAGATTCAGTCTTGGATTTAAATTTAATATTTAAAAGATTTTTTATATTAAATTAATTTTTTTTAAAAAAATTAAATTTATGTAAAATGTTATGTTAGTATAATAATGATAAAATATAATATAAAAGTGAAGAATTATGGAAGGGTAATTAAAAAAAAAGGATCGGATAGGTTATTTAGATGATTTAAATTCAGATTTAAAATTTTTAAAATGAGTTTAAGTTAGGATCGAAATTTTTTATAATATTTTTATTTTAATCCGATTCAAATTCATCTCAAATTTTTCTATTATTATAATAATTATTCAATTTTCTTATTACTATATCTAAAATTAAAGATAAATAATTCATTTTATTAAATTTAGACAATTATTTTTCACTACACATTATATTAATTATCCTAAAATTTTTATCATTATTTAATTTTTAATTTTTTCCTTTTTTTATGAAAGGAGAAATTAAAAATAAATATTATTTTATTTTTATAATAGAGATTTTATTTTAAATTATTTATTAAATCCAAATTTAAGAAATAAATATAATAAATGACCTAAAAAAATTTGTAACTACCATATTTAAAATTTAAAGTAAGTGTTTTTTTTTTTTTTTAGGGATATAGTTGTTAATGTTTGGTATGTACCCACCGTCTCTCGATCATCCTTCATTGGACGAGAGTATTGTGGGTCCTGTGTGAAGCGACACAGGGCTCATCACGAGCTGATCAGCGCACATGGCCCAAGAATATATCCGCAGTGTCCTGTCCGAGACAGCGGACAAAATTTCTCTATCGGTCAGATGTCCGGGTCCTACCGGAATCGGAGGCCTGAGTGGCATCAAAAGTCCTGTTTCCTGTTCAGCGGATCTGCCATCGTCGCAGGGACCATCGGTTGGCGCCCAAGCGTGAGACGGAACAGAAGGCTACTTCCATTTTGAACGTTCAAAAACGCTTCCTTTTCTCCTTTCTCACGTATTAAAAAATCCATTTTTGGCCCTGAGTACGAGAAGGCTGTGCTAGAAGCCCCCACTCCCCCTCTCCTCTTCTCCTTCCCTTACGATTTACGATTCCTCAGCCGTAATGCATCCTCTTCCTCTTCTTCTTCGACGTCTCTAGATCTGTAGTTGCACTGCCCCCTCGGGGCGTCACAGAAGCTGTTAGCATCTAGGGTTCGGGGTCCCTTCTTCCTTGGAGCGGAGTGGTGCGTTCTGCTTTTGAGCTGCTTATATACGTCGGTTGCTCAGTTTTGGTCGTCAGATCTTTGGGGGACTCTGGAGGTCGGAAATGTACAAAGGAGTCTTCGGGTACCACCGCGCCGAGAAGGCGCGGAGGGCGGAGTTTGGTTTGGAAAGGGCCGCGGCAGCGGCGTCTTCCCGTGGAGAAGGTCAATGTTCTGCACCTAATCTTAGTTCGAGTTTGTTTCTTTTCTTCCCTTGGGTTCTTGTGTTTTCTGGGTGCTCTCGACGTTGGGATTTCATGATCTGACGCGAGTGTACGAAAAAAATGAGTCTTTTCCGTATATATACTTTTTGTTGCTTGTTTTTTCAAATGGTCTCGGAATCCTTGGTGTCTTCTCTTCCCAACTGCTTTTCAAAGTTTTTACATAGCATCCGCTCCCTTTCTTTGTGCCTGCAGGTTTACTTCGAAAACAATCATTTAAAATTACTTCTTTGGGAGTACCAAATGTTTCTACATTAGGATCCAGATTCTCTAGGCGATTTGGTTTTCGCGTCTAGGACACTTAACTAAGAGATTCAATACCATCATCAAGATGCTTTTACTTGCAAATGTTTGTTGATTTCTTTTGTTCTACAATTGATAACTCCAATATTGCATAAGATTTGGTGTCAGCAGAACTGATCCTTTGTCGCAACAAGCACCAGAAATACTCGATACATGCCGCTTCTAAATCGTTCCATATGCACCTGCTATGAGATGCTTCTTGCCGTCTTATAGTTTCAACTTTTGATCCTACATTCACGCTATTTTGATTGTTTTTTTAACAAGTGACAAGAAAAATCTTATTTGATTTTTTCTTTTCAAACTTGGATTTTATTTCAATACGAAGTTTGTCTTCTGAAATTTGGACCCTAGATGCTTCTTTGTTTTGCTTCTTGTTGAATTACTTTAAAGTTATCCCATGGCTAAAAGCATCTTATCTTCTTCAGGGTTATGGAATCTAATTTTTAGTCAATATTTGCTTTGGTTTATAGAAGTATTTTTTAAATTTTCATATGGGTAACACCAATTGTGTCATACAGTTTATTTGAAGTATAGTTAAGCAAGCTTGCCATTAATTTCTGAAAGGCACAGTTATACTGGAGGCTACCTTCCAGGCCATGAGTGGATATACCTATTAGGCTACTAGGGGTGTTGCTAGCTTTCCCAAGTTGGCCATCTGTTCGTTTGTTCTTGTAATATAAGTAGATATACCTTCATGATTTGATAATCCTTGATCTTGTGTGCATGTCATTCGCTTCTGGAAGTTGCTAAATGGTCATATAGAGATCCACTAAATATGAGATTTGCTTATATGCCTTTGATTTCTTGGTCTATAACAAAAGGAGTAAATCATCTGCTATATTATTCAATGATTGTTCAAAAGATATGATATATGCTGGTGTTGTCATAAGAGAAAGCACTCTATGGTGTGATGGATGTAGACTAACTGGTTGGACCGTATGAGATCTCTCTTGTTTTATCTGATCTCACTTCTCTTGTTTTTATCTTTCTTCCTTGAAGCTCTCTATCTTGTTTCTATGACATTTATAGATGCTTGTGTGTCTAACAATTGGTGAAATATCACATCTCTAGCAATTAATATCCAAGTTGTATCATGATTCTGTCAATTGGCAATAAGGATTTTAACATGTTGCCGTCGAGCTCAAATGGAAGAGGTGGAGAGTTATCTTAGTTCATCAGGGCCAACTTAAAACTATGCCAACCACCTCAAACTTATTTAGTAGCATATGCAACTATGTGCAAGTAAATAAGATATTTTGGTAAAATATCTTGTTCTATATTTTGCAAGTCTTTTTCATCAAATTATGGAGATGTGATTAACGTATACCCATGTAATTTGTGAAATAGTTTAACCAAGTTTCTAAAAGTCTGTCTTGCTTTTCAGTTGTCTATTTGTACTGTTTTATCCATAATTTCTATAGTAGCTTGTAGATGAATTTCAGATTATGCATATATTATGCCTTGTGGGTCTTATCTTAGATTGGTTCTTTTATTGCAGGGCATGACCAATTTAAGCGACAAACAAATGTGGCAAGAATGGCGCAAGATTATGATTGCAATAATTTCTCTTCTCCTGAAGAGAATTCTGTAAGTGGTTTGCTCTACTAATTCTATGGATACCTAAAAATTTCTTTTCTGCTAGCTGTGACGTTTCACCAAAAAAATTCAAAATGTGTAAGTGATTTGTTTTTTTTTAAATTGCTGAACGATTCCTAGATATTGTAGGTAGCTTCTTGCCAATTCTTTTAGTAAAAAAAATGCTACTTGAGTATTATTTTTTACAAGCAACCAATATTTTCTGTTTGACTTATTGGTTTAAACTTTTTTTTTTGTTATTTTCATCTGTGAGTTTGGTACAAATCCTTTGTTAACTGACATTCTATTGGTTTTATTTTGATAGTTTACCCTCAAACTTAAGCAAAGCTCATCTAAGAGAGTGATCGCTAAGCCAATTCAAGAACTAATAGATTTGATGATGCATTGGAAATTCTCCATTCCAACAAAGACCTTTTCTTGGAAATTCTGCATGATCGACATTCCTTGTTTGCCGAGCATTTAGAAGATGTGGATCTTGGGCATCTTAGTGAAATTACAGTGCTGAAGTCTTCAAAAGATGGCAGGTGTAGAAACAGTAAAACTGCAAAGTCGGAGAGAAAATGCAATAGTTACTCTCTCAAAAACAAAGAACCTCCTTCTTTCAGGAAATCTCCACCAAGGCCTATCAAAGGATACTGTAATTCTGCATCACAATATCCTTCGACTTCACCATACTTGGGTAAGACTGAATCTCTTGTACATCCTACTCGTATTGTAGTTCTAAAACCAAGCCTTGAGAAGACTCAGAAGATGTTTGAGCCTGTTCCTTTTTCACGTGAAAACTTACGCTTTGGTTCAAGAAAGCCCACAAAATCTGTAGTTTCAGCAATTAAGGAGTTGTATGAGGAAGGAAGAGATAGTACTCAAAATATCGGACATTTGTCTAACAAGGTTAAGGGCTCCAGAGAAATTGCTCGGGAGATTGCAGGACAGATGAGGCATACTGAAGGTAGTCATTCCAAGAGAGCAATCAACTCAGAACTGAAAACATGTGCTCGGAAGGAAAGGTCATGTACTAAGTTAAATAATTTTATGCTCAACAATTCTGAATCATATTACTCGTGTCCACCCCACTCTGATGAGTGGTGTAACGACTTCAGCCCTTCATCTTCATACTCAACTGAAACATCAGTGAGCAGAGAGGCTAGGAAACGCATGTCTGAGAGATGGAAGATGACTCATCAGTGTAAAGATGGCATTGCTGCCAGGGGTGTGAACACACTTGGTGAAATGCTTGCATTATCTGATAGAGCGACATCAGATGCCAATGTGATTCCATTGGATATGAGGAAGGTTTCAACCGACTATTTTGCTGGAAATGAGGTAGTTGGGTATTGGGACTCTCCATTAGTTAATCGCAGCAAGGATGAATGGGTAGATGAGAAATCTTCAAAATTACTAAGGTCCAAGTCTCTTCCTGCTTCTTCTACTGCCTATGAAGGCCCAAAATTAAGCTACAGAAAACAAGATGGCGGCAATACCTGTTACATGCTCAAGGATGTACTAAATATGAGCCCTGATGTTTTTTCAGATGCAAATGTTGGGATGTGGCAGAAGCCTTTTGTCAGAAATTCTGGGTATTCCAGCAGTAAGCCTCACCAGTCACAGCCTATTGGAGAAGATAACAAACTACCTGAGCTTGAGATTCATGTTCAATCGGAAGAACTGAGGAGCAACATACATGTCAGAATTCTCTCAGAAGAAGATATTTTACATCCTTTACAGTCTGACACTGTAACTGAAACTATGTACCCCACAGAGACCTTGCTGTTTCCTGTTTGTGAAAATGGAAGCATTTCAGCAACAACACAAGAGAATGTGAAGCAGTTGTTTATACAGTCACTGCCCGAGCCAGATGGGTTTTCTGTTTGCAACAATGATAGTACAGATAAGGTGCTTTCCTATTGCTCTGAGATAAGTTTGAGCTTTGCTCTGATCCTATAGTTTCATGATATCATAATCTTTTCATCTAACCATTCACTATAGATAGTAATATCAAAGGAGCTATGATTCTTCTTTTAATATGATCTTGCAGCATTTTGTCTATTTCTTTTGGCACGATCATCATGATAGCAAGCAGTTTATACTGAAATAATTCGACAATTATTCTACTTGCAACTCAACATTTTTCTATCATTAACAATCTGCTATGGTTCCCTACTATTTAGAGACTTGATAATGATACCATACCAGTCTGGTCAAATCCATTCCATTTACAATGTTAGGATCTTAAAGTTATTCTTTCGATACCATACCAGTCTGGTCAAATCCATTCCATTTACAATGTTAGGATCTTAAAGTTATTCTTTCTTTTGTTCTTTATCTAGGTTCCTTTTTTTTTGTTTGTAAAATTCTGCATTTTTTTCTGTACTAAAAACATTTTCTTGGGCATTTTTTGTGGATTCAGGATGATTTGATTCAGCATCCCCAACTAGGGACATGTGCCCAAGTACTTGTTCTGAGCACCAAAGAAGGTGAACAGCCAAGCCCAATTTCTGTCCTGGAGCTTCCATCTGAAGAAGAAAGTTTATCTTCTGGATGCTTTGAGAGAATCAGTGCTGATCTTCAAGGTATGAGAAGAAATTCTTCGTGTTCTGTTTCAAGCTCTTAGCATAGAAATATGACACTAAATTTTCCTTTCTTGCAGAGCTGAGAATGCAACTCAGACTTCTTAAACTGGAGTCAGCAGAAAGGTATGATGCAGAACTTGACATCACCACAGAGAGAGACGGTGAACCCGCAGGAGATAATCAGTTGGCTCTACCAGTAGAGGAGAAACTTGAAGACTTTACAGATGATGACGATCGAGACTTTTCATACTTGCTTGATATCCTCATCGAGTCCGGTATTCATGGTGGTAACCAAGATGGATTCTCTGCTGCGTCCTACTCTCATGATCATCTTGTGAGTCCAGATGTCTATGAACAACTTGAAAAAAAATATGGTGCTATGGAATCGTGGTCAAGAGCAGAAAGGAAGTTGTTGTTTGATCTCGTTAGTTCCAGTTTAATGTGGATGATGGCCCCTTCCACCAATGTGCACTCCCACAGGCCATCAAGTAAGTCTATATCGGCTTGGAAGGACAAGAGCCTTGCTGAAGGTCTGTGGCAAATGGTAGATATTCAAAGGAAGGAACTAAACTACAACTTGGATGAGATGATTCTGGACCCAGGTTGGTTACGGGTTGAAGATGATACTGAAGTTATTGCGAAAGACTTGGAGCAAATTCTAGGCGATGAAATCCTGGACGAAGTTATTTTGGAATTTATCACTGGATAGGCATCGAGCTGTTTGCTATTGCCTGCAATAATACTTGCAAAGGAATATTTGCCGCACTGATCAATACACTGATGGCTGATCAAATGCCAACTGTGTCATCTTCAGAATGGGTCTGGCAAGATCAACCTTTACATGTCAGCCATCTTCAATATGAATATGAAAAAGCAGATCAGCTATTCATGTAAAATCTTTAAGAACCATGCAAGCCTTAATTAAAAATCAAGTTTCTCTTTGATTGAATATGTTCAGAAGTTTCGAAGTAGCGAAACTGAAAGCAGTAAAATTTACAGTTGCTGATGCAGTTTCATTTTTCTTGCAATATATTTGGTTAGTAGGAAAAATGAGTTTGAAAAACACAATGTTTCTTTTGATAGAACTATTGTTTACTTATAATCCTTTGTCTTTTTTTTTTTCTTTCTTTGAAAAATGTTTTATTCTGATAACACGGTGGCTAATCTGGGAGGTGATTGTCTCAGTTTCATAAATTTTTTTTTATAAATCATCAAAATAAATCAGGAAATGCAGATGAGTTTTAGCGGATGGTTTAGATTTAAAATTTTGTTATTTAAGAAATCTACACCACCTATAGTTCATAGAATCATAGTCAGATTAGATGATCTTAAGATTTGGAAATACCAAATCAATCTGGGATCGTTTGGAATCATTTTTGCTCTGGAATTAGAGCATAATCAGAGTGATCATATAGGATCCGATTAATCATCCCAAGATCAACACGAATGAAGTAAATCACGAACGATTACTAGTCTTTGGAATAATGACTAACACATAAGTGATGGTAAACACTTTATATATTAGTCACTAGACCGTTCCGAGAGGACTAATTTCGGTCCGAGAGGACTAATTTATTATATAAGATCATGATTCTATAAACTATTACCATACCTCTTATTATTGTTTTATGACTCGAGACACTGTTGTTATTATTCATTGGAAAAAAAAAAACAAAGATGATATCGCTGATATCAAATGATTCATTAGACAGATAAATTAGGCGCCGACGAGAATGGATTGTTGTTAGTCTTCGTGGACCATATTAAAGGATTTGTCTAACTGTTACTTTATTTATGTTCTTCAATTTTTATACAAGAAAAAATCATGCAACGCGAGTGGAGATATATTACAGGAAAGATTTCATTCTAAATATTAATTTCTCTAGAAAAACATATATACTTATTATAAAATTGGCTATTTTTAAAAATAATTTAGCTTAAAGACGTAATTAAATTAAATTAAATTGATAATTATACCTCATTAAATTATTATTTATTTTTTTATTTAAATGTAATCGGATATAAAAAATGAGGTCGTTTAATGGTGACTGGATTCAACGTGCAGGCCACCAGGTGACGGCCCGACTGCGCTTCGTTTGCGCCGACCATCCTCCTTTCTTTTCCTTATTTAACCCGCGACAGCGAGGATGGCGAAGGTCGCGATGCCGTTTTCCCTCCCCCTTTCTCGCTCGTTTCATACTGCCACAAAGAAAATACTTCCTTTCCTTCTCCTGTACGCTTCCACCTTTCTTCCACTTCCTTCTTCCTTGTTCGCTCCGCTCTCTCTCTCTCTCTCTCTGATCTGTTAGGTATCTTTCTCTTCCAGAGAGGGATACAGCGACAGGAAGAGATACATAGAGATGCTGCAGAGAGCGGCTAGCAACGCGTACTCATGGTGGTGGGCGAGTCATATCCGGACAAAGCAGTCGAAATGGCTCGACAGCAACCTCCACGGTCAGTTTTTGATTCTCGCTCCATTTTCTCTGATTGTTTGCTTTTCGTCGTGTTCTTTCCGTGGACCGACGCGCTATGCTTTATTGCTCCTTTTTTTCCCCCGGAAAGTTCAGATTTTATGATATTTATACTTGTTTTTTTTTTTTTTTACTGAATAGGACAAATTATGGGATGCGTCCGAAGATTTCTAGTAGGGTTTTCAATTTCCTTTTTTTAGTCAACGATTCAATCTTCAATGAACAATCGACAAGTTTACTTAATCTTTACTTAAAACATTACCCAAATAAAAGATCAATAAACATGTTTTTTTTTTTCAATTGATTTGGGAGATTAGCAATACATAGAACATCATTTTGCTACTGCTTCGTGAAAGTATTTTTACAAGAAGTAACAATTCAGTTCAGATAATTATTTCATTGGAACGATCAGTATGATGAACTATCAGTATGAGAGTCTTAGTGTTTAATTTATTCATGGGGATCTCCACAATTCATGTCTCTGAAACTAAATTAGTGCTCGCAAACATTTTTATTCTGAACAGTCTGTTTTCGTACCTACTTTATATGTTAATAAATATGTGACCAATCTGTCATCCTACTTCTTCATTTTTCTTACAAATAAACTAATGCAGAAATGGAGGACATGGTGAAAAAAATGCTCAAGCTCATTGAAGCAGATGCTGATTCCTTTGCTAAGAGAGCAGAATTGTACTTTAAAAGGAGACCGGAGTTGATAGGTTTTGTCCAAGATGCATACAGGGCTTACAGAGCTTTGGCCGAAAGGTATGATCACATATCTGGAGAATTGCACAAGGCCAACCACACTATAGCAACTGCTTGCCCCGATCAAGTCCAGTATGCCATGCTTGAGGAGGAGGATAATCTTCCGAAAGCAATTATACCTATTGATCCAAGTAAAATTAACAAACCTCTAGTAGAAGGACTAATGAACAAAAGAAGAGAAAGTGAATCATCCATAAAGAAGCAACAGAAAAAGACTGATGTGCTTCAGATAAGTGAAGAAAAGGCCCGAGAGGAAATAGGTAAGCTCCAGAAAGAAATATTGGTTCTACAAACTGAGAAAGAATTCATCAAGAGTTCATATGAAAGTGGGATAGCCAAATATTGGGACATTGAAAAGAAAATCATGGATGCGCAAGAAAAAGTTTCCCGGTTGCAAGATGAGTTCAGTACCAGTGCAATCATTGAGGACGATGAGGCACGTTCTTTAATGACAGCTACGGCTCTTAAATCTTGTGAGGATGCCATGGTTAATTTGCAGGAACAGAGAAGGAAATCCCTGGAGCAAGTGAAAGTAGAGTCCCAAAGAATTAAGGTTGCTAATGAAAAGCTGAAGATTCTCAAAAGTGAGAATGGCCAACTGGAGGTGGAAAATGCAGAGATGTCCGGCAAAGCCACACAGATGAACTTTTCTTCTGAGAAAATTGAGGATGATGCTTTAAACAAGGCAAGGCTTGACTTACAGTCCATCTGTGAGAAAACTAAGATGCATTTTGAGACGATTCCTGAAAGTTCTGTGATTGAAATTGCTGAAAAGATTAATGAGCTTGCTAATAAAGTTTTCACATTGGAAATGACTGTTTCATCACAGTCCGCGCAAATTAATCAATTGACTTTGGAAAACAATGATCTTGATAGATCCCTTCAGAAATTGGAAGAGGAGAAAATGACTCTCATCAATGACTCAGATGCATTGTCTAGAAGGCTGAAGGAAGCTGAAGAAGAGTTAACCAAAGTTCAAGCGATTGAGAAAATTATCCATGATGAAGAATTCAGTTTCAGAGAAAACTTTGTAGAAACCTGTCACAATCTCAGCAATATTTCAGAGAAGCTGCAGTCTTTTAAAGCTACAGAAGATGGTTGGACTCAAGATGCATTCATAGAGGATGAATCTTCAACGCTTAACACTGAACCAGAGCAACTATTTCAAGGTAATGAAATAACTGAAATTGATGTCATTAATGACGATTTGAAAGAGGAAATTCATGCAACTCAAGAACATGGAAATTGTCAGGAAGATGCTTCCCAAACTGAAGCAGGTTCTCAACTGAAGGGTGCTTTAGAAAAGACTGACGTAGCAACTGAAGCACTGGAAATTAACGGATTAGGGTCATCACAAATCAATTCTAGCGTGCATCTAATTATCAGTTCAGAAAGTTTGCTTGATGGAAAAGATCACACTCCTACCTTTTGTCATAACAGTCCTAGTGGTTTAGACAGTAATGAAGGGATTTTGCAGGTGGAGTACACACCAGTATTAACAAATAACGAAGAGATGAAGAAAAGACTCTCTGAAATGGAGGAAAAAAATGACCAACATATTCAAGATACAATGACTTCTTTGATAGCAGAACTGAAGAACGTCATTGTAGTGAAAGATGAGGAGATACAGATGCTGTGTCAAAAGTTGGCCTCTCCAAAGACAAGTTCTATTCTTACATTAAACTCGTGGCATGGCCAACAAAAGGTTGAAAACACATCTGACTCTTCGATGTGCCTACAGAACTATAAATCTCAAGATTCTGACACAGCTGATGTGCTAAACCCATCATCAAATAAAAGTGACTCAATTGCTGTGTCTACTGAAAAGGGCCTTGCTGAGAACATCGATGATGATCACATAAATGAGCAGGATAGTATTTCACCTATCGCAGAAAAGTTCAGAAGGGATATTGATACTCTGATTGAGAGAAATTTTGAATTTTGGCTAAGATTCAGTACATCATTTCATCACATGCAGGAGTTGAAATCCAAATATGAAGACCTACAAAATGATTTCAGTAAGCTGAATAAAAAGGCATCGGCTGAGGATAGCCCTTCAGCCAATCAGGATAGGAAATCTGAGTCAGCACCAGTAGCCACAAGACTGAGAGAATTGAAAATGGAACTTGGCGTATGGTTGGAAGAGAGTGCATTGTTGAGAGGTGAGCTGCAAAGTAGGATCTCAAGTCTTTCTGAATTGCAAGAGGAGATATCCACTGCTATGAATACCAAAATGGAATCTGTGGAAGTTTTGTTCGCTTCTTATGAAGCTGCAAAGTTTCATGGTGAGGTAATGAATATGAAACAGGAGAACACTAAAGCGATTGGTGAACTGCAGTTGGGGCAAGACCAAGTCAAGAAGCTTCAAGCTGAAATCGAGGATCAGTTGTCTAAATTGTGTGAAAATTTTGAACCTTTTCCTCCAGGCAGCCCTCATGATGACTTGGATAGTCCTCCAAGGGCTAGAGTACCCTTGCGCGTTTTCCTTTTTGGTGCCAAGCCTAAAAAGCCATCATTCTTTGAACGCATACAACCGGTGTTTCAGAAACAAAACATGAAGCTTAGAGTTGGACGCCGGTAAGTTGCTTAAGTTGTGTAAACTACTTTTTAGATAAAAAACTGCTCACATCTGTCTTATACTGAATCAACTTTTTGTTGAATTATCTCGACAGGTTTAAACAGCTTCAGCAATCAGAAGAGTAACTCGTTACTAGTTGCAAAGTAGTACAACTACTCCCCTTACGATGTGAAGAGGCTCGTCAAACATTTATTTTCTTGTTTGGAGAATGCCTTTGGTTTGCTTTATTCCTTTTCCTCTGCTGGCTCACTGGAAGAGCTTTTGTTAGTGAATTCCGTTGGCTAGCTTTGGAACCAAGAGCATTTTCTTGGCGAAAATTGTTTCTTGCTTTAAAATTGTTTCAGGTTTGAGTTGTGGTCATGCATGTAAAATAGGTGATGCCGATTCTTTGCAGAGAAATAAAACCTCATCTACTTTTTTTTTTTCAAACCCCAGATTCCTTTCTCCCAAATTGTGAGTGGAAAAGTAGTCAACAACTTGTATATTGTCGTCCATATTTAATCTTCTAGTAGTTTATTTCATAGTGTAATGGGAACTGATGCTGATTAGTCTTGATTATCACTTTGATTATTCCAGTAGGAAATTTCACTAACGCAGGTACGTCCTTTACAACTACTAGTACTTTTATTTTTTGATTCTTTCATCTTGGACTAAACAACAAAATGGTTTCTCCTAGTGCATCTACTGTGTGAAAAATACAAGGGTTGCTGCTTCAAATCATGTAGTTTCTTGTCGGCCTGAGAAAATGTTTAAAGTGTAATTCCAAAATATAATTTTATATATCAAAGTGCTTTTATTGTGCTTATTCCTCGCGTGAATAGGACGCCAAAGGGAAATACTTTTTGAGTTGTTTGAATAAGAAAGAATTATGCTTACGGGTAGAATTGCATGTCGAATTACAATTTTTTAGTATTATCTCAAGAATCCATGGTTGATGCTTCTCTCTTGGTACTTATAAATACATGCAGGAGTATACATTCCTTCACAAGCACTACAAAATTTTCTATCTGCTGTGTCACTACTGATCGTTAATTCCTCTTCTTATTCTTTTCTTTCTTTTTTTGTCAATCTCAAACCGAGTAAATGCTTGCTCTTCTAATGTTTCTCTTATCTGAACAGAAATTTGAGGAAAAGACGAGATGGGGAAGGAAAGCATCAGCAAAGGCTTGAATGGCTGGGGTTCTTATTCAGGCTATGGATATCCTCCGGCGACCGGAAATTGTTATAACCATAACGGTCATGGATACTACCCTCCAGCACCATCATACCCTCCTGCCGCATACCCCCCCTCGCATTATCCTCCTGCTTCCTATCCACCATCACACCAAGGTAACCGAAGAACAGAACTTCTAGATTGTAATTACCACAATCTAGAACATCTCATTGTTAGAATTTTCATGGCCGATGTCACAGATGATTTTTATTTGACAGTACTGGTTCAGTCTTAAACTAATACATATCAAATGCCAGGACATGGATCTCGTGTGGGGGCAGCGTTAGCCACCGCCGCTGCTGCTTATGGAGTTCACCGCATAGCTCATGGTTCTCACCATGGTGGCCATGGCTATGGAGCATACGCGGGGCATATGCCCGGTGCCCACTACGGCGAGTTTAAGCATGGCAAGTTCGGAAAGCACAAGCACGGCATGTTTGGAGGCAAGTTTAAGAAATGGAAGTGATACTAACTGAGACTTAAGATGAGATGATCATATATCGCAATATTCTTCTTTCTGGCTTCAGTCACAGTAGTGGCTCTATGGCATAGATATTTCAATATGTATTTGTTGCTTTGGAATACTTAATGACTGAATAATATACAATTATAATATTGTATTTAGTAATTTAGTTACTTGTTCATGCAAATTTATACGCTCAACTAATTATAGTATTTGTATTTAGTAATTATAGTATTTGTATTAAAATTGAGTATATTTGTTATTAAATTGAGTATGATTTCTTTTCTGTTTAATATAATTTTTTTTAAATTTAATATCATTTAAAGAAAATTTAGTATATTTTTCATCTAATTGAGTACCATTTAAAGAAGATCTAATATATTTTTCATTCAATTGAGGTGGAAAAAGAGTCGTATTCAATTTGATAGAAAATATATTATATTTTAATTTAATGTACTCAATTTTAGAAAAATTATATTTATTTATATCTAAAAATATCATGAATAATTAGATAAATATATTTGACTAGATAATGGAAATAAAAAATTTTATTAATACGAACTGCATATAAAATTTTATTTATGAATGAAGACGGCATGCAAATTGCTAATTATTTTTTAACTAGAATCAGCCGACGGCCAAGGTTAATCTGATAATCAATCTCTACCCTTCCCCTCCAACGCACGGCCGGGATCTATCCAGTTCATAACCGTTTCGAAGCCTACCGTTACCTTGCGATAACGAACCAATCGGGTCGGGTTGGAAGATTAACGGACCCAGTGTAGGATCCTCTTCCCACACCCACAGGCCACCACTCGCTACTGCCTCTCCTTCCTCGAGACAACACGCACAAATCCGTCGCCTCTCCCTTCCTTATTCTCACCGCCCCACCTCTCTCTCTCTCTCCCTTCGGCTCGTTCTCGCTTTCTCCCTCGCTAGGGTTTCCTCTTCCGCCTCCCTAACTCCGAATTTTCTGCATCGGCTCGTAATCCAATCCTCGCGCTTGCCTCGTCTCCTCTCTTCGCGGTACGTTCGTCCTCTCCTCCCATTCCCCGTCGCCTCCTCGAGTGCTCCTTATTTTTATTGTCCCTGTCTTTAAGGTTTCGATTTCGTTCGTTTTCGTGTTTTGTTTGATCGACTTCGGCTTGTTTTGGTTGTTCCAGGCGATTTTGCTTTTGCGGGAAGGTGAAAGGTTGTTTCTTCTAAAGGGAGATAGATAAATGGCGATTTTGAAGAATGCCTCTAGGGTTTTGAGGACGGGCGGTGGTTCCCCGCCCCAGAGTGCGTCGAGCCAGGAGGAATACGGAGAGCTTTCTGCAGGGATCGGCAAGTCGGAGTCGTACGCTTCGGAGGCTTCTTATGTGGACTCCGGCATGGAGACGGACGAGTGTGATCGGTTAGAACTCGGCGATCCCGGAGCTCAATTGTGCCAAGTGGGGAACCAGAGCTTTTTCATCCCGCTTGAGCTCTTTGATCTCCCCGACCTGGGTTCCATCTTGTCATTGGAGACGTGGAATGAGTATCTCACGGAGGAGGAGCGCTTTGCCCTGTCTGGGTACCTTCCAGACATGGACCAGGAGACCTTTGGGATTACCCTCAAGGAGCTGTTTTCTGGGGAAAATTTTCACTTTGGTAGCCCGCCCATTACTCTTTTCAGTCAGTTGAAAGGTGGGTTATGTGACCCAAATATCATTCTTTATCGCCGTGGATTGGTTTCCTTGCAATGGCGTGATCACTACCATTGCCTGCACAGCTATCAAAATTCTATGGTGAGGAGTCTTGTCAGCCTGAAGGATGCATTTCAAAGTTGTGCTGGTTATTCTATTCAAGAAAGAATTCAGTTTCTGAATACAGTGAAGAGACAGAGGCCTCTTGAGAGGAATGAGGATGCTAGTTTTGAAACAAATTCAGAGGAAGTAAATATGGATCGCCTCTACTCAAGTTACAGCTCTAAGGCCTCTCGTCAATTTCTGAAGCCTTCAACTGACATTAAGCTTCGCGATATTGGCATGGGCAGGGAGCCTGTGATATTTGGTAAAGGGAAAACAAAAGGAGTTTTGAAGGTTACTACTTCTAAGTTTCCAGCACAGGAAAGTGCATCTTCTGCACATTCTTCATCTTTGAAGTATGGAATGTCCTCAAAATATAAAGCGAAAATTCCACAGTTGCCTGTCACTGCGAAGGATAAATATACAGGGTTTCATCTGGAATCTCCTCCAAAAACTATGCATTATACTGGTGAAGATCAAGATGACATGGAGGAAGAGTATGTGATTCCACCAAAAGACTGGAAATCTGGACACAGAAGCATTGCAACTAGTAGTTTATTTAGAATAGGAAAGAATGAGAAATCAGCGAAAAGACATGATGTGAACATATATAGTGATGAAGAGCCTGCAGACTACAGTAGTTTCAGCCATTCTTGGAGGAAAAATGGAAATGCACATCATATGGTAACTATTGCTTCTTATGGTGATGAATCTCCTGAAAAGGCAAACAAGGCTAGAAATTTTGAGAGAGAATTGTTGCCTTCTACCACAGGTGAAACTCAAAACCTTATGATGAGTCGTCTCATGAGGCAAAATAAGTTCCATGAGGATTCAATTTTACCAGATCATTTCCTGAAACTGGATGGTTTGAACCACAGAGCTACTAAATGGAATATCAAGCATGAATATGGAACTGGAGACGATGGAGTTGATTATAATTTGAAATCCAAATCTTTCAGAACTTTTCCAACACAGACCAATGATGTTTATCTCCACAATGATCATAGAATCAGAAACTCACATAGGAAGATGAAAAATAATTTGAATGAAGTTGAGGATATGAGCATGAACTACTCGAGAATCACTACTATGGCTGCTCAGAGTGAGGAGACAGAATCTGAAACATCTGACCAGGTCGGGAATGGTGGGAGTACCAATCCTATGATCAGAAATTTGAGGTTTCGAGGTGCTGACACTGAACCTCGTCATTCTTCTATTGTTAAATCAACCTATGACTATGAAAAGCATGATGAACTCATTGATGAAGATAGAAAATGTCCTTCCACCTTTCCTGATGTTGATAGGCATGTTTATACACCAGATATTGATTCATATTCTGTGAAAATAAAATGTTCAAAATCGGTGAAGAAGGGCATAAGGCAAGACACAAGTGAGAAGTTGAAAGATGCTGAGAAGAAGCGCACAAGGATGGTCAACATGGATCATTCTTCACAGCAATCATTTTATGCCGTTGATTACAGAGGTGGGATGATGGATGAACATTTGGATAACTTGGATGAAATTTCAAAGTTACAAGGCAGTAATAGCAAAGCTAATAGATTAGGGAATACGGCCAAATTCTCTGATTCTCAGTCCATGAATGCTAATTCTGAAACATCAGGGCTTCCCCTAAAAGGTTGTAATTCTGCATCAAAGAAACCTAAATGGAAGGTTAATAATGGTCATTACCCAGATGAGCCAGATGATTCCCTTTATTTGAAAAAACCCAGTGCAAAGCAGCAGAAGGGTAAAAGGAAAGTAGTCGCAGAAACTGACACATTGACTGCAGTAAGTTCTGATCTGGGTACATCTAAAAAGGATGCAGAAGATGTAGAACCTAAGCCAAAATTACAGAAGAAGCCATTCACTCTTATCACACCAAGTATTCACACTGGTTTCTCATTTTCCATAGTCCATCTACTTTCAGCTGTTCGAAAGGCAATGATTACTCATCAGATGGATGATTCCACATTTAATGATGCTCATCTTCAGAACAGAAACTGCAGCACAATACAAATTACAAAAGAGCTGAATGAGATGGGCCTAATAGAAAATAACAAGCACCTTGCTCATTCTGTCGAGACTATGGTTAACCAAGCCAGTTTTCCTTCTCTTGCTTTTCAAGAGATTGTTGAGCGAGTAAGATCAAACCCTGGAGATCCATGCATCCTTGAAACACGGGAACCACTTCAAGATTTAGTCCGAGGAGCTTTAAAGATATTTTCATCTAAGACAGCACCTTTAGGAGTCAAGGGTTGGAAGCCCCTAATATTACATGACAAGTTAAATAAAAGTTGGTTATGGACAGGCCCCATTTCTTCTGGTTTGCCGGACAATGAAAATGCAGAAGAGGAAATTTCTTCAGAAGCATGGGGAATTCCTTACAAGATGCTTGTAAAGTTGGTTGATGCTTTTGCTAATTGGCTCAAGAGTAGCCAGGAGACCCTCCAGCAGATTGGGAGCCTCCCTCCTCCTCCTACTTCATTGCTTTCTAACTTGGATGAGAAGGAGAGGTTCAAAGATCTGAGAGCTCAAAAGAGTCTAAACACTATTGGTTCAAGTTCAACTGAGGTAAGAGCATACTTCCGCAGAGAGGAATTTTTAAGGTACTCAGTTCCAGATCGGGCCTTTTCCTACACAGCTGCTGATGGTAGAAAATCAATTGTTGCTCCATTGAAGAGAGGGGGTGGAAAGCCAACATCAAAGGCACGGGATCATTTCATGCTTAAACCTGATCGACCACCTCATGTTACTATTCTTTGTCTTGTTCGAGATGCAGCTGCCAGGTTGCCTGGTAGTATTGGAACTAGGGCAGATGTTTGTACCCTGCTAAGGGACTCACAATATGTTGTTGAAAATGTTTCTGATACACAAGTGACTCAAATAGTGAGTGGGGCTCTAGATCGGTTGCATTATGAGCGCGATCCTTGTGTACAATTTGATAGCGAAAGAAAATTGTGGGTTTATCTTCATAGAGAGAGGGAAGAGGAAGATTTTGAGGATGATGGAACCTCATCAACTAAGAAGTGGAAAAGGCAGAGGAAAGATCTTGAAATTGGTAATGATGTTGACACTGGTTCCTTGGCTGTTTGTGACTTTTCCACTGGCCTGGACCATGATCACAACCTAAATGTTGGAACAACATCTTTTGGATCAGGAGAAATAGCTGAGCATCTTAATGAAGATATGGGAGTAAATGTAGAGAACTTTCATTCTCTTATGGACACAAACATTGTTAGTGAGGGCAATAGTAATTGGAATTCTCTGGGATTGAATCTATTAAATGAAAACAGGTTGGTATGTCAAAAGAACTCCACTGACGAGGATTACAATGATGAGACATTTTGTCAAGAGAGGCCAGTTCAGTTGCATTATGATCACATTATGAATAAAGGATTATACTAGATACAAGCTTGTTTATGTTGCAGAGTTACTCAGGTAATTCTCATGTTCATCTTCGGTTTTTTAAGTGTCATTTTTTTAATCCAGCAGTAAGCAGTATACCTTTAGTTTCTGCTCACATAAATTATGCTACTTAGCTGCGACTTGTCATTGTTTTACCGTATTTTGATTTGTTCATGCTAAAAGATCTGCTATCCTAATTTAACTTCATTTTTTTTCTTGTTTCTTTTCCTGCTGAATATTGTTTATTTGAATGTGTTTTGAAAATCAAGTTAAAGTATATTTGGATCTATTATTGTATTATCTTTCCAAATTGTCACTTGATATGACTTTGTAACACCCTTTATTGAAGTGAAGTGAGAATCCCATTCGGTATGCCATACAAGTCAGTTAATTTGACTGAATACATATTTGTTGTCTTAAAGTTTATTGATATGGTTGAAGTTTGCTATGAGTTTAGTTCCTACTGAAAGATAAGTAGTTTATGCTTGCTCATAGTTGGAATTTCCTTTGTTTTGTGCAAGAACTTGGTAGTCTTGTTGGTACGGCAGCAGAATAAATCGATAGAGTGTATGTTATTCATTCTTGATGATAGTAGTAGTTTTCATATTCACTGGCCTATGCAAACGCAATTGAATCATTGTACTCTGTTGTATGTCTTGCTAAACTCTGAGCCATGGATTCTAGAAGTAGAAATTTTGCCAGAGGCTGGTATTTCACAAATAGGTTGGTTATCTGGCCCTCTGGTATTGCTGGAGTCTAACAATCAGTATTGTAGCTCTAAGATGTTCAAACAAAAACTCATATCAACTAGGGATAGTGTAGATTTGTAGAACCAATATAAAGACGAGCGAAATTGGTACACTTATGTGTAGGGGCAAATGGTATACATAAGCGCTAGGAGCCATGACTATTTATAGGCTTAGTTAAGAACAGGATTTATTGTTTCTAGTCTATGCCTGCAAACCTGTATCGTGTTAAGAAGATATCTAAGCTTTCATTGATAATGTGGTAACAGTTTGCAGTTTGTACAGTTTGGTCCGGATTATTGCATGTCTCTTTTACCGGTTGCCTAGGTATTTGTTTTGCAAGATAGAATGGGAGTTGTTTTACGTAGGCAAATGTGCTAAACATGAGCATCGAGATAGTTCATCACTTAAATTGCTAGAACATACTCGATAAGTTTTTTTTTTTAAAAAAAAAAAATTCAATTCAGATGTTATTCAAGCATTCTCTAAAAATCTTTGAGGTCACTAACACGCTCATAATTCATGTTTCATGTGCAGGCAGGTCCGACCGTACGAGATGTGACACATCACATACGGCCCTGTTATTGAGGCATGTTTTGCTTGCAGCATGAAAAGAGCCAATCGAATTTCACACTGAGTCTCATGTTCAAGCTCAAGGTGTGTTGGTGTACATATATTTCTTTTTTCCTTCATTTGTGACGTGTTAGCCAAAATGGCTAACGCTTTAGTTAGGAGTCATAACAACTTTTCCTGTGTTAATAAACATGGAGTGTACAGATGAGGTATTTATCCGTTACTGACCCATTCCATTCTTTTTCACTGTTTGAAATCTTACTTTCAAAACTGCGTATATCTTTGAATTGCTCGGTTGTTGAATGTTGATAAATGATATGAATTTTATTGCTTTTAAGTACATTTCGTAAGCAGATTGTATTTTTTGTCAATAAGCATCTCTGTGAAGCAAGAAATCCTGGTAAAGATAGGAATGAACAGACCAACGCAACGTGCAGACAAGTGGTAGATAAAATGATACAAAGACGGGACAACACTGGTATTTAGCGTACAATCCAACAAGGAACGAACCGAAGGAAAAAAAAACTAGAACCTGTATGGATTTTTTGTACTTTATGCTATCATGCTCTAGAATAAACTGCCCCATAGTTTGTTCAGAAATCTCTATAATACCTTGACAAATCAGGCAAAGAATGAAACGGAGAGGATATGAATGACTAAACGCCTCATCAATTATACTATGTACAGCATTGCCAACTACATCCTATATACCGTCATTGGCTTCAATTTTTTGGGCTTTAAACTCTTAACTGAGACTTGTGCATTGTCTTAAATCCTCATTTATCTCCTTGGGAGCAGATTTTTCTGCCCAAAATGATTGCAGTAGTTCTTCAAATGCGGGTGTTCTGAGCTCCTCAATGAATGCGATACCTGGCAGATTAATTGATCGCCTCCTTGGCGTGGAACATGATGGCATATCCACCTGACCAAAATCTTGAGTGAGACAGGCATGGGCAAAAAAAAAAACCAATGCACCCGACTTGGACTAGCAGAAACAAATCCTACCATGTATTCTTCTTCAAAGCATTTTCCTGTGTTTTCTGTGATCTCCACAATCTTGTGGCAATGTCCGCTCCTCAGTTCCCTTAGCTCCTCGCGGCATGATAAAAGCATGGAGTTAACGTCTTCACATGCTTCATGATCGAGTTTCAGTGAACCTGAAAACAAAATCTTCAATAAACTTTGGCTATCCGAAGTTTAAAAAAAAACAAAAAAACTAAACTAAAGGTTTTATGCATAAGTAATAGTTACATTCAATTGAGGAATGAAGATCCTTGTTTGCAGTCTCTACATCTTCAAGTGTTGCTGAGGCAGCGATGGACAATTGACTGTGTATTCGTTGGTTGGCTTCAAGCCCATTCCTGTATAAAATTACCCAAAACCAAATGAAATGATGAGCAGATATCGTGGTGGTAATTAGCTACAGAGAAACTGTTAATAAATTACCTGAGTATAGAATCTAGTGATGTCATGTTTCCTTTATCAAGGTTTAGCAAAGAACTTTGAGCCAATTTCCATTGCTTTGAACTCAATTTTGCCTTCTCCATGCTTTGATCACCAACATGAATGTCATGCCGCTAATTTGATTTAGATGATAGTAATTAATGCCAAAATAGAAATAAATTTCAATTTATTACCAGTTCCTAAAACCGTCATCTAATTCAAGCTTTCCAGTTTCAATAGCCGCAATGTCCTCCACATAATGAGCTTCAGTGTCTTCCATATGAGTTTTCCATTGTTCTTTCACCGATGAAGAAGAATTATGAGCAGTCGACATTTCCTTTTCTAGACAACTTGTTCTCTGCGCAGCACTTGCACGAAGATTATCAACTGCTGCTTGAACCTGAACAACATAGTCAGAAGTTAAATCAATGAAGATTGCCACCAGACTAAATTTTAATAGAGATCTCACTACTAATATTAGACTCTGTTGATAGTCTTATGCTAATTTACAGGAATTGAATGGTTAATTCGTTCAAGTGGTTTCATGAGCTAATTGTATTGCAATTAGGTTCAAAAGTTTCAAACAAGGACAGCACACATTTTTTTTTTTCTTTAATGAAAATGGTGTTCCATACCAGCATTGTCTTTCGGGCACTTGAGCTTGCAAGCATCTCTGCTACTTTTTCAAGCATTTGTTTTTCCTCATTAGCAGCGCATTCCTGTAAGCAAAGCTAGTAAGCAAGTACAGGAAAAAGCAATCTGTTCACTTCAATCGATCAAATAATGAAAGAACGGGATCACAGACCTCAAATTTCTTCTCAAGCTCCAAGAGTTGCTTGTCTTGCATAGTTTGTGATTCATTAAAAATCTTAGTCAGTGATGAAGCATGAATATCAAGGGTGTCAAAAAAGTTCGATGCAATTCTTGAAATATCCCTTGTTGCCTCCACAGCTCTGAGATGGGCCTTTTGTTTCACAAGAAAAAGGGATCAATCAAAGTTGAATTCCAAGAATTGCTTCACTAACTCTCTTATTGGTTAAAGCGAACTACCTCACGCTGCTGTTGTGCAAATACCACTAACTTATCCTCTTGTTCGGAGAGGCTCACTTGAAGTTCATGAAGGAGCTGATCAGCCTCCAAAGAAATGCCTTTGAAGCACTGCAAAACAACAGAATAATAAGGCGGAACACACTTGAACAATCATAACCACATAGTAAAAGCCTTACGTCCTCAAGCGTAGAAGAGTGCATTTGCACTTGAGAATTTAATATTCCAAATGTTGAGAGCGAATTTTTGTCAAGTTCACCAGACAAATCATCCAAAGCTTTGATTCCAGAACCGTACAGGGCCTTCAGCCTTTCAACATGACCTCGGACTCCCTTGGTGGCCTGTTACATGCTTTCTTAAGTCTTAACTATAAGATTAACATACCCAACAACACCAAATTATCATATATTACTTTTTTTTTTTGTGGAAAAAAAAAAACTAAAGCATCAAGATCGTAGATACCTCAGCCTTTATAGAGACAAATATTTGCATGTCTTCTCCCACTCCTTTAAGTTGGGTCTCCTGCTGCATCACGGAAACTGAGACAGTTTTATGCAAAATCTCCAGCTGCTGGGTCAATTGCGACTGAAATTTCTGGACGAGTATCCTATTTCCATCTTCTATCTTATCTTTCCTCTCTACAACCAATTTCACAGACCATGAACGCTGAATAACATTTCAGTTCCACTCCAGATGAATAATAAAAATAAAAAAGAAATAGAACGAACCTATTTTAGAAAATAATCCAGAGATATCCACAGTCGCACTTTCTAGCTCTGACCGAAGTTCATGTGCACGCTCAACGAGTAATTTTTCTGTAGGAAGATATATCTAAATTATTTACTACTGTTGGAAATGAGACCTTCTAGCTTTGCTTATATGAACATAAGCAAATTGTTGCTGTCAGACCAAGGTATTCACTCGATAACTACAGATTGTCATTGATGTCACATTACCTTGTCAAGCTGTTGACAACACATACTCAGATGAAAAACATTAATTCATATGACAAGGATTTCTGGTACTTTAGCCTAACATCATAAAGTACAACTAAACTCTTAGTAAAAGAGTCCACCTGTTTCAGTTATTGATATCCAGAAGGTATACTATCCTCACCTGATTGGAGAAGATTTGAGATAAAAAATTCCTTTTCTTTTATCTTTGAAGTTGCCTGTCTATATCTTTCTTCTATGTCGAACAGTGAATGCTCAGTTTCTTCCAGTTTTTTCTGCAGAAAACGAGAAGCTAAAAATTAACAGCTAACCAGAAATTGAAGCCATTTGTTGCAAAGATTAGAAAGTACCTTACCTGAGTTTGCTTAAGGTTCTCACTTAATTCTGCATTGAGCAATTGCTGACTATTATAAAGTTCTTGAAGCCCAACTAGTTTCTGATTAAAACATATAAGACCAAATTAAAGAATCTATTGAAGACCATGAGAAGAGGTAGTGTTATCAAAGATATAACTATTAACCTTGTCTTTTAAATCTAAATCAAGCTCCAAATGCTCTATTTTCTCGGCCATGGCCTGCAGGACAAATAATTCAGCACATAATGTTAAGAGATTTGCATCCATACAAAAATGTTAAGATGAATTAGATGTAACCATTTTGAGTTTGGGAGATCACATAAACCTCATCCAACTCCAAATTATATATTTAAGTCACATTATTAATCTAATGCGACAACTTTAAATAGGTAAATAAAAAAACTAAAATCAAAACAAATAAACCTTGCTTTTATCCATAGAAATTTCTAAAAAATATTTAATTATGTCGTCTTTTAAATTAGGCCTAAAATGGAGAATTTAGGCTTAAAAGAAGATAGATTGTATATCCATAGTCAAAATACAACCTTCTTCTCAGCTTCTTCCAGCAAGAATCGATCCTTTGGGATGTAAATGCCGTTCTTCTCTCTTGCAGCAAATACCTCTGTTGGACAATAATGATGCAACAGAAAAGGTCAACAAATTTGCATGTTGCTGCATCAACTAAATAATTTATTTAATAATCCACATACTATCAACTAGTTGACTTTACATTTTAACCCTTTTTATCCACATACAGATCCTTGTTAATCCACATACAAATCAATTTTTTTTTTGGAAAGAATTCGGTCTCACTCTACCAGCATATTTTAAGCCTAACTGATGCAAGTATTAAATTTCTGCACTTAGATAAGTAAATAAATAAGAGTTAGAAATCTGATAAAAATTGACATATATTGAAAGGCCAAATGACTTGAGAGTTAGTGACGAGTCTTGGGATGAGAAATTTGTTTCAAGTAAACTACATATTCCTTTTAGCTTACTTCATTATTTTTAATTGAATCTTACATATCATGATTCAGGGGAGTGTTATATATAAATAGCAAAACTGAAAGAGCAGTGACTCCAAGACGCTAGGATTACTAGAGAATAAATGAAACCTTGTTTAAGACGGTCAATTTCTGTGTACAAGTCCTTGATCACAGCAGATTTCAACATTTTTTGATTAACCTGTAGCAAAAAAATAACAGGCGCTAAGTTATTACATATGAAGATCGTTTGGCCTAATATTCACAAATAAACTAAAATACCTCAGGTCTGTTCTTTATATTTTTTGCCCTGTGTGCATAGTCTAAGGTACTGAGTGTCTCTTCCAAACAATGGATGGAAGGCGATATGGTGGCAATGATGCAGGTTTTTGTCTTGCCTCCCAGAGAGTCTCTTAGCAATCTTGTTAATTTGCTGTCTCTGAAACCAAGAAATACAGTAACGGTGATTCATTTGATCGTTATGGGATATGTACGGAGAAAGTAAATTTACTTGAAACTAATTTGATTTCACCTGTAAGGAATATGACCAGAGTGTTCAACAAGAGCATTAATAACACGACCAAGGGTGAGCAAACTTTTATTTATCTCTCCTGCCTCCCTTGCTCTACCCTGTAATAGTACGTTTTTTTTATGGTCAACACTAGCCAAAAATTCAGTTAATTATGTAAACAAAAGATTCAAAAAGAAAACTTCAGAAGAGGAAGTGAATTTGCTCCAATCCACCCACCATCAATATGAATGAAACAAAATTATGCTATGGAGAAATGAAGAGAGGATTTGTCAATAATTTAACATATACTGAAAGGCAGTTAGTCAATATGTCTATTACTTACGGAGAACTATAAAAAAAACCGAAGTGTATTACTCACGTCTCTGGCACCAGATCTGGAAATATTCTCTGAACCAGCAAGATCCACAAGATTAAGCTTTCCACATTTAATCATCTCTTCTCCTTCATGAGTGTATTCCTTAATGTGAATTGTGATGGAAAATATTGAGTGAGATCTACTGCTTTGCTTGTTGAGTAGAGTTTCTGCAGTACGCCTTTTTGTAGATCCTTTATCTAAAATTTTGTAGATTTCACTAGCGGTATACACCACCTCTTCTTCTAGCCCTCTAACAAAGACACCTCCCTTCCCATCTTCCATGAGAGCAATAGGCTTCTTGGATTTGTCATCAGAAAATTTAGAGTCATCTAACGTCAAAAGATCAGTTATCTCCTCATTGTATAGTTCAAGAAATGTCACTTTCATGCTGTATTCAGCACACTGAGCTTCAAGTATGTTGAATATCTGCCGAACTGCTCTAGGGATAACTCCGGCATCACTTGGGAACTCGCCATTCTACAACAGTCAACTAGTCATAAACAAATGGATCTGCTAGCGCAAGCTACATCTGGAGAGAAAAAAAAAACCCCACCTTTGCCTTGCTTCCTCCTTCCATGGTGTACGTTTTACCTGTACCAGTTTGCCCGTAAGCAAAAATTGTACAATTGTAGCCCTCAAGCACTTCATTAACTATTGGGGAAATAGCTTGGTCAAACAAATCCTTTTGCTTGGATGCCGGGCCGAAGACCTACATTTGATTATAGAATGCACTCTAATGATAAATAATATACCTAGAGAAGGAAGAATCAGAAATTGTATTGCATACATAGCTTGAAAAGAGAACCTTATCAAACACAAATGTCCTGTCTATTTGTTTGTTAGCAATATTCTGAACAGCTGCAACTTCTCTTCGGTACTCATTGCAGGATATGACTATGGGAGTGTTCATCCTCATCTCCTCCTCACTTAAAGGTCTGCAAAACGATCTGAATCAATGGAGGAGAAGAAAAAAACTAATAACACTTACATGAGTAGAAGGGCACAGAAAATTTGACCCTACCTGCATCTAAGTATGACTTGAACATTTACCCCCTTTTCCTTGTCAAACTTGCCACTGGCATTCCCATTCCCCTCAGCCGACCGGAGATCTCTCCCAATTTTCTCAGTGGATCTTGGAGTATGGGAGGGTGAGACGGGAACCATCCCCTTCTTTTGCGAGCTATCCATTACTCAATAACCAGCTATGCCACCTACAGAACAAATCATTTACACTCTAAGATTCATTCGGAAACAATACTATGCATTTTGCTCAACCACATTCTCAACATCGCTTCATAAACAAAACCCTGATTCCGAGAAACAACTGAAGTTAACAATTACTTCGAACACAAGCCTAAGATCCACAGATCAGCAAGTTCCACCAGAAGCTTAAAGACGATAGATTAAATTCTTCCCCTTAGAAAAGACAAAAAAAGAAAATCGGTTGTTTACTTCAATGAGAAAAAGCATCAAACACGATACAGCATTGATCAATGCAGATTGCGGTCACACAAGCGCGAGGAGGCGGTAAGATTGAAGGAATCTCAAGGTCAGGAGAATTGGTACCAAGAAGATCGAATAAGGTGATGAAAGAGACCAACCAGCGGCCGAGAGATGGGCAATCAAGAAGCTCCACAAAAGACTTCCATTTCGCACGCACAAAACAACACATCAAAAGCTCAACTTTTTTTTTTTTTTTTTTGATACGAATCGTCGCAGAACAACATCGAAGCAGAAGAAGGAAATGAGTGGAAAGGCGCGATCGATCAAGGAACGGCGAAGCGGGCCGCTGCACTCACCAAAGTGAAGAGATGGAGATGAGATTGTAGTTCTCGTCGTCGCTTCGTCTCCTTCGATTCCGCTCTGATTCGGCAGGATTTGCAGAATGCCAAACAAAAATCACGCAGAAACGGATCTAATTGGGCATGGCGATCGAAAGCAAGAAAAAAAAAATGGAGATCTGACGAAGGAAATGTAGCAAGAAAAGGAAAGAAGCGTGCTGTTACTTGTACTGTGCGTGCGATTGAGTGTCTTTTTAATTTGAATTAAGATGGAGGTTTTAATTTACGGCGTGATCGAACCGCTTAAGCAAACCGGTTCAAGTAAGGTTTGTTTACTTCTTCCCTTTTCAAAATTTTCCAAATTAAACCGGTTCCATGAATAAACAAACCCTAACAATAGAAAACAATGCACTTAAATCCCTTCAATAATTTAAGTAGAAAAGGCACGTGAGACATCTGCAAGTCCTACCTTCTAAATTTTACTATCCGACTCATCTTTCAATTCCAGATGAGTTTTTTACTAGTCATCTTGTTTCAATTCTACGAAGTACAAATGACAGTCCACATAATGGTCCAACGATTCTAACACAATGATCTAACGATCCTAGTGGTTCAAATACGATAGGTGAATTTCCCGCGCTCTCTAGATTTTGAATCTGGGTGCATGGAGAGCCTCAAGATATACTTACCACTGCATAATAGCGGAGTAATTAAGGTCTTCTTTCCCTCTTAGGACTCGGTTACAATATTGTTAAGAAAGGAATCCAAAGGCAACTTTGGCCATTGGAATGGCTCTAGTTCCTCATTAAACCTCTGCAAATCTGCACTGCACTGCAGATCTTTTTTGGGGGGAAATTGTGGTCGAAGCATCATGAAACCGAGCACTGACAGTCAATGAGAACAACTGCTGTAAGTAATATCTTTACAGTTGGTTGGTTGTCTTTAATGATTGCGTCCATGAGCAGATGCAACTTACTTTACTTGGTGCCCACCCTGCACTGCACCAGTACTTTGGGAGCCATTCAATACTGCTAGCAATCACTGAGTCATTCATTTTACAGTGTTGGATTGTGGCAATTACTAAGAAAAAGGGGGAGAAAAACTTCAGTCTGCACATGCGTGTTTGCTAAACTGCACAGACCTGAAGCATGAAAGATTAACCGGCTCAAGGGGAGCCAAAGCCAATTATCATATATGGCAGGCAGCAGAACATTCTACAGAGGAAATCAGGGCTGTGATCGAGCTTGTTATCTTTTGTAAAGCGAGTTCACGTGAATGGAGAAATGAAATGGGACCTCATCATCACATGCAATCTATGCGTGCTCGCTATCTATTCTCATTTCTGAGCTTGTGTCACTTGCGATCCTTGGCTCACAGTCACAGGCTCAGTGCCTTTTGATTTTCCTTATAATAATGTTTTTGTCTCTTTTGTGTTCGCATTGGATGAATTGTTTCTATCAGGCCAGCGATCGACTGCAATATTCATACGCCAAATGCCAAACTTTGGTGGCTTCTGCCTATTTACTTTGTATCAAGAAACTGTCAATACAATCAATGCCACTTTATGTTTCTTTCAGCAGTTCCCCGGACTCACATGAGATTGAGAACGCACCAAACTAAAGGAGAAGCAAGCAAGTTGGTGATTTGTTGCACTTGCAGGGAAAGATTTGGTGCTTTGGCTTGGATTGCACTCTAGTTTCAAAGAAAAGTACATAAATCTATTTATTCTTCTTGTCCTAGAAAAATATTAAGATTGTTTCCGAATGTATTTATTGTTATGATGTATTCTCGAGTGATTCTTCAAGCTTCTTTAAAGCATATTTCAGACTCTTTTCAGCTCTCATCCAGCAACGGGTTTCCTCAGCCAGCTTGCTTTCCAACTCTTTCTTCTACTCAGTTAAAACCAAACATTGATTTGATTTCCAAAAAAAAAAAGAGAGAGAGAACGCAATAGAAATGAATCTAAATTAGAAAATGATCGATGTTGAAAGGAAAAGAAGCAGACAATTTCGGCCAGTTTATTAGCTTCCTCCTTTGCGGTCCTTGTGGCCCTTCTTTCTGCTTGCAGCCTCCCTCTCAAGAGTTCTATCGTTCTCAAACCATCGTCCTCTGCTTTCTCTGTAAAAACAAGAAACTATGATCGATCACCACCAAGGCATTATGCTGTGTAGGGAGAATATGTCGTGCCATTTATATTACCTGGAGCAGTCATATTGCTCTGGTATTCGATTCAGATGAAATGATTCGTAAGATAAGTTAGATAACAGAGCGAGCCTTGGTAGAAGAGAACACAGAGATGGAGATACAACCAAGAAGAAGAAGAAGAAGAAGAAGAAACGGACGTAGAGTAATTAAGACGAAGGTTTCCAGCTTGTTTTGCTTTAGGCCTGTGAGTTCTTGCTGGCTTTTAGTTTAATGCATGCGGTTGTTCTTCCACCTTGCTGCAGTTACCAAACGAAAATCCGAGAGCTTCTTGGTTAAATAGCTGACCGCCGCTGCCGCCACCACTAATCTTCCCGGAGTGCAGATCTTCTTATAAAAAAAAAAAACCACGGATAATTCATTTTTAATTACTATCGGATCAGAATTACAATCTATGATTCCTTCATATGTTTATTGTCTCCAACATGTTATAGCTTGAGTTGGAACTGACGACCAAAGGTCCTTTGCTCAGCATCCGACAACTTGAACACTTGCTTACTTCCGGTGACTTCCGATTGTTTGTTCTAACATAAATTATAACTTGATAAGGACCATGTACCCATAAAAAAATCATAATTAATTATAATCGAACATAATTATGATCTAATAGCAATTTGAAATGGACCATTCCCTAATCTATGTTTTTTTACCAGGAGATCTCTCTCATCTCCCTAACACCGTCAGAGGAGATAAATGATGTCCAAATTCGATTAAATAAGCAACTTTATATAAACTTTATTTAAATAAAAAAATTCTATGTAATATATAATATTTTTTTTATATACACTAGATATATAAATATTTCGACTCCCTATTTTACTAACAGTTTACTCTATGTAGATGTATCTTTTCACTAATAATTCAATCGTTATATCTTATATATAAATTAAATTTAAAAGTTAGTAATCGTCCATAATTTATTTTATTTTTATTTGCCATAAGATTAATTGATGAAGGTATTAGAACGAATGTATTCATTTTTTACTATCATGATCTGATTAGAATGATTTAGATTAGAATCTGATTTTAAATCATATGATGTATACCCCAGATTACATTATTAATTGTCTAAAAATGTTAAAATTTTATAATATATATATATATACCCCATATTATATTATTATTTGTCTAATTTAAATTAACTAGTAATTTAAGTACATAATAATACTTAATAACATTTATATTTATATTTTTATATCATACTATGAATAATATAAAATTACTATTAACATAATGATGGGATGATAAGAAGTGGCCCATCTTGGGAAAAGTCTTCATCACAATAGAGGTCAAAGTCAAAGCGATCAACACCCCTATCACAGGTCACCCCGGCGAGTGGTTTGCCCGACCAAGATATGAAAGGCTCGATCTGGCATCATCACTAACTCGGCCACTAGCTGAGCTAAGACGCTCAAGACAAGAATGAACACTAAGTATCTACAGAAGCAGGTCGAGCAGCTACCTCGCGCGACCTTACACCAATGATCAGATCAGCGGAGTAGAGTCATAGCCGAGCAGACTACATGCGGACAACACTACTATAGCCGAGCGGCTACCCAGCCCAGTCAAGATACACATACATCAACCTGACAGTGGAAGTATCGGAAGAGCGGCTACCCCGCTCGACCAAGAAGTAGATTTATCAACCAGACAACAGAGACTCCAGCCGAGCAGCTATCCCGCTCGGCCCAAGAATGGGCGACACTTGGACAGGACACTCCCAGTCGGCCGGCACCCAAGGGGAAGCGCCGCTCACGCCAATCCCCTTCCATCGGGCTCTGTTCCAAATCCCCTCGGAGATAGCCCAAGCGCATCAGGTGCGGGGATCATCTTCTAAAGAGGCGCTCTTTCGAGATGCACGGAAAGGAAAAGCGGCCCAGAGCGCTGCATCCCCTTAATGGATCAATGGACAGTTCTCAGAGGAGATCTTACAAGACCCCCTGCCTCGGCACTACACCCGGTTGGCGATCGGGATGTACAATGGGGCAACCGACCCAGATGATCATCTGGATCGGTTCAACAACGAGGCTACGCTGCACCAGTACACAGACGGAGTAAAATGCAGAGTCTTTCTCGCGACTCTCTCTGGATCGGCGCAGCGATGATTCAGGAGGTTGCCAGACGACTTGATATGAAGTTACAAGACTTCCGAGCCGCTTTTCAGCACCACTTCGCCAGCAGCTGACACTACCAAAAGACAAGCGTTAGTCTCTTCGCCCTGAAGCATGGGCCTAAGGAAGCGCTTCGAGCATACATTCGACGCTTCAACCAGGTGGCCATGGATATCCCCTCGGTCTCATCCGAGACTATGATGAATGCATTCACTCAGGGGCTCGCCGAAGGAGACTTCTTTCGCTCACTCATCCGGAAGCCGCCCCGAAACTTCAACCACATGTTGAAAAAGGTCAACGAGTACATCAACGTGCAAAAAGCCCAAGCAGCCAAAAGGAAAGAGGCGTCGACTGAGCATTCGACATCGACCAACCTACAACCATATGCCGCCCAAAGGACCGAAGGCTGAAGGAGCACAACTGCATCAAGAGACCAAAGCACATGCCGTGCAACATGTAGCGTTTGGTCGGCCCAAGGCATCCAAGGGCAAGGTATGGACACCTATGTTTTGCTCGTTCCACCAGTCGGCAATGCACAACACGCGAGACTGCCGAGGACAGACGTCGATCATTAGCCGACTGACCCCCAGGGGATATCGCCGTCGCTCTCCATCTCCTAATCGAAGGGACTGCTGCCGCTCGACCGAGCGACAAGAAGAGAGAAGGTAGCCCGAGCGCCATCACCATCAGCGAAGGGAGGAAACCGATCTCTCTAGGATACAGGCTGAACGGAATAAACTGTCCGCTCGGGAAGAGAAAAATATAAATAATGCTTCCCGGGGAGAGATAGACATGATTGCTGAAGGGCCGACCGGTGGAGATTCCAACTGGGCTCGGAAATCATACGCTCGGTGGTTGGAGATACACACCGTCAGGTGCAGCAAGAAGAAGGCCGAAGGGCCTTAGATCAGCTTCGACCCCAGCGATCTAGAAGGGGTCGAAATCCCTCACGACGATGTTTTGATCATCCGAGCGGTGATCGCCAATTACACCATTCACCGAACCTTCGTAGACACGGGGAGTTCGGTGAACATCATTTTTAATAATGCGTTTAACCAGCTGCAGATCGATCGCAACGAACTGCTGCCCATAGCGACCCCGCTTTACGAGTTCACGGGCAATGATGTCTTGCCGATCGGCCAAACAAGACTGGCCATCTTGCTGGGAGAAAAGCCGTTGAGAAGGATCCAGATCACAAACTTCATAGTGGTGGACGCGCCATCGGCCTACAACATCATTTTGGGCCGACTAGTCCTCCACGAGTTCCGTGTTGTAGTATCCACTTACTGCCAGAAGATAAAATTCCCAGTAGATGACCAAGTGGACAAGGTCAAGGGCGATCAACTGCCGCTTGGCGATGTTACGTAGAGATGGTCAGGGCCGAAGACAAGGCAGCATGGAAGGCTCCACGACTAGAAGTAAACCCTATTACTGAGAAGCCTCCTACCTTGATATATGAAGAAAAGGAGGAGGTACAGATCAACCCAAGCCAGTCGGAAGCCACGACTTTCGTGGCTGCCGACCTAGAAGAGAAGAAGAAGGCGGAATTGATCCTTTGCCTCAAGAAAAATTATGATGTGTTTGCATGGTTGACACATGAGCTGCCCGACATCTCCCCGAGCGTGGCCCAGCACGAGTTGCACGTCCGACCGGACGCACGGCCGGTCAAGAAAAGGAAAAGGGATTTCAGCGCCGAGCAGAACGTGGTCATCCGGGCGAAGATAGAAAAAATATTGGAGGTTGGCCACATCAGGGAAGTCAAATTCCCAAGCTGGCTTGCCAATGTGGTGCTAGTCTCCAAGCCGAGCTGTCACGCCCCGGAGGAGTCCCTGTCCGAAGAAATTTCGACAACATCTCCCTTGTACGACGGACAATCTGAAATTTTCTACATCGCCCTCTGGGCCACATATACCTCGGCCAACACGGCCGGAATAATAACAATAATATAAACAATCACCCACGCAGTTAATAATTTAACAAACTGTAACAGTGATAATATGACTCAAAAACAACTCTACTCAACTACACTCATAAAGCTCAAAACATATTCCTACTCCACAACACTCATAAAACTCAAATCCGACGATAAGATCAACTTGCCTCTTTTGCCGTCCAGGCAGGCATGTAGCAAAACAAATCCAAATAAAAACTCATCGACAATGTCCATATAAAATCCAAGTGTATCAAAATAAAACAAGTCTCAACATAGTCTAGTAAAAGACACCAAAAGACAAATAAACATCCTCGTGGACTGCAGGGGACTAGCGACTGAAACTCCTTCGGACAACATCAACCTGAAAATAGCAACGGAGGAGGGTGTGAGTCCAACACTCAGCGGGTAACAACTGATATACATAGTAAGGAAATAACATCTAGCATTAATCATGCGTACAGTCTCCTGACGTAATAAAGGTAAATGCAAACTGAAACAAACAGGATAATACTGTACTAACTAGGACCTGGTACAAGGATAAACAGTCCGAGAGGTATAGAAATCCTGAATGCATGGCAAGCATGGGCATCCAACCAATATGTAGTAAATAAATGCAGCAAACACAATCACAAGAAATAAATGCATCAATGCGTATGATGCCTATGACATGTCTTGGTCACCCCTACTCTCCAGTTAGCCGTCTCACATATGATGGTGAGACCGAGTGGGTAGGGCTGTGACAACCATGCACTCTGTCATCACTACTCCTGATAAGTGACCGAGTGGACAGGATGCTGTCGGAGTACACCTATCCTCCTACCCCAAATCATAAATGGGGGAGCTCAATGCTCTCATCTCCCGGTACACGATGATGGGGAGGGATCCCTATCCTGCTACAACGTTGCGTCACACTAACCCATGAGTGGACCAACGGAGCCCTTGACAGAGCACTTGCTGCAACACACCCTGCCTGAATATACCACTAACCCATGAGTGGTCATGTGTGCAGATACATGTAACTGGCGATGTGCTCAATAATAATGGAGCCGATAATCGCACAGCATGCAATCATGCGAATGGTGCATGACACTAAGCATGGCAAAATTACTTAGCAACATAGCAATAATCCAGATACATATAAAATGTGTACTATCGGAAAGTGAATCAATCAAAGTACACATACCAGATAAAGTATCAAAAACCCTAGGTCCTGAACATGATAAATAGCATGGTTGTGTCACTACCTCTATAAATAGGCATAATCAGGTAAACACTAGCATGATGTGCAAAACAAATAAACAAGCAAGCATATAACAGGTCAGGTAGTGATCAACCGAAACAGATAACAAAACACAATCATTGCCATGTGTTATAAATATTACTATGCATATCAAATGACATAAAGTCAAAGTACCCGCCTCCAAATCGAAAAGTCCAAACTGGTAGTCGAGATACGCGTCTCGCGTCAAAGTCCTATATCAAACATATAGATATATTTTATTTATCTACAATTCTTATAAATAGCTAAATAAAACCTCTAACCCTAAATTAGGGTAAAACGCTAATCATACCAGTAGACAAATTCCAAACCTAATCCATATATATATATAACCTACATGAACATTTCTTGCTAACATAACTTAATACGAAACTTACCAATTCGAAGACTTCTCTGTTGACTCACAACATAGGATGGTCGCTGCTGGAAATTGGTGGTAGGAGCAAGATAAACTGCTACTGCCCTCTATGCGATTTGCCCCAATCAACACTAATCCCTAAATGTAGTTCCTACATTCCAAATCAAACCAAAATTAACAGTCAGCTAAGTATAGATCAATCACCTAAAATTCTGATCAACTTAAAGTTGTACCTGATCTAACAATACCTAGCTCTTCCTGCGATGGCTCATTGCAAATCGAAGAGTTCGCTGAATTGTTGATTTAGGCAATGCTTGATCTGACTGCCAGCAAAAACCACAGCCACCCTGGGTAAATATCAAGTCGTGGTGAAGGTCAGTGCTAGGGCTCAGAAAAGTGGAGCCTACTGTGGCTCTGTGCTGGCGATGAAGAGTCTCGGCGCCGGCGTGATCAAGGCCAAGAGGAGGCAATGGGCCGAGACGCCGTGAACCGGTGGAAGAAGCAAGATGGCGTTCGGCAATGGCGCGCAAAGGAAGAACTAGGCTCGGCGCGGTGGACACACGGTGCCGGTCGGCTGTGGGTGACAACGGCGGCGCAAGATCATAGGGGAGGCCGGCGGTGCTAGGGCACGACCCAATTGATGCTTGCGTTGCTGGACGGTGTCGGCCGATCGACTCCCTTATGGCGTCGGCGTCGGGAAGAAGAGAAGAAAGGTGGAGGCTCGTGGCTCGCTAGGGTACAAAAGAAGGGAAAGAGAAGAAGGAAAGGGGCTCGGCGAGGGAGAAGTGAAGAAGAGGAGAAACTGTCGCGTGCGCGTGCGGTTAGGGCTTCGGCGTCGGGTTCGGCAGTGAGGGAGAGAAAACGGCGAGGAAAGCAAATAAGAAAAAAAAAAGAAAAAGAAAGGAAAAAGGAATAAAGAAAATCAACATTTCCTCGTTAAAACGGGATAGCCTAAACATGCTTTCCCGGACCCCATTTTTATCCCCGTAAACTCGTCCATACGAGCTCCGAAAAATTCTCGAAAAATTTCCAAAAATTTCATAAAATTCCCTTATTAATATTCGCCTATTTTCGGTATTTTACATTCTCCCCTACTAATAAAAATTTGGTCCCTAAATTTCGTTATCTACCATCAGCAAGTACTAACAATAGATATAAAATATAAATGTTGAACGGTAAATTAAATCACATACCTCAAGTGAAAAGATGGGGGTATCGAGCTCGGATCGTATCCTCGAGCTCCCAAGTAGCCTCCTCATCCGAATGATACTGCCATCCGACTTTAACCAGTCGGATAGTCTTGTTCCGTAACTGACGCTCCTTCCGGTCCAAAATCCGTACCGGAACCTCCTCATAAGTGACGTCAGGCTGAACTGGAACTGAGACATCTGTCAGCACATGCGTCGGGTCAGGTACGTATCTTCTCAGCATAGATACGTGGAATACATCGTGGACGCCTGCTAGGGACGGTGGTAGTGCCAGCCGATAAGCTACTGCTCCAATCCTCTCCAGGATCTGGAAAGGGTCAATGTACCGCGGAGCTAGCTTACCTCTGAGGCCAAATATCTTCACCCCTTTCGTGGGTGAAACTCGAAGAAATATATGGTCGACTGTAGAGAACTCCAAAGGTCTGCGTCTCCGATCAACATAACTCTTCTGGCGGTCTTGCGCCTTTGACATCCTCCGTCTGATAGTGCGGACCAACTCTGCATTTTGCTGTGCTCTATGAGGTCCCAACATCTGGGCCTCCCCAACCTCATCCCAGAGGGTGGGTGTCCGACAAGGCCTACCATATAATGCCTCAAACAGGGTCATCTGGATAGCCGAATGAAAGTTGTTGTTGTAAGCGAACTCTACCAATGGCAAGTGATCCTCCCAACTGCCTCCGAAATCTATAACACACGACCTCAGTAGGTCCTCTAAAGTCTGTATGGTCCGCTCTGACTGTCCATCTGTCCGCGGATGGAAAGCTGTACTAAATCGGAGCTGCGTGCCCAAGGCCTGCTGCAGACTCTGCCAGAAACGAGACGTGAACCGGGGGTCTCTATCCGAAATGATAATCAAAGGAACACCATGTAATCTGATAATCTCCCGGCAATACAGATTTGCTAATCGATCCAGAGAATCAGTCCTCCGGATCGCTAAGAAGTGCGTGGATTTGGTTAATCGATTAACGATTACCCAAATCGCGTCATGGCCTCATTGTGTCCTCGGCAATCCCACCACAAAGTCCATAGTAATATGTTCTCATTTCCACTCAGGAATAGGAATCCGCTGAAGTAATCCAGCAAATCTCTGGTACTCAGCCTTCACCTGTTGACAGACAAGACATCTAGCTACAAATTCCGCGATGTCTTTCTTCATACCGTTCCACCAGTAGGAACACCTCAAATCTCGATACATGCGGATCCCGCCTGGGTGGATCGGAAATCAAGAGCGATGAGCTTCCTGAAGTAGCTCCTGCAAGACCGGATGAGACTGAGGTACGCATAATCTGCCTCGGAAGTATATAATACCCTCCTCGTCTCGTGTGAACTCGGTCTACTGCCCGGAAGCTATCTGGCTGCAAATAAACTGCAAATGTTGATCACTGGCCTGGGCCTCTCGGATCCTCGTCATGATCGACAACTAAGCAACCATGGTAACAAGAATACCCTGCTTTGTTTGTCCCTGCTCCTCAAGGTCAAACTCAGAGAAATCCTGAACCAAGTTTCTAACTGAAACTCAGTGGCAAGCCAAAGTCCCTCTGGATTTCCTGCTGAGTGCATCGGCAACCACATTAGCTTTCCCCGGGTGGTAGCTAATGGTACAATCGTAATCCTTCAGGAACTCCATCCATCTCCTCTGTCGGAGATTAAGCTCCTTCTGAGTGAAAATATATTTGAGACTCTTATGATCAGTGAGAATCTCAAATGTAATACCGTATAAATGATGCTGCCAAAGCTTCAGAGCAAAAATGATGGCAGCTAACTCCAGATCATGAACTGGGTAGTTCTTCTCATGCTCCTTCAACTGTCGAGAAGCATAGGAGACTACCCTGCCGTGCTGCATCAGAACAGCGCCCAAACCCTGAAGAGACGCGTGGGTGTAGAGTACAAATCCATCCTCTCCAAAAGGTAAAACCAAAACTGGTGTCGACACTAATCTCCGCTTCAGCTCCTGAAAGATGGTCTCACAATCCACGGACCATGTGAACTTCACACCTTTCCTGGTAAGATGTGTCATTGGCATAGCAATACGCGAGAAATCCTCGACAAAACGTTGATAATATCCGGCCAGCCCCAGAAAACTGCGGATCTCCTGTACTGACTTCGGCTGCTCCCAGCTGGTGACAGCCTCGATCTTCTGAGGGTCTATTGAAATACCTCTGCTCGAGACCACATGTCCCAGAAAATCGACTGAAGATAGCCAGAATGTACACTTGCTGAACTTCGCGTACAGCTGATGTCGTCGAAGAGTCTCCAAGACTATGCGAAGATGCTGTGCATGCTCCTCCTCGGAATGCGAGTAGACCAATATGTCATCAATGAAAACGATAACAAACTGATCCAGATACTCAAGAAAGACGCGGTTCATCAAATCCATAAACACCTCTGGAGCATTGGTAAGCCCAAATGGCATTACCAAAAACTCATAATGACCATATCTCGTACGAAAAGCTGTCTTCTGAATATCTGAGTCTCTGACTCTCAACTGATGATATTTGGATTGCAGATCAATCTTAGAATACACTGATGTACCTCTGAGCTAATCAAACAAATCCTCGATCCGTGGTAAAGGATTTTTATTTCTGACGGTCACTGCATTCAGCTGTCTGTAGTCAATACATAACCTCAGAGTACCATCCTTCTTCTTGACAAATAACACCGGAGAACCCCATGGAGAAACACTAGGGCGAATAAACCCCCTATCTAAAAGCTCCTGGAGTTGAACCTTCAGCTCGTTCAACTCTTTTGGTGCCATACGATAAGGAGCTTTCGATGCCGGTGCGGTCCTCGGAATCAGCTCAATAGCGAACTCCACTTGCCTTCTGGGAGGCAGACCTGATAGCTCCTCTGGGAATACATCTGGGTACTCTCGGACCACCGGAACGTCGGAGAGCTGTGAACTACTGTTGTCCTCAGTACTAATCAAAGATAACAGAAAACCCCTGACAGCCATGTGACAGTAGCTTCTGAGCCTGAATCGCCGAAATGATCGATATGCCGTCGTCTCTGATGCCAGTGAAATCCCACGAGGGTTAGTTCGGAGGCCGGAATGTAACCACCCTCGTCTGGCAATCAACTGTGGAATGATATGCTGACAAACAGTCCATGCCAAGTATAATATCAAAATCGACCATTTCCAATACTAAAAGATCCACCGTAAGTATTAGGTTGCCAAAATCTAATGGGCAACCTCTGACCTCTTGGGTGACACCGTATCACCGGACGGTAGAGAGACCGTCAATTGCTGGGGTCTGCAAGTGGGTAATCTACCAATCTCCCGCATAAAAGTACGAGATATAAAAGAATACGAGCTACCAGTATCTATCAGTATATCTGCAGATAAGGCATAAATAGAAATCATATCGCAGAAAACGGATCCGTCGGCTCGCTGCGCATCCTCTCTGGTCATCGCATGAATACGCCCAATCTCTGGCGGAGCAAGAGGTGGTAACTCGGCCTGCGATGGCTGCGTCTGGGCAGGAGCTTGCCACTAAAGTGGTACTGGATACTGCGCCAGAGAAGTCTGAGAGGGCGGCGACTGATACTGTACCAATGGCTGGGACTGCGTTTGGTACTAAGCCTGTGGCTGGGGCTGCAGCTAATACTGCCCCTGCGTCAGATAGTGAGATCCCGGAACTGAGCTCTGGGGTACTATGGGAGTACTGGAGTACTCCTGTCCGAACATGCCAAATGCAGCTGCTGTAGGAGGAGCTGTCCTCTACTGACGATGCGAAGGTTGGGTTCTGTGCCCTCCTCGCTGAGCCCTTGTCTGACTGAGCTGAACTCCATGACCAGAAACTCCAGAAGCAATATGCTCAGCCTTTAGCGAACAATCTCGGCTCACGTGCCCCAGCAGTTTACAATAATAGCAAACCGGCTGTCTCAGGGTGCAGGCTGATGTGGTGTACTCTCTGGATCCACACCGGGCACAGTGAATGTCACCGACGGTTTGTTTCCGGGTCTGCTGAGGAGGCCGGAAACGTCTAGATGGAAACCGCCTGGACCTCTGAGACTGACCAGATGCCCCAGAAGTACCCTGACCAGGCCGACTGCGACTACTCTACTGCTGTCCAGTCTTCTGTACCTGCTGGATCTGTCCTGATGTCTGACCCATCTGCTTCCTTTTTCTGTCCGGATACGCTCTCTGCAGAGCTGACTCAACCATGAGGGCTCTGTCCAACGTCTCTAAATAAGATGCACTACCCAAACCGGCAAGATTTACTTGCAAATGTGCATCCAGCCCCTGAACAAACTGCTGCATACGTGTACTGTCCTCAGCAACTAGCTCTCGACAAAATCTGGTCAATCGGTTAAACTCTGCATTATACTCTGTCACCGATCGGTTGTTCTGACGTAGACTCATGAAATCCTGCCGGCGGGTCATCTGATATGCTCGTGAAAAGAAGTGGCTCTCAAAAGCCTCCCTGAACCTGCCCAAGTGATGTTCCGCTCGCCGATGATGGAACACTGTGTAACCCACTAGGTGTTAGCCTCCTCTCATAAATGGAAAGCAGCCATCTCTGCTTTCTCCCACTCGGAGCAAGCCATATAGAAGAAGGTCTGCTCCATAGTCTCTATCCATGATAGGGTCATACTCGGATCATGGTCTCCTCAAAAGAGTGTGAATCGACTCTTCATCGACTCTGCTAATACTGTAATCCTAGCTCGTGCCGCGACAAGGTTAGTGAGGTGTGTTGGAACGACTGCAGGAACTGTCGGAACCACTGGAGATGGTACTACAGGTGGTACCGCTGAATAGACTGGAGGAGGTATTCCCGGTGCTGCTGTATAAACTGGAGCATAAGTCGTCGGTGGCACTGTATGGTGAATATAGGTGGCCGCGGCTGGATGTACGGTAGGTGGTGGTGCCGGATGTGGAGCAGCCGACATCGCTGGTGCAGGTGCTGCTCGGTATGCTGTAGGTACTGGGGGCACAGGTGCCACTGGTGTCGGATACACGGTAGGTCCAGGTGGCGGTGGTGCCGAGTACGCCGTAGACTGGGCCGGAGCAAGTGCGGGGTATGCCGGTAGTACCCTTGGTGGTACTGGAAATACCGTAGGAATAGGTACACTCGGCACAACCGAGGTAGGTACCTCTATAGGAGCCATCGGGGTCTGAGAGTCCGACGCGCCCGCAATATGCTGAGTCTGTCCCTGGCTGACAGACTCAGCTCCAGTAGGCATCTCTGGCATGTCCAGAGATCCCAAGGTCCTCGTACGTGGCCGTCCAGCACCACGTCTCGCAGCAATACGTGTAGATCTCCGAATATCTGTTAAGTTATATCACAGATATTACTACAAGTATAAACAATTACAAAATAACATCATACCTAATTACTGTCTGGAGATGTTTCGTCGCTGTCCTGTCCCCATTTTACCTCGAAATTCCGTACAAGAAAATCGTCGGAAATCCATACAAATCCGAAACGGAAGTCCGAAACATAACCATAACATAAATCCGTACAAATCGAAGTAGATATTCGAATATCCAGAACACCATAAGCAGGCATCATAACTCACTCTGATACCAATAAATTGGTATCAGTTAAATCTTAAAAATCCGTAACACGAAAAACAACAAATATCGCCAAACTTGGCGCTCTGATACCAAATAAATTGGTATCAGATTATCCCAAATATCAAAAATACGAAAACAAAGATCGTATAACCTGGCTCTGATACCAAATAAATTGTCACGCCCCGGAGGAGTCCCCGTTCGAAGAAATTTCGACAGCATCTCCCCTGTACGGCGGACAATATGAAACTTTCTACATCGCCCTCTGGGCCACATATACCTCGGCCAACACGGCCGGAATAATAACAATAATATAAACAATCACCTACGCAGTTAATAATTTAACAAACTGTAACAGTGATAATATGACTCAAAAACAACCCTACTCAACTACACTCATAAAGCTAAAAACATATTCCTACTCCACAACACTCATAAAACTCAAATCCGACGATAAGATCAACTTACCTCTTCTGCCGTCCAGGCAGGCATGTAGCAAAACAAATCCAAATAAAAACTCATAGACAATGTCCATATAAAATCCAAGTGTATCAAAATAAAACAAGTCTCAACATAGTCTAGTAAAAGACACCAAAAGACAAATAAACATCCTCGTGGACTGCAGGGGACTAGCGATTGAAACTCCTCCGGATAACATCAACCTGAAAATAGCAACGGAGGAGGGTGTGAGCCCAACACTCAGCGGGTAACAACTGATATACATAGTAAGGAAATAACATCTAGTACTAATCATGCGTACAGTCTCCTGACGTAATAAAGGTAAATGCAAACTGAAATAAACAGGAGAATACTGTACTAACCAGGACCTAGTACAAGGATAAATAGTCCGAGAGGTATAGAAATCCTGTATGCATGGCAAGCATGGGCATCCAACCAATATGCAGCAAATAAATGCAGCAAACACAATCACAAGAAATAAATGCATCAATGCGTATGATGCCTATGTCCTGGTCACCCCTACTCTCCAGTCAGCCGTCTCACATATGATGGTGAGACCGAGTGGGTAGGGCTGTGACAACCATGCAATATGTCATCACTACTCCTGATAAGTGACCGAGTGGACAGGATGCTGTCGGAGTACACCTATCCTCCTACCCTAAATCATAAATGGGGGAGCTCAATGCTCTCATCTCCCGGTACACGATGATGGGGAGGGATCCCTATCCTGCTACAACGTTGCGTCACACTAACCCATGAGTGGACCAACGGAGCCCTTGACAGAGCACCTGCTGCAACACACCCTGCCTGAATATACCACTAACCCATGAGTGGTCGTGTGTGCAGATACATGTAACTGGCGATGTGCTCAACAATAATGGAGCCGACAATCGCACAGCATGCAATCATGCGAATGGTGCATGACACTAAGCATGGAGAAATTACTTAGCAACATAGCAATAATCCAGATACATGTAAAATGTGTACCATCGGAAAGTGAATCAATCAAAGTACACATACCAGATAAAGTATCAAAAACCCTAGGTCCTGAACATGATAAATAGCATGGTTGTGTCACTACCTCTATAAATAGGCATAATCAGGTAAACACTAGCATGATGTGCAAAACAAATAAACAAGCAAGCATATAACAGGTCAGGTAGTGATCAACCGAAACAGATAACAAAACACAATCATTGCCATATGTTATAAACATTACTATGCATATCAAATGACATAAAGTCAAAGTACCCGCCTCCAAATCGAAAAGTCCAAACTGGTAGTCGAGATACGCGTCTCACGTCAAAGTCCTGTATCGAACATATAGATATATTTTATTTAGCTACAATTCTTATAAATAGCTAAATAAAACCTCTAACCCTAAATTAGGGTAAAACGCTAATCATACCAGTAGACAAATTCCAAACCTAATCCATATATATATATAACCTACATGAACATTTCTTGCTAACATAACTTAACACGAAACTTACCAATTCGAAGACTTCTATGTTGACTCACAACATAGGATGGTCGCTACTGGAAATTGGTGGTAGGAGCAAGATAAACTGCTACTTCCCTCTATGCGATTTATCCCAATCAGCACTAATCCCTAAATGTAGTTCCTACATTCCAAATCAAACCAAAATTAACAGCCAACTAAGTATAGATCAATCACCTAAAATTCTGATCAACTTAAAGTTGTACCTAATCTAACAATACCTAGCTCTTCCTGCGATGGCTCATTGCAAATCGAAGAGTCCGCTGAATTATTGATTTAGGCAATGCTTGATCTGACTGTCAGCAAAAACCACAGCCACCCTGGGTAAATATCAAGTCGTGGTGAAGGTCAGTGTTAGGGCTCGGAAAAGTGGAGCCTACTGTGGCTTTGCGCCGACGATGAAGAGTCTCGGCGCCGGCGTGATCAAGGCCAAGAGGAGGCAATGGGCCGAGATGCCGTGAACAGGTGGAAGAAGCAAGATGGCGTTTGGCAATGGCGCGCAAAGGAAGAACTAGGCTCGGTGCGGTGGACACACGGTGCCGGTCAGCTATGGGTGACAACGGTGGCGCAAGATCATAGGGGAGGCCGGCGGTGCTAGGGCACGACCCAATCGACGCTGGCGTTGCTGGACGGTGTCGGCCGATCGACTCCCTTGTGGCGTCGGCGTCGGGAAGAAGAGAAGAAAGGTGGAGGCTCGCGGCTCGCTTGGGCAAAAAAGAAGGGAAAGAGAAGAAGGAAAGGGGCTCGGCGAGGGAGAAGTAGAGAAGAGGAGAAACCGCCGCGTGCGCGTGCGGTTAGGGCTTCGGCGTCGGGTTCGGCAGTGTGGGAGAGAAAACGGCAAGGAAAGAAAATAAGAAAAAAAAAAAAAGGAAAAAGGAATAAAGAAAATCAACATTTCCTCGTTAAAACGGGGTAGCCTAAACAGGCTTTCACGGGCCCCGTTTTTATCCTCGTAAACTCGTCCATACGAGTTCCGAAAAATTTCTAAAAATTTCAGAAAATTCCCTTATTAATATTCGCCTATTTTCGGTATTTACACGAGCAACAAATGATGGGTCTGCATCGAGTTCTGTGTCTTAAACAAGACATGCACGAAGAATTTCTATACGTTGCCTAGAATAGATCAACTGGTGGACTCGACGACGGGCTACGAGCTGATCTGCATGCTCGACGCATATCAAGGATACCATCAAGTGTTGCTCGCCCGAGATGACCAAGAAAATGTTAGCTTCATCACGACCGACGGGACATACTACTACAACATTATATCATTCAGACTGAAGAACGCTGGAGCCACCTACAAAAGGCTAATGAATAAAGTGTCCCGACGGCAGATCGATCGTAATGTAGAGGTATATGTCGATGACATACTCATCAAATCTGTCCGAGCGGCTGATCTATGCGTAGATATCGACGAAACCTACTGGATGTGTTAAGAGCATACGAGATCAAGTTGAACCCGAGCAAGTGTCTATTCGGCGCAAAGAGTGGTCGCTTCCTAGGCTACATTGTCCCGAGCGGGGCATCGAAGCCAACCCCAGTAAGGCCCACGCTTTACAGAACATGCCTCCGCCTCAGAACTTAAAGAAAGCTCAGAGGCTGACCAGTCAGACCACGACATTGTCCTGGTTCATATCCAAGTCATCCGATCGGAGCTTGCCATTTTTCAAGATACTGCGTCAAGCCACAAAATTCCAATGGGACGCTGAATGCGACCGAGCGCTAGAGGAGCTGAAGGTATATCTTAGCTCACTACCTGTTTTAGCCAAGCCAGTCACGGGTGAGCCGCTCTAGATATATTTGTCATCCAACGAGCATGTCGTTGGATCAGCTTTAGTCTAGCAGAGCGGCCAGGATCAACAACCTGTATATTTTCTAAGTTATATATTGAAGGACGTTGAATCTCGCTACACCGGTCTAAAAATATTGGCCTATGCATTGATACTCGTTGCGCGGAGGCTTCACTCGTACTTCCTAGCACATTCAATAATAGTGTTGACTAACAATACACTAGGGAGAGTTCTCCTCAATCTAGAAGCGCTCGGATGGATAATCAAGTGGATAACCGAGCTTAGAGAATTCGACATTTAATATCAGCCTCGAGCAGCAATCAAAGCTCAAGCCCTGGCAGATTTTGTTATACAAGTCCAGAGTAACGAACCACCAGCAACATGGAAGATATATGTGGATGGCTCGTCCACTTGATAGGGTAGCAGGATTGGCTTAATCCTCGTATCACCTCGGGGAAGACCAGATGCAGCTGTCCGTTCGACTGGACTACCGGGCTACTAACAATGAAGCAGAATATGAGGCACTGATAGCTGGCCTACAAGCAGCTCGGGACGTGGGAGCGAATAAGGTCCTCATCCACTCAGACTCCCAGCTCGCTGCTCTGCAACTAGCTGGGACCTTTGAAAAAAGTAGCTCGCTGTTAAGGCTCTATGTAGAGGCTTTTGAAAACCTGAAGGTCAACTTTCAAGAGGTGATTGATTATCCAGAAGATCCCCCGATCGGAGAACCAAGCAGCGGATGAGCTAGCAAAGTTGGCCAGCTCGTTAACGGCGATCGTCATAGGTAAGCCAATCGAGCAAGTATCGCCGGTGGCCTACATCAACCGTATGGAGAGTGTAACGACCCGACCCCTTGGGCGGCCCAACTGGCGGCCCATTTGGCAACCCCTTGGTGGTCCCTTGGGTGGCCCCACTGGCGGCCAAACTGGCGACCCCTTATGTCGTCGACCGACTGTTGGTTGCTACTCGGAAAACCTAATGGTTCCACTGTACAAAAATTTTATACAAAGGTCTGAACCTTTTCCTAGCTACCATGTGTTCTTTTAAATTAAACTTGGATCGCCTGCAGAACTTAACACGTTTGATCCAAAGTTTAATCTATTTGTTCTTTTAGGTTTAGACTCGGATCTCCTGCGGAACTTAACACGTTCGATCCAAATCACCTAGGTTATTAATTTCATTAAATATTAATTTCTAAAATTGGCTTCCAGTACTGACGTAGCGAGGCACATGACCTTCTTGGATATAGGAACAACCACCACCGACTAGACAAAGACTTTTAAGGAAAGTTAATATTTAATTTCCTTAAATAACTTTAGGTCAACCGAAAAGAACAATCAAATCACAAGGAAAAGGAAAAAAAAAAATAACACAACATCGAAAATAAATTTGAAATACTAGAATCGCATGCCTCTTATATTTGGTATTATTTCCAAAAATAACTAGTATGATGCGGAAAGGAAAAATACTAGTTATACCTTTTAGAAAGACCTCTTGATCTTCTACCGTATTCCTCTTCTAACCTCGGACGTTGTGTGACAACGATCTTCCGAGATGAGAAACCACCAAAGCACCTTCTTCTCCTTTCTTCAAGTTTTGGCCAAGCACAATGCTTCCAAAAGATGAAGATCTTTTTCCACCAACCAAGCTCCAAAGGATGCATGAAACAAGACTCCTTTCTCTCCTTTTCTCCAAGCTAGATCCGGCCACTTCTATGCCTCCAAGAGATGATGAAGTCTCGGCAACAAGAAGGAGAAGAGAGAAGGAGAAGGGGAACCTCTAGGGGCCAGCCACACCAAGGAAGAAAAGAGAGGAAGAAAAAGAATAGAGTCGTTTACCATGAAGCCTCCTCTACCCCCTCTTTTATAATCCTTGGTCTTGGCAAATAAGGAAATTTAAATAAAAACTTCCTTAATTCTTTTGCCATTGATCCTGTCCGAAAGCTGGATCAACGGAAGCTGGGCACGTGGCGCTCTCCGAGTCGCTGACGTAGATCTCCGACTGATCGTATGAAGCTCCGGCGAACCAGCATAGAAGTCGGGCCGGGAAGGAGTTCCCGGCGGCGACCCTCTGACGCTCAAGTCAGGCAAATCTCGACAACAAGAAGGTGGCCCCAAGAATTGTAGAATGCGTACCTCTGTCTAAGGATGAGAGCCTTTATATAGGGCTGTGGAGAAGCGGGTACACGCATAACGAGGTGTACACGTGTCCTTAGCCCATACCCAAGTAAAGGCCTGTCAGTGAGCTTACCTGACCCCATACTGCTACAGTCCAAGCACGTCTTCGATGGGACAGCGGATCCTTCTGCTGTAGGATTTTAAGTATGGCCTGAACGTAGAATATGTCTGCTGTCAGAACAAGATGTCCCTTGTCCTTTTCCCCTTACCCCTTGCCTAACATCCGGCCGGACAGCCTTCGACCTACGTCCGACCGGCCGGATATGTATAGTGGTTGGGAGATCCTCAGTCATGTGCTTGGTGGATACTGCTAGCAGCATGCTACCTCCTGTCTTCGGCCGAGCGTGCCCTCCGCTTGGCCCTGCGATCTTTGTCCAATGAGCGCCGAAATCTTGCTTTTCGCCAGGGTCCATTTGACCGTCAACTAGACACCGGCCGACCGGTCGCCCCCCTCTCCGGCCAGCCACCTGCCCTTTGACTTCCACGTGGCGTTGACTCCACAGAACGGGGGTCCCCTGTTCTTACCGCCGGATCACTTGCCTCCCCTTCAAGTCTAGTCGAAGGAGGCGATTAGTCCGACTGACTGGACTGCGAGTTTAGCCTGGCGGCTCCTTCGTGCCAGTACCCTCCGCTCGGCCTCCTGCAGTGATGGCCTTGAGGTTATTCCACGGCAACATCCCTTTAGCCTCCTCGTAATCTGCGCCAATCTTCGACATTAAGGCTGAGCATGCGCTCATTAAATGCTTCGAATGGCGGAATGCCACATGGCACCCTGTCGTCATCGTACGGCAGCGGCAGCGTGGTGCGTTGAAGGGATCGAGGCGGTTCGAAATGGATGGCGCGATGCGCGCTTTGATTCCCGTGACCTGGATCCAACGGTGGAGGCCGTCCGGCCTCCACCCCATAAAGTCTTCATTTTCTCCTCCGTCGTCTCACTCCTTCTTTCGCGTGCTCCCGCTTATTCCTCGCGTTTTAGAGCTTCGGCGATCGTGTTCTCATGTTTCCGGCGATCCCCAGTGTTCTTCCTTCGATCCTTCTTTTTCTAGTAAGGTTCTCTTCCTTTCTTTCTTACTTCCGGTGCTTTCTTTACGTTTCTCTTCCCAGTTTTCGCCCCTGGGGTACTGTTCCGGTGCCCTCTTCTTGTTTTTGCCTTGTCATCTTTTTTGGTTTCACCCGCTCGGACCATGGCTAGCTCTTCTCATCCCGAAGACCATTCTCTCGGCCCATGGTACACTACCATGCAGTCACGATTCGACCAGCGTGACTTCGATATTCTGACCGATAATTTCGAAATCCCCGATGATTTTGAACTTCTTTTAGCCGGTCCCTCCGCTCGGCCGCACAGGCCACCGCGCGGAGCTTTCTGTGTCTTCCGTGACCAGTTTACTGCCGGTCTGCGTTTCTCTGTACATCCCTTCATCATAGATGTTTGTAACTTTTTCGGTGTTCCGCTCGGCAGTCTAGTACCCAACACCTTTCGCCTCCTCTGTGGTGTTGTCATTTTGTTCAAAATCCACAACATCCCCCCTCCGACTGGAGGTCTTTTATTATTTCTATTACCCCACGCAGTCCGAGTCGGGCACCTTCATGTTCCAAGCTCGGCCCGGCCTAGTCTTCTTCAATAAACTGCCTTCTTCCAATAAACATTGGAAGGAGCATTTTTTCTACATTCGTATGCCCGATCAGGCCAGCTTCCCGACCAAGTGGCAGGTCAACCTACCCCCCACTCCCGAGCTGAAGAAATTCAAGACCCGACCGGACTACCTCCATGCGACAAATATGCTAGCCGGTCTGCGGCTTGACATCAATAAGCTTCTTCACGAAGGGGTGATGTAAATCTTCGGCCTGAGTCCAATGCGGACTCCCCTTCCGAGCGGCTTCGGTAAGCATTTTACTTGGACCTTTGTTTTGATTGCTAACTGATTTCTCTTCTTTCCTTTGCAGCGGACATCGTCATGGATTCGGTAATGGCCGGCGTTTTGAAGAGAAAGGCGACGGCGCTCGAAGCCGCGGCTGCCAAAGAAATGGAAATGCTGGGTATCCAGCCGGTCGGATCCCATGAAGGAGAAAGCGGGACTCAGGTTGAGTCGGCCGCTCCAGCTTCTCAATAAAACGTGGCCAGCGGAGCCACCCCCACTGGGGAACCAACTGTCCCCGAGGAAGGTTCCGCTCGGGAGGAGGAGCAACCTCTACAAAAGAGACGCCGAGTGGAGACTCCCCTGCGGTCGGCTACCTCCGCGGTCCAACCATCCGAGCGGGTCACTGCGACTGCTCGGGGCAAGGCGCCAGAGGTCAAAGCCATTTCGTCCGACCGGACGCCTTCTGAATGGGGCTAGCCGGCTGTTCCATTTGAGGCTACTCGTAACTCAGTCCAGCGCTCAACCATTCATTCTCAGTTTTCTGCGCCGGCTTCTGATCCCCTTCTGACCGCCGGTCGGGCGACCCACGGTCATGGCCGCACCGTACGAGTCACTCTTCATCTCCCGACTGAAGAGCTGCTGCCAGAAGTCGACCGACCCACAGCGCCCGAGCACACCATTACCTTGAAAGGGCCCCTAGCCGAGATGTAGGCCGACGCTCGGGCGTGCATCGCGATGATCCCCCTTCGCAACTTGGCCAATAGCCACATGCAGGAGGCCACGGGGGTAAGTTCATTTTTTCTGAAGTTTTGCATGCATTTTTTCGATCGGCCCTTAACAACTTCTCCTTTGCATCAGAGATGGGTGGAGGAGATAGCAGTCTCCAACCGCCTGGCGATGGTGGACGAGGAACTAAGGCAACTGAAAGCGGTAGCCGGTCCGTCCGGCTTACAAGGCCCGTCGTACTCCAAGCTGCAGAAGGAGCTCAAGAAGGCTCAGGGTTTACTGGCGGCCGAACAAAAGAAGACAGCCGACCAGGCTCACCATCTGGCCGAGCTCGAGCGGCAAGTCAAGTCGCTTGACACAAAAATAACCTTGGCCACCACTCGAAAAAACACTGCCATCTCCGATCTGGAGAAAAAGAATGTTGAGGCTCAGGGATTGGAGCAGAAAGTCAAGGAGTTGATGGAGCAGCTTGACCAAGAGAAAACGAGTCGCTCGGCCGAAGCAACCAAGCATAAGGACGAGCTGACCACCTTGCAGGAATCCCTCGCTGCGTCTCAATTGGCCTTCAAAGAGTACCAAGAGGCCGAGCCGAGCCAAGTTGCTACTCTGAGACAGAGTTACATCCGCTCGCCCGAATTCTCGGAGAAAATCTGCGAGCGGATGTACACAGCCTTCGACTTGGCTATGACCACCACCACGACGTATCTGAAGTCCAAGGGCCTTCTTCCGGAGTCCACTACTATTCCGGCCGGCGATCAAGTGGTGCTTCTGGATAACATTCCCAGGGACCTTTATGATTTCATTGAGTAGACGTTTGTAGGTGTAGTTGGGCCGCTAGGCCAAAAAATGACCTTTTTTGTACTTAGGCCGCTCGGCCTTAAGTTCTAATCTTAATGCAATGTTTTTCTTTCACGCACTCTGTCTTTTTGCTAGTGAATATGTGTGTTGCCCGCTCGCCTATTATCACCCCCTGGTATTCGAAAGGGATTTTTACTAAGTATTTGACATCGCCCTTCCGCTCGGCTAAATATGTAATATTTTGACTACTTAATATCCCGCTTTGATAGCAGAAATCGCTCGCTAGATACCGATGAAGTACCCTTGGGTACTGGGCCGAGCGGAACGTAGAGACGATATAACAATATTGGAGGCGAATTTCTGGGGCAGCTGCATTCTTTTTACTGGCATATTCCGCACGGAGGGTTTATAGACGTCGGCTCGTCTCTCGATATTTAACGTCGAAGCTCGATGTTCTTCCTCTCGGCGGGTTTATAGACGCCGGCTCGTCTCTCGATATTTAACGTCGGAGCTCGACGGTCTTCCGCTCGGCGGGTTTATAAACGCCGGCTCGTCTCTCGATATTTAACGTCGGAGCTCGACGGTCTTCCGCTCGGCGAGTTTATAGACGCCGGCTCGTCTCTCGATATTTAACGTCGGGGCTCGACAGTCTTCCGCTCAGCGGGTTTATAGACGCCGGCTCGTCTCTCGATATTTAACGTCGGAGCTCGACGGTCTTCCGCTCGGCGGGTTTATAGACGCCGGCTCGTCTCTCGATATTTAACGTCGGAGCTCGACGGTCTTCCGCTCGGCGAGTTTATAGACGTCGGCTCGTCTCTTGATATTTAACGTAGGAGCTCGACGGTCTTCCGCTCGGCGGGTTTATAGACGTCGGCTCGTCTCTTGATATTTAACGTCGGAGCTCGACGGTCTTCCGCTCGGCGGGTTTATAGACGCCGGCTCGTCTCTCGATATTTAACATCGGAGCTCGACGGTCTTCCGCTCGGCGGGTTTATAGACGTCGGCTCGTCTCTCGATATTTAACGTCGGAGCTCGACGGTCTTCCGCTCGGCGGGTTTATAGACGCCGGCTCGTCTCTCGATATTTAACGTCGGAGCTCGACGGTCTTCCGCTCGGAGGGTTTATAGACGCCGGCTCGTCTCTCGATATTTAACGTCGGAGCTCGACGGTCTTCCGCTCGGCGGGTTTATAGACGCCGGCTCGTCTCTCGATATTTAACGTCGGAGCTCGACGGTCTTCCGCTCGGACGTTTATAGACGCCGGCTCGTCTCTCGATATTTAACGTCGAAGCTCGACGGTCTTCCGCTCGGCGGGTTTATAGACGCCGGCTCGTCTCTCGATATTTAACGTCGGAGCTCGACGGTCTTCCGCTCGGCGAGTTTATAGACGCCGGCTCGTCTCTCGATATTTAACGTCGGAGCTCGACGGTCTTCCGCTAGGCGGGTTTATAGACGCCGGCTCGTCTCTCGATATTTAAGGTCGGAGCTCGACGGTCTTCCTCTCGGCGGGTTTATAAACGCCGGCTCGTCTCTCGATATTTAACGTCAGAGCTCGACGGTCTTCCGCTTAGCGAACATATTAACCATCCTTTGAATCATTTTTGCTTCCTGCATTATAAGGACATGGGCGACCAAAATATACACAAAAATGAGTTACATCCGTGCACCTTTCACCAAGCTCGATAAGGCTGGAGATGATTCGCGCTCCATGGCCTATCCAGTTGCCGCCCGTCTTCATCCTCCAAATAATAAGCGCCCGAGCGGAGCTTTTCGATGATTTTGAAGGAGCCCGCCCAAGGAGCTTCTAGCTTGCCGACGTCGCCGACCGGCTTCACTTTCTTCCAGACAAGGTCGCCGACCTGGAATGATCTGGGGATGACCCGCCGGTTGTAGTTTTGCTTCATCCGTTGCCGGTACGCCATCAGCCGAACGGACGCCTTGGCTCGCTCCTCGTCAACCAAATCTAGCTCCATGTTCCTTCGCTCGGCGTTGCCATCATCATAATTCTGGATCCGGGCGGACTCGACGCCGACTTCCACAGGAATCACCGCTTCGCCGCCGTACACAAGATGGAAAGGCGTGACGCCCGTTCCTTCCTTTGGGGTCGTCCGGATGACCCACAGAACGCCTGGCACTTCATCCACCCAACTTCCTCCCAGATGGTCGAGCCGAGCGCGCAAAATGCGAAGAATTTCCCGATTGGCTACTTCGGCTTGACCGTTGCTTTGGGGGTACGCCATGGAGGTGAAGTGTTGTTCAATGCCGAAGCTTTTGCACCAATCTTCGAGCAATTTTCCTGTGAACTGCCGCCCGTTGTCGGAAATAAGTCGACGAGGGATGCCGAACCGACAGATGATGTTCTGCCAAATAAACTTCTTGACCATCTGCTCGGTGATCTTGGCTAGCAGCTCGGCCTCCACCCATTTGGAAAAATAATCGACCGCCACTAGTAAAAATTTCCGCTGCCCGGTCACCATAGGGAATGGACCCACAATATCCATTTCCCATTGGTCGAAGGGACAGGACACAGTGGCTGCTTTCATTTATTCTACCGGTCGGTGTGAGAAATTATGATACTTCTGACAAGAGAGCACGTCGAGACGGTATGAGCGGCGTCTGTTTATAGGGTGGGCCAGAAGTATTCGGCCAGCGATCGCCCGCCCGGATGTCCTCCGCATGATCCTTGGTGCACTTCCTGGAGGATGTACGCCGCGTCTTCCGAGCTCACGCATTTCAGCAACGGGCGGGAGAAAGCCTTCTTGTAGAGTTGATCTCCAATAAGGGTGAACCGACCAGCCCTTCTCCTGATAAGTTGGGCTTCATGGTGTTCGGATGGCGTATCTCCCGAGCGGAGAAACTCCATGATGGGTGTCCTCCAATCACTTGGGAATGTGAGAGCTTCCTTCCGGTTGACGTGCGCCACCAAAGATACTTGTTTGATTGGTGACTGGGTGCCGAGCGGCGTTATTACACTTGCAAGCTTGGCTAATTCATCGGCCGCTTGATTTTCCGCTCGGGGTATCTTTTGGATGATGCCCTCTCTGAAATTGGCTTTGAGCTTCTCAAAGGCTTCAGCATAGAGTTTGAGTCGAGCGTTGTTAATCTCAAAAGTACCAGAGAGTTGCTGAGCGGCCAACTGAGAATCTGAATGTATTGTCACCCGTCCGGCTCCCACATGCCGAGCTGCCTGCAAGCCAGCTATGAGGGCTTCATACTCAGCTTCATTGTTTGTAGCTCTATAATCCAGCCGAACGGATAAGTGCATCTTCTCTTCTTGTGGAGACAGCAATAACACACCAATACCACTCCCGAGCCGGGTGGATGATCCGTCAACAAATATCTTCCACATGGCTTCGGGCTCTGGCCTTTATACTTCGGTGACAAAATCCGCCAAGGACTGCGCTTTTATCGCCGACCGGGGCTGATATTGAATGTCGAACTCGCTCAACTCCTTTGTCCATTTGATGAGCCGTCCGGACGCTTCTGGATTCAGTAATATTCGTCCGAGCGGACTATTAGTTTTGACAATGATGGTATGCGCCAGGAAATATGGGCGAAGGCGCCGAGCGGCGAGGACCAGAGCGAAGGCCAACTTCTCGAGCCCCGTGTAGCGAGATTCAGCGTCTTTTAAAATATGGCTCAGAAAATATACAGGCTCTTCTCCGCTCGCCCTCACTAATGCCGAGCCGATTGCTTGCTCATTTGAAGATAAATAGATACACAGAGGCTCACCTACGGCTGGCTTGGCTAGTACCGGGAGAGAGTTCAAATATGTCTTCAAATCTTCGAACGCCCGATCGCATTCTTCGTCCCAGTGAAACTTGGTGGCTTTGCGCAAGATTTTGAAAAATGGGAGACTCTGATCGGCGATCTTCGAGATAAATCTGGACAATGCTGTTATCCGACCGATCAAGCGCTGCACTTCCCTCAGATTTCTTGGAGGCGGCATATCTTGTAAGGCTTTCACCTTGCTGGGATTTGCTTTGATTCCCCGCTCGGTCACTATGTAACCCAGAAAACGCCCTCCTTTTGCTCCGAACAGACACTTCTGTGGATTTAGTTTAACGCCGTACCTCCTCAGCATTCGGAAAGTCTCCTCCATGTCTTCGAATAGATCGGCCGCTCGGACGGACTTGATGAGAATGTCGTCCACGTATACTTCCAGATTTCGCCCGATCTGCTCCTCGAACACTTTGTTCATCAGACGCTGATATGTGGCTCCCGCGTTCTTCAGTCCGAACGACATCACATTATAGTAATATGTGCCGTCGGCAGTGACGAAGCTAACCTTTTCTTGGTCTTCACGGGCGAGCGACACTTGATGATAGCCTTGGTAAGCGTCGAGCATACATATCAGCTCGCAGCCAGCTGTGGAGTCCACCAATTGATCGATTCGAGGCAGAGGATAAAAGTCTTTCGGGCAAGCTTTGTTGAGATCCCGAAAATCTATGCACACTCTCCACTTGTTGCCCGGCTTGGATACTAATACTACGTTCGCCAGCCAGCTCGGGAACTGTACCTCGCGTATATGGCCGGCCTCCAGCAGCTTCTCCACCTCCGCCCGGATGATGGCATTCTGCTCGGCGCTGAAATCCCTTTTTCTCTGCTTCACCGGCCGAGCGTCCGGTCGGACATGCAGCTCGTGCTGCACTATGCTCGGCGAAATTCCAGGCAGCTCGTGCGTCGACCAGACGAAGACATCACAGTTTCTCTTGAGGCATTTGATCACTTCCTGTTTACGACTTTCCTCCAGGTCGGCCGCAATGAACGTTGTGGCCTCCGATCGGGTCGGGTGAATTTGCACTTCCTCTTTTTCTTCATAAACTAAAGAGGGTGGTTTTTCTGTTATAGTGTTCATCTCGATCCGTGGTGCCTTCCGAGCGGAATTGGCTTCTGCTCGAATCATCTCGATGTAGCATCGCCGAGCTGCCAGTTGATCCCCTCGTACTTCTCCCACTTTGTCCTCGACGGGGAACTTGATCTTCTGGTGGAAGGTGGAAACGGCCGCTCGGAATTCGCTGAGAGCTGGTCGCCCCAATATAACGTTGTATGCCGACGGAGAGTCCACCACGACGAAGTTTGCAGTACACGTCCTTCTGAGCTGCTCCTCTCCCAGCGATATGGCCAGACGGATCTGTCCAACCGGCTGAACTTCATTGCCCGTAAACCCGTAAAGGGGGGTTGTCATGGGCAGCAGCTCGGCTCGATCAATTTGCAGTTGATCGAATGCTTTCTTGAATATGATATTGACCGAGCTCCCTGTGTCAATAAAAAAGTGGTGAATAGTGTAGTTGGCTATTACCGCTTTGATGAGAAGGGCGTCGCCATGGGGGACTTCAACTCCTTCCAAGTCTCTGAGTCCGAAACTAATTTCGGGTCCGCTTGCCCGTTCCTGGCTGCAGCCGACCGCATGGATCTGGAGCTGTCGGACGCTCGCCTTCCTTGCTCGGTTAGAGTCACCTCCGGTCGGCCCGCCAGCAATAATGTTGATCTCGCCTCGGGAAGTATTACTTCTATTTTCTTCTTCCCGAGCGGACGGTCGGGACCGTTCTCTAGACATTCGATGATTCTCCCGCCTCGGAGAGCGATGCCGGTCGGGAGTTTGTTGTTTTCGCCTGTCAGCTTGCATCTGATCGGCTTCATGAGTTCTCTGTCGCCTATCGGATGAGGGAGACCGTCGACCACCATTCCGGGGAACGGGATGAGCAATCAAGGGAAGACTTCGACAATCCCTTGTGTTGTGCGTATCCGTCCGGTGGAAGGAGCAGAACATCGGGGTCCATTTCTTCTTTGGCTTGGGCTTGCGGCAGCTACCTCTTGCACGTGGGACCTAGCATGGGGGGAGCGGATTGCTTCGGCCCTCGGTCCTCTGGGTGGGTGAGCAGCGTGCGGCTTCCGCTCGGCAAGAGGAGCCCGCTCGGTTGGAGTTTCTTTTTTCCGAGCTGCTTAGGCTTCCTCCATGTTGATGTATTCGTTGGCCCGGTGTAGCATGTGGTCGTAGTCTCGGGGCGGCTTTCGAATGAGCGATCGGAAGAAATCCCCATCCACTAGGCCTTGTGTGAAGGCATTCATCATGGTCTCCGAGGTGGCCGTTGGAATATCCATAGCCACTCGGTTGAACCGCTGGATATAGGCTCTGAGCGGCTCTCTTGGCTCTTGCTCGATGGTGAACAAGCTGACACTCGTCTTCTGATAACGCCGACTGCTTGCAAAATGATGGAGGAAGGCCATTCGGAAGTCCTTGAAGTTTGTGATGGACCCATCCGGCAGCCTCCGAAACCATCGTTGAGCCGATCCAGAGAGGGTGGTTAGAAAAACTCGACACTTCACCCCATCCGTATATTGGTGAAGGGTAGCAGTGTTGTCGAATTTACCCAGATGATCATCCAGATCGGTGGTCCCATTGTATTCGCCGATCGTCGGGGGCACGTAGTGCTTTGGCAGAGGATCCTTCAAGATGACTTCTGAGAATTAGCGATTAATCCGCTCGGGCGATGTATCCACTCGGGGGGCTTTCCCTTTTTTGTCGTCTCGTCTTGGCCTTTCATCCAAAGAAGATCCCCAATCTCGATTAGTTGCTGCGGCTTCAGGAGTGCGGAATAGGGCCAGATGGAATGCAACGGTGGCCTGAGGTGCTTCCGCTCGGCCTCCTGATGCTGATGTTGCTTGCTGCTCTGCCCGCTCGGCTGGTGCCTTCTGTTTCTGTTCGACGAGCTTAGCGGCCCTCAACTCGATCAGAGCGTCGAGTTCCTCCGTGGAAAGCGTCACCGTGTGTTGTCGTCCAGCCTTGTCCATTGTTTCCGTTCGGATGCAGGAGCGATTCCCACAGACGGCGCCAAATTGATCCTGTCCGAAAGCTGGATCAACAGAAGCTGGGCACGTGGCGCTCTCCGAGTTGCTGACGTAGATCTCCGACTGATCGTATGAAGCTCCGGCGAACCTGCACAGAAGTCGGGCCGGGAAGGAGTTCCCGGCGGCGACCCTCCGACGCTCAAGTCAGGCAAAGCTCGACAACAAGAAGGTGGCTCCAAGAATTGTAAAATGCGTACCTCTGTCTAAGGATGAGAGCCTTTATATAGGGCTGTGGAGAAGCGGGTACACGCATACCGAGGTGTACACGTGTCCTTAGCCCATACCGAAGTAAAAGCCTGTCAGTGACCTTACCTGACCCCATACTGCTACAGTCCAAGCACGTCTTCGATGGGACAGCGGATCCTTCTGCTGTAGGATTTTGAGTATGGCCTGAACGTAGAATATGCCTGCTGTCAGAACAAGATGTCCCTTGTCCTTTTCCCCTTACCCCTTGCCTAACATCCGACCGGACAGCCTTCGACCTACGTCCGGCCGGCCGGATATGTATAGTGGTTGGGAGATCCTCAGTCATGTGCTTGGTGGATACTGCTAGCAGCATGCTACCTCTTGTCTTCGGCCGAGCGTGCCCTCCGCTCGGCCCTGCGATCTTTGTCCAATGAGAGTCGGAATCTTGCTTTTCGCCAGGGTGCCTTTGACCGTCAACTAGACACCGGTCGGCCGGCCGGTCGCCCCCCTCTCCGGCCAGCCACCTGCCCTTTGACTTCCACGTGGCGTTGACTCCACAGAACGGGGGTCCCCTGTTCTTACCGCCAGATCAGTCATGAAAAGGAAAATTTATTTAATTAAAAATAATTTTCTCTTCTCCAATTTATTTGGCCGGCCACCTCTTTCCCCAAAACAAGGAGAGTTTTAATTAAAACAAAAATTAAAACTTCCTAATTTGTTTCTAGAAATTTATAAAAATATTCTCCAATAATTTTAATCCCTTTATGATTAGTTAATAAAAAGAAATTTTATAAATTAAAATCTTTCTTTTAAACATATGGATAATTTCCAAAAAGGAAAGTTATCTCTAAAAATTAAAATCTCCTTTCAATCTACAAATAAGGAAAGATATTAAATCTTTTCTTAATCTTTTGTAGAAACTAATAAAAGAGAATTTTTAATTTTTAAACTTTCTTTTAAATCATGAACATAATTAAAAGGAAAGTTTTTACCAAAATTAAAATCAACCTTTTAATCTACAAATAAGGAAAGAGATTTAGCTCTTCTCTTAATCTTTTGTAGAATCTTATAAAAGGAAAGATTTAAATTTTTAAACTCTCTTTTAAATCATGTTATCCACATAAGAAAAATTTTAAAAAATAAAAATCCTTTTATTTTAATTTGGGCCGGCCACACCAAGCTTGAACCCAAGCTAGGGCCGGCCACCTTGAAGCACCCATGAACCAAACTTTGGCCGGCCCTAGCTTGGTCTCCAAGCTAGCTTGGCCGGCCCCTATGGGATGGGTAAGAAGGTGGGTATAGTACTCTATAATTAGGAGGCTACGATAGGGATCGAGAGGAGGAATTGGTTTTGGTCTCCCGATAAAATTAAGCATCCCGTGTTCGCCCCGAACACACAACTTAATTTTATCAATAATAATTCATTCCACTAGAGAACTATTATTGAACTACCGCACCAATCCCAAATTACATTTTGGGCTCCTTCTTATTATGAGTGTGTTAGTCTCCCTGTGTTTAAGATAACAAATGTCCACTAATTAAGTTACTGACAACTCACTTAATTAATATCTAGCTCCAAAAGTAGTACCACTCAACTTCATCGTCATGTCGGACTAAGTCTACCTGCAGGGTTTAACATGACAATCCTTATGAGCTCCTCTTGGGGACATTCTCAACCTAGATCACTAGGACACAGTTTCCTTCTATAATCAACAACACACACTATAAGTGATATCATTTCCCAACTTATCGGGCTTATTGATTTATCGAACTAAATCTCACCCAGTGATAAATTAAAGAAATAAATATCAAATATATATGTGCTTGTTATTATATTGGGATTAAGAGCACACACTTCCATAATAACCGAGGTCTTTGTTCCTTTATAAAGTCAGTATAAAAGAAACGACCTCTAATGGTCCTACTCAATACACTCTAAGTGTACTAGTGTAATTATATAGTTAAGATAAACTAATACCTAATTACACTACGACCTTCCAATGGTTTGTTCATTTCCATCTTGGTCGTGAGCTACTGTTTATAATTTATAAGGTACTGATAACATGATCTTCTGTGTGACACCACACACCATGTTATTTACAATATAAATTAATTGAACAACTACATTTATCATAAATGTAGACATTTGACCAATGTGATTCTTATTTCTAGATAAATGTTTATACCAAAAGCTAGGCTTTTAGTATACATTCTAACACCGACAACCCTCGACCGTGTCGTTACTCACTAGGTCTTCCCACCCATGGCCAGTGGACTTGACTACCAGGATTCATAAACTCTAGTACTTAGCTTGGAGGTCTATAGTTCGAATCCTGGGGAAGGCAAAAATCCACTGGTCAGGGGTGGGAAGACCTAGTGAGTAACGGCATGGCCGAGGGTCGTCGGTCGACGACATAAGGGGTCGTCAAATGGGCCGCTAGTTGGGCCGCCCAAGGGACCGCCAAGGGGCCGCCAGATGAGCCACCCAAGGGGCCGAGGGGTTGGGTCGTTACAATAAAAAGACGCATTTTATTGTAACGACCCGACCCCTCGGCCCCTTGGGTAGCCCAACTGGCGGCCCCTTATGTCATCGACCGACAACCCTCAGCCGTGCCATTACTCACTAGGTCTTCCCACCCCTGGCCAGTGGATTTTTGCCTTCCTCAAGATTCGAACTCTAGACCTCCAGGCTAAGTACTAGAGTTTATGAATCCTGGTAGTCAAGTCCACTGGCCATGGGTGGGAAGACCTAGTGAGTAACGGCACGGCCGAGGGTCGTCGGTGTTAGAATGTATACTAAAAGCCTAGCTTGGATACTTCTAGCTGGATACTTCTGGCCGACCCTCCAGGAGGACACCACTCAGATGGTGGCCACTTGCCTATCTTGCCAGAAGTATCACAACATGGCGCACCAACCGACTGAGGAAATAAAAGGGTCCACGGTATCGTGCCCGTTCGACCAATGGGACATAGATATCGTGGGGACTTTCCTATGACAATTAGTGAGCGAAAGTTTCTGCTGGTGTTGTTGGACTACTTCTCAAAATGGGTAGAGGCTGAGCCACTTGCAAGAATCACCGAGCGGATGGTCACCAAATTTATTTGGCAGAACATCGTCTGTCGGTTTGGGATCCCATGCCGACTCATGTCTGACGATGGGAGGCAGTTCGCCGGTCTGGAGCTCAAAGAATGGTGTAAAGGCTATGCCATCCAGCTGTCCTTCACCTTAGTAGCCTACCCCTAGGGCAACAGGCAAGCGGAAGTCACCAATCGGGAAATCCTCAGAGTCTTGCGTTCTCAGCTCGACCACATGGGAGACAGCTGGGTTGATGAGCTCCCCAGCGTGTTGTGGGTGCTTCGTACGACTCCTAAAAAGGTGACTGACGTAACTCCATTTCAATTAGTGTACAGCGGCGAAGCAGTCGTCCCGGTGGAGGTCGGGGTAGAATTCGATCGAGTGCAGACGACGATGGAAGCGCCGAACGAAAGATGATGGAGCTTGACTTGGTGGACGAAACAAGGGCAAAAGTCGTTGTTCAGCTAACAGCCTTCCGGCAATGCATGAAGCAGAATTATAATCGGCGGGTGATCCCTAGATCCTTCCAGGTCGAGGACCTCATCTGGAAGAAATTGAAGCCGATCGGCGATGTCGCCAAGCTCGAGACACCATGGGCAGCACCATTCAAGGTCGTGCAGAATCTCCGTTCGGGCGCCTATTATTTGGAGGACGAAGAGGGGAGGCAGCTCAAGAGGCCCTGGAGCGCGAACCATCTATAACCCTATAGGGTTAGATGAGAGGTGCGCAAGTGAATAATGTATTTTGTGGCTATTGTGTATTTGCCGAGTGCAAGGAAAAAATTTGAATAAAAAGAGCAAATACCTCTTTTAAGTGCGTCTCCATCAACGGTCGAACGACGATCTTAAACCCGAGTGCAAATATAAACAAATCATCGAGTGACGACGTTAAACGCTTGTCTCCCACAACGGTCGAGCGACGACCTTAAACCCTCGTCTCCCACAACGGTCGAGCGGCGACCTTAAACCCTCGTCTCCACCAACGGTCGAGCGGCAACTTTAAACCCTCATCTCCCACAACGGTCGAACGACAACCTTAAACCCTCGTCTCCACCAACGGTCGAGAGGCAACCTTAAACCCTCGTCTCTACCAACGGTCGAACGACGACCTTAAACCCTCGTCTCTACCAATGGCCGAGAGGCAACCTTAAACCCTCGTCTCTACCAACGGTCGAGCGGTGACCTTAAACCCTCGTCTCCACCAACGGTTGAGCGGCGAACCTAAACCCTTGTCTCCACCAATTGCTGAGCGGCGACGTTAAACATAGGTCTATTTCAAATCGTCGAGCGACGATGTTAAACGCAGGTTTTCACCAAATCATCGAGCGACAATGTTAAACGCGAGTCTTCTTCGAACCGCTGAGCGACGACATCGTATCTGAAGCTTCATCAACTAGACAAGCGGCAACGACAGACCCAAGACTACGCAGGCGGTCGAATGGATGACTGCAGATAAGGGTTGCCCAAAAGCTCCCAAAAGGGAAAATAAAGGGCCCGTTTAAGGGAATGCCCCAGAATACTTCAGGCCTAGCGACTTGAAAAGAAAGGCGAATCGAGTGGATGCGCATAAAAATCATGGCCGAACGAAAGAATTATGAGGCTACAATACAGTTAGAGGAAGAACGGAATGAGAAAACAATAAGAAAAAGTCACATCGAATAGTGGAGCATGCATTAAGACTTGGGAAAGCTTACAAAAGAAGGATTACAAAGATCAAGCTCTCAGCCTCACTCTAAGTAGTCTAACATGTCATCAGGCAGAGCAACTGTAAGCTTATCCCGACTTATGACTTTACCCGTCACAACGGCCCCCCCCCCCCCCCCCCCCTCATGAAGCTGGCCGATCGTCCCTTCGATAGCCAAATCAAAGAGGCGAAGGGCTCAATCAATGAACTTGTCACAGAACGCGTTTGAATGGAGGTAGGCTTGCTTCATGGTTTCAAATTTGCTTCCTTCGACGTCTTGGTAGATGCGTAGGGCCGCCCGAGAGCCCTCCAACTTGTCCTTAGCGGCGGTTATTTGGTCCCGGAGGGATTTTTCTTCAGGCAAGCGGTTGCTCCGCTCGGTCACCATGAAATCTTCGCCCTCCTTGAGCTTCTGGGCAAGCTTCCTGACCTCCTGGTTCTTTAGCTCGAGGTCATTGATGGCCCGTTGCTTCCGAGCGGTGGCCGACTCTATCTTCTTATCGAATGTGGTGACTTGTTTTTTGTATTGAGCCAGTATCACCTCCTGGTCGGCAGACTTTTTTCCACTCGGCTTCCAAGAGCTTGTTACTTTTCTCCAGATCGGCCTTCAGCTTCTCGACCTCGGAGAGGGATGACCCTTGGGAGGAAGAGGCGCCGCTCAAGATCTTGAGTTTCCTGAACTCATCCTCCAAATAGGTCAGCCTATGACATATGGCCAAACTCTCCACCTACTACTACAGGTAAACAAAAGAAGGTTAGGGTCGAATGGAGGTAAGCCATGAATTTACAGTAAGGAACTTACCTTGGTGGGCATTTGGGTATGGTTGTTGGCCAAGGCGCCTGGAGGAAGCATCAGCGCACGGGCCTGGGTGTCCTTCTAGACTTCGGCGAGCTGCCCCCGAATGAAGATCTGGTGCTCAGGGGTCTGGGATTGGGTGTTCGGCTCGCTGTAGTCCTCCGTTGGCAAGTGGAGAATTGCTGTAACAAAGCGTCGGCCGCTTGAAGCCGAGTAGGATGAGGCCACTATGCCAGAAGCCGGTAGGATCTCAGACTGATGGACTGCTACGAGCTTTGGTGGTGGTGGTATGAAGGCCACAGGTGATGCGGCCATGGCACCTGGCGGAAGCTCAGCCAAGGAAGGTGTCCGGTCGGACGAGGAAGCCTCCACAGTTCAGGGAGTATGGCCAGAGTCGAGGTTTCGACCCTCTCGATCAGTTGCGCCCCCGAGGTAGCAGAGAGCGGAGATGGCTCCGCTCAGCGCCTCTTGCGCCGGGTCAGCGACACGTCGGAGGAGGCCAATCCAGAGGGCTCCTCGCTAGGAATGATTTGGCGCTGCTCCGACTGAGGCTGGGACCTCGGGCTGGCCCCTCCACTTAGCGCATGGCTGGCCGCACCTTCGCCTACTTCTGCGGGCGTCTCCTCGCTCAGCCCGAGTGGGTCTTCATGAGAGCCGACTGGTTGCCGACCTCGGCTTGCCAGCTCTTCGGTGACCACTGCCTCGATCGCGGCGTCTGAAAGCTTCGCTTTGTCGGACACCCGTGCTCGCATCATGACTCCGATTGCAGAAGAAAAAGAAAAATCAGTTAGCATCAAAGGGGAAGGATAAAGAGGTGGCATACCTAGGCTGGTCGGCAGCCAGGTGCGGATCGGGCTGAGTTTGAAGATATAGAGAACACCCTCAAGTAGCAGCTTGTGGATGTGGTAGTTCTGATCAATTAGCATAGAAGCTGCTTGGAGATAATTTGATCGGCTCTTATATCGCTTCAGGTCGTGCTGAGGCGCCACTTTAAGTTGCCAATAGGTCGCTAATTCTGGCCGCTCGGGGAGATGCATGAAAAAGAAGTATTCTTTCTAGTGCTTGTTAGAAGTCGACATTTTGTCAAAGAAAACCAGGTCGACTCGAGACTGGAAAAGGAAGGTCCCCGACTCAGATTGCTTGGCATAATAGAAGTAATGGAATACCCGAGGAGTGAGAGGGATGCTGTGCAGCCGGAACAAGATCGTGACGCCGCACAACAGACGGAAAGAGTTCGGTACAAGTTACGAGAGGGAGATGCGGAAGTATTTACAAATGGCGATAATGAAAGGATGGATGGGGAATCACAGACCGGTGACAAAATGGTCTCTGAACAGACAGATGGTGTCGGTCGAGGGATTATTGGGCCGATCGGACAGAGAGGGTAGAACGATCTCATACTCGGGAGGGAGTTCAAAAGTATTTCTTAAAGTCTCGGCGTCACCCGCATCAAACAGAGACTCCATAGTGATGTACTAGAGTCGAGGAACGGCGACCGACGATTGCGAAGAGCTCGCCATTGCGATAGAAAGCAAAAATAGCTGAAGAAATGCGACCGAAAGAGCAAAAAGACCACTGGAAGGTCACCAGGAATAAGGAGGGAAGGAACTTACGGGATGAGGATCGTCAGAGCGGGAAAGGAAAAATGGTCGAAGAAGACGCGCAGAAGGCTGCTGGAGGAAGAGAACGAAGGATTACCGGAGGACAACATGCACAAGATCGCCGGAGAGCACAAGGCACAAGAGCACGAAGGTTGGGAATGCGACAACAAAAGTATGGAGAAGGCGGTGAGGCAGTGAGCTCATATACCCCGGGCTCGGTCGAGCGGAGCCGTCTGATCTAGGTTGTGAAAACCTAGGCGAAGATCCGATCGTTGAATTTAAACCACCAAACGTCGGCATCAATACCTATCACGTCAGGCGTGCACGCGGCTGCGTGCGTGACACGTGGCATGCTACCACGGGCCGACAATTAAGGTCGGTATGAGAACCTACTTCGCTTAATGAAAAGGGATATGCACACTTCCCGAGGAATTGGGGTGACGTCAGGCTAGCCTCCGTTCGCCCAAGACAGACGAAGGAAAAAGTCTACAAGTGTAGGCCTTTGCTTGTCCGATCACATCAAAGGAGCATGCTTATGACTGAGCGACCACCTTCAAAAGGCCGATCAGCATGCATCAGGCCTAGCCTGATCAGGCCATACGAAAAGGAAGACCGATCGGGATGGAATCTGCTCACACAATAGTCCAGTCAGTCGGACCACGACATCCTTTGACTAGACTTGAAGGGGAGACATGTGATGCGGTGATAAGGAGTGACCCACATTAGGAAAGGTCTTCGCCACAATAGAGGTCAAAGTCAAGGCGATCAACACCCCCTATCACAGGGCGGGCGAGCAAGTGGTTCGCCCGACCAAGATATGAAAGGCCCGATCTGACATCATCACTAGCTCTGCCACCAGCTGAGCTGAGACGCTCAAGATAGGAATATAATAAACACCAATTATCTACAGAAGCAAGCCGAGCGGCTACCCCGCTCGGCCTTACACCAATAATCAGATCAGCAGAGTAAAGTCATAGAGCAGACTACACGTGGACAACACTACTATAGCCGAGCGGCTATCCCGCTTAGTCAAGATACACATGCAACAACCAGATAGTGGAAGTATCGGCCGAGCAGCTACCTCGTTCGGCCAAGAAGTAGATTCATTAGCCAGACAACGGAGACTCCAGCCGAGCGGCTATCCCACTCAGCCCAGGAATGGGCGACACTTGGACAGGAAACTCCTAGTCGAGCGGTTATTCCGTTCGGATGAGGAACAGACAACGGGATATCCTTCAACATCTTTTTGGGAGTGAGTGTCGCCGACGGACGGCGTGGTCAAACAGAGGATCGTACGACGGAAGCTTCCACTGTCACTTTAGAGATATGCTCGACCCATTAAGGTACTGTGTTAGAGACACTTTACTGACATGTCTCTTCAGAGAAAGTTTGGGATTACGTGGCCGCTTTAAGAAGCGTGCACACATGCTACAGGAGCTCTATATAAATGGGACCAGACATTGGCGAAGGTATGCTTTTCTCGTGATCTCTATAGTCGCGCTACAGTTTTCGTTGCTTCTTGATTCGCCGGAGGTTGACTTGAACGTCGGAGAGCCATCGCCGGAATCCCTTCCCTGGATCAGCACTGATGCTGCTTGTGTTGTACGTAGACGCGGAGTCCCTCGGACGTCAACAGGAGCGCCACGATCCTAACATCCACCTCCCCGACTTTCGGACAGGATCACATAATAATAAAAATAATAACCTATTAAATCTTTTATTCGAATATGGATATTAAAAATAATTAAAAAAAAAAAACTAACTAAACAAATTAAACAGATATTTAAATAATATCAACGCCATACCCTTAACTCGGGCAAATTTATATAAATTTTATTTAAATAAACAATAAATTTCTAACTTCATTCTATTTGATTAATCGAACTATCTAATGTATCTTTTTTATTTTATATATACTAGATATATAAATATTTCAACTCCATCAATTAAATTCAATAAATAGGGTGATGCGACGTACCAGTTACTAATATTTTAATCACCTTAGGTGTATTATAATATTTCACTAATACTTTTTTATTAGTGTAACTATGTATGAATTGAACCCTAATTATGAGAAATACATCCGACCTATTACCCCCCACCAAGTTAGGGCAATTACTTATACGACGAGAAATTACTATTTTTATTCTATAAATTTTTATAGGTTAAAAATATAATGTTTTCAAATATAGAGGATGAAATAAAAAAAATAAATTACAAAGTAAAATAAATTTCCACTTTATTTATGGGCGAGGCGTTATACTTACAAAAAGGGAGGTAAGCTCACAGGAGGTATCTTTATGCACTCCAAATTCAAATCGCCCGCTTCGATTTCTTGACTCGTGGTAACGTTAAAGCGGTGCGCAGATGCCCAAATAAACATTTACATTTTAACAATTATTTCAAATTTGATCTGATCCGATTTCCCCTCTCTCTCCCTCTCTCTCTCTCTCTCTCTCTTTGCAGCCTTTCCTCTTCCTCTTCGTTCGATCTCGCCGATTATCGAGCATGGAGAAGCTCTCGCTGATCGACGTCACGCAGGAGGACGATTTCCTGGCTCCCTCACCTTGCGGCGCCTTGATCGATCCAATCTCGCCAGGTTTTGGTCGCACCCAATAGTTTATACATCGATGTGCTGGATTGTGATAGCGCTTTAAGATCTTCTTCGCTTTCAAAGCAGCTATTAGTCGACAGTAATTTAATTTTCTTATTCATGCCTCCATTCGCTCTCTTAAATGGCGAGCCAAAGTATCTGTCGGGGCTGGGGAGTTTTGCTATGTTTTTGATGTTGAGAGTTGAGATCTTGATTAGTACGGGCTAGTTTTTATTGATCCTGCATCTATTTATGATTTTACTTATTGAAGATGCGATTTTTTTTTTTCCTTTTAAGCTGGCCATGATGTGAATTTTGATCGGATTGTTGTATGTTTCCCAGTCATTCCATGCGTCTTGCCGATCTTGTGTTTGTTGTTATGACTCATCGTTTCCTGGGTGGTTCTTGGGACGGATTGGGTGCGGATTGGGTGGGGATCTTTTCTTACTCTCTCTATGAATTAAATATTTTGCCTAGGTAATTCTCTGGATGGAAGATCATTCTTAGTTACTATCAACAAGCCATAGATCTCTTTAAATATCAAAAACAGCGTAAAATTTTCATTAGCTTATAGATTATCATAGAGCTGGTCCGTGAAAAGGATAGAATCTTGATTTCCTTATATCAAAACCAAAAGTCATTTAACAGTTCAGAGTAGCTCATTGCTCCATATTTGTGTCTGTCTTTGCACAAATAACAACTGTGAAAATACGTACTTAAGTTTTTTTTTTCAAAAAAATATAATTAACCTAAATGTGCTTTTATAAAGTACAACCTGTACTTCGGAGTTCAATGTTTTATATTACCTTAAATCTCTAACTTACTCGCCTTTGAGATTAACATTAACTCCCATAACCATTTTATAATTTTTACAACATTTTCCTCTATGGCTATGTTAAACTTGTTCTTTATAATTACACTGCATCCACATCTATTTTGATTGTTTCTTCAGTTCTCATGTAACTCGTTGTGCTAGTTTAATAGTTTGAACAATCTATAGCTGATCACTATAGCTAACTTGTGATTTAATGATGTATTTATCAATCATGTTGTAGTACCTGTTATAATTTTCCAGGCTTTTCTCAAAACAATTCAGGGAACAATTATCTTGAATCAGTAATTAAAAATTCTGATAAAGATGTTTGCCAAGAAAAATTCATCAAACAAGTAGACGAAGTGCTCAAACTTTCAGAGTCTCCTGAGCAAAATCAAACAAAACCTGGCAAATATAATTTGCGCAAAAGTTTAGCTTGGGATAGTGCTTTTTTTACCAGTGAAGGTACAGTCATCTTGCTTCAAACCTTCTTGATCTTTGAATAAATTCTGTAAGCTAATTTTATTTTATTTGTTGTTCACAGGAGTTCTGAATCACGAAGAGCTGGCCATTGTGAATAGCACATTCAAGAAAACTGAATCTCGTTCACTACCTATGATTTTGGAAGATGTAAGAAAGTCATCAGAGTCAACTTCAACTTTAGATAATGATTGCTGGACTTTAGAAAACCTTGAGGTAGATTTATTCGACAATGTAAGAGCCTCCATCCAAAAATCTTTTGGTAGCGACGACAAAGCTTCCAGATCGATAAAACCGAGCAAGAAAATAAATCCAGGTAATTGTTACTCAGATGCTTGGTTTATTTTTTCTGTAATTGTCGGTAATTGCTATAGAAACGTCAGCTTTGTATGCACAAGGTCAATCATAGTACAGTGTCAATGTTTGTGTTGCCACTGTTCCTAAGTAATGCACAACCATATTCTTTTGCAGCATTGGCGAAAGTTGAATCCATATCTAATAGCAAGGTACGTTTCTGCCTTTAAATAGGTATCTCCCTTGAATCATCGATGTAGATAAATTTACCCATAACTTGAGTCATCTCAGAAGAAGTCTCCAGGCCTCACTGAACATGATTACGAGAATAAATCTAAAGAGGCAACTGTTGTTTTGGTACGTACGTGCATTCTAGTTCATTTCACAAATGTTTTTTAACAGTCCAGTCACTTTGATATTTGACTATAGTTCAAGCATATTCTGAGTAAATCTTGCATTTCTTGCTTTACCAAAGGCATCCAGTGGTAAATCTAATTCAAAGATGTTATTGAAGCCTCCAAGAGTTCTGCCTAAAGCAACTCCACCAACTAAGACAACTTGTGTTCCAGGAAATAGTCAGAAAAGAAACGGTACCACAAGAGATATTGCAGGTATCCTTTCTGGATCTTCAGGCATTCTCAACCAATCGAGTCAAATGGCATTCAGTGTGTAAACTCGTAAATTCTGATTGCAAGCTCATTTCATCTGTGTTTTGACTTTTGCAGGCAACACAATTAATCAGGAATCATTGACGTCATTGAAAAAAATAAATGCAGGACCTTCCAATGTTAACTTAAGATCTTCCCAATCTCTAAAACCTTCATTGAATTTGGTCAATAATTCAGGAGATAAAGCAAAGAAATCTTCCCAAGATTTAACAAGGATGAAAAGTTCTAGAACCATCAATCGTTCTGCTGGACCTATCTCTAGTAAAACATCTATAAGGCCAAGTGGAGCTAAAATTGTTTGCAGGGAAAAAAAGAGTGCTGCAATTTCTTCGAAGTCCAAAGTCAATCTATCTTTAACTGCTTCTCCAAGTACCTCATTTGACAGTGTTGCTTCTGGATCTTCTACTTCAACTATTTTTGGCTTTAAATCAGTTGCCAATTCTATTGAAGGCAGTTCACCCCCTTCTTTAGAAGGTGCTGAAAATGATGAAGTTTATTTGTCTGGTCTCGAGTCAGGTGCCATTTCTGAAGATCTTGGACGTTCTCAAGAAAGATGCAAACAGTCTGAGCTATCAAAAGTGAATCATCAAGAGAGCTGCACTAACACAAACATTGGTGCAAAATGCTTCAAGCCATCAGGTCTGAAAGTGCCAACTCCAAAAATTGGTTATTTTGATGCGGTAAGCCTATAAAACCCCCAACTGCATATGGTTCTTTCAACTACTTCTATAGGACCTTATTTTACTTTGTTTTGAATTCTCAGAATAAATCCATAACCTTCAATGCTAAAACATCTCAGACTCGCCAACAACCCAATACTTTCAAATCCACTACTGGAGTACGTAAGGTTGAAGTAGCGAACAAATTAAAACCAGGCAAGATTCAGCTAATAAATAAGGCTATCCCTCAGGATTGTTCCAAATTTCAAACCTCTGCTCCATTTCAAAATCCATCAAGAGAAACTTCATCTCCCGAACAGCTACCTATGCATCTTGGATCCAACGACTCAATTGCCACATCAAAATCACACTTGGAAATGAGCTCCATTGACAAGGATTTTTGTTCCCCAAAAGGTTATACGTCATGCAAGGGCAGCCTTGAAGTAGTCCAAGACAAAAATCTGGATTCTGCACTGCCAAAACCAACAAGAAAAGACCTAGATTCTGATCAGCATCCAGACCACCTCAAAGAACTCTCAGTTTCTATTGATCGAAGTTCCAGTCTTGGTACAAAGAACTCAGATGTGGCATCTTTTCTAGATGCACAGGAAGCAGATACTCAGAAGAGTCATTACAGTGATTTACCTACTATCACAGGAAAAGAAAATGTTTTCCCTGCACAATGAACCAATCAGTCTGAGCTAAAACTAGAATTACAGATCATGCTAATTGGAGCACAAGTATTCTTTATCTCATTTTAGGAGAAATTGTGCTGGCATTGCGAACTTCAATTAGCCTCCGAGTCATCTCTAACATTGTCCATTGAGTGTCTATCCAAACTCTAGTTTCATCATGCACTGGAATGATAAGGTGTGTTTGCAGTTCATCTATCTGCATTTCTGCAAATATTCTTGATGAAAATTTAGTGGAATATGCTCTTTAGATGAATAAATTGATATTTTGTACCTTGATTTCACATACAAAAGCCATTTTTTTTAAATGTAGAGATTCATTAGTAATGATTTTGCTTAATTGCTTTACCAGAAAGCATCCATGATTGTTTTATTTTCTGCCCTTTTATCCAAAACTCACTCGTGGGCTCTAGATGGTTGTAGGTTGCATTAAAATTGAACTGTTATGTGTACCTTATAGAATAAGAAAATTAATGCCCTCTAGCTATGATGCTATGGTTGTCATCATGAAGTCTGGGGTTCGAATTTCGGTAAAGTCGAGATAAATGTCTTTTTTATGTGTTAGTCACTATTCCAAAGGCTACTAGTTGTCTATGATTTACCTCCTTTGTGTTGACCCTGAGACGGGTTGGCGGGGGCGTTGGAGGTGAGCGTATTTGTCTTTTGCAATTATGCTAAGAGATGGAATGGATTTTTTAGGTAATAAGGATTCAAATCTCATCTTGATCATATTATATTGAAGGAGTTTAAAAAACTTAGTATGTTGGGTTGTTCTTTAGGATTCATTTGCCCTTCTTAATTTTTTTTAAGTGTTCGGTAGAAAATTTTCATAGGATCAGGTTGCTATCTCTAAGATTTGTTGTATGAAAGAGTTGGATATTTGGATTATTAAAATAATAAAAAGGAAATAAATATGCCAAAAGCCATCAATAATACTTGAACTTTAGTTGCCAATTAGGCCCTTGGGCCACCGAGTCTTTTTTGTTGTGCTCCACCTTTGCCGTCCATTCGGTTCCTCAGCCTTTGTGGTTGATCCTATTTCTAGAGCCCTAACTGTTGTTGTGTCTTGACCTTCTAGTTGTCCTGTCTTTGAGTTGTTGTTGTGTTTTAGTCTGCAAGCTGTTGTAATTTTTTTGGAGCACTAGTTGTTGTTGTGTTTCAGCCTTTGAGTCATCGTTGTGTTCTGGCTTGTGAGCTGTTGTTATGTTTCGATCCTCTTGCTTTATGCAGCCTCTGGTTTCATGACAGCACCTTTGGTCTGTTTTTGGGGGCTTGGTATGCTTTTACACTTAATTTTTTATATAATATTGTTTATCTGCTATATGTACTTTGCCGATGATCTGACTTGAGCTTCGGAGTAGAAGGTTGGGGCAATCCCAATTCCCTATAATTGTCCGTCTATCTTTTCTTGTCTTTTAGCATTCTTGCAGGCGCCATTGACAGGAGACTTTCTGGTACCTTCGACTCCTAGCTCTTGGCTTTCTTTTGGAAGTATGGTGATTTAGTCAACCTAGAAGATAGCTCATCGTCCTCTTCCCCTTCTGGTTATGGCGACTCATCGCTTTTAGATGGGATTACTATAATAATAACATAAAATTGTAATTGTGATTGAGTCAAATTATCTGTAAGTTTATAACAACATCATCTAAAGTAGCAAAGGAGAATATACTGATCTTGTTTGAAAGCGGAGAAAATAGTTGGCTAGGAAGGTGACTCTGATGTTGATTGCTTGAAGATTTTGATTCAGCAAAAAGTGACTTCGAACAATCTTGTGTGTCAAAAAGAGCGTTAGTGATCGGGCTAGGAAAGGGGTTTCGGTGTAGGTCCTTCGACATTCAAGTCAGTGATCGAGTCGAGTAGAAAAATAATAAGATGAACAATAGTTATGAATGTGTAAAACTATGTTGCATTCTATACCTTCGTTTGTAGATAGACATCTTTTTTATAGTGTTATTATTTGTCTGTGCACTAATCTCAAAGTGTTTCTAAAAAAAGAGCTTATAAAGATGCTCTAATAACTTTCTTAAAATGGATTCATAATTTTTGCATTGACAGAGAGGTAGTTTCTAATATATAGCTTGCATGCAGAATATTCTATGTCCTCTATGACATAAGACAACAAAAAGAAATATGAGACCGTTGGGTTGAAGGGTCCAACATATGCTTATATGTCAAGCTGACTGAATTCCTCATGACCTGATTGACAATCACTTGTAAGGGCAAGCTGATTGGATTTATAGTGTTGTCGGGGACTCACCCCTCACCCGACTTATCTATTTAGCCACTGAGGTTGATCAGACCAAGTGTTCTATTTGTCTGATCGAACTATAGGTCCATTCGACTGGATGGTTTGATCGGAATAATTGATAATGGTAGCCTGAATGATGTAGAGGACTTTACTCTAGAGAGTACCAAATTGGTTCAGAACTTTAACCATGGTCTGATCGGCCAAAGGGTTTGAGATAATCGTATGCACTAGCCTAGAATGCTGATACCTTTTGACTTTCACTGCCATGTCAGTCAACCTTTTTGGCTTTGACCCGACACGAGGGGTCCTACCTCAATCTCCGTATTACAAGCTTCCCATTCAAATTTAGTCGAAAGAGGCTATAAGTTTGATTGATTGGACAATTATATTGTTTGTGTTCTTTGTGTTCTTTGTCCTTGGATCAAGCGTTCATTCTCTTTAATGTCACTCGACTCAATACTAATGTTATACTTAACTATTAATGTTTCTGGGATTTCCTGTTTCCTGATAGGATGCTCATTCATTATATTTCCACTTAGCTTGTGCTGATGTCACTCTAATACCTTGAAAACAGGGCACGCCACTTATCATTGATGTTGAACATGATGAGCATATATTTTCATCATAAATCTGTTTATTGCCTCTCATCCCTCATAAATGCTGTCAGTATTTGGCTGGCACATATCAAACATCGATGGAGAGAATATTTGATATGATAGACGTTTGTTGAGATTTGGTGTGACTGTTGTTGGTTCAAATTTTTATAGTCCAGATTAAATCTCCTTTCTATGCCCTTGATCGAATGACTCTCAGGGATCTTTAGTAGGGTTTTTAAGGTTTATATATGCTTCAATGCCACTTCATCGTTTTCGCATTCCACTCTTCATCTTCTCTGTTTTCTGCTTGCCATTGTCGATTATTATTCAAACTCCTTGTTCTCTTTGTAAGTTCCATTTCTCCCACACTTTCGATCTTCTTTGTCCTCTTTTCATGGTGTCCTCCCTTTCTGTCGCTGCCCATGGGCTTTGATACACCTCCACCGTCTCTGATTTTAATAGCGAGGAGATGAACGAGATGCGTCTCTCCTACCACATTCCTCCTACCTATCGAATCATCATCCCTTTTAGTTACGACGGTCCTCATCTTTTTCCGGTTGACTTTTTGGTCTTTTTCAAATATCAGTTCCTAACTGACCTTCATTTTCCCTTACACTATTTTTCTTTGAAATTTGCTCTTATTTTCTTATTTTTTTACAACAATTAGTGCCTAAGTTCATTAGGTTGCTATGCAGATTCACCGTACTTCTCTGCCTATATTGAGTCCCATTGCACCACCGAATCTTCTACTACTTATACTATCTGAAGAAATTCAAGCTGGACATCTTCACCTTTCAAGCTTGAGTGGGTGTAGTATTCTTTGATAAAATGCCCTCATCTAATAAAGGATGAAAGTCTCAATACTTCCTTTCACCAGCCCATTCAGTAACCTTCTCGATCGGGCGACAATTGAAATTGCTCAACCCTCCCAAGTTAAGCAAGTACAATGGGAGCCGGTCCACCTCATGACCCTCGCTCAGCTAGCCGGTCTAAAGTACCATATTTGGATCAAGTTCCTTCCATACCAGACTGCCCGACAACTTTGGTGAGAAATTATCCTCCTATTGTTGTTGGATCTAACTGATTTCTTTTTCTGTTGTGCAACTAAAATCATGTAGAAGGCCTTGCTGATTGACTCCACAAAGTTAGCGAACGAACAGATGGACACTCGGGGGAGGCTGAGTTAGAAAGCCATGGGTTGTCGTTGATCGGCCCATTCGAGGATCCGACTAATGAAGATTAAATGAGTCGAGCCGCCGGGAGCGATGCGACCACTAACACCGAGGAGTTGCCACCTCCACGACCTTCCTTGTTGTCGGTAGTTGTTCCCTCCGAGTCCACAACCTCCGTCGAATCCCTGCTCCGTTGTCAACATCGTAAAAGATGCTGATCGACCACGCTTGTGTTGGTACAATTTCCTTAGGTCAATGTTATCCAGGTTGACTAAGTTCGAGAGTTCCTAAGCTTGGGTTTCGATATTTGACAATATGTGAGGAAGTAGTCAAATAGGTCACGACTGATGGGATATTTGACAATGTGTTTCGGAGATTGTTGGTGTAATTGTCAATTTGGGGAGATTGTTGGTGTAATTTCCCTCTGGTCAAGAGTTGACCAGTTTGATATGTAGAAGAGTCAAGTAGGTCAAGGTTGATTGGATACTTGACTACGAAGTTTTAATTGAAGGTTAGACAACGCAAGATCAACGGGAGGGTTGACAGAAGAAGAAAATCTAAGTGGATCAGTGTTGACCGGACACTAGGTGTTGGAAAGTTCTGGTGAGTGAAACTAAGTAGTGAAAAGTTCTGGTGAGTGAAGCCAGGTGGAAAGTCCTAGTGAGTGAAGTTATGCAGATGGAAATTCTAATTAGTGAAGTTGAATGGGAAAGCCTTGGTGAGTGAAGTCAAGCAGTTGGGAAGTCCTTGTGAGTGAAGCTATATAGATGAAAATCCTGATGAGTGAAGTTAGGTTGAAAAGTCTTAGTGAGTGAAGCTAAGGTGAGGAAAGTCCTAGTGAGTGAAGTCAGACAATAGAAATCTAGGTGATTCAAAGGATTGATCGAACATTTAGTGAGTGGAAGTCTAAGTGGGTCATGGAAGACTAGCCACTTGGCATGAGACGGTAAGTCCAAATGGGTAAAGGTTGACAAGACATTTGACATGAGGAGAAAAGTGTAGGGGATCGGTGGCCGGTTTGAAGGGGGTTGGATAGACGACACCGCCAAATACTCGCTTCCTACAATGTTAGCTTGCGCAGCGGAATACAAACAAAACAAACAAGCTAAAGACTAAAACTAAGAAAGAAAATGCGAACCGCTAACACGTTCGTTTAACGTGGTTCGGAGATTAGGGCTCCTACTCCACCGCTGTCTGTAAAGTGGACGATCCCTATCCGTCGGTGGATTAACCTCCGACGAACTCCGACTACTCAAGAAATTTCTTGTGGGTGGAGAAACCTCACCACAACACTCACAAGCACTTGAGAACTAGTAGACTACTAATTAGACTTTAACCAAGTCCAATTTCGTCAAGGATAACCAAGCTTCCAAGCCTTGATTATATATGCCGCGGGTTGAAAACCCTTCCTACCAATCGACTGCTAAAACTAGTAGTCGATTGTCATCTGTGGAAATTCGACCGTTACATACCAACGATTCGATACCAGTCGACTGCTAAAACTAGCAGTTGACTGCTTCACACTGGTCGAGAGAACAGAAGCATTCTGTTCGTTCCCAGTCGACTGCCTAGTCGGCTACATTAGTCGACTGTTGTTTTCACCAGTCGACTGCTACAGTAACAGCTACAGTGCTGCTATAGTAATTGCTACAGTATTGCTATAGTAACTGCTGCAGTAAAACTCTAAACCTAGGATTTTACCCCGAGTACAATCTCTCAACACTCGGACCCTCACTCTTATGATTCACTTGACGTTTCTTTGTAGCCTTGACTTCTTGCCTTCAAGCCTACTTCCTCTTGGCTCTCGTCCCTTGGATGCACTCAAGCTCGCGGCTCGTCCCAATGCTATCATTTGCGTATGCCTCGAAGTCGCTTCCCTCGGCCCTTGTCCTCGTTGCCTTATCCACGGTCCCTCGGATGCTCCATCCTTCACCGGACCCGAAGCCATCAACCTGAGTCAAATGTGTATCCTGCAAACCTGCACAACTCTAATACATATATCAAATACAAGAGTGAACCTAACTTAAACCCTTTGCCTAAACACCAAAACACATGGTCGCACAGACCATTGGGATTGCTCTAACAAAAAGTTCAAGTGGGTCAAAAAATTGATCGAACACGTGGTGGAGAAGTCCTAGCAGGTCACGTTAGACCGGACACTAGGTAATGAGGAGTCCAAATAGGTCACAGTTGATTGGATATTGGACAAGGTAACCCTTGATTTGATTTAGGGGTTAGACTAATCGATTAGTGGATCGATTGTGTGTCATCACGAAAAGGCACGGTGAATCGATCAATTGATCAATTCAGTTGAAACTTAATTGATCAGTTGATCGATTGAATTGTACTAATTGATTAAGTGCCTTCGCGATGATGTGTTACTAATCGATCAGCTGATTGATTAGGCGTGATTTCTTCGTTATGCATAGTGCTTCATAATCAATCAGTTGATTGATTATGGGTGGTTCTGCGTTAAAGCACAGAGAGCTGAATCGAACAGGCTAATCGATTTAGGATGGCTTAAGAGATTGGGATAATCACTTACGATCATTTAGTGATCAAACAGAAAGGAGCGTAATTGATTAGGCCCTACTTAAGCTATTAGGGTAATCGCTTAAAGTTCGAAAATATAGCCGTTCTGAACAGGTTGATTACGTGGTAATCGCTTAAGAGAATTTTAAGCGATTAAGGCACTCGAGAGCCCTAGAATAAGGGTTGACGCCCATAGTAATGACGATCTCTCCTCTTCGCTTTGATCGCCAGTTCTTGGAAGGTTTGGGAGACAAAGTGTTGATTCAATTTTCACCTTCAAAAGGCATTCAAAGCTAGAAAAGCTCAAGGGATTCAAGGTTCAAAGTGTTAAGTCATTTTTGATTTTGTATTTATATTTATTTCCTTGTTTTGAGTTGTATTTCTTGTTCTTGAGTTGTACGAGGTTTTCCACCTTTGAATTGTTTTGAGAAGAAGTGTTTACATAGTGGAGAGTGTGCTTGGGTGCGGATTCTTGAATTAGTTACATTTTCTTGAGGTGAATACCAAGTAAATCCTTGTGTTAGCATTGGTGGAGCTTCGCTTCGTGTTTTCCACTGTAAATCATCATGACGAGCTATTCACCCCTTTTGTAGCTCCCGAAGTGTGTTAACAACTTGTCCAATTGGCCACCTCTTTACCACCAGCCTCTGTCGAAGCCTCGGTCACAGGTGCACCTTCTAAGCGAGGGGAGCACAAGAGCACCTTTTGAGCGAGGGGAGAGCTCAACCTCGGTTGTTCCTGAAGTTGTAGTCGGTCGACATACTCCAGCTCGTCCGAGCAGATACCCTCACTTTCTGAACTCCCAATCGGAGCTATACCAGCATAACCCGTCTATTTTCTGCCGTCGTCTCCGACCGAACCAGCCCCACTTCTTTCGATAATAGACTCATTTGCCCTGTCCAAGTTAAAGACCAGATCCTAATTCAGCTCAGAACCAGACAAACAGGGTAAACCTCCACTGGTCAAGGCTACCCTTAGGTTACCCTCTCATGAATGGCTTTGCATCCATTCGATTGAGTCGCTTGCTTCAGAGCACATAATAAAGAACCAAGGCCTCCTGACTTAAACTTGGGTAGATTTTTGAGCTCGAGTGACGTCAAGCTCACCCGAGGAGTTAATCGATCTGTTTAGCCAAGATATCACTGGGGTAAACTTTACACTTGTACATTCTCCTTTCTCGTATATTTCAATTAACTCTTTTGTTTACTCTGATAGTTTTGGGTGGATGACTCAACTGTATGCCAAAAATTAGCCAAGTTGAGCTATGAACACTAAACTCTGCATAGCTCAGCAAGGGGAGTGAGCGCATCCCAAGGTTCAACCGAATGCCTATCAATAGAAGTGGCACAATTAAAGAAAGATTTGGAAAGTCAATCCGAGATACTGTTGGGGGCCAAGCGGACCCTCACCGTGGACAAAAAAAAATCATGGCTAGACTATCCAACTTGAGAGACTCCAAAAACAAGCGTAAACCTTTGAGTCATACCTCTTGTCCGGTAATTCTCAGAAGTTTAGGGCCATAGATGGTTTAGACATCAAGAACAAAGAGGCTCGGGCCCTTGCCAAGAAGCTAGAAGATGTAGAGGCCACACTCCTTTCCGAATAGGCCAGTCGAGCGGCTAAACAAGTTGTCAAGGACCTTCAACTCGAGGAGAAACAACATGGTCTTGAAACAAAAGATGTCGAGCTGGGGGCGCTTAAGGCCGAGCTGGCTAGCTATAAGGAGGGGGAGCCTGATCGGCTAGAGGCCTTTAGAGTGGAGTATCTACGCTCAAAGGACTTCAATCAAATGCTCATCGATCAGACCATCAAAATGTTTGGCTACGGAGCAGAGGAGGCTTAACAACTACGAGAGGGGGGCTACTTGACAGCCAATATTCTTAAGAATTTCATTTGGTGTCAAAAGATCATGGAAAGTATTCCAGAGGACGCCTTTCCAGACTTTGTATAATTTATTCTGTAAAAATTTTCTGTGACTTTGTAAGAACTTAATAACTATGTGGTTGTAAATACTTTCCTTTTCTTTTAGGTTTTCAACGCTTTTATGCCTTAGTATTTTGTCATGTCTCTTGCTTTCCTTAGACTTACATCTTCTAGTTTATTAGAGCGATATTTAAGTGAACATCCACTCGGGTAACTCCACGATTAAAAGGCTTAAAGAGCCCCTAAATAACTATTGCTACTTTAGACTTGTAAGTGTGCAACATTTAGGCACGTGGACGAGTGTCTTTGCAACGTGGTCGAATGCCATGAGATTATGACATTTGGTTGTGAGAACAATCTTACTTATAACTTGGTCGAACGGTACGAGAGTCTGGTATTTAGTCGTGAGAGTAAGCTCACTTATAACTTGATCATATGGCTCGAGAGTCTAGAATCGGTTGTGAGAGCAAGCTCACTTATAACTCGGTCGATCGACACGAGATTCTAGGATTTGGTTGTGAGAGCAATTAAGCTCACTTATAACTCAGCCGAATGACACGAGAGTCTGGGATTTGGTAGTAAAGCAGACTCACTTATAACTCGGTTGATCGACACAAGAATTTGGGATTTGGTCTTGAGAGCAAACTCACTTATAGCTTGATCGAACGATGCGAGAGTCTGGGATTTAATCGTTAAGAAATCTCACTTATAACTTGGTCGAACGACTCGAGAGTCTGAGACTTGGTTATGAGAGCAATCTCACTTATAATTTGACCGAACGACGCGAGTGCTTGGTACTTAATCGTGAGAGCAAGTTTATTTATAACTCGGCCAATCGATTTGAGAGTCTGAGACTTGGTCGTGAGAGCAAGTTCATTTATAATTTGGTTGATCAGTACAAGAGTCTGAGACTTAGTTGTGAGAGCAAGCTCACTTATAATTCAATGGCGTGATGCGAGAGTCTGGAATTCCTCGTGAGAGCAAGCTCACTTATGACTCATCCGAACGGTACGAGAGTCTGAGATTTAGTTGTGAGAGCAAGTTTACTTATAACTTGAGCGAACGATGCAAAAGTTTGGGACTTAGTCTTTTTGACTTGAACTTGCCTGCATTCATTGAGTATAAATTTATGCAATCTACATTAATTTAATACATGCGTACTATCAAGTCCGAAAGGGCTGTAGATAATTTGCACTTTAAGGTCGATCCAAGTTTTTGCTTTCGAGTTTTGTAGATAATAAGAACCTGAGTTGAGCTTTCATACTACCTTGTATGACCTTTCCCATTGTGGCTCCAATTTGTTGAAAATCGTCGACTGGCTTTATTTGCTTCCAGAGTAAATTGCCGACCTAAAAATATTTAGAGATGATCCTCGATTATAACTTTGCTTCATTCACTGTCGATATGTCATTAACCGTCAATATGTCATTAACCTAGCGGCTACTTTGTCTTTGATTTCATCCACAAGATCAAGATCTATAAGGCGTTGATTAGAATTATCCTCGTCGTATAGTTGCCTCCGATCGAACGCTATTCCACCCACTAGGCAACTTATCAATCCAACTTCCCCCAATATGATCGAGTTTGATTTTGAGCCTCCTGATGATTTCCTTGTTAGTGACCTCTGCTTGGCTGTTGCTTTGGGAGTAAGCCACGCAAGCAAAAGATTGCAAGCTGTTATAACTTGAGCACTATTCTTGGATTTTCCGCACTTGGAATTGCCTTCCATTGTTTTAGACCAACTTATAAGGAATGCCGAATTAACACATGATGTTTTGCCGTAAGAATTTGATGACTTATCCACTCGGTTGTCTTAGCTAGTGTCTCGACTTCCACCCATATGAAAAAAATAATCCACCGATACTAGGAGTAACTTTTGTTGATCGGACGCCATTGGAAAAAACCCTATAATATCTATACCCACTAGTCGAACGGGTAGGAGACAATAAAGGTCTTCAATAGTTCTGTGGGCAAGTGCAGAATCTTTTAGTGTTTCTGACATGATAAATAAGTTGTCACAAGTCAAGCCGAGCTTGGCTGTACAGTAGGCCAAAAAATACTCGGCTAGTAAAATCTTTCGAGCAAATGATCGACCGCCCGAATGACTTTCAGATAAATCTTAATGTACTTCTTGTAGAATATATTGTACATCGTCTGACCCGACGCACTTTAGTCGCAAACGATAGAAGGCTCTCTTATATAAATGATCTCCCACCAATGTGAATCGACTGAATCTTTTCCTTATCATCTGTGCTTGCTTCCGATTGGCCAATAAAATTCCTTGTTACGGGAGCGAAATCAAAGGCACCCGCTAATTACTTTGTATTTCTTTTTCAGCTTGTCGCTCAATATGAGCTATCGATAATGTTTGCTCGATCGACTTATCTAGATTCCAGGGGCTCAGAGAACTAGCTAACTTGGCTAACTTGTCCATGTTGGTCTCTTGCGGACGGTAAGAGGGGGTAAATTGCTATGTAAAAAAAAAAATACCATTCTCAATTTGATCGGACTTTAAAATAATTATACTTAAAGAAATATTACAATAAAAGAGAAGTACGAGACAATCAATTTACTTGGTTGGCAATTAGAGGATTGCTATTTCAAAACAAATGAGCTCACTATGAAGATCTCCTTCTCGAACTAAACGTTGGAGGCGGAGAAGTCTCGTACACGGAAATTAGGCTGGTAAATGAAAAATAGAAAGAGAATTGAAGTACAAAGTGTGTTGTTCGAAAAGGAGAATATCAGGATTCTATTTATAGCCCATTGGTTGAAAATGATTGTTTGCTGATGTGGCACGATCCGGGCGCTCGGACCCTCTCTAGGTGCCCCCAGCGTGGCAACTCTTATTGTCTCGCAAATGGCTACGCGATGGAGTTGGGATAAAACTTTATCCTAGCCCGGGCACTTGGATTCGCTCCGGGCACCCTGACCCTTGCTAATGTTGATCCACAATGTTGCGGAGTCGAGGCGCCCTGGCCGGACCAAAATTGTCCGGGCGCTCGGAATAGCTCCGTGCACCCGGACTAGAGTTAATTTTATGTTGACTTTCTGTCCAGGTCTTCCGCTCTAGCTCTGTTTGCTTGGGTGATTTCTGTTAGGATCCTTCGTACTCGGCTAGAGAGGGGGGGGTGTGAATAGCCGCCCCAAATCGCTCTCGTTTCTTTCTACAAAACGTGTTAGCGCAGCGGAAAATACAAAGAAACGAAAGAGAAGAAATCAAACCTTAACACGAGGATGTAACGAGGTTCGGAGATTAGGGCTCCTACTCCTCGGCGTGTCCGTAAGGTGGACGAGTCCAGTCAATCCGTCGGTGGATGAGTCCCCGGAGAACCGGCTAATACAATATACTCCTTGTGGGTGGAGAAACCTCGCCACAAACGTTTGCACCAGCAAACAAAGAGTACAAGAACAGCAAGAAAAGCAATACAATATGAATACAATAGCACTCGCTTGCCTTCTTGTCGGCTGGATGAAGCAGCAACTTCAAGTGACGCCTACAACAGCAGGAATCCAGCCGGAAGCTCACGCGAAGCTTGCGAAGAAGAGCTCAACAAAACTCAAGCACCAGAACAGCAGCTCTGTAGCAGAAGAGAAGAGGAAGAAGTAGCAGAAGAACAGCAGTTCAGAAGTAGACAATGAAGAAACTAGCCGCTTGCGTCGCGGCTAGAACCCCGATCGGTCTGCAGACCGATCGGCCTAAGCGATGAGGGTTCCTCCCGATCGGTCCCCGGACCGATCAGGTGTCGCGATCGAAGCCCGATCGGTCTGTGGCCGATCGGAATCTGATCGGTCCATGACCGATCAGATCCCTCCTCACGCGATCATGCATCGATCGGTCCGCCGACCGATCAAGTGGTGGATCGGTCGGCCAGACCGATCCACGATTTCGCAAGGTTGCGTTGCCTCGATCGGTCTCCGGACATCGATCAGATTGCAATCGATGAGCCATCGATCTGATTACGATCGGTCACCGCACCGATCGGGCAAACGAGATCACCGGATCGGTCACCGGACCGATCCAACTCGGTTTAGAGTGCCCTCTCTAACCTAGTTCGGAGAACGAGCTACCGAGCCCTTTCCGACTCCATATGCCAAGCTTCACTCACTTGGACTTCTCAACACCGGATGTCCGATCACCCTTGATCCATCTGGATTTTCCCTTGCCGCTTCACTCACCAGACTTTCACACCGCCTATCCCAGTTAGGACTTTCTCACTGGCTTCACTCACGGGACTTTCCAACCGCCTAACATCCAGTTAGGACTTTCCCATTGCCTAACATCCCGATTAGGACTTTCTTGACCGGCTTCACTCACGGGACTTTCCACACCGCTAACATCGCTTAGGACTTTCCTCTTGCTGCTTCACTCACGGGACTTTCCAATGGCTAACATCCAGTTAGGACTTTCCTGCCAAGTCTCCATACTTGGACTTTTCGATGCAAGTCTCCATACTTGGACTTTTCCGTGCTAAGTCTCCATACTTGGACTTTTCGCCAAGCTCAGCTGGACTTTCCATGCAAGTCTCCATACTTGGACTTTTCGAGCCAAGCTCCTGCTTGGACTTTTCCGTTAAGTCTCCATACTTGGACTTTTCGCTGCCAAGCTCCTGCTTGGACTTTTCGCAAGTCTCCATACTTGGACTTTTTCCCGAATCAGGTCAACCAGGTCAACCTTGACCTACGGTTGCACCAATAATCTCCCAAACATCTATTCTTGTCCCATATCAAGAATACAACTCTTCCACGAGTGTCAAACATCAAAATACAACTCAACTAGGTCAACCTTGACCTAAGGTTGCACCAACAATCTTCCTAAGTCAAACATCAAAATACAACTCGAGTCACGTCAACTCGAGTCGGGTCAACCAGGTCAACCTTGACCTATGGTTGCACCAACAATTTCGACTATCCGGAATAGGGCTCATCTGAATCTATTTTTCGACTTTCTTGAGTAACCTTTTGTTTTGGTTTCTTGTCCCTCAAAAATATCGCTCGCTTCCTTTTCGTCTGTCAGGGTACCCTTTCGCAGCAACTCTTCCCTCGGACGCACTGAGTTCGTTGACTCTCTATCATGTAGTCTTTCTCGTTAGTTGCGTTTTTCGCTTATTTTCCTGAGCTTTTAAGTTATTGCATATTTAGATATAAGATATTAAATGACAACAGAACCTAGCTTGACTTGGTTGATTACATCAAAACTATCATAAGGTACTTGCAATTTTCCTATTTTTGATGTAATCAATTCAAGTTAAGTTACTGTAAACCAAAAATAAATAATAGTGAAATAACTATACTTAATATGCAATTAATAACATTTAAAAATAAAAACAATTGCCCTTGTCTTGACTTAATTTCTAACTCTTCCCTTTTAATTACATTAAAAATAGGGGAAATGTTGGAAAATAATTTAAAAATAAATTTGAATTAATCTCCAAGGGTAAAAAAATGACGAATATTAAAAATGAACTTTAAAATTTAAAAATCTGAACTTTTACGATTTATAAAGTATTTTTAGAAAAAATAATTTTAAATTTATTGTTAGTTCTTCAAAAATTTTGAAAATTCTTATAATAGTTAAGTTGACATATCTAAAGTTAGGATAAAATTTTCAGAAAAAATGAAATTGATTTATTTTCTACATAAGGTTATATTTTCTAAAAAATAGTTTCTAAGTTTAAAAAATCGTAAAAAACTTTCTGAGAATGTAATAAAGCAAGTTTTTTTATAGAAAAAATAAATTATAAAAAATTTAATCTTCAAAATTTTTAATATTAAAAATTAACATTTGGATAAAAATTCATAGAAAATTTAATGATGGTTAAAAAAACTTGAAATATTTTTTAGACAGAAAACATGATAAATTTTAATAGAAAAATAAAGTTTATAAAAATAATATTGTAAAATACTTTTAAATTAAAAAAATATAATTTTTGTTAAAAAATTCTTAAAAAATAATTCAACAGTTAAAAAGTTTTAAAATTTTTTATACTCATAAGTAATGAAATTCTCTTTCTCGAAAAAATTAATATCAAATTAATTTCGAAGAGAAATCATACGAAAAAATGTTAGGCAATTTCAAATAACAATTTTGAATTCAAATAACAATAAAGCATGTAAAATAGTTTTTAATTTAAGCATGATTTTAAAATTCAATATTTATTCTTACCTATTGGATTAATTAGATTTTTTTTTGAAATATATTTTAGTGACAATTTTATAATTAGAAATGTCAAGTAAGTCCTTGATATTTTTAATTTGTTGAACATGCATAATTCTTCAAATTTTTAATTTTTATTTTTAATTTTTAATTTTTATTTTTTATCTTATCAAAATCTTCTAATGTTCAAGATATATGTTGTTAAGGTTATTTTTAATTCCTTATTTTCCTTTTAAAATTTTTCATTTTCTATTTCTAATTTACAAGAATTTTTAAAAATTTAAATAACTTATCAGGAGATAGAGATTGTACTTGACTTATCTTGTCGATCTCATTATCTGATGTTCCCCATGTAGTGCTGTTTTCTTCTAACATTGCTCTCTCTTCATCGATGCTCTTGATTTTCATTTTGGTTGAGCTTGCTTCATCTTCTTCGTGAGTTGCTATCAGCGCAAGTCCGACGTAGGCTTTAATTTCTAATTCTGACGTTTTGTCCCATATCACTTTTAGGTTCTTGTGCTTCTTCAGGGCCAGTCTTTTGTCCTTGTCCTTATCTTTGTTCTTCAGTTTTGGGTAGTTGTCTTTATGTGCAGTCTTCATTACAATAATGACATCCCATTCTCCTTTTTCTTCTTTTGGTCTGTACTTGATTGAATTTATTAGCTTTAAAGAAAATGTTGTTTCGTTATTGTTGAGAAAAGTTTCAAACTCTAGTTCATCCATTTTTGCCTTTAAGGCTATATTATGTTTGGATTCCTTTTGATATGCACATTTAGTTTCATGTATTTCAAATGTAGAAAGTTATTTCTCTAAATTATTTATTTACATGCCCCTAGAGATATAATATGCATCTATTGGGGTTGACCATTCAGGTGTTCTAGGAAAAACATTAAGCGCATATCTTAGCGAATCTCAGTTAGTTATCTTTTCTCTGAGATTCGTATGTTTGGTGACTAGCTCCTTTAGCTTGTTGTGCAGTTGAGGAATTGTTTCACCTTCCTTTAGTTGTAGATTTGTCAGTTGGTTCCGAAGTAGATCTCTCCTTGCGAGCTTGGCTTCGGATGATCCTTTGTGAAGCTTTAGGAATTTTTTCCAGAGGTCTTTGCACACTCATAGACTCCAATTAGGTTTACCTCTTGTGGTAGCAGCTCGCTTAGTAGATGAAATTCTGCTTTTCCATTTGTCACAAATTCGGGTTGTTGCTTCTTCATCCAGTGTTCTTTTTTGAACTCGTCATTGTTATCGGTAGGTACTACAAAACTATTTTTTAAAATTAAAAATATATCAAAATCAATTTTAAATTATATTTCCATTTTTTCTTCCAGTGTGCGAAGTCTCCTTCCAACTTCGGCGAATAGATGCTTGTTCCGACCATCTTCTTTGCTTCAGTTGTCGATTAGTTCTTCTGAGGTGAACTTGTTTTGATACCACTTGTTAGTCCTTTACGGTCACCAAGAGGGGGTGAATTGCTTTGCACAAAAAAAAACCTTTCTTAACTTGATCAGGCTTTAAAACAATTACACACTTAAAGAAATATTATAGAATAAAAGAGAAGTACGAGACAATCAATTTACTTGGTTAGCAGTCAGATGATTACAACTCCTAGGCAAATGAGCTCACTATGAAGATCTCATTCTCGAACAAAACGTCAAAGGCGGAGAAACCTCGTACATTGAAATTAAGCTTGTAAACGAAAAATAGAAAGAGAATTGAAGTACAGAATGTGTTGTTCGAAAGGAAGAACACCAAGGCTCTATTTATAGTCCACTAGTCGAAAACGACTATTTGCTGACATGGCAGGTTCGAACACCCCCAGTATGGCAACTCTTATCATCTTGCAAACGACTAGGTAACGAAGTTGGGATAAAACTTTATCTCAGTTCGGGCGCCTGGACCTTGGCTGATGTTGATCCACAACGCCGTGGAGTCGAGGCGCCTTGGCTGGACCAAACTGGTCCGGGCACCCGGAATAACTCTGGGTGCCCGGACCAAAGTCAACTCCATGTTGACTTTTTGTCCGAGTCTACTGTTTTGGCTCCAATCGCTTGGGTGATTTCGGTCATTTAGAATATGGCTCACTCGAACTTATTTTTCTGCATTCTCGAGCAACCTTCCGCTCTGATTTCTCGTCCCTCGGAATCGACACGTGCTTCCTTCTCGTCCACCAACGTACTCTTCCGCAGTGACTCATCCCTCGGAAGCACTAAACTCGTTGACTCTCTCTCGTGTCATCCTTCTTACTAGTTGTGTCTTTCGCTTGTCTTCTTGTGCTCCTATGTTCCTGCACACTTAGATACAATACATCAAATACAACAGAAGTTAATTTGACTTGGTTCATTATATCAAAACTATCACGGAATACTTACAGTCCATATATTGATTTTCCGATCAGGGAAATTTCTGTAACTCTACCCCTTGGAATCCAACTTTTAACTTTTTAAATACCTCTAGATGTAGTCTCAACCAATCATTATTTATTTCGAAATTACCTGATAGTTGTTGAGCTGTTAACTAAGAATCCGAGCAGGTCAGGACTCGGGAAGCTCCTGTTGGGGATCTTGTATATGGCTAGCTAGAAGGGAGGTTGGATAGACGGCGCCCCCAAATCGATTGCTTCCTACGTATTCATTAGTGCGCAAGTGGAAATACAATCCTAAATATGAATACAAAAGCTAAAGACAAAGAAAGACAAAGCAAACCAATACACGTCGATGTAACATGGTTCGGAGATTATGACACATACTCGATGGCTGTCCGTAAGGTGGACAATCCTTCAATCCGTCGGTAGATTAGTCCTCGGCAAACTCCGGCTAGCTCAAGCCTCCTTGTGAGAGGAGAAACCTCACCACAACACTCACCAAGACCTCTTGGATTACAACTAACTCTTGAGCACTTGTTGACTACTAATTAGGGTTAACTACCACTAATTTTGTCAACCTTAACAAAGCTTCCAAGCTTTGGTTATATAGGCTACGGGTTCGAAAATCTCGCCTACCTGTCGACTGGTGAAAGTACCAATTGACTGCTCCACACTGGTCAAGCGAACAAAAGCATTCTGTTTGCTCCTAGTCGACTGCCCAATCGACTGTACCAGTCGACTTCCATTTCCATCAGTCGACTGGTACCTCAAGTACTGTCTCTTAGCACTCGGACCCTCACCCTTATGACTCACTTGACTCTTCGTTGCAGTCTTGACCTCTTGCCTTCAAGCCTACTTCCTTTGTCTCTCGTCACTCGGATGCACCCAAGCCCGCAGCTCGCCCCAATGTCATCCTTCACGTATTCGTCGAAGTCGCTTCCCTCGGCCCTTGTCCTTACTGCATTGTTCACGGTCCCTTGGATGCTCCATCATTTACGGGACCCGAAGCCATTAACCTGAGTCATATGTGTATCCTGCAAACCTGCACAACTCAAATACATATATCAAATATAAGGGTGAATCTAACTTAAAGCTTTTGCCCAAACACCAAAACACATGGTCGCATGGACCATTGGAATTGCTCCAATAGCTCCCACATGTTTTGCTGCATGCAGACTAGCTATCAGCGTTTCATATTCCGCTTCATTGTTGGCGGTCAAATACTCCAGCTAAATAGACAATTGTATTTTGTTCTCACAAGGTGATTTCATGAGTATCCCGACTTCACTGTCATGCCGAATGGATGATCCATCCATATAAATCCTCAAAGTCTCTTCCTGCTCGGGGCTTTGTATCTTCATCACAAAATTGGTTAAGGCTTGAGCTTTGATTACCAATTAGGGTTGGTATTGTATGTCGTATTCACTTAGTTCGTTGTTCACTTGATCAACCTCCTTGATGCCTTTGAGTTGATAAGCATTTGATCCAAGGTACTGTTAGTCAACACAATTACATAGTGAGACAGAAAGTAAGGGCGTAACCTTCGAGCTACCAAGACCAGTCCGTATGCCAACTTCTTGAGAGAGTGTAGCGGCATTTGACGTCTTTTAATAAATGACTTAAGAAATATACATGTTGTTGTTCCTTGTCGACCTCTCGTACCAACACCAATCCGATAACCCTTTCATTAGCGAACAAGTATACCTAGAGCGGTTCACCAGCTGTGTGCTTTGCAAGTAGATGAAGAGAAGATAAATAATTTTTAAACTCTCCCAATGCCTTGTCACACTCGGCATTCCATTGGAATTGTGACTCGACGAAGTATCTTGAAAATGGCAAACTCCAATTGGATGATTTTGAGATGAATCAGGATAAAGCGGTGATTCATCCGGTCAGGCATTGTGCTTCCTTCAAATTGCGTAATGGGAGCATGCCCTGAAGAGCCTTAACTTTGCTCGGGTTGGGTTCAATTCCCCGCTCGATTACGATATAGCCGAGAAAGCGTCCGCTCTTAGCCCCAAATAAGCATTTTTACGGTTCAACTTAAGTCCATACATTCTCTGGGTTCAATACGTCTCTTCTACGTCTACACATAAATCAGTCGCTCGGAGAGATTTGATTAGTATATCATCTACATATACCTTCATGTTTCTGCCGATTTGCCTTCAGAACACCATGTCTCCTGCATTCTTTAGTCCAAATGGCATGATATTATAACAGTATACCCCTTCAGAAATGATGAAGCTGACTTTTTCTTGGTCCTCTTTAGCCAAAGGGACTTGATGTAGCCTGATATGCATCCAGTATGTATATCACCTCGCAGCTAGGTGTTGAGTTGACCACCTGATCTATGTGTGATAGAGGGTAGTAATCCTTCGGATATGCCTTGTTTATATCACTAAAATCAACGCATACTCGCTACTTGTTCCTGGGCTAAGACACCGACATCATATTTGCTAACCAGTTCGGGAATTGTACTTCATAGATATGCCTAGCTTCAAGTAGCTTGTGTACCTTTGCTAGGATAATTTGGTTCCGTTAGGCTTCAAAATCTCTCTTTCTCTATTTAATCGCTCAAGCGTTCAAGCAGACATGAAGCGCATGCTCTATTACTGTCGGTGAGATACATGTGAGATCATGGGGCGCCCAAGCTTAGATGTCATTATTGTGCGCCAAACAGGCAATCAACTCTGTTTTGTTCTCAGGGCTCAAATCGGTTGTAATTTATGTGATGGCCTTCGGTCGGCCGGGGTGAATATGCACTTCCAATTTTTTTTTCATAAACTAGGGTCGGGGGAGCTTCTTGAATGGCGTTAACCTCTACTCGTTGAGTTTTTCAGACAGCACGATCTTCAGTCTTTACCACTTCCACATAACATTTGTGTGCCACCGGTTGATCTCCTTTTACCTTGCCGATTAGTTGTCGACTGGGAATTTTATCTTTTGCAAGAAGGTGGAGACGACGGGTCAGAATTCGTTTAGCGCCGGTCATCCCAAAATTACGTTATAAGCCGAAGGTGCGTCCACCACGATGAGGTTTGAGCGGCGGGTCCTCATGAGGGGCTCCTTTCCAAAGGAGATGGCTAACTGGACTTGTCCGATCAACTACACCTCGTTATCAGTGAACTCGTACAAGGCGTTGTCATTGGCTGAAGTTAGCTTTTGTCTATCTGAAGTTGCTCGAGCATCTTCTAAAAAAATGATGTTGACCGAGCTGTCTGTGTTAACAAAAGTGTGATGAATGTTATAGTTAACTATCACAGCCTTAATAATTAGGGCATCATCATGGGGTATTTCCACCCTTCTAAATTTTTTGGGCCAAAACTGATTTATGATCCACTGTGCCTTCTCTTCATCTGACCGCATGAATCTCTAGTTGGCGAGCGTGTGACTTCCGTGCTCGATTGGAATCATCATCGGTCGAGCCTCTTGCAATCATACCAATGTCACCCGGGCTACATTGCTATGATTTTCTTCTTCCCAAGTCTACTGGCGAGGTTGTTTTGCAGAGGCTTGAGTCGGGGCTCGGTTATTTCTTAATTGGGGCCTTTGCTGATTTCAATCGGCTTTTGTCGAACTCTGCACTGGCGTCCGGTCGGTCATTGATGACGTTGACGATTGGCTGAAATGGATCGTCAGTTAAACCCTTGTTTGACCACTCAACATTTCTTGATTATAATGATAGCAATTTCGATGTTATGTTCCCGAAGGGTAGTAGGTGCAAAACACAGGAGTCTATTGTCAGGGCTTGGGGAAGCGTATTCGCTCGACTTCTACATGTTGGATTGCATATAACCTTGACTCATGGTGATGTGATGGGTGGCCCGATCGAGGCCCTTTAGGCCACAAAGCAGGAGGGAGTGCTCGTCGCTCGGGAGCGGAGGCGAGAGCAGAATGAGCAACCTATTTCTTTCGAATAGACTGAGTTTTTTCCACATTGATGTACTTGGTGGCTCGTTCGAGCAGATGATCAAAGTCCTTCGGAGGCTTCTTAATGAAGGATTGGAAGAAATTATCATTTGTAAGCCTTTGAGAAAAGACACTCACTAGAATCTCTGGGGTGGTCGAGGGGATGTCCATGACCACTTAATTGAATTTTTTAATATAAGTCCTCATAGTCTCCTTAGGTCCTTGTTTGAAAGAAAACAAGCTCAACATCGTCTTATGGTAACAGCGGCCGCTGGAGAATTGATGAAGGAATGCCTTGCAGAAATCTTTAAAGCAAAAGATGGGCTCGGTCGGGAGCCGGTTGAACCATCTTTGTGCTGAGCCAGATAGGGTGGCGAGGAACACTCGGTATTTGTGTTCGTTCGTGTATTGATGGAGAATAGTCGCATTTTCGAATTTAAGTAGGTGGTCCTCCAAGTTGGTCATTCCTCCATATTCTTCGATCGACAGGGGTTGGAAATGACTTGGCAATTTATCTTCTAAGATTTCCTAGGAGAACGACATGCTTGTCCGCTTGGGAGAGTCACTGGCCATCGAAGCTTTATCTTTCCTCAGGTCATGTGCAGGTGCATTTTCAGAAGATGATCCCTAGGGCCTTTCCACTCGGCCATGTCATCCAACGACATTCGAAATAATGCTCGATGATACGCAATCGGCGATGGAGGTACGGGCGGAAGGCTTGTCGGCTGCATAGGTGCCTGTCGGATAGATCTGTTGGAATCCGATCGGGCCTTCCACTTGGGTCTCGTGCTTAGCCTGCAGGCCGATTATAGATACAGCCGAGTCATTAGGAAGTGGGTACCTAGTCGTTGCTTATTGTTGTTGTGCCAATTTAGCCACTCGGACAACTATTAATAGTTCTAAATCTTCATGCAACAAAGTTACAATGGTGAGTCATCTAGTTTCGTCCATCTTCATGTCTCGGATGTATGTGAAGTTTCCACAGACAGTGTCAAATGTGATTCTGCTAGATGGCTCAGCTAGAATAGTTGATCATGGTAGCCTGAGTGATGAAGAGGACTTTACGCTGGAGAGTACTGACTCGATTTAGAACTCCAATCATGGTCTGATCAGTCAAAGAGTTTGGTTGGATGAATGTTCAGTTGAGACAATCGAATGCATTGGCTCATAATGCTGAAACTGCTTCTTTGACTATTATACCAGTTGACTTCCTTGATTTTAATCCAACTTAGGAGGTCCATCTCAATAGTCGTGTATATATATATATAAATAAAGTTCCTCGAGGTATTTAGCAGCCGAATCATTCAAAAGCGATGCCTCAGCTTTTGAAAAAGTTTGATTCTTTATTTCTGTTGAGTAGGTCAATGAATCGATTATGGCTTTTTTTTTTTCTTCTGGTACTAAAAAAATAGTTCTCTTGGCGACATTGGTAGGGAATGAAATTAATAGAGTCAAATACGAAATGAATATAATTTATATTTTTTATGTTTATATTTATGTTTAATATATACAGAACTATGTGAAATGCTAAAAATTACATTTATGTGAAATAATGGATAATGATTTATCTAACTCCCTCTATAATTTAACTTCTTTTGCATCCTAGTCTTGCCTAGTTTGCTGAGTACATTTACTCGTTCAACCCCATCAATGTGTCGTCTTCATGCCGATTGTATATTTGTTTTATTTTGACTTATTTGCTAACATGTCGCTGGCATGATTTCATCGGATATACTTAACTATTCAACTCTAACTTTCAACCTATTAACCTTCTTGACCTTGTGATACTGACTTCCACTTTGCTCATTAAATCCTTGTTTTTTTCCATTGGATTCTAAATGGACCGAGTGTTAAAAAGATTGATGTTTAATTTGGTAAGAATTTATTTATGTTTATTTAATATATATATATATATAATTAATTAATTGAATAAATTTGAACAATTCATTGAAGTAAATGAATAAACTTGAACATATATATGTTCAAATCGTTAATGTTTATGATAAGGATGGTGAATAACATCAATAAAAATTTTATCGACATATTAGATAAATAAACAAATTTTTAAAATGACTAAATAAATTTGTATTATTAAGCTCAATAACTAATTAAATAAGTTTAAAATGTAAAAGTTTCAAAGAATTATGAATTGAGAGCTTGATATAATATCTAAACAAATCAAGCTCTAGTTAAGTTTGAAATAAACTCAAGTTCATAAAAAATAAAAAACGTCAAGCTTGAGCAACGAGTTATTTTAGCTATTTGGTTCTTTCAGTTATCTTATCAAACAAACTTGAATATCACAAAGATTGACTCATTTACAATCTTATACACTATGTAGTTTGTTGTTTGTAGTTGTGCTTCAGGGGCATTATGATGCTTTGGGGCATTATGATGCGCGAGTAAGAGGTGAGACAGACTCCATAAGTAATAAGAGTTCAAATTTTACTAAGTGCACATTATATCCGGGGAGTTTGAAAATTTTCTGATGCTGAACCGTCCATTAGGTTCCATATTCACTTCTCGATTATCTTAGTGGTCGGCGAAAAACTTTCATAGGACTAGATCAATCACTTCTTTGTTTAATCGGATCCTAAAACATTTTTTTAGCTTACGGGTATGTTATATAGGGTTTTGTCTTTAGACTTTAAGGGTTGTGTTATAATTTTAACCACATAAAATTTTCAAACAGGAAAAAAATTATAGGTGTGCACGGGATGCGTAGCATAAGGTTTGCGATAGGGGTGTCAATTCGGGTGAGTCGGGTCGGGTTGAGTTTTTTTTTTTTAACTTAACCCGAACTCGAGTTCAACCCAAAACACCTCAACCCGAACTCGAACCTGACCAACCCGATCAACCCGAACTCGACCCATATAACCCTAAAATCCGATTCAAAATGACTTTTTTGGGTTATTTTCCCTATAATTCTTTACTTTTATCTCAATACTCTATCATTATCATACAAACATGATATTAATATACATAAAAACATCTAAATTTTTAAAATAAAATTTGATTTAACCCAAAAAAAAATTCACAAAACTCTATATTTAAGTCAACCCGGGTCAACCCGAACCCGACCCGACCCAACCCGAAATTTTTTTACTCTCCAACCCTCCAACCCGAACCCGAAAATGTCCAACCCGAACCTGATTTTTTTCGGGTCGACTCGGGTTGGGTCGTCGGGTCGAGTTCATTTTTGACACCCCTAGTTTGCGACATATCAAACCTATATATAATGTTGCACATCCCGACTGTGCGTGTCTGTGGGTGATTGAGTGGGATTCTAGGTGTCCGATCACTCTTGGGCATCCAGAGTGTTCGAAATTGACTCGTGGCACTCGTAAGTGATCCGAGCGTTCGGAATCTCACTTAGTTGCTTACAGATGCGCACAATCGGGATGTGCAGTATATTTGAACTATATATATAGAACTTTTTTCTACTGGGACGTTATGCAAGCCTTAGAGGCTTAACAAGAAAGAGCTTAGGAACCAAAGTCTTCCTAGTAGTATATGACATTAGATTTATAGATGATAAAAAAATAGTCATAGGACTTATTTAAGTAGACATGAACAACAATTTAGGTATCATCTATTTTTACCCAAACTTCAATATGACCATTTCAAATTTTATTAAGCACAGTAAAATTTTAGTCTAAGTCAAAGACTATGGAAACTTCTAAAGACATAATGCCCAGATTGACATCATTTTCTTAGGAAAAATCATGACTCAAATAAATAATAATAATTTTAAGATACAAATTAATAACATCATTGAAGCTCTTTCAACAAAAGGAATTTATTTTCTTAAACCAAGAGATTTCTCATTCGAAATCCTACCAAGACTAGACTTGAATATTAGTCTTGTAAATCAAGCACAAACTCTTCAGCCTATAGATTTAATTATGTAAATCAAGCACAAACTCTTCAGCCTATAGATTTAATTATGTATAAAGATTGCTATGACACACTGACTATTAGGTTTAATGACTATAAACCCTTAACTTCACAAAATGAGGAAAATGAAAATTTCAACTTAATGTATATAGAAGAAATAGAGGATGAACTTTCCTATAAATTGAACTTAAAAAAAACTAGATAAATGTTGCAACAACTAGGAAAGAAACATCTACACATAATCTTGTGCACATGTAAAATATCATCCATTTTTCTTTGGAAGATTTGAGGTGCTATCTTATGACCAATTGACATGATTAACGATTCAAAATATCTTTCTGGACATGAGAAGACCATCATTTTATAGAATCAGGATACATCTTAAGTTGTCAAAATCCTGATTTTATATCGAATTTTGAGTACCATTTCAAGTTTTGTATTTTGTTTAGAAGTTGATCTTTATCAGGTATCTTATATCTATCTTTCTGACAGTTATTAATAAGTCTTCTATAGTTAAATACTATTATGGATCGTTCATGTTTTTATTTAGATCCTTTATTTATTATAAAAGTCGAACTTCTATGCCTAGAAGTAGATATTTGGATTGCTTCGAGAGCTAGTAATTGTTTGATATGTATAGTGCATTCTTCTATTTCTCAATTGGTGCATCTTAAGTCTTCAACATTTACGGTAAGGTTTGGGTTTATTATTGCAAATTTGTTGTAGATTTTATCTCGTTTACAATATTTAGTAGGATTTTTACCTATGATTTATAGTTTTTCTAATTGAGATATTAGTGAATCTAGGTCGGGTTATCTTAATTAAGGGCATCATAGCTCGTGCACATCTTTTTCTTTGTTTGAATTTTTTTTTTACTTAATATTATAACTCAACCCTTAAAGCATAAAGGTAAAATCCAAATAATATAACTTTCAACTAAAAGAAAATAAATAAAAAAATTAATTTTAAAAATCAGCCACTACTATATATATATATAATATTTTAATATGCTGCACACCTCGACTTTGTGCATCTACGGGTGATTGAGTGGGATTATGATCGTTCGGATCACTCTCGGGCATCCCAAGTACTCGAAATTGGATTGGGAATTCCGGAAGTGATCTGAACGTCCAAAATCCCACTCAGCCGTCCATAGACACACACAATCGGGATGTGCAACATATTAGAATTATATACTGTTGTGGAGTTCGTTTGCGACAGAGCATTTTTTTTTTTAAATTTTTTTTTTATTTATTTTTTAGCTTACAGTTATATTATTTAGGATTTTACCTTTAGAGTTTATAATATTAAGTATAAAAAAAATCATCATATCAAAATATATATATATATAAAATGTTTGATATGCAGTGGAGTGGGTTTTACATTGTCTATCCTATGCACATCTAATTTTTTTATTTATAATTTTTTTCTATATTTAATATTATAATTTAACTCCTAAATCTTAAAGTCCAAATTCTAAATGATATAATCTCAAATTAAAAATAAATAAATTATTTAAAAAAATTAGCCACTACGGAAGTCGATAGCTGAATAATATAATATATGAATTTTGATATATCTGACTCTGACATCGCACACTATAGGAGTTTTGATATACCTCAACTGGCAATTTACCAAAAGACGCACGTAGAATATGAAAATTACCAAAAGGCATATCGTAGTTGTGTATATACCAAGGGGCGCGACAAAATGATGTGAAATTCCCATTTTAACCCTCCCTCAAACTTCCTCTCCTCAGTCGTGATTTTTTAAGCATCCGAATAATATTTTGAATCATTTTGATTTAAAAATAATAGTGATGGAGTAATCATTTTTCTCCCTCTTTCAGCTTGTGCATGCCTTGTCGCTCTTCGTAACTCTCTGATTGTAGCTTTATTTTAGTGGCAAAATCGTTATCTCATTCAAATCCTAATTGTCTTCGTGTGTCCCTTAGGCGACATCAAACATTTCCACCTATAAATCCACAGTGATTGTGACTCTGTAGTGAAGGGTTTTAGGGTTTTCGATAATAATCTCCTTTGGTAATTGAGCAAAGAAGTTGATCGGGTGTATCATCCTCTGCACTTTAATTATCTACAACGGTATCACCTTATAAATTTTCTTATTTTGAAAAGCTCAATGAGTTTGATTCAAAATTTGTAATTTTTTTAAATTGTAGGATTCAGTTGATGTTGGGCAAAAACTGCATTGGAACAGTGCCTTAGGGTATTTAAATTTTTTTTTCAAGTATCCACAAAGAAAGGAAGACATCATGAATCTGTTATTTTATATGATCGACCCATAATGATGATGAAATAGTCACCCTTTAGTATTTTTTTTGGACATGCAAGATATATAGTATATCCGTGGTATATTGGCCAATATATTTTAAAATTGGGATTTAAGTTCTCAAGCCTTTAGATTCTTAGATATAACCTATAATTATCAATTTTAATCACGAAATAGTTGTATAGTAAAATAAAATACTTTGAAAATGTTAATATTTTAGTCAGCTAATGACTCTGATAGTGGGGTATTATGGCAAATGAGGGTCTGATATGATCTCATATCCATCGTGGGTCTAATATGTAATCTTATCAGGCCCACCATGGGCCTAATACTTATGAATTTGTTCGTAGAAGTCAACTAATTATTTAACTTGTTCAGGTGTTCTAGTTGCTTTCACAAGAAGAGGCGTTTCATTGTTACTTGGTATTGTAGACTGAGGTGTTTCGATTTTGATCAATTCAACTAAAGCATACGGTGACCTTTTTTTAACTTACTTTTCAAATAAAAAAGAAGCTACCAGATCAAGAATTGAGTAGTTACTTAATTTTTATGCCAATCACGTTGAAGAAGAAGAAGAAGTTTCATTATTTTGTAAATTCTACATTTTGTATATATTTGTTTGTGTCTTATTTTCTTCTAATCCATATAAGGTTCCTTTATGTCTTATAGGTATAGTAGAGGATTTTGAGAATCTTGTTAGATTTAACTAGGTTAAAGTCATCCATGAATTTATGACTCCATAATTACTTAAAATTGGGGACATATTTTCATCAACTCAGATAATACATTTTAACACCAACCTCCCTCACATATTTTCATCAACTAGATGATTATTTTCATTGCTGGTCTTTTATCAATGAATTTATATTTGATATTAAATTTAACAATATTTTGCAGACATGTATGAATAGCTAACACTTGTGATGATAAATCAGGCATGATTTTTAGAGTATATTCCAATCCAAAAATCATACAAAATTGAAGGAGCAAGAATAAATAAGTGGAGGAATATTCTTTCATATATTAGTAAGGTGAGGGATTTGTTTGATCAAGTTGTTTGATCGCGGCAGCCGGCTAGAAGGGGGGTTGAATAGCCTGCAAAAACAAAAAGCACAACCCTTCTCGACTTCTTACACTAACACTTGCATATAAAGAGTAAGTAAATAAAACAAAAAGGACGAGGCTCACAATTTACTTGGTTACAACCGGGGAGGTTGTTAATTCAAGGCAGATGAAAAGTGTACTAACAAATTTTCTCTAGGCGGAAAAGCCTCTTACAGAGTTGGCGTACAAAAAACAGAAGCTTAACTCTAAAAAGAAGCGCACAAGTGTCTGAAATGAATTGATTGGAATTGTTGAAAAGCTTCTGGACCAAAGCTATATTTATAGCCTCGGTCGGGGCGGCCCGAAGGGGTTCCGGGCGCCCTGGGGGGGGATAAACTTTATCCTCCACGTTCAGATTGTGATTGACGCGTGCTGGTCAAAAAGTCAACTCCGGTCGCCCAGAAGGGTTCCGGGCGCCCCGGAGGGGTTCGGGCACCTCGGAGGGGTCCGGGCACCTCGGAGGGGTTCGGGCGCCCCGACTGGGAAAGTCAACCTCATTGACTTTTTTCAGTCTGGGTCTTCTACTCCGGCTCCGTTCGCCTCTGACCGAGTCTTCCGCTCGCTTGGATGATCTCTGTCATCCGGAATAGGGCTCACCTGATCCCAACTTCCGATCTTCTCGAGCAGGCTTCCGCTCCGGCTTCTCGTCCCTTAGAATCGCCGTGTGCTTCCTTCTCGTCCGCCAGCGTACTCATCTGCTGTCTTTGTCCCTCGGTCGCACCCCGTGCCGACCTTATCGCTAGTTGCGTCTCTTGCTCCTCGAGCAGTCTTTCGCTTCGGCTTCTCGTCCGCCGGTGTACTCTTCCGCAGCGCCTCGCCCCTCGGACGCACTGCGTGCCGTCCTTCTCGCTGGCTGCGTCTTCCGTTCGACTACCTGTCCTCCTAAGCACTTAGACATAAGGATAAAAACACACAGGACCTAACTTAACTTATTGATCATACCAAAACAACCTTGGGGTTCCAACAATCTCCCCCTTTTTGATGTGAGCAACCCAAGTTAAGGTAGGGTAAATAAACATAAAAAAATAAACTGATTATTTTTGTAATAAAGTACAAAAAGATAGAAAATTTAAATTTTGGTCGACCTTCTCCCCCTAAACTTATACTTTTCCTTCTCCCCCTTTGATTACAAAAAAATGGGGTTCCGAAAATGTCTAAGGTTAAAAAATTTCTAACTTTCTTAAAAAATTCTAAGTTGAATAAGTTCTAAGTTAGAGAATTTGCAAAAAATATTTTTGAAAAAAATTTTCTAACCAAAAAAATTTTTTCGAAACAATTTATAATTTTCAGAAGATTTTTTTTTTAACTTAAGCAATTAAGTATTCTAAATTAAACAATTTCTAAGTAAAACTTTTTAGGTAAGAAAATGTTCTAAGAAAAAAAAAATTTAAGTAAAATTTTAAGTAAGAGAATTTTAAAAAAATTCTGACTTAAAATTTTTTTTGAAAATTTTTCCAAAAAAGATTTTAAACAGAAATTTCAGAAAAAACTTTTAACTATATGTAAAAGTTTTATGCAAAAAAAATTCAAAAAAAAATTGAAAATTTTAAAAAATGTTTTAAATTTTTTTTTAAAGCATTATTAAGTTTCCACCTTAATGCTTTTATCAGAAAGTTAATTAAACATTTTATTTCAATATTTTGACTTCCATGTCATGGCGTGGCAGATAGGACATTGGAACCCAATATAGGTTATAGCCTACTGGATTGACTACAAATTTTTTAGGGACACATTTCTTTGAAATATTTCTAATCTATCCCTTATGATATCGAAAATACCAATTTAAATTATTAAATCTTCTAAAATTTGTATTAGATGAGCATGCACGGTTTTTCAAGTTATCTACTTGAATTTTTAAATTTTCATTTTCTGATTTAAATTTATCATTTTCTAATTTTGATTTGTCTAAATTTTCTAGAGGGCAAGATTTAGCTAGTATTATTTTTAACTTTTATTTTCTTTTTCTAATTTGCAGCAATCTTTTGTTAACATTTTAACAAATTTAAAGAGTTTATAGGGAGGAAGAGATCGTACTTGACTTACCTTGTCGATCTCGTTGTCCGTGTCTCCCCCCGAAGTGTTGCTTTCTTCTGGCGTAGCTCCTCCTTCATCAATGCTCTCGATGCTCATTTTGGAAGAGCTTGAATCGCAGTCGTCGTCTTGATGACTCGCCATTAATGCAAGCCTAGAGAACGCCTCGACTTCCGATTCGGACGACGTATCGTCCCACGTCGCCTTTAGGGCCTTGCGCTTTTAGACAGACTTCTTACCTTTATCCTTGTCCTTGTTCTTTTGCTTGGGGTAGTTGTCCTTGACGTGCCCTTCTTCGTCGCAGTGGTAGCAGTGGATGACCCTTTTCTTTTTCACCTGCGGATGATTAGATTTCCTAGATCTACAAAGATTCTTAAACCGTCTTACCATCATTACCATTTCCTCCTCGTCGAAAGAAGACTCCGACTTAGGTTCGTCTCTCGATGCTTTGAGGGCGACGTTGTTCTTGGGCTCCTTCGTACCTGCACATCTTGATTCGTGCACTTCAAATGTAGAAAAGAATTCTTCTAATGAAACTTTTTCTAAGTCTTTCGAAATGTAAAAGGCATCTACTAGTGACACCCATTTTGAATTTCTCGAAAAAGAATTTAACGCGTACCTGAGTGAATCTTGGTTACTTACCTTTTCTCCGAGATTCGAAAGTCTGGTGACGATTTCATTAATTCTCGAGTGCAGATGTGCAACTGTCTCGTCTTCCCCAAGTCGTAGGCTGGTGAGCTGATTGCGAAGTAGATCTTGTCTAGTGAGCTTGGCTTCAGACGTCCCTTCGTGCAGCTCGAGGAACTTCTCCCAAAGTTCCTTCGCGGAGTTGTAGTTGCCGATTTGGTTGACTTCTTGTGATGGAAGAACGCTTAGCAGATGATATTCTTCTTTTCCGTTCGCCACGTAGTCGACCTGCTCTTTTTTCGTCCATTCGTATTTTTCTTGCCCTCTGGAGCTACAAAACCAAATTCCATTATTAGAATTAACTCAAAATCTGTTGTAAAAAATACCTGCATTCGTTTTTTTCCAGGTAGCGAAATCTCCTTCAAATTTCGACAGGTAGATACTTGGTTTGACCATTATCTTTGCTTCGATTGGTGGTTAGTCCTCCTGAAGCACCTTCTCTCTGATACCACTTGTTGGATCGCGGTGGCCGGCTAGAAGGGGGGTTGAATAGCCTGCAAAAATAAAAAGCACAAACCTTCTCGACTTCTTAAACTAACACTTGCATATAAAGAGTAAGTAAATAAAATAGAAAGGACGAGACTCACAATTTACTTGGTTACAACTGGGAAGGTTGTTAATCCAAGGCAGATGAAAAGTGTACTAACAAATCTTCTCTAGGCGGAGAAGCCTCTTACAGCATTGACGTACAAAAAACAGAAGCTTAACTCTAAAAAGAAGCGCACAAGTCTCTGAAATGAATTGATTGGAATTGTTGAAAAGCTTTTGGACCAAGGCTGTGTTTATAGCCTTGGCCGGGGCGCCCCGAAGGGGTTCCGGGCGCCCTGGGGGGATAAACCTTTATCCCCCAACGTTCAGATCACGATTGACACGTTCTGGTCAAAAAGGCAACTCCGGGCTCGCAGAAGGGGTCCGGGCACCCCGGATAGTTCCGGGCGCTCAGACTGGGAAAGTCAACCTCGTTGACTTTTTTCAGTCCGGGTCTTCTGCTCTGGCTCCGTTCGCCTCAGATCGATTCTTCCGCTCGCTTGGGTGATCTTTGTCATCCGGAACAGGGCTCACCCGAACCCAACTTCCGGTCTTTTCGAGCAGGCTTCCGCTCCGGTTTCTTGTTCCTCAGAATCGCCGTGTGCTTCCTTCTCGTCTGCCAGTGTACTCATCCGCAGTTTTCGTCTCTCGGTCGCATCCCGTGACGACCTTCTCGCTAGCTGCGTCTCTTGCTCCTCGAGCAGTCTTCCGCTCCGGCTTCTCGTCCCTCGGAACCACCGCACGCTTCCTTCTCGTCCGCCGGTGTACTCTGTTAGGATCTCTTCGTACGGCTAGAGAGGGGGGGTGTGAATAGCCGACCCCAAAACGCTCGCGTTTCTTTCTACAAACTGGGGTTAGCGCAGCGGAAAATACAACAAAGAAACGAAAGAGAAGAAAACCAAACCTTAACACAAGGATGTAACGAGGTTCGGAGATTAGGGCTCCTACTCCTCGGCGTGTCCGTAAGGTAGACGAGCCCTGTCAATCCGTCGGTGGATGAATCCCCGGAAACCCGGCTAATAAATACTCCTTATGGGTGGAGAAACCTCGCCACAGTCTTTTGCAACAGCAAACAAAGGAGTACAACAATAGAGACAACAAACAAGAACAACAGAAATTGTAAAACACTTGCTTGCCTCTTGTTGTCGACTGGAACCTTGATGAAGCAGCAGCTTCTCAGATCCAGCAGCTAGAACACCAGCAGGAAACTCACGCAGAGCTTCAGCAGCGATGAGAGCTCAGCAAAGCTCAAGAGCACACCAGCAGCTCAGTAGCAGAAGAGAAGAGGAAGAAGTAGAAATGCAGCAGCAGCCCTCGACCCCTTTATACCTGCGAAGAAGACAGCGAAGAAACTAGCCGTTGCGTCGCAACGGCTAGAACCCTGATCGGTCTGTGGACCGATCAGGGAAGAAGCCTTTGCTTCTGTTCCGTCCCTGATCGGTCCATGGACCGATCAGAACCCTCCGATCGGTCGTGGGGACCGATCAGCCTATGTTGATCGGTCCCGACGATCCCTCTCCACTCTTGTGAGGACCGATCGCACTCCTCTGATCGGTCCGAGACCGATCAGATCCTGATCGGTCCTGGACCGATCGAGCTCTTTCTTCACTTAAGTTGCCTGATCGGTGGACCGATCAGGAACTCCACAGTATGCTACTGAGTGGAATCTGATCGGTCACCAGACCGATCAGGAAACACTGAGTATCACTGGATCGGTCTGCAGACCGATCCAACTCCTAGGTTTAGATTGCCCTCTCTAACCTAGTTCGGAGAACGAGCTACCGAGCCCTCTCCGACTCCATATGCCAAGCTTTACTCACTTGGACTTCTCAACACCAGATGTCCGATCACCCTTGATCCATCTGGATTTTCCCTTGCCCGCTTCACTCACCGGGACTTTCCACCTGGCTTCACTCACCAGGATTTCCACACTGCCTAACATCCCAGTTAGGACTTTCTCACTGCCTGGCTTCACTTACCAGGACTTTTCAACTGCCTAACATCCCAGTTAGGACTTTCCCACTGCCTGGCTTCACTCACCAGGACTTTCCAACTGCCTAACATCCCAGTTAGGACTTTCCCTCGTGCCAAGCTCCCTGCTTGGACTTCTCCGTGCCAAGTCTCCATACTTGGACTTTTCCAGTGCCAAGTCTCCATACTTGGACTTTTCCAGTGCCAAGTCTCCATACTTGGACTTTTCGCGTGCCAAGCTCCCTGCTTGGACTTTTCCAGTGCCAAGTCTCCATACTTGGACTTTTCCAGTGCCAAGCTCCCTGCTTAGACTTTTCCGTTGCCAAGTCTCCATACTTGGACTTTTCGCGTGCCAAGCTCCCTGCTTGGACTTTTCTCGAATCAGGTCAACCAGGTCAACCTTGACCTAAGGTTGCACCTACAATCTCCCAAACACCTATTCTTGTCAAACATCAAGAATACAACTCTCTCACGAGTGTCAAACATCAACATGCAACTCAACTAGGTCAACCTTGACCTAATGGTTGCACCGACAATCTTCCCAAGTCAAACATCAAAATACAACTCGAGTCAAGTCACCTCGAGTCGGGTCAACCAGGTCAACCTTGTCCTAAGGTTGCACCAACATACTCTTCCGCAGTGTCTCGCCCCTCGGACGCACTGCGTGCCGTCCTTCTCGCTGGCTGCGTCTTCCGCTCGACTACCTGTGCTCTTAAGTTCCTGTACACTTAGACACAAGGATAAAAACACATAGGACCTAACTTAACTTGTTGATCACACCAAAACAATTTTGGGGTTCCAACACAAGTCTCATCCGAAGAGGTAAATTTTGAATACTATGACTTTAATTAGGTTAATATCCTTTTTTAACATGTGTTTTAATAATTTTACAGGTTATGATTGACCTAATCCCTACCCAATATGAGAAATCATTGGTTGAGAACCTTGTTGGCGTTGATGAGATTCCGCGTTTAATGGAGACATCACAATTTGAAGGCAATAAAGAAGGAAGCCAAAGTAATAAGGAATGTTGTAACTGCATTATTCAAGCAAACAGAATTAAGGAGCTAACAATGGAGAACATGCATTTGAATGATAAGGTGAAAGAATTACTTGAAATAATAGAAAATAAATCATGCAATCTCAATCAAGCGAGCCTGTAGACAACCCTCAATGTGAACCAGTAGCTTTTGGAACAAGAAGTAGGAGAGGACGTGACAGAAGTCGCTATGATTACAGAGATACTTCAATTGATAGTCTATTGTGGCTCCAGATTTTACCTAAGAGGTAGCAGAGAGATATACAAATATGTAAACCTATGGAGAATGTTGCAACAGAAGGAGAGGGTAAAAAATTTATAAAAGAATATGATGTTATGGAGAAGGGGAAGGAAAAATTGATGTGGATGATATGAAAGAAGAAAGAGACATTGTCACATTAATGGAAGGCAATTCTAAAGAAGAGGCAGTGAAGGATGCAGCTAGGATTGTCAAACATAACCCAGTGCTATAAATTTGTATTTGCATATTTTATAGTATTTTGTTTGACTTAATTCATTATTTAAATTTCTTTTATATTGATGGACATAGTTTGTGAAGAAACAATTTAAGACTTCGAAAAAGAAAAAACAAGATGAAGATGTGACCTACTTGTTAAAAGAGTTGGAGAACCTAAAGTTTATGAATTACATAGTTGATTTAATTAATTGATAAGTCAAGACAATTATATGCTTCTCTAATTTAGATAATTATATGCTTCTATAATTTAATTTTGTGATGTATAATCATTGACTTACTTTGTAGGTTTACAAATGAATTAGTTTGGGAGAAATCACCCTTTGGTTTAGATGTATATTCCTTATCTGGTGTGAATGAAGGGATGTTGACAAAAGGGGAGGTAATTGATACATATTATAAAATTTTGTTTAGGAAGGCATTATCGTCTGGTTGGACATACAATAAGTCTATATATTGTTCAACATTCTTCACAGTAAAGAATTTATTTGAGAATATATAATATTTGAATACATTTTATTATTTGGTTAAGTATGTATGACTTTGGATATTTGTAGTAATCAATAAAATCCTCAAGTTTGTCTTGCAACAAGTGATAAAGATAGATATAGAAGATGAAGAGTTTAGGTATTTTTTATATCTTTGTGCAGTGATAATGCACATTTCCACTTGTTGATGGTGGACACCAAATCAGTGATGTTCAATCATTACAATTCTCTAGCAAGTGGAAGTAAATCTAATATAAATTTGAAGCAGCGGTGAGCATCCAATATTCATGTGTATGTTTGTAATGTAGTATAAATGCTATTTTGATGTAAAATTTTAATTCCCTGTTCAATCTTACAGGTATCAGATTTAAAACTATATAGTCATGAGCACCTTACTGCTATTGATCCAAATTTTGAAGGGCATCATCCCGTTGATTAATGGGTGTCTCGCACAATAGAATATCACAACAAGAAGTCAGATAAGTCGAGCAAAGAGTGTGAAGAGAAAATATTGATATAAAATATTGAATATTAAATCAATGATGTTATTTACAGTGTTGATTGTGGCGTCTTTGTGATGCAATACATTTGATGTCTTCTATACGATCTGAAGATGTAGTTCAAACAAGGAGACATGGAAAAAATTAGAATTTATGTAATTGTATCAATTTTGAGGGATAAGTTCTGTAAAACATAAACATCGGTTTAAATATCCATAGTGATGTAAGTCAAAAAGTTAGTAGGGAATGTACATGTACAATTATGTAGTGTTGCTATTTTTATATCTTTATATGTTATATTTGTTGTTTGATATAGTGGTATGTATGATATGAAAAGTGTAAACTAAATTGTCACAGGAATAATAATACTATTGCATAGTGAACTAAAAATCACAATATCTAAATTGTCATGTTGGTACTGATCAGTGAAAAGAGACAACTTATATAACTTATACTTCACACCATATCTATTTTCTAAAAACTAAAAAGTTGGTAACGATTGGGTTTTTTTCATAAATCCAAATAGGCTAGGTCCAACATTGGGTTTCAAGTCTATAAGGTTTGCTAGGAAATATGAATATGAATTAGGCATGTAATTTGGGAAGCCCAAAGTAACTAATTTATGAGTAAAAAAAATGGTTGTTATCCCCGTAACTGTAAGCTTCACATGTTCCGTGCCAACTGACGCGGAATAAGAACTTCATTTGTAGTAGTTATAATTAAGTTTTGACACTATATATAGTTTCTTCTCTCTTAAACCTTCATAGAGAATGTGATTTTAAAGAAATCCAAGTACCATAGCGCCATTAGTGGGTTTTGATCAAAATCCACTGATGGACCTAGACACCTCTGATTGCACCTATTTTAAGTCTTGTGAGTTTCTAGTATTGCAAGGACTATTTTAAGAACAGTGCTATCCATTACTAATTTAAAACTCTCTAGAGGTGATCAAAACGGATATTCCAACTCCTGGATGCTTGTTTTAGTCCATAAATGGATCGTTGAAGCTTGCATACTTTGTTTTTGTCAATAAATGTGAATCTTTCAGGTTGTATCATATACACGTCCTCTAGCAGATTTTCATTAAGGAAAGCTGTTTTCACATCCATTTGTCATATCTCATAATCATGATAAGTTGATATGGCCAGGAGTATCCGAATGGATTTAAGCATGGCTACAGGTGAGAAAGTTTCGTCATAGTCAATGTCTTGCATTTGACGATAGCCTTTTGCTACCAACCTTGTCTTATAGGTAATTACATTATCATTCATGTCAGTTTTCTTCTTGAAAACCCACTTGCACCCTATAGGCAATGCTATCAAGTGGGTCCACCAAATTCCAAACTTGATTTTCATACATGGAATTCATTTCCGACTTCATGGTTGTAAGTCATTTGTCCTTTTCTGAACTATTTAGAGTCTTTTTGTAATCAGCAGGTTCCTCATCCTCAATGAGTAACATGTCATTTGATTCTCTTACAAGAGATCCATATCTCTCAGGAATATTATGTGTCCTACCTGATCTACGAGGAAGTTGTGTCATAATTGATTGTGATTATTGACTAGGCATCTCGTTAGTATTTATTGGAATCTCTTGAATTTCATTAAGTTCAACCATACTCCTACTTGCTTTCTATAAGAAAAACTCTTTATCTAGGAAGGTAGCATGCCTTGAAACAAACTCTTTTTGTTCTAAGGGGTGATAGAATTGATAACCCTTAGTTTTCTTAGGGTATCTAATAAATAAACACTTATCAGACTTAGCGTCCAACTTGTCTGATATAGTCCTCTTCACGTAGGCAGGACATCCTCATATCTTCAAATAAGATATGAAGGGTTTTTAACTAGTCTATACCTCATATGGAGTAGTTGAGATTGCCTTTGGCGGGACTCTGTTTAGCAAGTAAACAACTGTCATAAGTGCATAACCCCATGTTAGGCCTGATATGGGATGATATCAGGCCCAACTTAGGCTTGATATCATCCTATATCAGGCCTGCATTGAAGTAGAAATTTCTTGTAACGTTGAACCACCACTAAGAGGCATAAATAAGCAATGGATAACACAATTTAACTCCTTACAACCATAGAAACTAACAACATGTTAAATGAGTGTAATCAAACAAGTTTAGGTCCATAAGTAGGTTTTGGTCAAAACACAATGATGGACCTAGGGTAATTGGATTTATGCAAACTCCCAATCATTATAAAGGGTTGAGTGAGGAGAAGGTAGATATGATATCAAATCAAAATTTTGATCAAAGAAGAAGGTGGGCCTGATATGATCACATATCAGGCCCAACGTGCTAATACCTACCATTTCAACCTAACATCCATGAGCAAGGTTTAGCCAAAATCTAGTATCACGGTGAAGCACCTTGTAAAAACTGATTAAGTATTGGAGTACATCATATTACAAGTGTTGTTGAATATTTATTCCCCACATATCGAATGAAACCATAAATTCAATTTTTGTCATCACCCTTTGCTACTGATCCGGTGATAAGGGCCCATCCCTCAAAGGGTCATGGTCACGATGGAAGTCAAAGTCTAGGCGGTCGACGCCCATGTGTCGCTTGCTGGTCAGACAACTCACTCGCCTGACCGGGACAAAGAAGTACCGATCAGATATCACCACAGCTTGGCCAGGCACCGAACTTCCGACGCTCAAAACAAGACATACGTTGAGCGGCCAGCTCACTCGGACTTACATTGAACCTCGGAACCAGTTAAAAAGGATCACAACACGACAACGGAGCTCTGACAGTGGAATGTTGGCCGAGCGGTCACTCCGCTCGGCCAAAGGGTTAGATCACTTGAACGGTTAAGGGCTTGCTGAATGGCTATCCCGCTCGGCCTACTAACAGACAAAAGGAGAATCAACTGATATCCTCGTGAGAACTCGCGCCACTGACAGGCGACATGGTTGGCGGCATGGACAGTAAAGGATCGTGCGCCGGAAGGTTCCACTGTCATATCAGAGATATGCTCGGGTCATTGAGGTATGGTGTCAGGAGTGCTTTCTTGACATGTCTTTTCAAAGTAATCTTTGAGAAATGTGTGCGCCTCGAGGATCGTGCATGAGAGCCTTCGGAGCCCTATATAAAGGGCCCCAAGCTTCAACAGAGGTAGATACATTTTTTACTATAGCTACTGTTACTTTGCTTCACTGTTTCCTCGCTTATACATCGTCGGAGACTAACTTGAGCGAGGGCCATCGTCGGGGAACCCTTCTCTGTCTCGGCACAGACGCTGCTGTGGTTGCAGGTCTTTGGCTCGGAGTTCACCAACAGTCAACAAAAGCGTCACGTCTCCCAGCATCCAAAGCCTTGACTCTTGGACAGGATCAGCTACCAAACTGTAATTTTTTTCACATCACAAACCTATTTTACAGTAGTAAATTTATACATACATCGCTAATCTTTAACTGTATTCTTCTACTAATTCACTCTTGCTAGAAGTTTGTCTTTCAACGTCGATATTCTTAACCGTTGTTGTCATTTGAACTCTTCTCTTGAAACTCTTACGACAATATCCCTAAACCCTAAATAGTCTTTTGTAATCCCGTCAAACAACACGAGAAGGTATGGTAAACAGAGAATGTTCATAATCGTTTCATGTTTATATGACCAGACAAAGGGATAGAGGGAGAAAGAGGATGAGAAGACGTGCATCTGAATTATAAAATGATTTTTAATTTAAAATATGGTTTGGATGTTAAAAAAATGATATTTGAAAAGAGAAGTTTGGTTAGTGGGAGAATTTTAATTTTTTTTACCTACATCCTTTGATATAAATAAAATTATCATACACTTTTTAGTAAATACTATATTTATAATACACTATATATATATATATAAAATATGTTTGTTGTCTGTATTCGGCGATCTCATCTTAATCACTTATGGGGAATAAGATAATACTTTTTGTTTTTGACAGTTGGATTCTATATAAAAAATCCATTCTACAGTGCCGCATGGCCCAGGGGTCCTTAATGAAGTGGTGATATCAGTGATTAAGAATGACAATGACTAAATTTATTATCGCCCTAGCTTTCTTCAATTCGTATGCCTCTAATCACTCTTCGTATGTGTGTCAGTGTGTGTGTTTTAATTAGCCTTATTGACAAACTTATTTCACCAACTTATATTTATCTTTATTTTTATAATCGCTCTTTCTTTGCAAATTGTAAATTGCAATTACACATTACAAATTGCAAATTGCAAATTGCAAATTGCAAATTGCAATTGCAATGCAAAAGAGAGTAAAAGACACGGAAAGATGGCCGAAGGCAAAAAAGTGGTTGGCGTAAAGACTCCACCTTGTTTTTTTCCCCCATAAAACCAGGAGAAGCAGAGCGCTTGCTTGTGTCAGTGGCACTGCAAATTGAGCCAGCAGAGACGAAGATGATACGGGGCAGCACCAGCCTCCTCGGCGCCTCCAATTTCGTCGCTTTCCTCGTCTCCATCCCCATCCTCGCCGGCGGGATCTGGCTCGGCGCACGGGCCAACAACACCGACTGCCTCCGCTTCCTCCAGTGGCCCATCATCATCATCGCCGTCACCGTCATGGTCATCTCCCTCATGGGCTTCGCCGGCGCCTGCTACCGCCTTTCCTGGCTCCTCCAGGCTTACCTCTTCGCTATGTTCTTCGTCGTCGCCGCGCTCCTGGGCTTCATCATCTTCGCCTTCGCGGTCACCGACCGCGGCCGCGGCCAGGCTGTCGTCGGACGCGGCTACCTCGAGTACCAGCTCTCCGACTACTCCGGCTGGCTCAGGGACCGCGTCGACGATCCTAGGTACTGGGAAAAGATCAGCTCCTGCCTCCGCGAGGGCCGCGCGTGCTCCGGCATGGCGCGGTACGACCGCGACCCGACCACCGGCGTGTCTGTTCCGGAGTCCGCCGATATGTTCTACCAGAGGCAACTCACTTCGATCGAGGTCAGTGCTCGCATCCCCTTCTCGATCTCTTCCTTGATCGCCTTCTTGATCGAACTGCAAAAAAAAAACTTGCAAATTGAATTTTCAGACGCAAAAATGTCAACTTTATGCGACGATCGAACAAGATTTCTGCGAGAAAATTGCCTTCGGAGATTAAATTTTTCTTCAAAATCTCAACTTTCGATGATTTTTAGCAACTTCGATTTAGCTTTCAGTTATGTCAACTTTATTCAGCATCTATCTATCGAAGAAGTGTGCGTTCTTGTCCTTTTAGTACTACTCTTCCATCTGATCCCCAATCTTACTTAGACTTGAAAACGGTAAAAAGGCTAAGAATAAAGTGTCTTTTTTTATTCCCTTTATCTTTCTTTTCTTCAGATTCTGCTTCTTCTGTTTCAGATTCTCTCAAAAGAGTTACAAGTGTTTTCGCCCATATTTTGTTTGTTGGCAAAAATCAATAGTTTTTTTTTCTTTCTAAATCATCTTTAATCAGTATTGTTATATCATGTCTAATTTCTGAATTGATTGAACAAATTATAATGGGTACGAAATCATAATTGATGGATTCAACTACTTTCTCATTATAGTTTTTTTTTTCACTTATATGTTTAGAATTTTATTTATGATGTGATTATTTAGATGCAAAATATATCTAGAAAAAATTTCATTTTAATGTACATAGTCAATTTTAATTGACAATGTAAATTCAACTCTATTTATCTATTATTATTCACTCTATAATAATTATAAAATCGAAACTGTTATACTACTTAAAAACTTTTGAACTTAGTTTAGTGGCTAGATAGTTATAATAACTATAGCTTTATAGCTATTATAATACACTCTGAGAATAATAAAGTGAAAGTAATTGTATAATAACAGAGATTAGTATTTTTGTCTAGTTTCTAAATAAAGTTAGAGGAATAATAATAATAAATAAACCGGGCCTAAAGTGATTTTTGCAAAATGCCATAAGAGCATCAAAAGAAATAGATCTTCTCCATAATACTTGCCTTCATGATTGAGGAACCAAGTCCTTATCCAAAATGAGCTGTGGGACCCTGGCATTTAAGTTCTGAATCGTATCTTACAACCAATGTTTAATAGGCAGAGGATCTATTAAACATGCTGCTTAAACTGCATCACATGTCTTGCCTTAAAGCCACTCGATCCTTCAGACACTAATATATTATATCCTTCCTTAAATCCTCTTCTCTAAGGATAAGATCCTACTGGATGATTCCAGGCTATCATTCTGAGGAAAACGACCCGGTCCTCTGTTTATCAACTTGGCCAATAGATCTCATATGAAAGTTTTTGGCAATATTGATAATAATTATAACATTTGGAGTGCCTTTTATATTTTTGTCTTAAATTTATATGCATTATGTAGTCTGGATGCTGCAAGCCACCGACCTCATGTGGCTACAATTATGTGAACGAGACATTTTGGACTCAGGCCGGGGTGGCGGTCGACGATTCAGACTGCGTCCGGTGGACAAACGACCAGCAGCAGCTGTGCTATCAGTGCGACTCGTGCAAGGCGGGTGTGCTCGCGAGCCTCAGGCACAGCTGGAGGAAGGTCTCGGTCATCAACATTGTCATGCTCATCCTCCTCCTCATCGCCTATGTAATTGGATGTGCCGCGTACAGGAACGCACGAAAGATCAATAACAACGAGGCCTTCGGGGTGAACAGGATGACCAAGTCGAGACCCAGCAGGTTCCAGTTTTAGAAGATGAGCGAATTGAAGGAGGAAAAGCCTTTCGAGTGATTCAGTTTGCTTCACGATACTACTGAAAGGATAAGTGCTGTAACTCGAGTAAATTAGAGAACTGATCATGTCGATCATTCTAAACTTCCTCCTCCGGCGTGGGTTCAGGAATCTAATAATCTTAATCTAGTGATTAGTGATCCGAGCTCTAGATCGGATGATTCACTGCTTACTGCTACACCTTTTAGTTAATAGGTAAAATTCAGCCAGCGTCCTTTTTTTTAAAAAAAAAAAAAAAACAGTGTCTTTCTTTGATTTGTATGGCTCCCAATTTTACGCTTTAACCGTGTATAATTATCAATTGCTCATTGTGCAGTAAGGTTATCTCTCACCTAAGTTTTCCATTTAATTTTTGAACACATCAGCCACACGTTATAACAACTACAATTTTATAATGATTAAAGGATGAATTTTAAGTTAATTTCGTATTGTAACAACTACGAAATCATAATTTCTATAATTGAAATTAGGTTCGACGTTAAGAAAATCAACTGATATGACAGTCAAGTCAAGAAGGAGTCAACTCTCAAATCGTATCAATGTCATGTCGAAATAAGCCCAGTATCACCGTTGAGTGCTCTGGCCGATCAAACCAAAAGGTTGATCGAACACACTAGGCACATCACTCGGCTGAATAGAACTTTATATTTAAGTATAGCGATCGAGTACAAGATGAACACTTGACATAAAATCTGACTGACATATTATCCGAGCGGGTGCCAAATCCCCAATATACGTCCACCCGGCCCCAATGTCGGTCAGACTTACAGGGTTCAACTCTCCACTTCTCTAAATACAAGACTCTCAACTTATATCTGCCCCGCCTCAACACCAATTAGACTTACAGGGCCTAACTCCTCACTTCTCATACGCATAACTCCTAGTCTATAGCCGGTTAGCCCAGAGCCAGTCGAACTCTCTCTAAAAACATCATTGTCAAAGAATCATAATAACTTGTCTGGGAATATGTCATTACTCTAACATATACATGCAACGAAAACTTCTTCCAACCATGGAGAAGCTAACGTACATCCTTTATCACCCAACATACTCTAACACCAGACATTCTCTGCCGCCTCATTAATGTGAAGATTATGAGAGATGGTATAAAAAAGGGATCCTCTCCGTTGACCATGACAGGCTCAGGTACGCGAGATTTCACTACCACAGTTCATCAGTTGTTACTATTATTCATCTTCTTTTCCATTTCACTCAGCTACTATTCTGAATTGAGTGTCGGAGTGTCTGTGCCCTGGCTCGATGACTAACACTTCCTTCTCTCAGTTCCTGTCTTTGCTGCGTACGTTCGCTCAGTGTCACTTTACTCCAACTCAGAGTCTTCACACGATCAACATCAAAGCCACCTCGACACCACCCCATAGCCAGTGCACCATCTTCCCCGTTTTCAAACAGGATCAAATTTGGCACCGTCTGTAAGAACATCGCCTGAATCTAAAACGCAAAGATGGAAGAGACTGAATGACTCACCACCGTCACCTTATCACAAGAAAACTTGGAGCTGCTAATAACGGCCTAAGCGTAAAAGTTAGTGCAAGAACAACAAGCAGCGATCGGGGGTCCTCTGCCTCACTACCCGGTTGCGTCAATAACAAGCCCTCACACCGAGTGAGGGACTCAAGGAGAAGCCCTGACTGAATTCCAACAAGTTCCTTCTCCTCCAGTAGGGTGCATGCAAGTGCCCGATAGTCGATCAGCTTGCCACCCATGTCACCCTCCCTGATTGCGTATCACAGGGCGTTGTTCCATGCACCGTTCGACAATATAGGACGGATGGAAAGACTCAAGTATCATCTTCTGGAGGCGCGCTCATTCAGGATCCGCGAAAGGGAAAGGCTCAGACCCCTAATGGTTCTCCAGAGCGAATAAGCATGTCGTTCTCTCAAGAAATTTTGGAGGACAGATTCCGAGTCACTTCCGCCCTTGCATGATCGGAGAATACGGAGAAGCGACCGACCCAGAAGATCATCTACTTAAATTTTAAAATGCAATTATCCTTCATCAATACACGGATCACATTAAGTGTCAAGTGTTCCTTACCACTCTTTCCGGCTTGACACAAAGATGATTCAGTCAACTCCCGGTTGAGTCCATTTGCCGCTTCAAAGATTTTCACAAAACCTTCCTGCACCACTTTAAAAGAATTAGTAGAATTAAGTAGACACTTATTATATATCTAATGATCTAGAATTAAGTACTTTAAAAGAATTATTTTCAACATTTGGAGTCCATGAAACAAGATGTGCAGATCTGAAAAAGGAGCCAAAGCACAACATTGCCTTAAAGGCAAAAACGGACGAACGAGATTCTGAATCTTCTCTTGATGATGACGAAATGATACTCATGGTAAGAAAATTTAAAAAGTTATTTAAAACTATAAAATTTAATCTAAATGCAAGGTACAAGAAGAAAAATAAAAGTAAGATGCTACCACTGCAATAAAGAAGGGCACGTGAAAAATAATTACCCAAAATTGAAGAGCAAGGACAAGGCCAAGGAAAAGAACAAAAAGTCAGATCAAACCGACAAGTATAGAAATCTAAAGGCGACGTGGGATGAAACATCGTCCGAATCAGAGATAGAAGTGCTCGTCGGAGTTGCGCTAGTGGCAAGTCACCAAGAAGATGAAGACGAAGCAAGATCATCCGAAATGACTAATGAGCATCGAGAGCATCGATCAAGAGAAAGTGACATCAGAAGAAAGCAACACTTCAGAAAAAACTTCAGATTATGAGATCGACAAGGCAAGTCAGGTACGGTCTTTTCCTCCTGACAAGTTATTTCAGTTCATAAAAATATTATCAAAAAATTACTATAAGGTAGAAAAAGAAAATAAAGAGTTAAAATCAACCTTAACTATATCTTGTTGACTAGAAAATCTTGATAAAATTAAAAATTAAAAATTAAAAATTAAAAATTAAAAATAGAAATAGAATATTTGAAAGATCATGCATACTCACATATTCAAAATGTTAGAAGATATAATAGTTTAAATTAGTATTTTAAATACCATAAGGTTCAAATTAAGAAAATATCGTATAAATATATTCCTAAGAAATTATTAAATAATGATGTAGGAAGAAATCTATTTTGGGTTCCAAAATCATATTTAGATTAATTTTTTTTTTTTTAACTTTCAGAGAGAAAATTAAATATTTACTTTCATTAAAAGATTTTGTCTAGAAGTGGTTGTTGTTCCAATAATCAAGAAGGCCTAGTGTCTCGCCACAGCCTGGAAGTCAATTACTGAAATAAATGTTTAATTCCTAACTGTGAAACATTTAATTATTAACTAATGCTTTCAAGTGTTTATCAAAATTTCTGTTAAAAATTAATTAGAAGTTAATTTTTTGAGAAAGATAACTTTATCACTTATCTATAGGAAAAATTTAAAATTGTTCTGAATGTTAAATTTTTTTAATTATTTAGTAAAACTTATTTTTCTCTGAAATATATCATATTCTCTATTAAAGGAAATTTTTCAAATTTTTTCTAATGCATTATTACTCAATATTTTTTTCATACTTTTGAATTTAGAAATTATCTTGAGAGTCATTTCTCTCTATCCAAATTTTTTCAATTTTTTTTTAAAAAAACTTTATAGATCCAAATTTTTTTTTTTTTTGAGTGTTCCCTTAGACTTTTCAATTTAGACTTTCCAAGTAACATTTTAAAGTACCCCATTTTAAAGTGATCAAAGGGGGAGTAGTGAAGATTAAGTCTAGGGGGAGGGTAGTATAATTTTTTTATAATTTTTGTACTTGCAAATATTTATAACTGTTATTTGTTTGTAATTTACCCTAATTTTACTTCGGATTGCTCACATCAAAAAGGGGGAGATTGCTGGTACCCCAAGATAGTTTTGATGTGATCAACCAAGTCAGGTTAGGTCTTGTTGTGGTTTAACCCTTGTGTTTAAGTGTGTAGGAACTTAGGAGCACAAGAAGTCGAGCGAAAGATGCAACTAGCGAGAATGATAGCATGGGAGAGAGTCGACAGGCTCGGTGCATCCGAGGGACGAGGTGCTGCAGAAGATTGCGGGCGAACAAGAAGGAGGCGTGCGACGTTTCCGAGGGACGAGGAGCTGGAGTGGAAGGTTTTTCGAGAAGGTCGGAAAATGAGTTCAGGTGAGCCCTATTCCGGATGACCGAAATTACCCAAGCAGGTGAAAATCGATGCAGAAGACTTGGACAAATGCGAGCAGAACCGGAGCGGAAGACCGAGATCGAAAAATCAACAAAATGTTGACTTTTTGGTCCGGGTGCCTGGACCCCTGGGACTGCCCAGGGGCGCCTTGTTTCGGCATCATCGTTGATACGGGTTCAGCACGGTCCAAGCGCTCGGAACTGGTCCACCCAGACCAGAAAAATTATCCAAATGCAACAGGGCACGTCCTGTTGCGACATGGATAAAAGTTTATCCCCCTCCAGGTGTCTGGAACCCTTTCATGCGCCCCGACCAGGGCTATAAATAAAGCCCTAGTCCCAAAAGGTCAGAACAACACTTGTAATTGATTTCTCTTTAGTTTTGTTCTGTAATTGAGTGCTTCAACTGATGTAAGAGGCTTCTCCACCTGAAGGAGATTATTTAGTGAATTTCAACTTCCTTAGAATAGCAATCTCCTGATTGCAAACCAAGTAACCCTTTTGTGCCTCTTCTTTTTTAGTTTTTTTTTTGTGTATGAAAGTGTTAGACTAATCAAGCCTGTAAAGTTCGAGAAAGGATTTTGTTTGTTTTTATTGTGCAAGTAATTCACCCCCGTCTAGCTGGTCGCCAAGGGACCAACATATTCCAGACTCCCAAGTCGTCCGACCAAATAATTAGCGAGCAGGCTCTCGTGCCAATGTCCCAGGCTCTCGAGTTGTCTGGGTGAATTATAAGTAAGCATGCTCTTACGCCTATAGTATAGACTCTCGAGCCGTCCAACCGAGTTATAAGCGAGCGCCTATATTCCAGACTCTCGAGCCGTCCTACCGAATTACAAGATGCTATAAGAGAGGCCTCCATCAAAAGTTGCAGGAAAAACAAAAGAGAGAAACAATTGATGGTATAGACATGTACAGGAAGGGCAGTGAAAGGTGGAATTAGCATGAGTCATGACAGATGCAGAAAAATGGGCCAACAGGGAATCTATGAACACTCATTGGAGAGACGGTAGGACTTGCAAATAACAGGGTATTCAATTCACCAACTATCATCTGCACTAAGTAAAATGAATAGACAAGGATTCTCAAGGAATCCTATCCCTAAAAAATCATATGCTCAAAATACAAAGTGCAGGCTTCATGCTGAGAACTGCAAAATGATAGGCCTATGAAAAGAGGCTGAATGGAGAGGTAAAAATGGTTTGGTCATCCTATTGAGCAGGCCATGCATGGTGCGAGTGAACTTGGCCTCGCGGCAAAAACTATCCTGAAAAAAATGCCTATCCAACTTATTTTGGATATGGCTGCTCTGTGATTCTCTATTTCTCACAATGAGAATCATTTGCCAACCAATGCAGTCAATGATATGTAAGAGTGGTATCTTAAAATACAAATTATCCTAGTAAAATTTCAAATTAAGTCCTCATCGAGTGGAAGACAATGTCTTAATAAGTATAAGAAAATATCTCGTCTAAACCATCATGAAGTCATTATACAACTAGCAGAGGTTAGAAAATCAGGATCCAGATAATCTTTTAAGATACCTGTGTGCCGTTGGACATTTTGCTTCATGCATGCATCTCCTCTTGTTAACTTCTAAGTCAAACTCTATGTTGCGCAACTAATAACCTGTGGCAAAAGGTGAAGAAAAAATTATCAGATGCACAATTCCTTCAAAAGTTTAGACCAGTCAGACAAGCATGACTTCGTGAAAAGAGAATAAATCCTCATATATTAGTTAATTGATCAACTAAGAACCAAACATCACTAAAAGTTGTGATCATAGAAGTGAGAACTTGGACTAATTAACAACGCTAGAAAGCGTTCGTTCTTGCTGCTTCAAATTATCTCTGCGACAAAATTCAGAACCACAACACTAAGGAACTTCAACTCAATTGCACACGAACCACAAGCAAATGATGTCTTTAGAATCTTTTAAGTTGGCATGTTTAGAGAGACGAAGCGTACATAAGTGATTTTAGTTTGATTAGTAAGTGATGATGACATGATGGGAAATATTTGTTAAAGATGAAGAACATTTATGTATCAAAATAAAATGAATAATTCCAGAGTCAACTAGGATATTTGAGTTTGGAGCTACCTCAGTTGTATTAAGATTCTCCAAATATCTAGGTTTGTACTCTAAATGGACCTAGTTTGAGACAACAACTAAAAGATTGTGCAACTGGCAATTTTTATGAATCTTGACCAATAGACTACACAAACCAACAAGTAGGGGCTGATTTTGGGACATATCTAGTGTGAAGCCCTACTTCATGTCAAGAAGATACATTTGAGGATTACTACTAAATAAGGTTGTTTTAGGGCATGTTTACAAATGACTTCTCTCTTAAAAGTTTAAAATTTGAGGGGAAAATAGTTGCCCAAGTATATATCAGCTGAAGGATAACACATGAATGGATAATGTACTCGAATTTTAGTTGCAAAGAGGGCGACAATTATCATTCAACAAAAAAAGGGCAACAGGATGCTAGAATATGCCCTAGAAAGACATAAACGTCTACAAAATGGTTATTAGAGAGAAAAAAATAAAGCAGAAAAGTATGTCCAATAACTTACAGAATTTTTGGCCAATTTCTTCCTTACAGCTATCGCATAGAAGAATCCCGCTCTCCTCTATCGCTGGAAAGTAATACACGGGTATCGTATTTACTATCCAGAACCATCCGTCACCGAGTACCATTCTGAGAGTCGAGCTAGCGATTACCTAACCCAGAAAACAAGCACAGATTAAATCTTGAATAGATCTGAGAGATAAAGCGGCGACAGTAGGGCACCCGAGGTACACGCGGGAGCATAGGGTGAGGAAGGCCATCGGGCACCGTTGAGGAGGTAAAGGAATACTCTGAAGTAGAAGGCGAAGAAGAACGCGTACTGGAACTGCTGGAAGGCCGTCTGTGGGAATCCTAGATCTCGAAGGCAGCGCTCATGGCGTAGGTGCGCGACTCGGCCTCCTCCATCCATCTCAGAGTATGGGCCGGTGCGATCGGTGGTCGCCGACTAGCGGGAGGAGGAGGAAGGAAGCTGTTGACGATTCGATCTGTCTCTTCTAGAATGTCGGCGCCGGTTGGGCGAGTTCAAAAATGGATGCTCTTCCACGTGTTCGACGCGTGATCGTCAATTTTACCATTTTGTTGGACAAAATTCTAAAAAAAATAATTAATTAATTGAATCAGATAAGAATCTGAAACGGACTGATCCCGTCGCATAAAAACTTCCCACCGACGAAACCCTTAAACATGTCTAGGAGATCTTGCTTGATAAACAATATTTATTATTAATTTTTTTAATATGTATCTAATTTTTATAATCGGACTAATTCCGAAGAAAAATCGAAAAACATGGCCCCGTACTTGTCTTTGTCTAGGTGGAAAAAAATTATTCCCTAACCTAAATACCAAGTATGTTGATTCTGTTATTTCTCAATTATTATTTTTATTAATTAATAAAAAATAATTTACAGATAAATTCTAGATGTGATGTCGAAATTGATTGTATCCCTATCCTCCGTAATAACATGATGTCACGTTGTCTATTTATTGTTTCCACATACTTAACTGAGTTAGTAAGTGGCAGGTTAATTGTCACATAAGATCTTGGAATCGATTCTCAGGATTGGTGGGGCATAAATCCCTGTACCCTGTGTAAACTCCCCTCGCCTGTCACTTGTCTTCTCAGTCATCATAATTTACCTCCTCCATGTTGATTTTAGGACGGGTTGACAAGGCACTAGGGACGTTCCTTAGCTACCGGTCAGTTCCAACCATGGACGACAACCCTAACTTCCACCATCCTTGCCTTCGACTTCAAGACGACGCTTTAATTCTCTTCCAACTTTAGTAGCGTCACTCATCTCGCTCCTCCCATTGTCGCTCGTCCGTCCTCCCCCGACGATATTGTCTCCCCCCTCCGCCTCACTTACTGATCTTCATGCCCTTTCCTTGTCATCATTCATGGAAAAACCCTCGTCGCTCTTGAGGGTGTGGTCGTCAATATGGCTACCTCTGCACTACCACGACCGGATCGACGTATCCTCCACATCGACATATCTTTACATCGACGCCAAAAATTAGTAGTTGTAGATTGTGAGTTCATCCGTGAGAAGCTCGAGCATGATCTCACACCGCGCTTGAGGACTAACTATCTCTATCTACTAACAATATCGATAAATTAATTTAATAATTTCATAAATAATAAAGATTATTTAATAAAAATTTAAAATTCAATGAAATATATAACGTGCTGGGCGGACTTAGTTAATTCGGAATCAACTAATGCTAATCTATCTAGTTATAATTCTGAAATCTGTGAATCTATAGAGTCGATCTCATTATTTATCATCTCACCGTAACCCCGGGACATGTACTATAAGATTTATGAAGCTTGGAGACAGCAGTGGGCCCCTGGCAATGGTTACATCTTTGTCCTATACCTACAACTTCTTCTTCTTGCACCTTTATTTCCATCAACACTAGTAGATGTTTACGTATGTTTTCTACTGCCATATATGCCTTACAATGGACTTGTGCGTGGGAAATCAACTTTGTTAAAGCTGTAGGTTCAATTTCAAAGCCCTGAATTGAAAGGCACCACCGTAAAGTAGGAAATAATGGAAGATATATAGCTTTTCTATCAATCTGTTCTCTTGTAGGATTGCTTCAATTATTGCAAACTAGAAACAATGTCATCAAATTGTTTCATATGATAATTAGTTTGTGGACACGAATTATATGTTAATTATCAGTATGTGGATCGAATATCGATCTCATGAACAGAAGGTGACAAACCCTCATTGCCAAGTCAGAGCAAGGCATCGTATTCATTCGTCTCCACCCCAATGGAGCAAAGCTTTGCATCATTCCAATCAGTTCCTCATTACCTTCTAAGAATATTACTTGTAGCTCTATAGATAATCCCACAGGCCGCAACCATTTGTCTATATATATATATTTAGTAGCTTTCTCTGTTATATATATATCTACGATAATTTATCAGAATATCAGTCATTCATGTTTCGATTCTGCACCTGTTTCCGGCGGCGCCGGCGGCGCCGGTCGGCGTGGCACGAGTACAGGGTGTGTTGCTTCTTCCGGCGCCGGTTCAGGCCGGTGTCGACCGATCCGCCGGAGGCGATCAGGAAGGAGTTCGAGGAGTACGCGGACGCTGGCGGTGTGATGGGGGTCCGAGAGCTGGCCGAGTTCCTGGCGGAGGTGCAAGGGGAGCCCACAGACTCCGGCACAGCGCAGGCCATCATCGACGACGCCAGGGAAGCGAAGCCCCTGAAGGTGTTCCAGAAGAAGAAGGGCCTCTCCCTCGACGCCTTCTACGGCTTCCTCTTCTCCGACGACAACGCCGCTCATCGTCCCGACGGAGTACGCATGCAGATTAGATTAGATTAATCAAATTAATACTTCAATATTCATTTATTTATTGAATCCTCTCCGATTTGCAAGCACTTCTTTAAATTGCTCCAGGTTTCCCAAGACATGACTGCTCCACTGGCTCACTATTTCATATACACTGGCCACAACTCCTATTTAACAGGCAATCAGATCAGCAGCCTCTGCAGTGATGAACCAGTCATAAAGGCATTAAAAAATGGAGTGAGAGTCATTGAACTTGATCTCTGGCCTAATAAAACACACACTGATATTGATGTTCTTCACGGAGGGTACATTTACTCAATCTACTCCTCTCTCTGAAATATAAATTCCTGTCTGTCTGATCGATATCATTAACTTTGCAGTACATTGACTCAGCCAGTGAAACTCATCAAATGCTTGACCTCCATTAAGAAATTTGCCTTTGTAGCATCTGAATATCCAGTCATAATCACTTTTGAAGACCATTTAACTGCGGAGCTTCAAGCTGTAGTAGCTCGGGTACATTAAAAAATTAGCAAAGTGTTGCGATTCTTTGATTCTGATATACGTTTACATGCCATTTTGATCACTCTGTTATTCCCTGTATATTTATTCAGATGCTGACGGAGACTTTTGGAGCCATGCTGTTTACTTCAGACTCCAAGTCGCTAGAAAATTTTCCTTCTCCAGAAGCATTAAAAAGGAGAATCATAATCTCCACTAAACCACCAAAAGAGTACCTTGAATCATCATCCAAGGTGTCCAAGGAAGAAGACGAAGAGCAAAAGGGAGGCGAAGTGAAACCATGGAGTGGAGAGCTTTCAGATCATGAAGACAAACCTACTGATGTCAGTAATCTGCAAAAAAAAACGCACGCACACACACACACACACAAAGAAATTTGTGTCTGATATAACTTGTTCACTGACAGATTCAGCAACAAGTAAGTGACCAGCTTGATCGTGAAGAAGAGGATCAGATAGTAGCGCCTGAATACAAGAGTCTGATTGGAATTGCAGCAAAGAAACTGAAGAGTGATTTAGGGGCCGCTCTCAAGATTGATCCTCACAGTGTGAGTCGTCTCAGTTTAAGTGAGCTGGCATTGGAGAAAGCTACTGACTCCCATGCAACTGAACTCGTGAGGTACTACAAAATGCATCTTTGTTGGCTTACTGTAAATCTTATTCTGCAAACAAGAAACAAACAAAGAAAATTATAAGATGATCTTTCAGGTTTACTCAAAAGAACTTGCTGCGGATATATCCCAAGGGCACTCGAGTTACTTCTTCCAACTACAAACCATTGCTTGCTTGGGCGCATGGTGCTCAGATGGTTGCACTAAACATGCAGGTATACAAATATGTTATGGTCGAGCCGCAACCGACTGTAGAAAGATAGCTGTTTCAATTGTTGATGAAGTTTCTGATGTATACAGGGGCATGGCAAAGCATTATGGTTGATGCAGGGCATGTTCAGAGCAAACGGAGGCTGTGGGTACGTGAAAAAACCAGATAGATTGTTGAAGAATGATGATCCAAATGACGTCTTTGATCCCAAAGCTGAACTGAAAGTGAAGAAGATTCTCAAGGTGAGAGTGTATACTGGAGATGGCTGGCGATTTGATTTCGACAAGCATCACTTTGATCCTTATTCTCCTCCAGATTTTTATACAAGGGTAATTAATCATGGATATATAAGCAGCAATTAGCTAATTATTAATTTGAACGTATTTGCGATGTTAATTACAAGAATTGGATGATCGAGGAATTGGTGTAGGTTGGGATAGCTGGTGTGGAAGCTGATACAGTAAAAATGGAGGAAACACATGCAATCGAGGATGACTGGACGCCGGTTTGGGATGAAGGGTTTGAGTTCCGGTTGAGGGTTCCCGAGCTCGCATTGCTCCGGATCGAGGTTTACGAGCATGACTTGTCGGATCCCGACGACTTCGCCGGCCAGACTTGCTTGCCGGTGTGGGAGTTGCGGACTGGAATCCGGTCAGTGAAGCTTTGCGATCATGAGGGAGAGACTCTCCCGTCGGTCAAGCTATTGATGCGCTTTGACATCATTGATGTGGCTTGAGATCCTAAAGTTAATGTAGGCCTAATGGGCCGGGCCGGGCCGGTTCTAACTAGACGGATGTCACGGACTTAAAAGTGGAATTCAATTCAAGTCAATTTCACTTCCGCAAAAGGAAACTTCTTCTTCTTAAAAAAAAAAAAAAAAACGACAATAAAATAAAATAAATAATATATTGTATCATAATTATCGTCAAAAGTGGCGACAGCCTTCCCTATCTTGCGTTCCATTCGACTCCACTCTTCGCTGCTGCTCCTCCTCCTTCCAATCATCTTCTTCATCTTCCTCCGATCGGGAGAGCTTCTTGTTCGCCAGCCCTCGGATCCAATATTTGGTCTCGCTTTCATGGAACTCGGCTCCATCTCCTCCGCCCCCCGCACCGTCGAGGAGATCTTCAAGGACTACAGCGGCCGCCGCGCCGGCATCGTCCGCGCCCTCACCCACGGTTCGGTCCCTCTTTCTCCCTCTGGATCTTTTTTTTTTTTTTGTCTTCCTCTTGCTTTACTTGCTTAAATTTTTTCTGCCTTTGTCGGTTTCGCAGATGTCGACGAGTTCTACGCCCAGTGCGATCCCGGTGTGTAATCCTTGGGTGTTTATGTGTGGATCCGGCTGGGTTCGGGTGTTTTTTTTTACCGCGTTTGTGGGTGGATGCAGATAAGGAGAATCTTTGCCTCTACGGACACTCCAACGACATGTGGGAGGTGAATTTGCCGGCGGAGGAGGTGCCGCCGGAGCTTCCGGAGCCGGCGCTTGGCATCAACTTTGCGAGGGATGTTATGAGCCGAAGAGACTGGCTCTCGCTCATTGCCATGCACAGTGACTCGTGGCTCTTGTCCGTCGCGTTCTACCTTGGGGCACGCCTCAACCGGAATGAGAGGTATGGGCTGAATTAGGAGCTATTTCTCCTGCTCTTGTTCTGATTCTGGTTAGTAGGAAGAGACGTTTAAGGAATCTGCAAGATTTACAAGCATTGCTCTAGATGTGTTTTCCATATGTTGGCTTGTTCCTGCGGTTTATTTGATTAGAGCAATAAAGACTCTTTACAGTAAAGATATTAATGAGCAGGGATAGTGCCAAAGGAAATCACTATTTTTGTTAACTTTTGCATAGATAGATTTTGTGGGTCATAATAGTCAGTTAATATAGTAAGTTCTCACATTGGGTGAATATTCACATGTTTGTACGCAGTGGAGCATACAAAGAATTTTGACCCAAAATACCACCCTAGTAAGTTAACATGTTTTTTTCATAGACAGATATGAGATATATGCATGACACATTCCAACTACTTGTGCAATTATGCATGTGAATTCTTGTTTCATACTAAAATGATGCATTAAAGAATGGGAAAGATAGTAATATGTTTTAGTTACCATATATTTTACCTTTATGTTAGTAATTTCTTATTTCCTTGTGTTCTAGATTCAGTTCTTGATACTTTCTCAAACTTCCATTTTGGTCACTTGCACAACTTTGACATATCTTATTCTATAAGATTGTTGATTTATAATCTTGAATAAAGCTAAAAGAAATTGAGATCATGATACTTATTTACTTCTTTGAAGTAGCCTACTTGACTATCTAAACTACTCTTAGGTGGAAGTTCCGCATATTGTTTTAATTCTTTAATTTATTGAACCTGTATTTTTTTTTAAGATTTTGCTAACCACACAAGATATTCTCATCTTGCTACTGCCCACTACTAGTGTAGCAATTTAAGGAGAGTTACTCATGTTCAAGCACAGTGCATGAATATTGGGCATGATTATCTCTGTGTGTTGACTCTCATGTAGAGCTGACAATCTGTGTCATGTCATGTTAATTGAGTGACTTTTGTCATTAGTGGCTTCCCTTTACCCTTAAACATTCAACTCTTTTACGCTTTAAGCTATAAAATGTATTTCTTGTCCTTGAATATGTCTGAACCATTTCTATCTGTTGTTGGAGCCAGCTAATATTTTGTCTCATATTTATGAAGTATTTTATAAAATTAATTTATTCAATAAACAGTTATCCATCCTTTTGTTGTGAGGGCTTCTTTCCACATGCCATGTTTCAGGTTAGGTTGGACTGAGACACACCATTGGGTTGTGTCTTGTTTTGACATCTCTAGTCTTGTGGATGGGAAAAATGTAAGCTTTTTAAGATATGGGCTGATCAATGTGATAATTCTGATTAGACCGATTTAACTACTGCGAACATTTGGTTGTGTGCATAACTGAACTCAAAACTGCCCCTGTTTGTCTTGGCTATGTGCTACTTTGTGTTTCAGCTAATTCTGTTCATGCTTGATTGTTAAGCTTAAATTTAATAAATTTGAATACCGATTAGTTTGATTTGTTTGTTTCCTCGTCGATATGGTCATTTATGAATTCCAACATATTGGAATATTTTTTAATTATTTATTTTTTTGGTTTCAAAAGCTGATATTTTTTTCTTTGGCCACTTTAATTATACCATATCGTGAGCTACAAATGCATTTCTTGGTTTCCAGAAAGGTAAACAAACCATAAAATTAGTTGGCTTTCAAAGTGTGAGTGAGACAGGTTTCTCTTATAGTTAATTGAGGAATTAACAATTTTGCTGTAGAAGGAAACATTGGCTCATTGACTGAAAGTTCACTACCATCTGACGTCTAACGCATTTTTCAAACCTTCTGTTCTCCTCCTTCATTCCGACAGGAAACGCTTGTTTAGCATGATCAATGAACTTCCAACTGTGTTTGAAGTTGTTTCAGATAGAAGACGATCAAAAGAAAAGTCTGGTCTGGACATTGCAAATAAATTGAAAGTCTCAAACAAGGTAATAATAAGTTAAAAACCGATCTCTTTAATTTCCCTTTACTCTAGTATGTTGTCCAGTAACTATTTACTTTACAGCGAACTGGTGATGGACAGATAAAAAGCAACCCGAAGCCAGCTGATGAGGGATACGGTGAAGATGATGACGATGAACATAGCGAAACCCTTTGTGGAACTTGTGGCGGAAGCTACAATGCAGATGAATTTTGGATTGCCTGTGATGTCTGTGAAAGATGGTTCCATGGAAAATGTGTGAAGATTACTCCCGCAAAAGCTGAGGGCATAAAGCAGTACAAGTGCCCCAGTTGTAGTTCAAAGAAAGGCAGGCAATAAGAACTTGGTGCCAGTATCCCCCAATGCAAAGGAAGTAAGTGGAGGCATACTTTCTTGTTAACTGTTATTTACCAAGTAGCTATAGGGCATATCGAAAGTGCTTTCATGTGAAACAGAATCCTAATGTTCAAAGAGTGATTTAAGCAACCATACGGCTCCTCTCCAATATTAGTTTAACAAGTCACAAATGTGTTTAATTGTTGAATCTACTTCTGTAACTTCATTGAATTGTATCAATGGCATGCTGCTCGTGCAACTTCATGGATTCATGTTCAAACTGCTCTCTACTTTGCTTATTTAATAGTATGCTTGTGCATCGCTGTGAATTCTTTGAACTAAACATTAATGGACCGAATAGACTGATTGTTGTGCTGCTTCTTTTTTCTTTTTTCTTCTTTCTTCCTTCTTTTTCTTATTCTTGTTTTATTCATGTTCAAATAAAAAATGTTAACGAATTTTGAAGTGTTCTGCACGTACATACGTGCAACTAATTGACCTCCATGTCATCAAATTAAATTGGTTGTCGTATTGTCTTCATGTCAATTCCGTTGAATTGGAAAATAATAAAACGAGCCTCTCCTTTTGTTAAATGATAACTGCATTTTCCTTTATTTATTTAATTTTGAAAATAATAGTCAATATACTTGCTTTTTTAATGGGCAAAAACATCAAACGAACCTCTCCTTTTGTTAAATAAATGGGTCCCTTTCAATGAGCAGCCCGCGCGTTAGGAGGACGGTGACGTCAACGCAGGCGCTGTTGTTAATGGTAAGTTCGAGAACAGGAGGAATCGAGGATAAATTAGGGTTGCATAACAGTTGAACCCATCAATATTAAGATTATATTTTATTTTTTTTATAAATTTAGTTATATAATTATCTGATAATTATATAATTAAAAGTTATAAGATAACTTAAATAATCTGACAATCTCAAGATGGGTTTAATTTAAGTCATCGTATATAACTTTAATTAGATATATAATTAAGATTATGAAAAATAAAATATAATCTTATTTAGAGATTTTAATATATAATTTAATTTAATATTTTACTGTATTATTATAAAAATAAATATTATTTTTTAACTTTATTTATTTTTATTTTTCATTTTCATTTTCATTTTTTATTTTTTTTAACCTTACCCGTTTTTACTTTACGTTTCTCTTTTGGAACATTAAGTTTTTTTTTACTCTATGTTTTTCTCTTTCTGAGCCTTACCTTTTTTTCTCTCTATTTTTTTTTTATTTAACTTGACGTTTTTTTTCCATTTTTTTTACTTTACATTTTGTTTTCTCTTTACGCATTATATTTTTTTATTTTTTTTCAACATTTTACGTTTTTTTTACTTTCCTATATATATAACTTTTTCAACACTACAAATTTATTTTTTAAATAAACTATCATATATTTTTATTTTTTATTTATTTTTTATAATTTAAAATAAAATTTTTGTTATAAAAATTTTAAGAATATTTTGATCCTAAAGTATAAATATTGAAGGATATTTGTAGCTAAAAAAATTAATTAACCTCAAAATCAAGAAAAATCTCACTTATATGAGATTTTCTGATTTTGGATTTTATGTTCTTTTTTTGACGTATCGGGTATGAATCATTACTCGAAAATTATCGATTACCTAAATCAAATAAGGTTTTTGTTAATAACCATGAATGGATAACCAAGATTATTAAAGGTAACTTCTAAGTAAATACATCCTTAGGGTTTTTGTCTTAGGATTTAGAGGTTGATTATAGTATTAAGTACAAAAAATTATCAAAACAAAAAAAAAATAAGTGCTCACGAGAACGAAATAGTTCCACCGCATATCTTACCCCCACACCTCATGAGCATCTATTTTTTTTCCATTTAGATTTTTTTTTTTTTTTTTTTTTTTGCTTAATACTATAACTTAACTTCTAAACCTTAAAGTAAAATCTTAAATGGTATACCTATAAACCAAAAATAAAAAATAAATAAATAAACTAAAAACAGGGTTGGGTCATTGCCCTGACAAGTAGTATCAAACAAATTGGATTTAATGTTGCAAATGAATAAGATTGAACGTTCGCGAATAATTTTAATGTTCAGTGATCCGACGGTAAAAGCAGGGGACCCCCGTTCTGGGGAGTCCACGCCACGTGGAAGTCAAAGGGTCAGGTGGTCGATAGGAGAAGGATGGACCAACCGGACGCCCGAGAAAGGGTTGGATCGATAGGCCGATCGGAGAAGGGCGGGCCGACCGCCCGGCCGGCCGACCGGTGTCTAACTGATGGCAAAAGGCGCCCCGGCAGGAGTTGGGGTTCCGGCGCTCATTGAACAGGATCGTAGGGCCGAGCGGATGGCATGTTCGGCCGAAGACATAAGGTAGCATACTGCTAATAGTCTCCACAGAGCACCTTACCGAGAATCTCCCAAGTAGACCACTATATATGACCGGCCGGACGTAAGGCGCGTGCTGGCCGGCCGGAGGCCCGGCAGGGAATAAGGAGAAAAGGACAAGGGACATCTTCTGACAGCGGGCATGCTCTATAATCCGGCCATACTCCAAATCTTACGACAAGGGGTTTCGCTGTCCCATCGAAGACGTGCTTGGACTGTAGCAGTATGGTGTCAGGTAAGCTTGCTGACAAGCCTTTACTGAGGTATGCGCTGGGGACACGTATTCGCCTCGGTATGTGTGCATGAGCTCCTTCCCAGCTCTATATAAGGAGTCTTGCACTTCACCGGAGGTACGCGTTCTTTGATACTTGGAGCCACTTCTTCGTTGTTCGCTTACCTGACTTGAGCGTCGGAGGGTCGTCGCCGGGAACCCCTTCCCGGCCCGACTTCTGTGCAGGTTCGCCGGAGGTCCGTGCGGACAGTCAAGAGATCTGCGTCAGCCGCTTGGAGAGCGCCACGTGCCCAGTCTTCCGCTCGGATGATTGCATTTTGCTCGGCGCTGAAGTCCCTCTTTCTCTGCTTCACCGGCCGAGCGCCCGGCCGGACGTGGAGCTCGTGCTGCGCTATGCTCAGTGAAATTCCGGGCAGCTCATGCGTCGACCAGACGAAGACATCGCAATTTCTCTGGAGGCATTTGATCACTTCCTCTTTCCTGCTCGCCTCCAGATCGGCCGCAATGAACGTGGTGGCCTCCGATCGGGTCGGGTGAATCTGCACTTCCTCTTTTTCTTCATAAACCAAAGAGGGAGGTTTTTCAGTTATAGCGTGCAAAATGCAATTATCAAACTCAATAACTAACCAAATAAATTTAAAATATAAAAGTTTCAAACAATCAAATAAGTTTGAATTGAGAGCTCCATACATCTAAACGAACTAATCTCAAGCCAAGGGATGTGGTAGATATATAGGGGGCTCCCACGTAAGATCAGAAAGTCAATTTTTCAATTAACATGGTAGTCAAAGTTTAAGATAGATCAACTTGAAAGAATGGCTGATCGGGACATTAGAGACCACCATCCGATCGGATCTTCCCCTCATTGGGCTCTGCTCCCCTATATCCTACCGATCGGATCACATGATCACGAGGCCCTGCTCCCCTATATCGTCTCATTCAATTCCTAATCGAATCTCCAACTCTTAGGACTTTGCTCTCTTACATCCTCCCGATCAACACACAGGATCACAAGGCTCTGCTCCCATGCACCCATCAGATTGACGCACAGGATCACGATGCTTTGCTCCCCTATATTCTTCTACTCAATTCTCGATCGGATCTCTGACTCCTAGGGCTCTACTCCCTGACATCCTCCCGATTGATGCATAGGATTACAGGGCTTTGCTTCCATTCACCCTCCAGACCAGCGCACAGGATCACAAGGCTCTACTCCCCTATATCCTCTCGCTCAGTTCTCGATTGGATCTTTGACTCTCAGGGCTATGCTATCCTCAACTCTAAGATAGGCAAACATATAATCAGACCCCTCAGCCCATGATCAAAAAATTGGACTTTCTTTTTACTAATCTATTTATCCCATTATTTGGGCCAAGCCTAGAAAGCCCAATGGTCCTTTCAAATAAGAAGCTTATTCCACAATTAGTATTGCGTGTGAAGTTGTTAGAAGCACATGAAACTATATTTTTGTACAAAATATAAGATACTAGTAACGTATGGGCGATGAGACTACACACTACAACAAAGATATATGGATTTGACATATCCTATACGTTGATATGACATTTAATTGATATGAGAATTATAAAGGTATTATAAAAGGGTCCCACCTCCGCGGGCACATGTACGTCTTTTGCTTCGTACACATCTTATATTCTTCTACTACTGTCCATCTTTCACATTTTTCTCCACCTCACTGACTTGAGAGTCAGAGTGACTATGCTAGGGACCCTCTGGCCTATTTGCAAACGCTCCTTCTTCCCCTTCCACCTTATGACCTTGTAGGTGATCACCCTTTGAGGTTTTTTCTCCTTCGAGGTCCTTTTGCGGTTAACTTCAAAGTCATCTCGCCAGTGATCTCATTTCTTTTCCTTCAAGATCTTCTCGTGGTCAATATCAGCAACACCTCACCAAATAATACAACTTTTACCTATTTCAGATGGGATCACCAAGCTTAAACCAAATTCAAATTCTTAAAAAATAAATTAAATTAAATTTAAATAATCATTTTAAAAATTTAATTTATTTTAAATTCAACTTAGTTTAACTTGATTATCTTATAAAATAAATCATTATAAAATCAATTTGAATATTATAAAATTTAATTTGGTGCGGCTTGTTTACCATCCTACCAATGAATCATTTGATGTCTTTATTTATGTTAGTTTGATTTTTTTTTTTTTTTTAAAAAAAAAAAGACATTCTTTTTCAATATGTGTTTTAATAATCATTATCTATTATGTTATCTATTTTTTTTCGATGAAACGGAATGTTGAATCAAATAATACTAAATTTGGACGATCCATTTAGTCTGTAAAAAATTTTCATCAGTCAAAAGTTAAATAACGAAGTACTCGTGGTGAATAGCGTCGGGCTATCGTTGTATTTATTGTTATCACCGAACGTGGACAATTGTTTAGATTCGGACTCGTGAATTTGAGTAAAAAGTAAAAACAGAAAGAAAGAAAGAAAGAAAGAAAAACAAAAAAAAAACTCGTCCAGGCTGAAGGTCAAAAGTTAGGTCAACGTCATTCATCAAATTTGAGTCACGCGCACGGCTCAAAGCATGAGGCTGAAACCTTCCACTCATTCACCGGTCGGCCGCCGCCTCTTCCATTCCAACGCTCATTTCATTCACGCACGCGGTCTTCTAGCCTCAAATCCCCGCGTGGCTCCCACTCGGTCGCTCGGGTCCCAAGGTTATCGGCGAATGAAAAACAAGCAATTGATCCATGTGTTTCTATCAGAAGTGAAGGAAAAATTGGCCGTTGCTAATCGCGGTGGACCGTGTCGTTTGATCGGAATTTTCTGAGTCGGCGAGTACACGCCATTCACGTTGCTTTGACTCAATAGTCATTGGCTCTGCGAGCGTTCCGCTGTCCTTCCACATCCTTTGACCTTATCAACAACCTCAAACAATTCCAAATTCGTCGTAATCGTCATCATGCGTCATCCTCGAGCTGCTCTCGTTTAAGTAGTTGTTCTTGAGCTTCATTTCACCGTCTCCCCACGCCTATAAATTCCATCAAGTGGAGGAAGACAAGAAAAGAAAATTAATCAAATAAATAAATAAGACATTTGGAAGAGAATTGCCGATGTCGTGCACGGTAGCGATCGCGAGTTCGCCGGTGTTTTCACCGGAATCGCTATCTTTGAACCCGAGCTCTTCCTCGGCGTCGCCCTTCTCCTGCTCATCATCTCCCCCCTTCCGGTCCCGGTTCCAGAGAGCCGCCATCCCGCTGCTGGCGAACAGCGACGGGTTCGGAGCTGCGGCATCTCCATCTCCGTCCCCGCCCCTGCCTCCGTTGGGATCGAGCGGTTCCCGTTCCGTCCTGAAGAGGAAGCGACCGGTGCGGATTGATATTCCGTCGGCCGAGGCGTTGCCTTTCGAGACAGAGGCGGCGGATGGCAGGAAGGAAGTGGCGGCGGAGAGCGCGAGGTATTCGGTGTATTGCAAGAAGGGGAGGAAGCGGTTGGAGATGGAAGATCGGCATAAGGTGTCGCTGGACGTCAATGGGGATCCCAAACTGGTAGGCGTGCTTCGAGAGTTGCATCGGTGGTTCTAGCGGAACTAGCTGGCTCGATTGGTTAAATCGCCCCTTAATCTGTGATTGCAGGCTTTCTTTGGCATTTTTGACGGCCATGGAGGCAAGAGAGCTGCGGAGTTTGCTTCAGAGAAGCTGGACGAGTTCATCGTAGAGGAAATGTCGACGACCGCCGGAGCAGTGTCCAGCAGAATCGAAGAAATCGTCCGAACTGGATACTCGAAAACCGACGCCGAGTTCTTAAAGGAGCAAGCCGACGGAGGCGCTTGCTGCGTCACCGCGTTGGTTAGGGACGGCGATCTCATCGTCTCCAACGCCGGGGATTGCCGTGCTGTCTTAAGCCGAGCCGGAAAAGCTGAAGCCCTGACTTACGATCACCGGCCCTCTCGTGAAGATGAAAGAGACAGAATTGAGAGCCTCGTAAGCGTCTGCAACTACTCGATCATTGATTATAGGAATCGAGCTTCGATTGCTGCCGTACGTTGCTTACAATGCGTGGTGCGAATCCTATGCAGGGCGGCTACGTCGATTACCGCCGAGGAACTTGGAGATTACAAGGTTCCCTCGCGATTTCCAGAGGGATCGGGGATTCCCATCTCAAGCAATGGGTGATACCGGTGCCGGAGACTAAAGTGATCGGAATCGATGCTGAATGCGAGTTCTTAATTCTCGCATCTGACGGACTGTGGGATAAGGTACAAATCAAAACCTCTGTTTTGTTTTTTTTTCTTCATCCTTTTTGTTCTATTGAATAAACAAGTTGATGGTTAAATTTTCAGGTTAGCAATCAGGAGGCAGTAGATCTTGCCCGGCCAATGTGTGTGAATGCAGATGATAATGCATCGGCATTGTCTGCTTGTAAAAAGCTTGTGGAACTGTCTGCAGATCGACTCTCCATGGATGATATAAGCGTGATGATAGTGAAGCTGCAGCATTTTGTTTGAAGACATTGCTAATCCAGACAAAAAAAAATGGAACAAATAGTTGTCTAATTGTGTGCTGCAAGTAAATTTTTTATGAACTTGTGGCCCTCTAGATTTTCTGATTTACATTCTTTTGTTTTTCTAAGAACACTGCACTTGGTGTTTAAAAAGGTAAATTACCTTGGGAAAAAAAGGCACTTTTATTTTTAGATTCAAGATGATATTTATTTTGATTTTTTTTATTAAAAGGATACTCACTGTATAATTACCCAACTATCCTTTATTATATTATTTTCATTATAATCTATCCTTTATATTTTTCATCTAAATCCTGAACAAACATGTGTTATAGTTGCTACGATTTTTGTTGGTTTCCGTAACTATTATAACGTAAATATTAAAGTCTAATTTTTAACTTAGGTTGAACCACGAAACACTTCATATGTCAATTAAAGTTTATTCAGACATCTATATTTGTTATCGGATGTAACCTGTAATAGCTCATCTTAGATCATTTAAAATATTTTCAAATGTTCTAAAAATTTTAATTCTCTCTATTAAAATTATTTTTCTTATTGTGGCAACTTAAAAATTATAATTGCTATAATTGTTATAACAATTATGAAATTATAACTCCAGTTACAAAATCATAGCTACAGTTATAAAATAATATTGAAAGATAGTTATGTCATTTTACATGAATAGGAGGCTCTTTTCATAAAAAAAATAAATTGAAAAAAACAATTATCGACTTTATTTTTCGCTCAATTTCCTTTATTGAAATGAAGAGAAAGGAAGAAAATACAAGTTAAAAGTTGCCCGGGATCTCACTCACAAATCACACAGCAATTAAATTGTTTGACACAATCTCACACACAAACCACGTACTCTAATTGTCTAAATCAATTTAGCTTAAAATTACCAGTAATTCAACCACGCCATCAACGACTACACTAGAGAGGAGAGGTAATGCCAAATAGCCTACATAATGATGGATCTGTAAGCCTTTCTGTTTCTGATCTCTCCCTCCTTATTATCCATCGAAGTAAACGTAACTTAAATTTTAAAGTTAATCAGGGAATTCGCGGCCGGAACGGGTTCGGGATTTCGAACCCCGGGTTTGGGATGAATGTGTCGTCGTTCCCCGGAAGAAACTGGAACTCGGCTGCCCCCAGGCCGCTGTCGCCCGAGACACCACCCATCGCCGGCGTCTCTCGGCTTCCGACAGAGTACCTCCCGGACCCACCGGGGACGAGCTCGGCGTCCTTCTTGTCAGCGAATTCCGGAGTTCCACGTCCGGCGAGGCAGAGTCGAGCGACAGCAAAGAGACACAAGAAGAGGAGAACAAGACGGTAATGTGATGAACTCGCCATTACCACGGAAGAAGAAGAAGAAGAGGAAGATGAGCTGGAATTTGCTGCAAATGCGCTGTTTTTATAAGAAGAGAGAGCAGTCGGTGGAGAGTGGATGCGATTAAATTGAGCTGTTTGTTTCTGAATTTATTGACCCGATTCAATGCCGCAACTACCCTTCGTTAATCATGAACTTCCCAAGTGATGAAAAATGATGAGCGAGATGAGATCTAAAGATTTACCATGTCTTTTCTGATGATTTGTTTGTTGGATAAATTTGAATGGAAGAGTGGGAGAGGATGAGATTTTAGTCTCACGTTGGCAGTTGTTTCTGTTAGAGATGTGAAAAAGAGATGAAAAGGTAGACAACTTAAATGATACTTTAGTCCCATATTAAAGGTTTCAAAATAAGTTAGTTGATTTATATTATATCATAAACATTATGATTTCGAATAATATACGGAGTGATGCTTTTTCTTATATGTGGATCCATCCCCAACTAAGTTAATTCATAAGTATCTGAGATAGTAGTATCTAAGTCTATATGGTATAGTTATATACTATTATATAGTATATATTATCATATTCATTATTTTCATAGAAAATTGTATTGTATACGGATATAGACTTTTTCTTATAAAAAAAGCTCATATCTAGATCAATATACAATATGTATGTACATAGATTAGATGTATATCTAAATAGTATATCAAAATAGTAGTCCAATTCTTTTTTTTTTTTTTGCTACATTTACCTGTGTGTATTTCGATCGATCCAAAATAATTGAAGGCCAACTGTTCATCAACATTTTGTCGTCTTCTGATTCTTGTTCGATTCTACATTTTGATTTTGACTCGTGTACTCTTCCTGTACCTGCAATCAAAGTCAATCCTTTCTCGGGCGGACGTGAGTTAGTCTGTTCATGAAGCTCAAACTCATAAAACAACTCATCTAATTTAATAGTAAAGAGGTTCTTAGAAACTTTATAGGCATCTACCATAGATGCTCACAAGGTATTCCTCGGAAAGGCGTTTAAGGAGTACCTTATGATGTCCCGATTATCTACCTTTTGTCCGATCACATGAAGTTCATTGAGTAGTTCTTGAATTCGGGCGTGGAGCTGGCTAGCCGTCTCACTTTCCTGCATTTTTAAGTTATACAATTTATTGAATAACAAATCTCGCTTACTTACTTTGATATCGGAGGTCCCTTCGTGAAGCTCGATCAGCCTCTCCCATACCTCTTTGGCGCTCGAGAATGGACCGACACGGTTGAGCTCCTCCTTTGTTAGTTCGCACTGGAGGGTACAAGTTGTTCTGGCATTTGCCTCCACCTTCTTGATTAATGCTGGTTCCCAGTCCTCGCAGGGTGTAGGTTTGCCGTCTTTATCAGTTGGTAGTTCTAATCCAGTCTTGACGATCATCCACCTCTCGAATTAGATCTTCAGGAAGTTCTCCATTCTACCCTTCCAGTAACCGAAGTCCTCTCAGATGAAGAGTGGGGGACGGACAGTGTTGTAGCCTTTTTGTTGGGCCATTTTAGATCTGTCGCAGAGAGAAGAAAGAAAGAAAATATCCCAGGACTTGATCCTGGATTAGTAGTGTTGTATGAAAGATAATAATTAATTGCGTTCTCGAGTGGTGTTGCACCGACTTCGAGAAAAGAGTACGATAACGAAAAGAACTTAATCAGAAAATAACAATTATGCTAATTTCCAATTGACTCCAGAAAATAGAAAATACCACGAAAAAATTGCGTGATTGGTGGTTGCACCAGATCAACGCTACCCCGCTCTGATACCAATTGTTGGATCGAGAAGTGCTAGAGGGGGGGGGGGGGGGGGGAATAGCGCTCGTGGCTATTTCGTTACGATTTAAAACGTGTCGAGTAAAAACACAGCGGAAAAACCAAAAACAAACACAGGTCGTTTACTTGGTTCGGAGCATGTGTCGACTCCTACTCCAAGACCTACGCTCGTTGAGCGTTTACGTTGGGCAACACCTATAATTGCAAGAATTATTACAATCTAAGGACAGAGAAAAACAGTAATTAAATTAATACCGACAATAGAGAAATGATAAACGAAGCTCCGGGTTGTCGGAAGATTGTTGCAGCACTTTGGGATCGTCTCGTTAGCAACTTGTCACAGAAGGGTTGCTCAGAATTCGTTGTTTTGAAGCTGCAGCCCGAGGCTTCCTTTTATAGCCTTTACATATCTGATCCAGATCCTCGAAACCTGGGATCAGTTTTGACCCGAGGCGGATCGGTCGACCGATCCCTGGTTCGGTCGACCGATCAGGCGATCTTCTCCTCATCCGATCCGCTCGCTCCGCTTCGATCTGGTCAACTTCTATCCCTGGTTCGGTCGACCGATCCCGCCGTTCGGTCGACCGATCCTCTGGTCGAGCCTGGTCCAATCTCTGTAAATCTGATCTGCTGGCTTGGGAGTTCAGTTGACCGAACCTTGGGTTCGGTCGACCAATCCATGTCAGATCTAACCCTGCACAAAAATGTTAGTCACCTACAAAACAGAGTTAGAACACAACAAATACTATACGAAAAATAGATTGACAATCTTCGGACTGTCCGGTTCTGACTTCGGATTTCCTACCTGAAACCCTAGGTCGAACCGACGCCTACTGTTCCCTCTTTCGGGGAACGCGTCCTCACCTACTCCCCTCAGGAGAGATTACCTGATATCAATCTGGTCCTCCAAACCGACTGGACTTTATGCCTAGGGTTACCGCCTCCTAGGACATAGGGTTACCGCCCCTAGGATTTTTCTCCACCTAGGGTTACCACGCCCTAGGACCTAAGGTTACCGCCCCTTAGAGTTTTCTACCACCTAGGGTTACCATCTCCTAGGACCTAGGGTTACCACCTCCTAGGGTTTTTCACCTGCCTAACCACAGTTAGGACTTTCCTGCAATCTCATTTAAGCACATTAGATAACAAGGAATCTTAACTTTGAATCCCTTTGCCATTATCAAAACTTAGGTTTGATAGTCGGATGCTTCCCGCACCAACAAGCTGGATCTATCAATTGATCGATCCAGATGTCTTATATGCTCTCGCAAAAGACCCCAGAATCGATTAACCAATTAATTCCGGCTCCCTCGCATCTTCACGAGAAAACTAGCTCCAATCAATCGGCTGATCGATTGAAGTAGCCCAAGTGATCGGCTGATTGATTGGAGAGCACACTTTGCTCTTGTCATTTCCCCTTAATCGATCAACTAATCGATTTGACTACCTTTGCTCACAGCACTCTCCCAATTGATCAACTGATCAATTTGGATCTAGTTCAATCGATTAACCGATCGATTAACCAACCCTAACTTACTCAACTCAAGTTTAGGGTTCCTTTGCCCAACATCCAGTCAACTGTGACCTGTTAAAACTCTGTCATGCCTAGCATCTGGTCAATCTTGACCTATTGAGACTTTGTCATCAGGTGTCTGATCAATCATTTGACTCACTAGGACTTTTCTCCTCGTGACAATTGTTCTGTCAACCTTTACCCACTTGGACTTACCATCTTGTGTCAAGTGTCCAGTCCTCCATGACTCACTTGGACTTTCAAACACCAGGTCTCCGGTCAACTTTGACCTACCTAGATTTCCACATGTCTGGTTTCACTCACTAGAGCTTTTTATCACCTGTCTTCACTCACCAGGATTTCCCTCTGCTCAACTTCACTCACTAGGGATTTTCATCACCTGACTTCATTTACTAGGATTTTCCTTTGTCTAGCCTCACTCACTAGGACTTTTCATCACTTGGCTTCACTCACTAGGGCTTTCTATCTTCCTATCTTCACTCACTAAGACTTTCTACACCAAGTGTTGGTCAACACTGATCCACTTAGATTTTCTTCTTCTTCCAACCTTTTCATTAGTTTTGCCCTTATCTAACCTCCAGTTAATACTCTCTAGTCAAGTATCCAATCAACCTTGACCTACTTGACTCTTCTGGTCAACCTTTGACCATCAATATCCCATATGGATAATTGTACCTGCAATCTCCATACATTGTCAAACATCAAAACTCATACATCAAGACTCAAGCTTGAACCAACTTATGCTTAGTCAACATGATCAACCTTGACCCAGGGGAAATTGCACCAACAAGACCTAATTGAGGCTAGGCAACGAAATCCTGGTCAAGATATTGGGCATGAAGTCCTAGTCGAGAGGATTGGGCATAAAGTCCTAGCTAAGGGATTGAACATAAAGTCTTGGTTAAGGGAATGTGCATGAAGTCTTGATCAAGGGATTGTGAACTTAGCATATCAAGACAACGAGCGAAAGTCCTGGGGTCTCGAACACCAGGCGAAAGTCTAGGCGGGTCGAGGATCGGACATCTGGTGAAGTCCTGAATATCAAGGTCAGATGCTAAGTAAAAGTTCAAACTGGTGTTTGGAAAAAGGTAACTCTCCTGAGAGGAGTAAGTGAGGATGTGTTCCCTATTGAGGGAACAGTAAGCGTCCGTTCGACCTAGAATTTTATGGAAAATTTGAAAGTCAGAACCAGACAGTCCCGAGACTATCAAATTAATTAATAAATATTATTTTATATTATGTAAACTCTATTTTGTAGGGTATCTTTGGTATTTAGACTAACATATTTTGTAGGAACTAAAATACACAAGTTTACCTTGGGTGAACAGTACTTGAGGCGCCTCAGAGTTGTGCGGAGGAGCCTCGGAGTTGCGTGAAGGAGCCTTGGATAGGGCGGAGGCACCCTCGCATAGATAAACATTGATGATAAAGTTTTCGCTATGGGGAGGCACCTTGGAGTGCATGGAAGGTGCCCTAAAGCACATGGAAGGTGCCCTGGGGCGCATTGGAGGTGCCTCGGAGCTCCTGGAAGACGCCCTCGAGCGGATAGAAATCGTAGTCTATGGCGGTTATCGAGTCTGAAGTGCGTGGGATCCAATTTACATTTGGGGGAGCCCTCAACACTTTATAAAAGCAATGTTCGGCAACCACAAAGAACAATTTATTCGCTACGAGTTCTATACTTGCACTCAACTCCGAAAAGCTCTCCATGATGATCAAATGTCGATTCGACAACCAACACCATGTTGGGATCGATGATCGCGGCTAGAGAGGGGGGTGTGAATAGCCGACACCAAATCGTCGCGTTTCTACAAACTAGGTTAGCGCAGCGGAAAATAACACGTAGAAACGAAAGAAAAGAAGACAAACCTCAAACAAACCGATGTAACGAGGTTCGGAGATTAGGGCTCATACTCCTCGGCGTGTCCGTAAGGTGGACGAGTCAGGTCAATCCGTCGGTGGATGAGTCCTCGGAAAACCGGCTAAAAATAACTCCTTATGGGTGGAGAAACCTCGCCCCAATACTCTTGCAACAGCAAGATGAATGTACAAGAAATACAAGAAAGCAGAAGACAATACAAGTGTAAAAACAATCTTGCCTTCTCGTCGACTGGAAGAAGCAACATCTCCAAGCGCCTACAACAGCAGGTGATCCAGCCGGAAGCTCACGCGAAGCTTTGGAGAAGCTCAACAAAGCTCAAGCACAGCAGCACTTAGGGATAGGAAGAAGGAAAAAGGAGAGTTAGCACCAAAGCCTTGATCTCCTTTTATAACCTGCGAACCTGCACAGCGAAGACAGAAGCCAGCGGAGAAGACGGAGCGACCCGTTGTGACTCAACGGTCGAACGTGGACCGATCAGGCTCCACCCTGATCGGTCCAGGACCCTTCTGATCGGTCTGGGGACCGATCAGGCCCTGGGTTGATCGGTCCCTAGACCGATCAGAATGCTTCACAAAAAGTTGCCCAACTTTCTGTTCATTTCCTGATCGGTCTGTGGACCGATCAGGCCACAGCTAGATCGGTCGTGGAGACCGATCAGGCTTCATGCTGATCGGTCCCCAAACCGATCAGTAAGCTCACAGAACCGATGCGCTTTGCCTTCTATTTGTTATCTGATCGGTCACCAGACCGATCAGATACACAAACGTATCACTGGATCGGTCTGCAGACCGATCCAGGTTTAGAGCTCCCAGCCCTAAACCCTACCTGGTCCTGAGAACGAGCTACCGAGCCCTCTCTGACCTAGTCAGAGCTACCGAGCTACCGGGCTACCGGGCTACCGAGCTACCGAGCTACCGAGCTGCCGAGCTACCGAGCTGCCGAGCTGCCGAGTTACCGAGCTACCGGGCTACCGAGCTGCCGAGCTACCGAGCTACCGAGCTCTCTCCGACTTCGTCCGGAGAGTGAGCTAATGAGCCCTCTCTGACTCCATCCGGTCCAGAGAACGAGCTACCGAGCCCTTTCCGACTTCACATGCCAAGCTTCCATACTTGGACTTCTCCCGTGCCAAGCTCCCTGCTTGGACTTCTCCGTGCCAAGTCTCCATACCTGGACTTTTCCCGTGCCAAGCTCCCTGCTTGGACTTTTCCGTGCCAAGTCTTCATACTTGGACTTTTCTCGTGCCAAGCTCCCTGCTTAGACTTTTTACCAGATGTCTGGTCAACCTTGACCTATCTGGATTTCCCTTGCCTGGCTTCACTCACCAGGACTCTCCAACTGCCTGGCTTCACTCACCAGGACTTCCAAACTGCCTAGCTTCACTCACTAGGTCTTTCCCCTGCCTGGCTTCACTCACCAAGACTTTCACTTTCACCTAGCTTCACTTACTAGGATCTTCACCTGGCTTTACTCACCAGGATTTCCAAACTGCCTAGATTCACTCACTAGGTCTTTCCCCTGCCTGGCTTCACTCACCAGGACTTTCACTTTCACCTAGCTTCACTCACTAGGATTTTCACCTGGCTTTACTCACCAGGATTTCCCGACTGCCTAGCTTCACTCACCAGGACTTTCCGAACTGCCTAACATCTCAGTTAGGACTTCCCAGTCAAGTATCCGGTCAACCTTGACCTACTTGACTCTTATTCATCCAACCTGATCAGACCCTGATCAGTATCTCTCCGCATGGACAACTGCACATGCATTGTCCATGTCTACATGTCTTTCTGTATTGTCAAATATCGAAACCATGACCAAGGTTTACGCTTGGTCAACTTAGGTCAACCTTGACCTACTAGAAATTGCACCAACAATCTCCCCCTTTTTGATGTTTGACAATACCTTTAAGTTAGGCTAATCCAATAGCCTCAACTTTCTTCATGCCACAGGTAATGAAACATAAGTTACAACCTTGCATTCTCCTTCTAAGAAGACAACCTCCTTCTTAGATAATGAAGGCCTAACTTAAACCCTTCATTCTCCCCCTATTGGCACACATCAACAAACTCTCCCCCTGAAGAGTAAGTTACCGTTGTTCACAACTTCACTCGTTGTGATCAACAAACTCTCCCACTAACTCCAATGTTCTTCCTTGAACATTCTCTAGACATTCTCCATTCTCCCCCTTTTTGACACACATCAAAAAGAGTGAATCAAGGTCAAGAGTTTCTTCCTAATGAAAGTCTCATACCTTTCATTGAAACCCTTAATTTCCCCATTGATACTAATGTCAATAGTCAATTTAGTGAAAATCCCATATCACTCATGACAACTCCCCCTAAAGGTCAACTCCCCCTTGACCATTGCACCAACAATGTCTTGGAGAGTTTCAAACCTTCAAAATACCAACTCCCATAGCTGAAATTTCAGTCAACAATCGAAAAATCAGCATTTGGCACGCTCTGATCGGTCACCAGACCGATCAGGCGCCCTCTGGATCGATCACAGTGACCGATCAGGAAAGCCCTGGATCGGTCCAGTGTCCGATCCAGATACTGATGGACAGATTTCTGAATATTTCCTTCCCGAAATTCAGAAACCTCCAGAAAATCACAGAAAATTCGAAAAATTGTGAAATTTTGAGGATACATTTCTCATAGCATATACTATCATGGAAAAATAGTTTTCTATGAAAATAAGTTCCATTTTCAAATCTTGATACAAAGTTCAAAAGTCTTTGAAATAGCTCAAAGTTAACTCATCTTTGTATCAACTTGTTCAATGATGAATGCTATCACTAGAAAGGCTTCATCAAGGTTTTCCAAATCAATTTTGAAATGATTTTAAACCATTTAATTTAGGACCACAATCTTTGGGCTAAATGTACATGACTTGTACATAACCTTTCCCTATGATCCCCCTTCTTGAATTAGTCTCATCTAGGTATAAGAACTATGCACCTTGATCCTAACTCATGATCCTAATATCTCACACACATCTAAGGTGTATCAAACACATCCAAGTCAATTTTGATGTGAGATATGGGTTTAGGTTATCTCAGGCTAGATTCTCATGTATTTTCTAAACATAAATTTGATCTCAATATCAAATTATGTTTCTATCCTTAAATCACTTTAAATTGATCATTAATGCAAGAGATGATGACATGGCATGAAATAATATCATAAATAGAAGCATGTGCCAATGTCATGATGTCATGGCATAAAGTTTGAAACTTAAATAAACATGACATAAAACTAACCTAAGCATTATCATGACATTTCAAAAGATAAACTTAAATATGATGTCATGACATGTGAGGGCAAACAATCATGGCAAGATTAGCATGAATAAGACATACCTAGATTACCTATCTAAGTATCCTTAGCCTTAGCTAATACTTAAGCTTTAACCCTTGATTGCCCTAATATGCCAAAATCCTAATTTTGACACTTCTTGAACTCTAGATTCATTCATGCCACTTAAAGATCAAATTTATCCTCAAATCTTGGCATGTTTCATTTTTCCTCAAGAGTTCTCTAGATTTTCCCAAATTGTGCCAATTGAAATTAACATCATCATTTTCCATGATGGCACATTTTACTCTTCCAAGGAGTAAATATTAATGATTGTTCCATTTCATTTTCAAAGGTTCCCAAAAACCTTGAAAATGCTCCTTGAGTGTCAATTTCCTCAAAGTTGGGTTAACTACCCTTCTAATCGGAGTTGACACTCTCTAGCCCATCTATGGGGTAGAGAAGATGCTCCTAGGTACCCAATACCTATTTGAGCTCATTGGGTTCACTAAATATTCACTAGGGATAACTTCCCTAGCAACCCTCCTAATGACCCTCTTAGACTTTAAAGCCTTGGTCATTTGGGACTCATCAAGATCAACTCTAGGGGTGACTCCCCTTGTGACCTTGGTGGTGGTCTTCCTAGCCCTAGATTTTGTTCCATAATCGAATGGAACATTATGATAAGTGGGCTTGACTACTTGGGACTTAGGTTTGTGACCCAAACCTCTCTTGTCCTTTGACTTGGGTTTTTGACCCTTAGACCCTAGAGTTGACTTTTCTAAGTTCTTAAGAGCCTTTTCCAAAGTATCAAGTCTTGACCTCAAGACTTGATTCTCCTTCTCTAATACCTCAAGTTTTAATTTATCATTATTCCTTGAGGTATTTCTAGGCATATGTCTAGATGATTTGGGATTTCTACCTAGGTTCTCCTTAACCTTAGATGAGTTAATCCTAGTGTTATCATTTCTAGCATTGTCCTTACCTAGACTAACATGCTTGGCACCTAAGCACATATATCGATTCCTAAGATTATCATGCTTATCATTCTTGACAATTGCAATAAAACTACTAGCATGAGTCTTATTATTATTGCAAGAATGTGCCTTAAATGTTACCTTAGGGTTTGCCTTAGCTCCCCCTATCGACGTGCTCGGTCTCTTGTCCTTGTGAGATTGCCTCCCCCTCGGACATTGACTCCGATAATGTCCCCTTCGCTTGCATTGGAAGCACACCACGTGTTCCTTACCCTTGCGTGTCGGGACTCCGGCTTCCTTGACCTTTGGCGCCGGTGGAGTCTTTCTAATCCTCTTTGGACATTTGCTCTTGTAGTGCCCAAATTCCCTACACTCAAAGTACATTATATGCAATTTATTTGAACTTAAATTGCTTGGGTTACCTAGGGTTGAGGATGGATGAATGCTCTCTTCTTCATCCCTTCCGGAGGTAGAAGCTTCTTCCTCTTGCTCCATTCTTGAAGAAGAACTCTCCTCCTCTTCTTCCTTAGATGTTGAGTAGCCCTCAACTTCTAATTCCATTCCTCCATGAAATGAGCTCCTTGGCTCACTTGACTCCTCTTCATGGCTTGAAGTGGAGCTCTCCTCATGAAACTTGGCCAAGTTACTCCATAACTCCTTGGCGTTGTTGTAACCACCTATTCTACACAAAATGTCATTAGGTAAAGAAATTTCAATGATTTTCGTTACCTCATCATTGATGGCTGATTGGTGGATTTGCTCCTTGGTCCACTCCTTCTTCTCTAGGGTTTCTCCTTTCTTGTCCATCGGAGACTTGAAACCTAATTGAACACAACTCCAATTTTCAAGGTTAGTCATAAGAAAATACCTCATTCTTACCTTCCAATACGCGAAGTCGCAGCACTCGTAGAATGGTGGAAACGTGATGTCTTCTCCGAGTCGATCCATTCTCTAGCTTATGCTCCCCCGGGTGTTAATCCGATGAAGAGCAACCTTGCTCTGATACCACTTGTTGGGATCGATGATCGCGGCTAGAGAGGGGGGGTGTGAATAGCCGACACCAAATCGTCGCGTTTCTACAAACTAGGTTAGCGCAGCGGAAAATAACACGTAGAAACGAAAGAAAAGAAGACAAACCTCAAACAAACCGATGTAACGAGGTTCGGAGATTAGGGATCCTACTCCTCGGCGTGTCCGTAAGGTGGACGAGTCCAGTCAATCCGTCGGTGGATGAGTCCCCGGAAAACCGGCTAAAAATAACTCATTATGGGTGGAGAAACCTCGCCACAATACTCTTGCAACAGCAAGATGAATGTATAAGAAATACAAGAAAGCAGAAGACAATACAAGTGTAAAAACAATCTTGCCTTCTCGTCGACTGGAAGAAGCAACAGCTCCAAGCGCCTACAACAGCAGATGATCCAGCCGGAAGCTCACGCGAAGCTTTGGAGAAGCTCAAGCACAGCAGCACTTAGGGACAGGAAGAAGGAAAAAGGAGAGTTAGCACCAAAGCCTTGATCTCCTTTTATAACCTGCGAACCTGCACAGCGAAGACAGAAGCCAGCGGAGAAGACGGAGCGACCCGTTGTGACTCAACGGTCGAACGTGGACCGATCAGGCTCCACCCTGATCGGTCCAGGACCCTTCTGATCGGTCTGGGGACCGATCAGGCCCTGGGCTGATCGGTCCCTAGACCGATCAGAATGCTTCACAGAAAGTTGCCCAACTTTCTGTTCCGACCTCGCTCGGCTGCGTCTCAGATCGGTCATGGAGACCAATCAGGCTTCATGTTGATCGGTCCCCAGACCGATCAGTAAGTTCACAGAACCGATGCGCTTTGCCTTCTGTTTGTTATCTGATCGGTCACCAGACCGATCAGATACACAAACGTATCACTGGATCGGTGTGCAGACCGATCCAGGTTTAGAGCTCCCAGCCCTAAACCCTACCTGGTCCTGAGAACGAGCTACCGAGCCCTCTCTGACCTAGTCAGAGCTACCGAGCTACCGAGCTACCGGGCTACCGGGCTACCGAGCTACCGAGCTGCCGAGCTACCGAGCTACCGGGCTACCGAGCTACCGAGCTACCGAGCTACCGAGCTACCGAGCTACCGAGCTACCGAGCTCTCTCCGACTTCGTCCGGAGAGTGAGCTAACGAGCCCTCTCTGACTCCATCCGGTCCAGAGAACGAGCTACCGAGCCCTTTCCGACTTCACATGCCAAGCTTCCATACTTGGACTTCTCCCGTGCCAAGCTCCCTGCTTGGACTTCTCCGTGCCAAGTCTCCATACCTGGACTTTTCCCGTGCCAAGCTCCCTGCTTGGACTTTTCCGTGCCAAGTCTCCATACTTGGACTTTTCTCGTGCCAAGCTCCCTGCTTGGACTTTTCACCAGATGTCTGGTCAACCTTGACCTATCTGGATTTCCCTTGCCTGGCTTCACTCACCAGGACTCTCCAACTGCCTGGCTTCACTCACCAGGACTTTCCAACTGCCTGGCTTCACTCACCAGGACTTCCAAACTGCCTAGCTTCACTCACTAGGTCTTTCCCCTGCCTGGCTTCACTCACCAGGACTTTCACTTTCACCTAGCTTCACTTACTAGGATCTTCACCTGGCTTTACTCACCAGGATTTCCAAACTGCCTAGCTTCACTCACTAGGTCTTTCCCCTGCCTGGCTTCACTCACCAGGACTTTCACTTTCACCTAGCTTCACTCACTAGGATTTTCACCTGGCTTTACTCACCAGGATTTCCCGACTGCCTGGCTTCACTCACCAGGACTTTTCGAACTGCCTAACATCCCAGTTAGGACTTTCCAGTCAAGTATCCGGTCAACCTTGACCTACTTGACTCTTCTTCATCCAACCTGATCAGACCCTGATCAGTATCTCTCCCCATGGACAACTGCACCTGCATTGTCCATGTCTACATGTCTTTCTGTATTGTCAAACATCGAAACCATGACCAAGGTTTACGCTTGGTCAACTTAGGTCAACCTTGACCTACTGGAAATTGCACCAACACACCAAAGTTCTACATATTTAAAGTTGTCGGTAAATTTAATATTTGTATTTACTTTATAATTTAAATTTTCTCTATAATTCTTCGAGCTATTAGTGAATTGTCCAACGTAAATATTCAACGAGTGTGGACCTTAGAGTAGAAGTCGTCACAGGCTCTGACCAAGTAAACAAAACTGTTAGTATTATTTTTTTCTTTGTTTTTTTTACTTCCGCTGTGTTTTCTCTATTTCTTTACAAAACATATGAAAAAGTCATGAGCGTTATTCACCCTCCTCCTCTAGCACGCTTTTTTATCCTACAGAACTTGGGCACGAGAGTATGTTCACTTATAATTTAGCCGAGTGGCATGAGAGTCTGGAATAGGCACGAGCGCATACCCGCTTATAATTTAGCTGAGCGGCACGAAAGTCTGGAACTTGGTATTGGAGGCACGGTGTATGATCTAAATGTCTTGGAGAGCGGGAGGCACAGTGAATTACCTGAATACTTTAGAGATCTAGAGGCATGGTGTATGACCCGAATGCCTTGGAGAGCTGGAGACACTGTTTATGACCCGAATGCCTTGGAGAGCTGAAGGCACGGTGTATGACCTGAATGCCTTGGAGATCTGGAGGTACGGTGTATAACCCGAATGTCTTAGAGAACTGGAGGCACAATGTATGACCCAAATGCCTTGGAGACTTGGAGGCATGGTATATGACCTGAATGCTTTGGAGAGTTAAGACACGGTGTATGACCCGAATGCCTTTGAGAGTTTGAGACACGGTATATAATCCGAATGCCTTGGAGATCTAGAGGCATGGTGTATGACTTGAATGCCTTGGAGAGCTGGAGACATAGTGTATGCCCCAAATGCCATGGAGAGATGGAGGCACGGTGTATAACCTGAATGCCTTGGAGAGCTAGAGGCATAGTGTATGACCCGAATGCCTTGGAGAATTAGAGGCACGGTGCATGACCCGAATGCCTTGGAAAACTAGAGACAAGGTGTATGACCCGAATGTTGGCCGTTACACTTGGCAGACGAAAGGGTTCGTCCCTTTCGCTGCTGCAAACGCCAGGGAGACGAAGGGGCGTCCTTTCCCCTTCGTCTTCCTCAGCCTTCTTATAAGAGACGTCCAAGTGCAGATCGATAGAAGGGTTTTTTGGCGAGGTGATAAGGGAGCATCGAGAGATCGTGTGAGAGCAAAGGGAGAACATTCGGCTGGGATTTGGTTTGTGAACCTTGAAGCGCTTTCCGGCAACTCCGTGATCGTGCTTCCGACAGCGGCAACCTCTTCGTCGACCGCAACGTCTTCAACAGCACATCGAGAGATCACTGTAAGTTTGTAATTACCGCATCGTTTTATTTTATGTTTGTATTGTTTTAGTTTTCATGCTCTCAAAACTACCAACAATGGTATCAGAGCATGTATAGTTTTGAAAGCGTGAAAAACGACGCCGAAAAACTCATGTTTTTTCCTTCTTCTGTTGCGAAGAAGAAAATGAACAGTGAATTGAATCGATTGAAATTTCGTTTCAATCGATTCAAAAATCGCTAACAGTGTGTAATTTTTTGTTTGAATCGATTGTTCAATCGATTCAAATATTTGAATCTATTGAATAAGGAATTGAATCGATTCAATTGATGGCACAGTGCTTTATTGAATCGATTCGTCAATCGATTAAAAATCATGCACAGTAATATTTTTGATATTTGAATCGATTCATTTCAAAATCTGAATCGATTAAAGATCGAATGAAAAACGGAATGAACAGTGTGTTAGAATGTATACTAAAAGCCTACCTTTTGGTATAAACATTTATCTAGAAATAAGAATCACATTGGTTAAATGTCTACATTTATGATAAATATAGTTGTTCAATTAATTTATATTGTAGATAACATGGTGTGTGGTGTCACACACAGAAGAGCATGTTATCACTACCTTATAAATCATAAACAGTAGCTCACGACCAAGATGGAAAGGAACAAACCATTGGAAGGTCGTATTGTAATTAGGTATTAGTTTATCTTAACTATATAATTACACTAGTACACTTAAAGTGTATTGAGTAGGACCATTAAATGTCGTTTCTTTTATACTGACTTTATAAAGGAACAAAGACCTCAGTTATTATGGAAGTGTGTGCTCTTAATCCCAATATAATAATAAGCACATATATTTAATATTTATTTCTTTAATTTATCAATGGGTGAGATTTAGTTCGATAAATCAATAAGCCCGATAAGTTGGGAAATGATATCACTTATAGTGTGTGTTGTTGATTATAGAAGGAAACTGTGTCCTAGTGATCTAGGTTGAGAATGTCCCCAAGAGGAGCTCATAAGGATTGCCATGTTAAACCCTGCAGGTGGACTTAGTCCGACATGACGATGAAGTTGAGTGGTACTACTCTTGGAGCTAGATATTAATTAAGTGAGTTGTCAGTAACTTACTTAATTAGTGGACATTTGTTATCTTAAACACAGGGAGACTAACACACTCATAATAAGAAGGAGCCCAAAATGTAATTTGGGATTGGTGCGGTAGTTCAATAATAGTTCTTTAGTGGAATGAATTATTATTGATGAAATTAAGTTGTGTGTTCGGGGCGAACACGGGATGCTTAATTTCATCGGAAGACCAAAACCAATTCCTCCTCTCGGTCCCTATCGTAGCCTCTAGTATATAGAGATTTATACCCACCGCATACCCACCTTCTTACCCATCCAATGGGGCCGGCCAAGCTAGCTTGGAACCCAAGCTAGGGCCGGCCAAGACCAAGTGGATGAGCCATGTAGGTGGCCGGCCAAAGCTTGGGTCCCAAGCTTAGGTGGTCGGCCACTAGAATATTAAAAAAGATTTTTATTAAAATTATTTCTTATGTGGATATCATGGTTTAAAAATTAAAATTTTCCTTTTATAGCTTTCTACAAAAGATTAAGAGAAGAGATTAATCTCTTTCCTTATTTGTAGATTAAAAGGATGGTTTTAATTTTTGGTTAAAACTTTTCTTATTTGTAAATCATCTACATGTTTAAAAGAGAGTTTAAAATTTGAAATCTTTCCTTATTTGTTGATTACAAGGTGGATTTTAAATTTTAAGAAAACTTTCCTTTTTAATCATGTTCATGATTTAAAAGAAAGTTTAAAAATTAAATATTCTCTTTTATAAGTTTCTACAAGAGATTAAGAAAAGATTTGATATCTTTCCTTATTTGTAGATTAAAAGAGATTTTAATTTTTTAGAGATAACTTTCTTTTTATCCACATGTTTAAAAGAAAGATTTTAATTTATTAAATTTCCTTTTTATAAACCAATCATGAAGGGATTAAATTATTGGAGAAATTTTATAAATTTCCGAAAATAAATTAGGAAGTTTTAATTCTTGTTTTAATTAAAACTTTCCTTGATTTGGGGCTTGAGGTGGCCGGCCATTGTATTTGAAAAAGAAAATTATTTTTAATTAAATAATTTTTCCTTTTCAATGGAAAAAGAATTAAGGAAATTTTTATTAAATTTTCCTTATTTGCCAAGACCAAGGATTATAAAAGAGGGGGTAGAGAAGGCTTCATGGTTAATTATCTCTATTCTTTTCCTTCCTCTCCTCTTTGGTTTTGGTGGCCGGCCCTATTTCTCTTCTCTCCTCTTGTTGGCCGAAACTTATCTCTTGGTGGAGCTTTTGTTAGTGGCCGGATCAAGGAAGGAGAAGAAGGAGAGAAAGCAAGCCTCGTTTCTAGCATCCCTTGGAGCATGGTGGTGGTGGCCGAACCTCTTCATCCTAGAAGAAGTTTTGATGACCGAAACTTGCAAGGAAGAAGAAGGTGATTGGTGGTTTCTCATCTCGGAAGATTGTTGCCCACACAACGTCCGATGTTAGAAGAGGAATACGGTAGAAGATCAAGAGGTCTTTCTAGAAGGTATAACTAGTAATTTTTCCTTTCCGCATCATGCTAGTTATTTATGGAAATAATACCAAATACAAGAGGCTTACGATTCTAGTATTTCGAATATGTTTTTCGATGATGTGTTCTTTTGTTTTATTTTTCCTTGTGATTTGATTGTTCTTTTCGGTTAACCTAAAGTTATTTTAGGAAATTAAATATTAGCTTTCCATAAAAGGTTTTGTCTAGTCGGTGGTGGTTGCTCCCATATTCAAGAAGGTCATGTGCCTCGCCACGTCAGTACTGGGAACCAATTATGGAAATTAATATTTAATGGAATTAATAACTTAAGGTGATTTGAGTCGAACGTGTTAAGTTCCGCAGGAGATCCAAGTCAAAACCTAAAAGAACAAATAGATTAAGTTTTGGATCAAACGTGTTAAGTTCCGCAGGCGATCCAAAATTTAATTTAAAAGAACACATGGTAGCTAGGATAAGGTTCAGACCTTTGTACAAAATTTTTGTACAGTGGAACCTCTAGGTTTTCCGAGTAGCAACCAACACAGTGCTTGAATTTGACGAAGCACAGTGCGGCATGCAATTTTGTTGAATCGATTCAATTACAAATTGAATCGATTAAATATATATAAATATATATATAAAACGTGTAAGAAAAAAAAAAGGCATGCACATATTTTTCTTTCTTTCACGAACAGTTAGTATATTTAATTAAATATTTTTATTAATTAATTAAATACATATATGAATGTATTATTAATTAATAAATATATATTTAATTAAATTATAGTTCAATTTATTAATAATAGAACCCTACCAACTTGATCAATCAAACTCAGGTCTGGTGTAAATTATTAATTGATTTAGGCAGACCAATTTGATTCAATGATACTTAAAGTAGGTTTAAATCATTTGTTGGTTTAACCAGTCTGGTTTATTATTGAATTAATAGGGTAATCTTGATTACAGAAGTTGGACTGATCAAATGTGACTGGATTAGTTCCGTTGTGTCAGATTTGATCAAAAACATTAGATTTGTTCTAATGAGTCAGACTTAATCCAATGGGCAATTGGACGAGTCAAACGAACCTGAGTTTGATTAATAAGTCTGTGATTGACTCAAATGGGCTTAAACGAGAACAGAACATAGGTCCAATTAGATTAGTTCTAATAAGGACAATAGACTAAGTTTAACATCCAGACTCCTGATTGACCGGTCTAATGGGTCAGTCGACTTAAACTCCTGAAAATCGAGAAGATTTGTTTTTCTTGATGTATAATGATGGTATGCTTGTATAAATTGAATTAAACTGGTTTTGTACTGGTTAGTCGGTTTTGTACTGACTTATTTAAATTCAATTTTTCAGATGGCACGGACGATTACCACATTGACTCGTCGCGAAGTGCGGCGAAACCAGCTCCGAGAGGAGATTCAGGAGATAGAGTATAAGTCTGCTTATGGAGTTGACGGACATGTTAGACGGCTGGATAGACTATTTTGGAAACTTGAACAAGAAGAGTTTCCAGTCCTGGACAGTTATAGGATCTGGGCATTGATGCATTCATTGCCAGAGTATCCCAGGATAATAGCAGACTATGTATGGGGGCGTCATCAAGGGCGTGTCACATATTCAGTACTGTGTGAGGAACTACTTCACCATATGGGTGAAGAAGAGCCTGAAGAGTCTGAAGAGGACCAGGAGAAGCTCAAGGAAGATCCAGAAATGGATCTATTGGAGAATCCTGAAGCTACCCCATCTGAGATTATCCCAAATGAGTCCAGGTTAATAGGGATAGTGTTGGCAGCTATACTAGTGTTTGTCCTAGTGGGAATAGTGCTAGCTTATCTAGTTTATTAGTGTTCTGTTACTGTCGTTATGTACGAACAGTGTAAGCTCATCTAGTTTTTGAGTTATGTAATAATTTCTGTTGTTTTGTACGAACAGAATTATATAATAAAAGTTAAGTTATATGTTAACTAACTTGGAAATTGATCCGGTGGTAAGAATCCGGAACCCCATAAGGAGGGGTCAACGCCACGGGGAGGTCAAAGGGTCCAGTGGCTCGCCGGAAAGGGACGAGCCGACCGGACTCGGAAGAAAGGGAAATCTGATAGTAAAAGGCACCCTAGTAGGGACCAGGGTTTCGACGCTCAAATGAAGCAGTACATAATGACCGAGCGGAAGGACGTGCCTCCCGGCCGGCGCAAGGAATTAAGGTCGTCCGAACGCCGTTCTTCGCCCGCCCGGCTGGCCGGACGTTCCGGTCAGGCGGTGGGTAAAAGACGGGAACATCTTCTGACAGCCGTCAAGTCGTATGGCTACGCCATACTCCTAGTCTGGCAACGGGGGGTCCTGTTGTCCCATCGAAGAACATGCTCGGACTGTAGCAGTATGGTGTCAGGTAAGCTCTCTGACAAGTGCATACCGGGGTATGGGTTGCTGACACGGATGCACCTCGGTGGACGTTCATTAGTTCCTTCTCCGTCCTATATAAAGAGCCTATTACTCCGCCAAAGGTACGCATAATACAAGCTTGGCAGCCACTTTTTCCACCACTTACCTGACTTGAGCGTCGGAGGGTCGCCGCCGGGAATCCCTTCCAGGCTCGACTTTGGTGCAGGATCGCCAGAGCTTCGTTTGACCAACCGGAGATCCACTCCATCGACTAGGAGCATGCCACGTGCCCAGCGTCCTTTGGTTCAGCGATTCGGACAGGATCAATTTGGCGCCGTCTGTGGGAACGCTCCTGCATCCGATCGGAAACAATGGACGAGGCTGGACGACAACACATGGTGGCGCTCTCGAACGAGGAACTCGACGCTCTAATCAAGGAAGAGCTGCCAAGCTTGTGGAGCAACAGAAAGAGAATGCGCAGCAGGCAACGTCTGCATCTGGTGGCCGAGCGGAAGCGCCGCAGGCCACCGTTGCATTTCATCGGGCTCTATTCCGCACCCCTGAAGCCGTACCAACTCATAAAGATAGGGGATCTTCTTCGGATGAAATGCCCAGACGAGATGAACGAAAAGGAAAAGCCCCCCGAGCGGACGCATCTCCCGAACGGATCAATCGCCAATTTTCGGAGGCTATTCTACGAGATCCTCTGCCCAAGCACTACGCATCTCCAACGATCGGCGAGTATAATGGGACAACCGACCCGGATGATCATCTGGGTAAGTTCGACAACACAGCTACTCTCCATCAATACACAGATGGAGTAAAATGCCGAGTTTTCCTCACCACCCTCTCCGGGTCGGCCCAACGGTGGTTTCGGAGACTGCCGGACGGATCAATCACTAACTTCAAGGACTTCCGAACGGCCTTCCTTCATCACTTCGCTAGCAGTAGGCGCTACCAGAAAACTAGCGTTAGTCTGTTTGCCATCAAACAGGAAGCCCGCGAATCGCTCCGAGCCTACATTCAGCGATTCAACACAGTGGCCATGGACATTCCAACAGCCACCTCGGAGACCATGATGAATGCCTTCACACAAGGTCTAGTGGATGGGGATTTCTTCCGATTGCTCATCCGAAAGCCGCCCTGGGACTATGATCACATGCTACACCGGGCGAACGAATACATCATCGTGGAAGAGGCACAAGCGGCTAGGAAGAAAGAAGCCCCAATCGAGCAGGCTCCGCCTGCCGAGCGTAAACAGCATGCCGCTCATCAGCCGCCCAGAGGACCGAGGGCCGAAGCCATCCGATCCACCCACGCCAGATCACACTTACAAGAGGTAGCTGCCGCTCGGCCCAAGCCAAAGAAAAGATGGACCCCCGATGTTTTGCTCATTCCACCGGACGGATACGCACAACACAAGGGATTGTCGAAGTCTTCCCTTCGTAGCTCATCCTGTTCCTCGGAATGTCGGACGACGGTCGCCCTCAGTCGACAGGCGACAGAGAACACATGAAGCCGATCGGGCGCAAGCTGATAGGCCACAGCAGCAACAAACTCTCGATCGGCGTCGTTCTCCAAGGCAGGAGAATCGCCGAGCATCCAGAGAACGGTCCCAACCGTCAGCTCGGGAAGAGGAAAATAGGAGCAATACTTCCCGAGGCGAGATCAACGTTATTGTTGGAGGGCCGACCAGAGGAGACTCCAACCGAGCTAGAAAGGCGAGCGTCCGGCAACTCCAGATTCATGCAGTCGGCTGCAGCCAAGAGCGGGCGAACGGACCGGAGATCAGTTTCGGACCAGGGGACTTGGAAGGAGTCGAAGTACCCCACGACGATGCTCTGCTCATCAAAGCGGTAATAGCCAATTACACTATTCACCACGTATTTGTTGACACAGGGAGTTCAGTCAACATCATATTCAAGAGGGCGTTCGATCAGTTGCAAATTGATCGAGCCGAGCTGCTACCCATGACGACTCCGCTCTACGGGTTCACGAGCAACGAAGTCCAGCCGGTGGGACAGATTCGGCTGGCTACCTCGCTAGGAGAAGAGCCACTCAGGAGGACAAGAACAATAAACATCGTGGTGGTTGTTTCTCCCTCGTCCTACAACGTCATTTTGGGACGACCGGCGCTCAGCGAATTCCGAGCGGTCGTCTCAACCTTCCATCAGAAGATCAAGTTCCCCGTAGAGGACAAAGTGGGAGAAGTACGAGGAGACCAGCTAGCAGCTCGGCGATGTTACATCGAAATGGTCCGAGCAGAGGCTAATTCTGCTCGGAAAACGCCTCGGATCGAGGTAAACGCCATCACCGAAAAGCCACCCACTTTAATTTATGAGGAAAAAAAGGAAGTGCAGATTCATCCAATCCGATCGGAGGCCACCACCTTTATTGCGCCCGATCTGGAGGAGAAGCAGAAAGAGGGGCTGATCCAATGCCTCAGAAGAAATCATGATGTCTTCGTCTGGTCAACACATGAACTGCTTGGAATTTCGCCGAGCATAGCGCAGCACGAGTTACATGTCCGACCGGACGCTCGGTCGGTAAAGCAGAGAAAAAGAGATTTCAGCGCCGAGCAGAATGCCATCATCCGGGCGGAGGTAGAAAAGCTTCTGGAAGCCGGGCATATACGCGAGGTCCAATTCCCTAGCTGGTTGGCTAATGTGGTGCTGGTCTCCAAGCCGGGCGGCAAGTGGAGAGTATGCATAGATTTTCGGGACCTCAACAAAGCTTGCCCAAAAGATTTTTATCCTCTGCCCCGGATAGATCAGCTGGTGGACTCTACGGCCGGATGTGAATTGATCTGTATGCTCGACGCTTACCAGGGTTATCACCAAGTGCCGCTCGCCCGCGAAGACCAAGAAAAAGTCAGCTTCGTGACGGCCGACGGCACTTATTGCTATAATGTGATGCCGTTCGGACTGAAGAATGCGGGAGCCACATATCAGCGGTTGATGAATAAAGTATTCAGAGAGCAGATCGGGCGGAACTTAGAAGTTTATGTGGACGACATTCTCATTAAGTCCGTCCGAGCGGCCGAGCTTTTCAAAGACATGGAAGAAACCTTCCAAACGCTGCGCAGGTACGGAGTCAAGCTAAATCCCCAGAAGTGCCTGTTCGGAGCGAAAGGAGAACGCTTCTTGGGATACATAGTGACCGAGCGGGGCATCGAAGCCAATCCCAGCAAGGTGAAAGCTCTACAAGACATGCCGCCTCCAAGAAATACAAGGGAGGTGCAGCGTCTGACCGGTCGGATAACCGCTCTGTCCAGGTTTATCTCCAAAACCGCCGACCGGAGCCTTCCTTTTTTCAAGATCTTACGCAAAGCTACAAAATTTTACTGGGACGAAGAATGCGACCGGGCTTTCGAAGATTTGAAGGCATATCTGAACTCCCTCCCGGTATTAGCCAAGCCGACTGCAGGTGAGCCACTTCATATGTACTTGTCTTCAACCGAGCATGCAATCGGCTCAGCCTTGGTGAGATCGAGCGGAGAAGAGCCTGTGTATTTCCTTAGTCACATTTTAAAAGACGCTGAATCTCGCTACACCGGGCTCGAAAAGCTAGCTTTCGCTCTGGTTCTCGCCGCTCGACGCCTTCGTCCATACTTCCTGGCGCACACAATCGTTGTCAAAACCAACAGCCCGCTCGGACGTGTGCTACTAAATCCAGAGGCATCCGGACGGCTCATCAAATGGACGACGGAGCTGAGTGAATTTGATATCCAATATCAGCCCCGCTCAGCGATCAAAGCGCAATCCTTGGCCGACTTTGTGACTGAGGTGCAGAGGTCGGAACCAGAAGCTATGTGGAGAATATATGTGGATGGGTCGTCCACACGTCTCGGAAGCGGGATTGGGATATTATTACTCTCCCCTCAAGAAGAAAAGATACACTTATCCGTCCGGCTGGATTATAAAGCTACCAACAATGAAGCCGAGTACGAGGCCCTCATAGCTGGCTTGCAGGCAGCTCGGCATATGGGAGCCGGTCGGGTCACTCTTCACTCGAATTCGCAGTTGGCCGCTCAGCAGCTCTCCGGTACCTTCGAAATCAATAGCGCTCGGCTCAAGCTCTACGCTGAAGCCTTCGAGAAACTCAAGGCTGATTTTAGAGAAGTTATTGTACAGAAGATACCCAGAGCAGAAAATCAAGCAGCTGATGAGTTAGCCAAGCTTGCAAGCTCAATAACGCCGGTCGCCATTCAGCAATCAATTGAAAAAGTACTGTTAGTAGCGCACGTCGACCGGATGGAAGGCCTTACATTTCCAAGCGATTGGCGGACACCTATCATAGAGTTCCTCCGCTCGGGGGGGGCATCCGGGCGGCCGCTCGTTGGCCAAGAAGATCCTCTTGGCCGGGTATTTTTTGCCAACTTTATAAGCAGACGCCGCTCGGACAGTATCTTCGTGCCTTTCGTGCCAGAAATATCATAACTTCTCCCACCGACCGGCCGAAGAAATGAAGACATCAACCGTTTCATGCCCGTTCGATCAATGGGGAATGGATATTGTCGGTCCATTTCCGATGGCGACCGGGCAGAGGAAATTTTTACTAGTGGCGGTCGACTATTTTTCCAAGTGGGTGGAGGCCGAGCCGCTGGCAAAGATCACCGAACAGATGGTTAAAAAATTCATTTGGCAACACATCATCTGTCGGTTCGGCATCCCGCGTCGACTTGTGTCCGACAACGGGCGGCAATTCACAGGGAAGTTGCTTGAAGATTGGTGCAAGAGCTATGGGATTAAGCAACACTTCACGTCCGTGGCTTATCCCCAGAGCAACGGTCAAGCCGAAGTGACCAATCGGGAAATCCTTCGCATTCTACGCACTCGACCAGAGGAGGCCAGATGAGGTGCCGGGCGTCTTGTGGGCCATCCGAACGGCTCCAAAGGAAGGAACGGGCGTCACGCCTTTCCATTTGGTGTACGGCGGCGAGGCAGTCATTCCGGTGGAAGTTGGCGTTGAGTCCGTCCGGATCCAGAGCTATGATGATGGCATACCGGCAGCGGATTTAGTCGAAGAGGAGCGAGCCAAGGCGTCCGTTCGGCTGATGGCATACCGGCAGCGGATGAAGCAGAACTACAATCGTCGAGTAATCCCCAGATCATTCCAGGTCGGCGATCTTGTCTGGAAGAAAGTCAGGCCGGTCGGCGACGTAGGCAAACTGGAGGCGTCGTGGGCAGGCCCCTTCAAAGTTATTGAAAAGCTCCGCTCGGGAGCCTATTATTTGGAAGATGAATCCGGGCGGCAACTGGATCGACCGTGGAATGCAAATCATCTCCAGCCTTATCGAGCTGGATGAAAGGTGCACGAATGTAATCCGTTTTTGTGTATATGCTAGTCGCCTATATACTTGTAATGCAGGAAGCAAAAAGATGAAAACACATTGAGCATTATCCACCGAATGGCTTACTATGTGAAGGCCCCCGAGCCGATCGCCCGGGAGGTTTATATATTTAAAGACTTTGTAAGCAAATAGCCCGTGCTGTTCGGCCGGGCATAAATATTATTCGAGCACGGGATATGACACGAAGGCCAAGGCCGCTCGGCCTGGTAAGGAGTTAGCCTTGAAAGGCCGACGAGCCCCGTCGTTAAAGATCGAGAGCCGCGCCGACCGGCTATAAATATCCGCACCGTCGAGCTCCGACGTTAAAGATCGAGAGACGAGTCGGCGTCTATAAACGTCCGAGCGAAAGGCCGACGAGCCCCTGTTAGGACCCAAAAGTAGCTAGAGGGGGGGTGAATAGCTCGTCGCGTGCTCGTCGCTCGGCGTGGCTTGTTTCTTCAAGGATATGCAGCGGAAAATAACAGAAACAAACACACAACGCTAACAAGGTTGGTTTACTTGGTATCCACCTCACAAGAGGTGACTAGTCCAAGGATCCACACCACGCACGCACCCTCCACTATGAAAACACTCCTTTTCGGTAACTACCGAGGGTGGAGAAGCCCTACAAGACTCTCAGTACAAGAAGAAAGGAAAGGGAAACTAAATACAAGCGCAAAGCTTACAATGAGTACAGAAAACCCTAACCCTAGCTTCTCTTCTTGTCTTTGATCCGCCTCTTGACTTGGAAAGCTTCCAAGATCCTTCAAGAACTGGCGATCTGATCTTTGAGAGCTGTGGAGAAGTTGGCGAAAGATCGGAGTGAATCGGAGAAGAGATGCAGAAGGCATCGTGCGCCTGACGCCAACGGTCGGAACCCGATCGATTCAAATGTTCCGAATCGGGGAGGCTTTGGATCGATCCGGATCGCCTCTGTGCTCTCGAAACGGTGCTGATCGATCCACGGATCGATCGGCTATTCGCCTCGATCGATCGGCCGATCGATCAGGACCTGGATCGATCCACGGATCGATCCGGAAGCTCTCTGTTCGGGAAGAATCTGGATCGATCCAGCGATCGATTCAGCGCTGGATCGATCCACGGATCGATCCAGACTTGGTTTTTGCCCAAAACCAAGTCCCAAACCTCTAACCAACATCCGGTCAACCTTGACTGTTGGTACATCATGCCTAGCATCTGGTCACTCCCGACTGCCAGACTCCCCACCAAGTGTCCGGTCAATCCTTTGACCCACTTGGACTTTTACTCGTCGTGCCAAGTATCCGGTCCTCCCTTGACCTACTTGGACTTCCCAACACCGATGTCCGATCATCCTTGATCCATCTGGATTTCCTTCCTTGCCAAGTATCCGAATCCTTTGACCTACTTGGACTTCCAAACACCGGATGTCCGATCATCCTTGATCCATCTGGATTTCCTTTGTCCGGCTTCACTCACGGGACTTTCACCTAGCTTCACTCACTAGGGTTTTCCATCCGCCTAGCTTCACTCACTAGGACTTTCACCGGCTTCACTCACCAGCTTCCTATTTCCAGGTCTTCAGTCAACCTTCACTCACTAGGACTTTTCTCACCTTAACATGCCATGTTGGACTTTCGACATCGTCAAGTATCCAGTCAACCTTGACCTACTCGATCTCTTACTTGATCACTATCTCTTTCTCAAACATCTAAACCCAAACCAAGTTAACTCGGGCTTGGTTAACCGAGTCAACCTTGACCATGAGCTGATTGCACCAACAATCTCCCCCTTTTTGATGTTTGACAATACTACAATCACACTTACAATACCACATGTAAGTTAGGCTAATCCCATAGCCTCATTCTTCATGCCACTAGGTAATGAAAGCATAAGTTAAGCTCTTCATTCTCCCCCTAAGAGGGCAAACTCCCTCTAGGTAATGAAAGCCTAACTTACTCCCTTTCACAAGCCCTTTCATTCTCCCCCTATTGGCACACATCAACCCCTTACTAATAAAACACATCAACCCATCTTTGGACACACATCAACCGATGCTCCAATTTTGGGCACACTTCAACAAATCCATTGTTGAAAAACTCTCCCCCTGAAGAGTTGCTCATCGTTGTTCACAACATCACTCGTTGTGATCAACACGACAAATGAAGGTCCCGTACCCTTCATTTATCCTTAACTTCACCCTCAATGTAGACAAATACCCAACCTTGAGCATTTTCTAACCACTTGAGTTTCCACTTGAAATAATGAGGATATCCACTCCCCATTTCAAGTTCAAAAGCTCGTCCATGAGCATTTTCTTTAAAGAAGGTTAACCACCTTCCAAGGTTTATGAAAAATAATTTTTCATGTCTTTAACGAGTCCCTCCCCCTAAAGACATGGTGGTAACTTCTGTCATTGCACCAACAATGACTTGGAATCCCTAAACCGTTAGGAAACCCAAATTTAGAAGTTTTGAGGTTCAAATACTCAAAATTTGAAACAAACCTCAACCTAAACTTCAATGAAGCCTTCCTTAACCAATCCATCCTTGTTTTCACATGAAAATACCCTTTGTATGTATACAAATGTATTTTAGGGATTTGGAATGGTTACCTAGACTCAACGAGGTTCAAATATGCTGAAATCAGGCCTTCCCAGCCAAAATCAGCAACTTGGATCGATTGGAGTTGGGTTCCAATCGATTGAACCTTTCTGAATCGATCCACTGATCGATTCATATTACCTGGATCGATCGGCTGATCGATCCAGCGAGCTTCTGCTCGCGGACGAATTGCCTTCTGAATCGATCCACGGATCGATTCGGGCACTCCAATCGATCCATGGATCGATCGGAGCTCTGATAGTTGCCCGGATACCAATTCAGTCAACTTCAGAAACCCCTAGAAAATTCTACAAAAATCCAAAAATCATGAAATTTCGTGTAGACATTATTTAGGGCATACTTAATCATGGAAAAATAGCTTTCTATGAAAATACTTTATATTTTCAAAGATTGACACAAACTTGAAAACTTGCAAAAATTTTAGCGTTTTCTTCAAGTTTGTGTCTAACTATTCAATGGTGATTACTATCAAAAGATAGCCTTCACCAAAGTTTTCCAAAAACATTTTAAAAACATTTTCAAAACCAATATCCCATCATGTTCCTTGGGCATAATGCACATGACTTGTATATTAGCTTTCCCAATGATTGAAAAATACATAACTATGTGTTTTGATGAACCTAAAACTCAATAGAATGCACTAAATCAACATCTTGAGTTTTGTTCATCATCCTAACATCTCACTTGTATCTAATGTGCAATAAAACACATACAAGTCACCTTATAAGTCTTTGTGAGATGTAAGATTTTGGTTTTGCCCTATTCTAGGGATCATGCATATCTATCTAGGCATTTTGAGAGGTAGACATCCACAAAGGATGTTACTTGTTGATTTACTTGTTAAACAGATGTCACTTGTTTATTCCACTTGCTGTAAACAAATGCCACTTGTTTAACTAATGTCATATGTCCTTAATTTTTAAGGAAATAAACATAATGCATGATAATGTTATGGCATACATCAAAATAAAATAGCTTTCAAAAGAAAGATTCCTATAACTACATGATGTATGTATGGCATGACATGGTATTTTTGTATTTTTCATGATAAGTCATGAATGCAAAATACAAATAAGATAAAATATGATGTTATGGCATATTATGAGCAAACAATCATGGCAAGGTTTAGCATAAATAAAATATACCTAGATTACCTATCTAAGTATCGTTAATCTTAGCTAATCCTAAAACTTAAACCCTAGATTGCCCTTAAGTGCGTCACGAAAACGCCAAAACCTAAATTGGCATTTCTAATTCCCTTGATTAATTTATGCCAATTGAAATTAAGCATATTCCTCAAATGTTGGCATATTTCATTTTTCCACAAGAGTAGCACTTTAAAGTTAAGGCCCGGATTGCCTTAAATTTCCTAAGAACATACCAAAATCCCAACTTGGTAGCTCTTATGAATTTCCCAATATGTGCCTTTTAAGATTAAAATCAAATTTTCACCACTAGGCACATTTTACTCTTTCAAGGAGTAAATAATAGTTCCATTTCATTTTCAAAGGTTAACAAAAACCTTGAAAATGCTCCTTGAGTGTCAATTTCCTCAAAGTTGGGTTAACTACCCTTCTAATCGGAGTTGACACTCTCTAACCCATCTATGGGGTAGAGAAGATGCTCCTAGGAACCCAACACCTATTGGTGCTCCTTGGATGCTCTAGGTATTTACTAGGGATAACTTCCCTAGATACCTTCCTAGTGACCTTGTTTGGCTTCTTGGAGGCCTTGGTCACACTTTCTAGGTCAACTCTAAGGATAGCCTCCCTTGTGACCTTGTTTGTGACTTTCTTAGACTTCTTAGAAGCCTTAGTCACATTTATTGCAAAAATACTCTTAGGGATGACTTCCCTAGTATTTTTGGCTTGACCACTAGACCTAGGGTTTGTTCCATAACTATATGGAACTCTATGGTAAGTGGGCACATCCTTCTTAGCCTTTGGTTTGTATCCCAAACCTCTATGGCCATTGGATGACTTTTGTACCCCTAAACCTAGGTTATGCTCTTTTTGCCCTAATAGGATATTTTCCATCCTTTTTAGGGTCTTTTCCATTTTATCAAGTCTTGACCTCAAGACTTGATTTTCCATCACTAAGTCCTTAGTTTTTGTTTTTCCATTAAGTTCATGAGCATTTTTGTTTCTAGGCTTGTAGCTACAATCCTTAGAGTTCTTGCCTAGATCTTTACCTACATTCCTAGCCTTAGGTGTAGTAGTTTTGGTATGTAGGGCCACATGCTTTTCCTTAAAGCCCTCATGCTTCCTATTCTTATGGTAAATTGCATTAAAATGATAAAAGTTAGAACTATCATGCTTTTTACCATAATGTAAAGGGGTAGGCTCAATAAATGTTACCTTCCTTTTTACCTTAGAGGCTCCCCCTTGACTTGAGCTTCCTCCTTGAGCCTTGACCATCTTCTTCCCCTTAGGGCATTGACTCCGATAATGCCCCTTTTGATTGCAAGAGAAGCATATGATATGCTCCTTGCTCTTCTTTGTTCCGGGAATGGTCTCCTCGGGCTTCTCCTTGCCCTTTTGCGTCACTTGACCCTTCTTCTTGGCCAAGTTGGGACACTTGCTCTTGTAGTGCCCACTTTCCCTACACTCAAAACATATTATATGATTTTTATTTTTAATTGAAACATTTATACCTTCTTGTGTAGGGATGGCACTTGCTCCTCCATTTGCTATTTCTTGAATTTCGGAGGTGGCACCATCTTCTTCTTCTTCACTTGACCCGGATGTAGAAGCTTCTCCTTCTTCTTGATCCGGCGTCACCAAGGATTGCTCCCCCTCAATCCTAGAGGTGGAGACTTCATCATCTTGAACATGAAACAAGGAGTATGCTCCCTCCTTGTTCCCTTCGTTGCATTCCCTTGAGGATGAAGCTTCTTGGATTTCCTCTTCTTCGGAGGTTGAGCATCTCTCAACCTCGGAGTCCTCCTCTTGGTCTTGCTCCAAAGAGTCACCCTCTCTAGATTCTTCATGATCTTGTACAATGGAGGGGATCTCTTCATGAAGCTTGGCCAATTTGCTCCATAGTTCCTTTGCATCTTCAAATTCCCCAATTTTGCAAAGGATGGTGCTTGGCAATAGATTGACCAAAAGCTTGGTCACTTTGTCATTGGCCTCGCACCTTTGGACTTGTTCTTGGCTCCACTTGCTCCTCTTGAGAACTTTGCCCTTTGAATTTCTTGGAGCCTCGAAGCCTTCCATTAGAGCAAACCATTGCCCTATCTCCATCATAAGAAAGTTTTCGATTCTTGATTTCCAAGAATCGAAACTCGTGGAAGTGTATGGTGGAGCCACCCTTGTGTCAAATCCAAGTCCATCTTGGAATTGCATCTTGAAGTTGAGCTTGATAAAGTCTTGAACTTGAAGAATTTGCTCCAACTTCTTCACCCCTCTAGCTTTTCTTGTTATGCTTGACCCTTCCGACGATGATTCAACCTCGCTCTGATACCACTTGTTAGGACCAAAAGTAGCTAGAGGGGGGTGAATAGCTCGTCGCGTGCTCGTCGCTCGGCGTGGCTTGTTTCTTCAAGGATATGCAGCGGAAAATAACAGAAACAAACACACAACGCTAACAAGGTTGGTTTACTTGGTATCCACCTCACAAGAGGTGACTAATCCAAGGATCCACACCACGCACGCACCCTCCACTATGAAAACACTCCTTTTCGGTAACTACCGAGGGCGGAGAAGCCCTACAAGACTCTCAGTACAAGAAGAAAGGAAAGGGAAACTAAATACAAGCGCAAAGCTTACAATGAGTACAGAAAACCCTAACCCTAGCTTCTCTTCTTGCCTTTGATCCGCCTCTTGACTTGGAAAGCTTCCAAGATCCTTCAAGAACTGGCGATCTGATCTTTGAGAGCGCTGTGGAGAAGTTGGCGAAAGATCTGGAGTGAATCGGAGAAGAGATGCCGCAGCCATCGCACGCCTGCAGCTTAAATCGACGCCAACGGTCGGAACCCGATCGATTCAAATGTTCTGAATCGATCGGGGAGGCTTTGGATCGATCCACGGATCGATCCAGCGCTTATCGCGCGAAGCAGCATCGTCCCGATCGATCGGCTGATCGATCAGGACCTCTGGATCGATCCACGGATCGATCCAGAAGCTCTCTGTTCGCTGGGAAGAATCTGGATCGATCCAGAGCCTGGATCGATCCACGGATCGATCCAGCACTTGGTTTTTGCCCAAAACCAAGTCCCAAACCTCCCTAACCAACATCCGGTCAACCTTGACCTGTTGGTACATCATGCCTAGCATCTGGTCACTCCCTTGACCTGCCAGGACTCCCCACCAAGTGTCCGGTCAATCCCTTTGACCCACTTGGACTTTTACTCGTCGTGCCAAGTATCCGGTCACTCCCTTGACCTACTTGGACTTCCCAACACCAGATGTCCGATCATCCTTGATCCATCTGGATTTCCTTCCTTGCCAAGTATCCAGTCAATCCTTTGACCTACTTGGACTTCCAAACACCAGATGTCCGATCATCCTTGATCCATCTGGATTTCCTTTGTCTGGCTTCACTCACCAGGACTTTCACCTAGCTTCACTCACTAGGGTTTTCCATCTGCCTAGCTTCACTCACTAGGACTTTCACCTGGCTTCACTCACCAGGATTTCCTTCTGCCTAGCTTCACTCACTAGGACTTTCTTCACCTGGCTTCACTCACCAGGATTTCCTTCTGCCTAGCTTCACTCACTAGGACTTCCTTCTGCCTAACATGCCAGTTAGGACTTCCCAGTCAAGTATCCGGTCAACCTTGACCTACTCGACTCTTCTTCGATCAATATCTTATTGTCAAACATCTAAACCCAAACCAAGACTCAGCTTGGTTAACCAGGTCAACCTTGACCTGAGGGATGTTGCACCAACAGCCCCGTCGTTAAAGATCGAGAGCCGCGCCGACCGGCTATAAATATCCGCGTCGTCGAGCTCCGACGTTAAAGATCGAGAGACGAGCCGGCGTCTATAAACGTCCGAGCGAAAGGCCGACGAGCCCCGTCGTTAAAGATCGAGAGCCGCGCCGACCGGCTATAAATATCCGTCCGAGCTCCGGCGTTAAAGATCGAGAGGCGAGCCGGCGTCGTCCGAGCGGAAGGCCGACGAGCCCGTCGTTAAAGATCGAGAGTCGCACCGGCTATAAATTCCGTCGAGCTCCGGCGTTAAAGATCGAGAGACGAGCCGGCGCCTATAAACGCGCCGGCGAAGGCCGACGAGTCCCGTCGTTAAAGATCGAGAGCCGCGCCGACCGGCTATAAATATCCGCGCCGTCGAGCTCCGACGTTAAAGATCGAGAGACGAGCCGGCGTCTATAAACGTCCGAGCGAAAGGCCGACGAGCCCCGTCGTTAAAGATCGAGAGCCGCGCCGACCGGCTATAAATATCCGTGCCGTCGAGCTCCGACGTTAAAGATCGAGAGACGAGCCGGCGTCTTTAAACGTCCGAGCGAAAGGCCGACGAGCCCCGTCGTTAAAGATCGAGAGCCGCGCCGACCGGCTATAAATATCCGCGCCGAGCTCCGGCGTTAAAGATCGAGGAGCCGGCGTCTATAAACGCGCCGAGCGGCCGACGAGCCCCGTCGTTAAAGATCGAGAGCCGCGCCGACCGGCTATAAATATCCGCACCGTCGAGCTCCGACGTTAAAGATCGAGAGACGAGCCGGCGTCTATAAACGTCCGAGCGGAAGGCCTTGCGAAAATCCAGCAAAAACCCCTTTGAGGCGAGGCGCGAAGCAAAAGATGGTTAATCGGAATTAAAAATGCGAGCAAGTGAACGAGCGCCGTCCGTACGCCGAGCGGCTGCTTAGTCGCATGATGAAAGACATTAAAGACAATTCGCTTATCTGGCATAGCGTGGTGCCGAGCGGAAGAGTTTTAAAAAAACACTTAAAAGATGGGACGAGGGAAAAATTTCTTGCCAAAATAGAAAGTGAAAGGAACAAAAGATTATCTAATATGCAAGCCAAAAAAGTCATTACAGAAATAAGCGGGGCCGAACGGCGGGAATTCAAAAAAGTTTACAGAAACGCTCCTCACACATCAAAATCAAAAAGAGCGTCGGGGATGGTGTCCATCATGCTCGCTAGATCCTCGGGGGGGATGGTCAGCTCGGCAGACAGGTGGCCTTTGGTCTTCGGATAGCCCACCGCCGCCTTGATCGCCTCCTCGAAAGTGAGGGATGTCTTCTCGGTAAACTTCTCTCCGAAGTTTTCCGAACGGAGGAACGCCTTCCTCACTTCATCCGAGCGGGCCGACTCCCCCTCTTGGTATTCCTTGAGCGCAGAGTGGGCGGCATCACTGGCAGCTTGAAGCTCCTTCAAGTCCCCATCAAATCTCTGGAGATCAGCCGAGCGACTCTCCTTCCAGGGCGTCCAAGTCTTTGATGCGTTGCTCCATCCCCCGGATCTCCACCTTCATGCGGTCCATATCATTGATGGCTTGTTGCTTCCGAGTGGTCGCTGTCTTGATCTCCTTGTCTCGTTGTTTAATCATTGTTTCAAGCCGAACGACCTTGCTGCGGATCGGACACCCTTTTCGTTCGGCATCCAGTTTTGGGACTTCTCGGGCGTCATTGCCTGGCCTCCCGCCTTTACTGTTTCTTGATTCATCCTCCGTTGGCCAACCGATCGCTAATGGCGATCACTCCTGATTCTGCTAAAGCGTGGGCGGGTTAAAACTTAATTCAAATATACGAAAAAAAAGAGGCACCTGGTGGTGAAGAGTTCTTGTCGCCGAAGCTACCGGGAGTTAGCGGCTATTATATCGCCGAGCATCCAACCAAGCTTGGGCGAGAGGGCCCGTCGGTGATCATCCTCAGAAACAGCTGTCGATCGGCGTGACCATGTACTCCTCGAAGGAAGGCGCGAGCAGTTTAAGTAAATTCGCGCTCGGCTCGCTCTAAGACGCCCACCACAGACGAGGAGGGTAGCTACTGATCGGCTCAAAGTTCTTGGAGGGATGGAAGACGGCACCTCCGAACTGGCCCTCGGAGAACCCTGAGGGGTCGGGGTACTCTCGAGGGAAACCGTCCCAGACTGCATCGGTGCATCCGCGTCCCGCTCGGGTTGTGACTCATCAAGTGTAGAGGCAGGGGCGGATTCCGGTCGTCGGCGTTTCCTAGTGCGTAGCGGCACATCATCGGCCGAACGGCCCTCCACCTCAGTTTCGGTAGGAGGTTCTATGTCGCCTGCGGCCTCATCATGAGGAGTTGGGGCGTCTAAGGCTTCGGGGACAGTTGGCATCCCCTCACCTTCTTCGCCTGCCAGATCAGCCGAAGCAAGGCCCCGTTCGGCGGCCTCCTTGTTCGTCACCGCCTCAATCTGAGCGGCCTTCAGTTTGAGCTTCTCGGTAGCTTTGGCGCGCCACATGACTTCAGCTGCAGGAGCAAAAAATAAATCAGTTAGAACAAAACAAATGGGAAGATAAGGAAACTTACTCATGTTGCAGGGCAGATCGGCTGTGGTAGAGGACAAGCCGAATATGTGCATTACTCCCGGGAGGAGTAGTTTGTCAATATGATAGCGCTGGCCAACTAGCCGTTCGGCTGCATGAAGGTAGGCCGCGTCACCTCTAAATTTGCCGAGCTCCGGTTGCGATGGCATCGCCGTCTGCCACTTGGTGCGAAAAGTTGGTCGGTCGGGAAAGCGTATATAGAAAAAATACTCCTTCCAATGTTTGTTGGAGCTCGGCATATTATCGAAAAGGACGAAGCCTATCCTAGACTGGAAAACAAAAGTGCCTCACTCGGCTTGCTTGGGATAGTAGAAGTAGTGGAAGATTTTTGGGGTTAAGGGAACGCCGTTCAGTTTGAACAAAACTATCACTCCGCTCAGCAACCTAATAGAGTTGGGAACTACCTGGCCGAGCGGAATGCGAAAATAATTGCAAACTTCTAAGAAAAATTTGTGGGGTGGAAAACGTAGGCCGTCCAGAAATTGGTCCCGGAAGAAAACAACAGTGTCGGGCGGCGGATCGTGAGGCCGATCGGACGGTGTGGCTAACACTATTTGGTGGTCGATCGGTAGGTCATATGCTCGAGTGAGGCGCAAGGCGTCTTCCTCGTCGAACCGGCTTTCCATGTTCGAGTACCAAAGACCCGGAGTACCGCCGGTCGACTGCGAGGTACTGGTCATGATCGAAATGCCAGAATGCGGGATAGAGGAGGAGGGTTCAAGCAATGGAGGAAAACCGACTGAAAAAGATGATTAACAGAAAGAAGAAAGCGTCGGGAGCGAGAAAAAGGTCTTACAAGCGAGGAAGATGATCGGAAGAAGCCGTATGGTCGTCGGAAAGCCTGAGCACAAGGTCGCCGGCAAAAGGAGGAACGACAAGGGTCTGGAAACGAAGAGGGCGAAATGCGGCGGAAATGGAGTCAAGGGCTTTATATCGCCGCCCGGGAGCGATCTCCACCATTCGATCCAGGTCGTTGATATCGAGGTTGTCATCTAGCTGTCCATTTCAAACGGTGGATGTCCCATCGGAAGTGACGTAACCGCCATACGCTGACAAATGCGCGATCGCCACGTGTCAGCCGATTACTAGTCGCATTTAATGAGCTCCCCTTACCGTGCGCAGAGCACGTGATGGGTAGCATGGGAGAACAACGGGCGTGGATTCCAAGAAAACACAAGGCATGGACAAAATATCGCCGAACGGACAGATACCGCAGCACGGATAAGCATCCTTATGCCTAGCCGAGCGGCCTAATACAATGATCATTGCTCAGGCAGATCGGCAGTCCAGTCAGTCGGACTTTGCCTCCTTCGACTAGACTCGAGAGGAATGCAAGTGATCCGGCGGTAAGAATCCGAAACCCCATAAGGAGGGGTCAACGCCACGGGGAGGTCAAAGGGTCCAGTGGCTCGCCGAAAAGGGACGAGCCGACCGGACTCGGAAGAAAGGGAAATCTGATAGTAAAAGGCACCCTAGTAGGGACCAGGGTTCCGACGCTCAAATGAAGCAGTACATAATGACCGAGCGGAAGGACGTGCCTCCCGGCCGGCGCAAGGAATTAAGGCCGTCCGGACGCCGTTCTTTGCCCGCCCGCCCGGCCGGACGTTCCGGTCAGGCGGTGGGTAAAAGACGGGAACATCTTCTGACAGCCGTCAAGTCGTATGGCTACGCCATACTCCTAGTCTGGCAACGGGGGGTCCTGTTGTCCCATCGAAGAACATGCTCGGACTGTAGTAGTATGGTGTCAGGTAAGCTCTCTGACAAGTGCATACCGGGGTATGGGTTGCTGACACGGATGCACCTCGGTGGACGTTCATTAGTTCCTTCTCCGTCCTATATAAAGAGCCTATTACTCCGCCAAAGGTACGCATAATACAAGCTTGGCAGCCACTTTTTCCACCACTTACCTGACTTGAGCGTCGGAGGGTCGCCGCCGGGAATCCCTTCCCGGCTCGACTTTGGTGCAGGATCGCCGGAGCTTCGTTTGACCAGCCGGAGATCCACTCCATCGACTAGGAGCACGCCACGTGCCCAGCGTCCTTTGGTTCAGCGATTCGGACAGGATCAGAAATGATTAGTTCATTTCATGATATGATTAGCTCATATAAATATGATTCATTCATATAAAATGATTTGTTCATTAGTTGGGATATGTGTAATATAATTGATCAGTGTTGATTAGATTAGAACATACAAATGATGAGTGGAAACAATGTTATCACTTGATTTTGTAAACTAACTCTAATTTACACTGAGTCAATAAATAGTTACACATATATGAATTACACTGAAATAATAAATAATTTGTTTATTTATGTAGATCATGGCAACTAAAAACATCATAGCTGAACTCAATAAGGGTGAGAAATTATATGGGGATAACTACAAAATCTGGCACCTCAAGATACAATATGTTCTTGAGGAACAAGAAGTTTTGGAGGCTGTAAACCAAATTATGGAGGAACCGGTTGATGGTTCTTCAGCACAGCACAGACGTGACCTTGATGCCTATAAGGCATGGAAAAGGAAGGACTCCATTGCTAAGGGCATATTGATTAGTTCAATGGTGGATGGCCTGGTATTTGAGTATGAGCCATTACCATCGGCTCATGCAGTCTGGGTAGCCCTTAGAGAGAAGTACAGTGGAGTCAGTCTGAGTAAGCTCCGTCAGCTAACTATCAAGTTTGATAGTTGTAAAAAGCGCTCGAATGTTACCATGGCCCAACATCTCAGGGAGATGGGTAACATGACTCGAGAGCTTAAGACTGCTGGTTATACGTTGACCAATGAACAACAGGTTCAGGCAGTTATCCGTTCCCTTCCTGATTCTTGGGAAACGATGAAACAGAACCTGACCCATAGTGAGAGTATCAAGACTTTCACTGATGTCTCACGCCATGTGGAACTTGAGGCGGAGAGGATTGAATCCGCAAGGATTTCGGGTCAAGCTTTTGTAGCTGATGGTTCTGATTCCAAGAATAAGGACAAGTGGTTCAAGAAAGGAAAGGGGAAAGGAAAGGAGGCTAATGCTGTTGCTGCGAAAAACCAAATCAAGAAGAAAGGAAAGAAATATGGACAAAAACCTAAGAGCAGGTTGACTTGCTTCAACTGTGTCAAGAAGGGTCATTTTGCTCGGGATTGTACTGAGGCTAAAAAGGTAAATCCATTTTTGTCTTCTTTCCACGAGCAATATGTTGCAAGTGTTGGTTGCTACTCAGAAAGCCTAGAGGTTCCACTGTACAAAAATTTTGTACAAAGGTCTGAACCTTTTCCTAGCTACCATGTGTCCTTTTAAATTAAATTTTGGATCGCCTGCGGAACTTAACACGTTTGATCCAAAACTTAATCTATTTGTTCTTTTAGGTTTTGACTTGGATCTCCTGCGGAACTTAACACGTTCGACCCAAATCACCTTAAGTTATTAATTCCATTAAATATTAATTTCCATAATTGGTTCCCAGTACTGACGTGGCGAGGCACATGGCCTTCTTGGATATGGGAGCAACCACCACCGACTAGACAAAACATTTTATAGAAATCTAATATTTAATTTCCTAAAATAACTTTAGGTTAACCGAAAAGAACAATCAAATCACAAGGAAAAATAAAACAAAAGAACACAACTTCGAAAAACATATTCGAAATACTAGAATCGTAAGCCTCTTGTATTTGGTATTATTTCCAAAATAACTAGTATGATGCGGAAAGAAAAATACTAGTTATACCTTTAGAAAGACCTCTTGATCTTCTACGTATTCCTCTTCTAACCTCGGACGTTGTGTGGGCAACGATCTTCCAAGATGAGAATCCACCAAAGCACCTTCTTCTCCTTTCTTCAAGTTTCGCCAAGCACAAAGCTTCCAAAAGATGAAGATCTTTTCCACCAACCAAGCTCCAAGGGATACAAGCTTTCTCTCCTTCTTCTTCTTCTCCAAGTAGTATCCGCCACCACAAGAGCTCCAAGCAAATAGAGAAGGTTCGCCACCACCAAGAGGAAGAGAGGAAGAGAGGTTGGCCACAACACCAAGGAAAAGAGGGAGAAAAATAATAGAGGTTGTTCACCATGAAGCCTTCTCTACCCCTCTTTTATAATCCTTGGTCTTGGCAAATAAGGAAATTTAATTAAAACTTCCTTAATTCTTTTGCCATGAAAAGGAAAAATTTATTTAATTAAAACAATTTTCCTTTTCTCAATTTACATGGCCCACACAAAGTTACAAACAAGGAGAGTTTTAATTAATTAAAACTTCCTAATTTGTCTCCGAAATTTATAAAATTTCTCCAATAATTTAATCCTTCATGATTGGTTTATAAAAAGAAATTTAATAAATTAAAATCTTTCTTTAAACATGTGGATAAAAATAAAGTTATCTCTAAAATTAAAATCTCTTTTAATCTACAAATAAGGAAAGATATCAAATCTTTTCTCAATCTTTTGTAGAAACTAATAAAAGAGAATTATTAATTTTAAACTTTCTTTTAAATCATAAACATGGTTAAAAGGAAAGTTTTCTTAAAATTTAAAATCCTCCTTTAATCAACAAATAAGGAAAGATTTCAAATTTTAAACTCTCTTTAAACATGTAGATGATTTACAAATAAGGAAAGTTTTACTAAAAATTAAAACAATCCTTTTAATCTACAAATAAGGAAAGAGATTAATCTCTTCTCTTAATCTTTTGTAGAAAGTTATAAAAGGAAATTTTTAATTTTAAACTCTCTTTAAAATCATGATATCCACATAAGAAATAATTTTAATAAAATCCTTTTAATATTCTAGTGGTCGGCCACCCAAGCTTGGGACCCAAGCTTTGGCCGACCACCTACATGACTCATCTTGATCTTTGCCGGCCCTAGCTTGGGTTCCAAGCTAGCTTGGCCTGCCCCATTGGAGGGGGAAGAAGGTGTGGATGCAGGTGTTATAAATCTCTAGATACTAGAGGCTACGATAGGGACCGATAGGAGGAATTGGTTTGTTTCTCCCGATGAAATTAAGCATCCCGTGTTCGCCCGAACACACAACTTAATTTCATCAATAATAATTCATTCCACTAAAGAACTATTATTGAACTACCGCACCAATCCCAAATTACATTTTGGGCTCCTTCTTATTATGAGCGTGTTAGTCTCCCTGTGTTTAAGATATCGAATGTCCACTAATTAAGTGAGTTACTGACAACTCATTTAATTAATATCTAAGTCCAAGAGTAGTACCACTCAACCTTATTATCATGTCGGACTAAGTCCACCTGCAGGGTTTAACATGACAATCCTTATGAGCTCCTCTTGAGGACATTATCAACCTAGTATCTCTAGGACACAGTTTCCTTTTATAATCAACAACATACACTATAAGTGATACCATTTCCCAACTTATCGGGTTTATTGATTTATCGAACTAAATCTCACCCATTGATAAATTAAAGAAATAAATATCAAATATATGTGCTTGTTATTATATTAGGATTAAGAGCACAAACTTCCATAATAACTGAGGTCTTTATTCTTTTATAAAGTCAGTATAAAAGGAACGACCTCAAATGGTCCTACTCAATACACTCTAAGTGTACTAGTGTAATCATATAGTTAAGATAAACTAATACCTAATTACACTACGACCTTCCAATGGTTTGTTCCTTTCCATCTTGGTCGTGAGCTACTGTTTATAATTTATAAGGAACCGATAACATGATCTTCTGTATGTGACACCACACACCATGTTATCTACAATATAAATTAATTGAGCAACTACATTTATCATAAATGTAGACATTTGACCAATGCGATTTTTATTTCTAGATTAATGTTTATACCAAAAGCTAGGCTTTTAGTATACACTCTAACAGCAAGTACAGTGTTGTTAGCTGATTCGTATCCTTTATGGATTGTAGATTCAGGAGTAACGAACCACGTAGCTCGTGATCGAGCTACATATGTGGAGTATCGTCGGGTACCAGCTGGCAACAAATGGATATATGTAGGAAACAATGCAAGAATAGAAGTCAAAGGAATTGGCACTTGCAAGCTCAACCTACGTGGTGGAGGCACCTTGTTTCTACATGATGTCCTGTACGCTCCTGAGATTCGACGGAATCTGGTTTCCGTTATTTGTCTTCTTGATTTAGGTTACAATGTAAATTTTTATAGCCGTTGTGTGGAACTTCGAATTAACTCTGTGTTAATTGGATATGGTTATGTAACAAATGGTTTTATGGTTCTTGATGTAGAATCAAATAATAATAGTTGTTTTTCAAACATTGCTCTTACTAGTAATGTTGATGTTAATGATGAAATTTGGCATGCTAGATTGGGACATATAGGACAAGAACGAATGAATAGATTAGCTAAGGAGGGCCTATTAGGCGCTTATGCTAAGATTAACTTGTCTATATGTGAGCATTGTCTTGCGGGAAAGACGACTAGAAAACCATTTGGTAAGGCTATTAGGGCTGAATCACCATTGCAATTAATTCATTCGGATATTTGTGGTCCAATGAATGTGAAGGCTAGAAATGGGAGTTCTTATTTCATTACATTTATCGATGACTTCACACGTTTTGGTTATGTGTATTTGATTTCTCATAAATCTGAAGCATTGGATTGCTTTATTCGTTACTTGAACGAAGTTGAGAATCAATTGCAACGTAAGGTTAAAACCTTGCGCACTGACCGTGGAGGAGAATATTTGTCTGATCAGTTCAAGACAATGTGTAATGAGAAAGGGATTATTAGACAGCTAACTATCCCTGGAACTCCACAGCAAAATGGGGTTGCTGAAAGAAGAAATAGAACTCTTCTTGAAATGGTTAGGTCTATGATGGCGCAGGCTAATTTGCCAATCTCCTATTGGGGAGATGCATTATTAGTTGCGACCTATATACTTAACAAAGTGCCTTCAAAGTCAGTTCCATCTACCCCACATGAACGTTGGACAGGCAGAAAACCGGATTTGAGTAATCTGAGACCTTGGGGGTCAGCTGCCTACGTTCATGATAAGACTCACGAATATGGAAAACTAGGACCCAGAGGTAAGAAGTGTATCTTTATAAGGTACTCTGAGACCTCTAAGGGTTATGTTTTTATTGGTGAGCGACAAGATGGAACCATCTCTGAGATAGAGTCAAGAGATGCTACTTTTCTAGAAACTGAGTTCCCAATACGAGGTGAAGTTGATAAGACAATTCCTCTATATGAGATAGAGGAGGAGGATAATGTTCCTTTATCAACAAATCAGGAGATGCCTGAATCTAGTCAACCGAGTGGGAGTAATTTGCCACTGAATGAGTCAGTTTCTCAACAGTCTAACCTTCGAAGAAGTAGTCGTCAGATTATTCCTCGGAGAAGGTTTGATATTGAGAATGAGGCATTAATGGTTCTCCCAGTTGACGATGAGGAACCTCGAACAGTTGAGGAAGCTTTGAGCAACTCAGTTAGAAAAGAATGGAAAGTTGCAATGGATGAAGAAATGGAGTCAATGAGAAAGAATCAAGTTTGGGATTTAGTCGATTTTCCTCCGGGCCGAAGGGCTATTGGGAATAAGTGGATTCTCAAAATAAAGAGGAAAGCAGATGGATCGATTAATCGATACAAAGCTCGATTAGTTGCAAAAGGATATACCCAAATGGAGGGTATTGACTTTGAAGAGACATTCTCCCCAGTTGTAAAGTTTGTGTCAATACGTGTCATCCTAGCTATAGTAGCACACTATGACATGGAATTACATCAGATGGATGTAAAAACGGCTTTCCTTAATGGTAATCTTGATGAAGAAATCTATATGGTACAACCAGAAGGTTATGTTGCTGAAGGCCAAGAGAAAAGAGTATGTAGACTTCGGAAGTCTATATATGGGCTAAAGCAAGCGTCAAGACAATGGAACATAAGATTTAATGAAGTAATATTATCTTATGATTTCGAAATGATCAATGAGGATCATTGTGTTTACCTAAGGAAGGAAAAAGGAAAGCTTGTCATTTTATCATTATATGTTGATGATATGCTAATAGCTGGAAGTGACATAAAGTGTGTGATAGAAGTCAAAAGTTGGCTTTCATCACAATTTGACATAATAGATATAGGAGAAGCAGAGTACATCTTAGGAGTGAAGATCGTTAGAGACCGATCAAAGAGGCTTTTGGGTTTGTCTCAAGAAGCTTATATCACTAAGATGCTACAACACTTCAATATGTCAGATTGCAACATTGAACAGACGCCTATTGCGAAAGGTACTGTCTTGAGCAAAAGTATGTATCCCAAGACTCCTGAGGAAATAGCCGAAATGAAGAAGAAACCATATGCCAGTGCTATTGGTAGTTTGATGTACACTATGTTGTGTACTCGTCCCGATATAAGCTATGTTGTTGGCTTAGTTAGTCGTTTCCAGTCAAGCCCAGGATCGAGACACTGGAAAGCGGTGAAGAGAATATTCAGATATCTTAAAGGAACAGCTGATTATTGCCTCTGTTTTCAAGGATCAGATATGAGCCTAAGTGGCTACTCAGATGCAGATTGGGCAGGGGACCTTGATGACAGAAAATCCACATCTGGCTATGTCTTCTTGCTGAATGATGGCGCCATCTCATGGAACAGCAAGAAGCAGGCTTGTGTAGCCTTGTCGACAATGGAAGCTGAGTATGTGGCTTGTGCAGCGGCTGTGCAAGAGGCTGTCTGGTTAAGAAGGTTCCTGAAGCATCTGAGGATTACTGAGGATAGTGGGAGTCCTGTTACTGTGTACTGTGACAGTCAAGCTGCGATAGCTTTTTCCAAGGATCCCAAATATCACAGCAAAGGCAAGCATATAGAAATTAAGTATAATTTTGTAAGGGATATTGTTGACAAGAAAAAGATTATTCTTGAGTACATCCCTACACGAAATATGCTTGCTGATCCTTTTACTAAGCCATTGACTAAAGAGTCATTTCATGGGCATATGAAGTCTTTGGGACTTCGGAGAATGTAACAATTGTAAAGACATTTTGATAAATAAAAAATTTCATGATCTATTCAGTGTATATGTCTTGGTTACATTCGAATAAAAGTCTCGATAAGCATGTTGGCAGATTGGGATTGGTCCACTCACATAGACAATCATCTCTATTTGTTAAGTACGAATAGAGGTAAGACCGTTGCTTATGGGACAGCTTTTGTAGCTGTGAATAGAGACATACCCATAAGTTAAGGTCGCCTTGATATTTGTGTCAAGATGAGATCATTTGTATAATGATTGGAGTAAATACACCCACCATTTACTAAATCTGCTTGAAGCCAGATTAGAATTCATATGTTGAATTCAGGATTAGACATTGGGAATGTCTAGATCGAAATCTGTACGATGTTAAAATTGAGAAAAACATGCGCTCTTTTTTTGGTAAAGAGAATAACATCGTAGCATGTGATTCATACCACATGTGCTATGGCGACAAGAAGGGTTGTAGGAGAATGGATCTCTGCTTCTCTACTATATGAGACCCTTGAGATTATAAGTTAATCTCGATTTTACCCTAAGTGACTATTTAGCTGTCTACTTGAAGTTCTGATCAGTGTCTGCTACTTTAGCATGTTTCCTATTGGCTATGGATGATTCGGTCTATGGAGCATAACTAGGAAAGCAACTGATTAGAGTGAATGGATTCTAGCTAAAAAGGAAGATTAAGATTGATTTACATCTGCGACATTTATTCACTGGTACCGGTTACATTTTTAGTTAAGTACATAAAATGTAATTGTGAATAATTTGTTTGATTGGAGGTGTTGAACATGCTCTTGACATATGGTCAATATGAGGGATTAGAGATGTTCATGATAATGTAAATAATTTAATCTGGGGTAAAGGCAAGCCATTTATGTCTATGATTTGTTCTATGGACATTTATGTCTCTGATGTGTTCTATGGAGCAGCTAAGTAAGGTATGACAATCTTCTTAGCAATTGAATGCTCACTGTGCTTGCTGTCGCACGAACCATTTTCCCTAATGTATGGAATGGATGTTCTGATCTAGTCTTTGTGACTTGATTCTTATAAAGTCTGTGTGACTTATTTGGTCTTTGTGACTAAATTTTGCTCTGGTCTTCGTGACTTGATCCTCATAAAGTCTTCGTGACTTATTTGGTCTTTGTGACTAAATTTTGCTCTGGTCCTTGTGACTTAATCCTCATAAAGTCTTCGTGACTTATTTGGTCTTTGTGACTAATTTCGCTCCGGTCTTCGTGACTTGATCACCTTGTAGTCTATGTGACTAACATAGTCTATGTGACCATATGGATTGACTTGGACGAGTGGGAGATGTTGGGCGTTACACTTGGCAGACGAAAGGGTTCGTCCCTTTCGCTGCTGCAAACGCCAGGGAGACGAAAGGGCTGTTAGGACCAAAAGTAGCTAGAGGGGGGGGGGGGGGGGGAATAGCTCGTCGCGTGCTCGTTGCTCGGTGTTGCTTGTTTCTTCAAGAATGCGCAGCGGAAAATACATAAACAAACACAAACACGCTAACACTAGGAGTTTACTTGGTATCCACCTCCAACGGAGATGACTAATCCAAGGATCCACACCACGCACGCACCCTCCACTATGAAAACACTCCTTTTCGGTAACTACCGAGGGCGGAGAAGCCCTACAAGACTCTCAGTACAAGAAGAAAGGAAAGGGAAACAAAATACAAGCGCAAAGCTTACAATGAGTACAGAAAACCCTAACCCTAGCTTCTCTTCTTGCCTTTGATCCGCCTCTTGACTTGGAAAGCTTCCAAGATCCTTCAAGAACTGGCGATCTGATCTTTGAGAGCGCTGTGGAGGAGTTGGCGAGAGATCTGGAGTGAATCGGTGAAGAGATGCCGAAGGAAATGAACGCCTGTGGCTTAAATCGACGCTAACGGTCGAATCCCGATCGATTGGAATGCTCCCAATCGATCGGGGAGGCTTTGGATCGATCCAGAGCGCCTCTGTGCTCTGGAAAAACTTCTGGATCGATTCACGGATCGATCCAGCGCTTATCGCGTGAAGCAGCAGCGTCCCAATCGATCCACTGATCGATTGGGACCTCTGGATCGATTCACGGATCGATCCAAAGGGGTTCTGTTCTCGGGGACTCACCGGATCGATCGGTGGATCGATCCAAACCTGCTGGATCAATCGGCTGATCAATCCAGATCTTGGTTTTTGCCCAAAGCCCCCTAAACCAACATCTAGTCAACCATGACTTGTTGGTACATAAGACCTAGCATTCGGTCACCCTTGACCAGCTAGGACTCTCTCACCAAGTGTCTGGTCAATCCCTTTGACCCACTTGGACTTTTCTCTTCTTGCCAAGTATCCGGTCACTCCCTAAGACCTACTTGGACTTTTCTTTCTCGTGCCAAGTATCCGGTCAATCCCTTTGACCTACTTGGACTCTCACCAGATGTCTGGTCAACCTTGACCCATCTGGATTTCTCTTGCCTGGCTTCACTCACCAGGACTTTACCAATTGCCTAGCTTCACTCACTAGGTCTTTCACCTGGCTTCACTCACCAGGATTTTTCTCCTGCCTAGCTTCACTCACTAGGACTTCCCAATTGCCTAGCTTCACTCACTAGGTCTTTCACCTGGCTTCACTCACCAGGATTTTTCTCCTGCCTAGCTTCACTCACTAGGACTTCCCAATTGCCTAGCTTCACTCACTAGGTCTTTCACCTGGCTTCACTCACCAGGATTTTCCTCCTGCCTAACATCCCAGTTAGGACTTCCCAGTCAAGTATCACTTGACTCTTCTTCAATCAATATCTTATTGTCAAACATCTAAACCCAAACCAAGACTCAGCTTGGTCAACCAGGTCAACCTTGACCTGAGGGATGTTGCACCAACAGGGGCATCCTTTCCCCTTCGTCTTCCTCAGCCTTCTTATAAGAGACGTCCAAGTGCAGATCGATAGAAGGGTTTTTTGGCGAGGTGATAAGGGAGCATCGAGAGATCGTGTGAGAGCAAAGGGAAAACATTCGGCTGGGATTTGGTTTGTGAACCTTGAAGCGCTTTCCGGCAACTCCGTGATCGTGCTTCCGACAGCGGCAACCTCTTCGTCGACCGCAGCGTCTTCAACAGCACATCGGGAGATCACTGTAAGTTTGTAATTACCGCATCGTTTTATTTTATCTTTGTATTGTTTTAGTTTTCATGCTCTCAAAACTACCAACACCGAATGCCTTGGAGACTTAGAGGCACAGTGTATAACCTGAATGTCTTAGAGACTTAGAGATTTGGAGGTACAGTGTATAATCCAAATGTCTTAGAGAACTAGGGGCATGGTGTATGACCCGAATACCTTAGAGATTTGAAAGCACGGTGTATGACCTGAATGCTTTGAGAGCTAGATGCACGATGTATGACCCAAATGCCTTGGAGAGCTTGAGATACGGTGTATAATCCGAATGTATTGGAGATCTAGAGGTACGGTGTATGCCCCGAATGCCTTAGAAGCTGGAGGCATGGTGCATGACCCGAATGCCTTGGAGATCTTAAGGCACAATGTATGAGCCAAATGTCTTGGAGAGCTAGAGAAACGGCGTATGACTCAAATGCCTTGGAGAATTGGAGGCACGGTGCATGACTTGAATGTCTTGGAGAACTAGAGGCATGGTGTATGACCTAAATACCTTGGAGACTTGGAGGCACGGTGTATTACCCGAATACCTTAGATTTGGGCTTTCTACTTTGCTAAAAGTTAGGAATATATTTTGAATTTTAAAATATGAAATTCAAAATTTAGACTTATCTTGAGTTGATCTGAACGGATAATCTCAATGTGTTAAGCAAAGACGGATGAGCTGCTTGGTATGGTTGAGCTGTCGGCCGACCTGAAATTTTGCTCCTATGGGATTTCCGATCGAATGCCCATTTTTACTTTGGCTGATCGGACTTGACTTGCCAGTTGGATGTTGTCCATTTTCATTACTATCGTTCTGAGTTTGTTTGGGGATGTCAGTCGAACTTCACGTGAAGATGCCGATCGGATGTTTGGATCCTCGAATTTGCCAATCGGCTATTTGGTTTGAGTGTCTACTAGGCTCTTCATACTATGTCCTTGAAGGAGATCTTTGAAAGGAGAGTGAGGATGATCCTTTATTTGCTTCTCCTAACTCTGCCGTTTGACGGAGCCTCTTGGCATACTGATGGTAGTCACTTATAGCATGATGAGGAGATTGATGGTAGTCATAAAAATGTTTATGCATTTTAGGCGATGACTGATCCACTTCTTGCACTACTCTCTCTTCCCAAGCCGATGGAAGATTCGAGCGAGGGTCTCTAGGGCATTCCGGAAGAGGTGATGGTTTCTGATCGACCAAGCCGATCGAAGCTGAGACATCCCCTTTTTTCTTCCGGGTGGCCTAAGCTTTTTCTATATTAATGTATTTGACTGTTTTCCCCAGCATGTCATCAAAGTCCTTTGTGAGCTTTCTGACAAGGGCTTGGAAGAACTCTCTGTTGGAGTGTATACTGAAAGCCTAAGCTTTGTAAATATTCATTATGAATAAAGAATCACATTTGGTCTAATTGTCTACATTTGTTTGTAGTTGTTCATTTAATTTATATTGTAGATAACATAGTATGTGGTGTCACATACAGAAGATGATGTTATCAGTACCTTATAAATTATAAACAGAAGCTCACGACTAAAATGGAAAGGAACAAACCATTAGAAGGTCGTAGTGTAATTAGGTATTAGTTTATCTTGACTATATAATTACACTAGTACACTCAGAGTGTATTGAGTAGGACCATTAGAGGTCGTTTCTTTTATACTGACTTTGTAAAGGAACAAAGACCTCAGTTATTATGGAAGTGTGTGCTCTTAATCCTAATATAATAACAAGCACATATGTTTGATATTTATTTCTTTAATTTATCAATGAGTGAGATTTAGTTCGATGAATCAATAAACCCGATAAGTTGGGAAATGGTATCATTTATAGTGTGTGTTGTTGATTATAGAAGGAAACTGTGTCCTAGAGATACTAGGTTGATGATGTCCTCAAGAGGAGCTCATAAAGATTGTCATATTAAACCCTGCAGGTGGACTTAGTCCGACATGATAATAAGGTTGAGTGGTACTACTCTTGGATTTAGATATTAATTAAATGAGTTGTCAGTAACTCACTTAATTAGTGGACATTCGATGTCTTAAACACAGGGAGACTAACACACTCATAATAAGAAGGAGCCCAAAAATGTAATTTGGGATTGGTGCGGTAGTTCAATGATAGTTCTCTAGTGGAATGAATTATCATTGATAAAATTAAGTTGTGTGTTCGGGGCGAACACGGGATGCTTAATTTTATCGGGAGACCAAAACCAATTCCTCCTCTCGGTCCCTATCGTAGCCTCTTATTTGTAGAGTTCTATATCCACCTATACCCACCTTCTATACCCACCCAATAGGGGCCGGCCAAGCTAGCTTGGGAACAAGCTAGGGCCGGCCTAGGTATAAAATTGGGTGGCCGGCCCTAGCTTGAACCCAAGCTAGTAGGGCCGGCCAAATTAAATTAAAAAAGAAATTTAATTTTAATTTTTATTATTATGTGGAAGATATAATTTAAAGAGAATTAAAATTAAAATATCTCTCTTGTAAAAGATCTACAAAAGATTAAAGAAAGAGATTAGATCTCTTTCCTTATTTGTAGATTGGAGAGATGTTTTATTTTCTCTTTAAAAATTATTCACATGTTGATAAAATTAAAATTATAGAAATTTCCTTTTATCAACCATGAAGAGATTTTAAAGAGAAATTTTATTTTTTAAAATTTCCGGAAACAAATTAGGAAGTTTTAATTGTTGATTAAAACTTGTCCAATTTGTTCTCCAATGATGTGGCCGGCCATGTGATTGTAATTGGGGAAATTTTATTTTATTTTTCTCAATTAAATCATATCAAGGAAATTGAGGAAATTTTATTGTAATTAAATTTCCTAATTTACCTAGGCCAAGGAATATAAAAGAAGGGGTGAGGGTGCCTTCATGAGATATAACATCTATTATTTCTCTCCCTCTTTTGTTCCTTGGTGTGGCCGGCCAACCTCTCCCTCTCTTCCTCTTGTGGTGGCCGAATCTCCCTCTTCCATTGGAGCTCTTGTGGTGGCCGGATACTACTCGGAGAAGAAGAAGAAGAAGGAGAGAAAGCTAGCATCTCTTGGAGCTTGGTTAGTATTTTGGTTTTCCTCCTTGGTGAAGTTTTTCCTTTGTGGCCGAACCTTGCTTGGAGGAGAAGAAGGTGGTTGGTGTTTTCTCATCTTGGTAGATCGTTGCCCACACAACGTTCGAGGTTAGAAGAGGAATACGGTAGAAGATCAAGAGGTCTTTCTAGAAGGTATAACTAGTAGTTTTTCCTTTTCCGCATCATGCTAGTTATTTATGGAAATAATACCAAATACAAGAGGCTTACGTTCTAGTATTTCGAATATGTTTTTCGATGTTGTGTTCTTTTGTTTCTTTCTTTTCCTTGTGATTTGATTGTTCTCTTTAGTTAACCTAAAGTTATTTTAGGAAATTAAATATTAGCTTTCTTTTAAAGGTTTTGTCTAGTCGGTGGTGGTTGCTCCCATATCCAAGAAGGTCATGTGCCTCGCCACGTCAGTACTGGGAACCTTTTATGGAAATTAATATTTAATGGAATTAATAACTTAAGGAGACTTGGGTCGAACGTGTTAAGTTCCGCAGGAGATCCAAGTCAAAACCTAAAAGAACAAATAGATTAAGTTTTGGATCAAACGTGTTAAGTTCCGCAGGCGATCCAAAATTTAATTTAAAAGAACACATGGTAGCTAGGAAAAGGTTCAGATCTTTGTACAAAATTTTTGTACAGTGGAACCTATAGGTTTTCCGAGTAGCAATCAACAATTGGTATCAGAGCTAGGGTTTTGCCTCTGTGTATTTGGTATTAGGTTAATTATGCACATGTCATACATAATTTAGGCAGGTTAATAGTAGGATGTGCTAACTTTGTGGATGCAGGATCCAACTATTATGACTTTTAGTTATTATATGTGTGATTGGACCCTTAGACATGTCAAGGGCATTTATCTGTGTGTGCATGATTGTATTCAAATACAGCAGGAGCTGTATTTAGTTTTATTAGGATTTTATTTTTGATCTAGATACATGTACATTCCTTTTATGGAATATAGGATCAAAATGTAAAATTCTATTTATGTCGCGGATCGAATCTTGCAAAGCGTGGAACCTTCTAAGGACCATAGGCGCAGCGGAACTAGGAGCAAGATGGATGCGACAACTAGATCCGGTGGCAGTGGCCAAATATGGCAGCAGCTTGGGATGACAACACACGAAGGACAACTAGATATAAAAGCCATAATAGTTGAAAATTAGATTTTCTATTTATTGCTTTTATATTGTGCTATGTGTGCATGTTAGTTTACAAGTTAAGTAGGCTAGCATAGTTAAAATTCCTCATTTATAAATAACTAAGTGGGAGAGGGATTTTTAAGTAAATCCCATGGTCTCCATTACTGGTTTGTAAGTGATGCAAACAAGCTTGCGCGTTGGCTCTGAGTGCCTTCCTCCATAACGGATGAGCTTGTTTGCGGATCACTAGAATGACTTTCATTTTGGATGACTATAGGAAGTTAATTAAGCGTGTGATCTTCCCCAACGGAAGGGCATAATCTTATTAATGGACTTAGTGTCAAGTAATGGATACACTTAGACACATCTAATAGTATCCTCCCAACGGAGTCACTATTATTGTGTGACCAAATAATACCAACTATTAATTTTATTTGTCAAAAGTTAGGTTGACAAGATAATAAAATTAATGGGTTAAAACCCTCCTTTTACAAATGTTGAATTTGTATACGTCCACACTAACGTGGCATACAAAATTCACGGTGTTATGAGGTGTTGGCTAATTTAAAATAGTATTGTTTGAGGAATCAATATTATTCTAAATTTAGAGTTCTGACCAAAAGTTATTTGTGATTCTTAGGATGACTTTCAATCCACTGTCCATCATACTTCAACAAAATAGACTTACTGGACCTAATTACATAGATTGGAAAAGGAACCTGGACATTGTTCTGACTGCTGAAAGCTATAAATTTGTACTGACTGAACCTTGCACCCACTGGTGAATCTACCCAAGAGGAGATTGAATATCATAAGAGATGGGTAAAGGCGGATGAGATGGCGCGGTGTTACATTTGGCTTCAATGTCAAATGTATTGCAACATCAAGATCAAGATTTACCAACGACTTATGATATTATGAACAATCTCAAAGAGCTCTTTGGTCATCGGGATAGGGCTTCTAGACAAGAAGCTATGAGAAAGATAATGACACCACCATGCAAGAGGGTACACTCGTAAGGATCATATCCTAAAGATGATGGCTTATCCGAACGAGATACTGATTCTTGGAGGAGAAATTGATGGGAAACCCAGATCGATATGATCCTCCAACGCTACCTAGAAGTTTTGAGCGGTTCCTCCTGAATTATAATATGAATAAAAGGATTTATTCATTAGGGAAACTACTGACAAGCAGCAGAAGGATTATTTTGTCACAATTCTCAAATTCACTTTCTTGAAAATGGTTCTACTTCTAAATCAAAAGGAAAGAAGAAGAAGAAACAAGTCGGCTCAGAAAGAAGGTGAATAAATCTCAGTGTACATTTAAAGTTGGAGTGAAGAAGCCGAAGGCAATGCTTCATCTGCAAGCAGGCATAGAAGGCAGGCTGTCCTCGTAGGAACCAAAACAAAGGTATATCTCATGCTCTAGTTGTTGAAACATGTTTAGCGGTGTTATCTACCTGGTGTGTAGATACGGGAGCCACTGATCATGTCTGCAATTCCTTGCAGGGGTTCCAGGAAACCCGACGACTATCTGAAGGGGAGATTACCGTCTACATGGGCAATGCTACTAAGGTGGCAGCTGTTGTAGTGGGAGACGTCTACTTGTCTTTTAGTAGAAATAGAAATTTGGTTTTAAGAAATTGTCTTTATGTACCCAGTTTTAGAAAGAATTTAATTTCAGTTTCTAAACTGTTTATAGATGGATATTCAGTTTCTTTCAGTAACGATGTAGTTATAAAGTGATTATCTGTTCTGGTGCATTAGTTGGCAATTTGTATATTTTAAATCCAATTTCTTCCACAAAGCAAAACATGGAAATTTATAACTCATCTTCTAATTCTAATAAGAGAAAAGAACCTTCAGAAATGAACCAAGCATATCTTTGGCATCTAAGACTTGGTCATATTAACTTAAGTAGGATTCAGAGGCTTATAGCCGATGGACTTTTGAGTTCATTAGAGTTGGAAAATTTTCCAACTTGTGAATCTTGCTTAGAAGGAAAAATGACCAAGAGGCCGTTCAAGGCCAAGGGGTATAGAGCCAAAGAAGTGTTAGAATTGGTTCACTCTGATTTGTGTGGTCCTATGTCTGTGCAAGAGGAGGTTTTGAATATTTTGTCTCTTTTATAGATGATTATTCAAGATATGGATATATTTACCTAATGCGCCGCAAGTCCGAGTGCTTTGATAAGTTCAAAGAATACAAGGCTGATGTGGAAAAATGATTAGGTAAAAGTATCAAGACACTACGATCTGATCGTGGTGGCGAATACCTCTTAGGAGAGTTTAGGAATTACTTATCGAGTCGGGATTCAATCCCAATTATTCGCACCTGGAACACCCCAGAATGGTGTAGCGAGCGAAGGAATAGGACTCTTATGGAGATGGTTAGATCAATGATGAGTTATTGAAATTACAAATTCATTTTGAGGATATGCTCGAAACAGTAGATACGTTACGAACTTAGTACCTTCTAAATCGGTTTCTTCTACTCCCATAGAATTGTGGAATGGAAAACAGTCTAAGACATATTCGGTTGGGGTAGTCCGGCACATGTGCTAAAACCAGATCTGATAAGTTAGAATCTCGTCTGAAGTTCGCGTGTTTGTGGGATATCCCAAAGGAACGAAAGGAGGTGTATTTTATAGTCCTAAAGACGGAAGGTCATTGTTAGCATCAATGCCCGTTTTATAAGAAGACTATATAATAGATCACAAGCCCGAGTAGTAAAATTATTTTAGAAGAACTTAGAGAGGACATGTCTACTTACCAACAAGACAAGATGAAGTACCACAAGAGATCGCAACACGTGTCACATGATACACAACCATAGAATGCCTCGTCGTAGTGGGAGGTTGTGAACCTGATAGATTCATGTTTTTGGGAGAGTCTTCAGACTTGATCCCGGGTAAACATGAACCTGATCCCCGAACATATGACGAAGCACTCCAAGATATAGATGCAGCATCTTGGCAAAAGGCAATGAATTCTGAAATAGAGTCTATGTACTCTAATAAGGTCTAGGAGCTTGTAGAACTACCCGATGGTGTAAAAGCCGTTGGATGTAAGTGGATCTACAAAAGGAAAAGAGGGACAGACGGGAAGGTAGAAACCTTCAAAGCTAGGCTTGTTGCGAAGGGGTACACTCAGAAAGAGGGAATCGATTATGAGGAGACCTTTTCACTGGTAGCCATGCTTAAGTCTATCCGGATACTCTTATCCATTGCTGCTCATATGAATTATGAGATTTGGCAAATGGATGTCAAGACAGCTTTCCTTAATGGAAGTCTTGAAGAGAACATCCATATGAAGCAACCAGAAGGGTTCATTGAAAAAGGCAAAGAGCATCTAGTGTGCAAGCTCAATCGGTCCATTTATGGACTGAAGCAAGCTTCAAGGTCTTGGAACATCCGGTTTAATGAAGTAATCCAGTCATATGGATTTATTCAAAGTCCGGATGAGTCTTGTGTATATAAGAAGTGTAAAACGTGGTGGTATTTCTTGTACTATACGTAGATGATATTTTGTTAATTGGCAACAATGTCAAGGTATTATCGGACGTAAGGGTATGGTTGTCCAAATAATTTGATATGAAGGACTTAGGAGATTGTGCACACATTCTTGGGATCAAAGTTATAAGGGATCGTAAGAAAAGAATGTTGTGTCTATCCCAAGCTTCATATATAGATACAATCCTTGCTCGTTTTAGCATGCAGGATTCCAAGAAAGGTTTCTTACCTTTTAGACATGGAGTAGCTCTATCTAAAGAGATGTCTCCAAAGACGTCGAAAGAGATAGAGGACATGAAAGCAGTTCCTTATGCTTCGGCTGTAGGAAGCCTAATGTATGCAATGCTATGTACAAGACCTGATATCTGTTTTGCCGTGGGCATGGTCAGCAGATATCAGAGTAACCCTGGACAAGGACATTGGACTGCGGTAAAGCATATATTAAAGTACCTGAGAAGGACTAGAGATTATATGCTAGTTTACCAAGACGATCCGCTCACTGGGTTACACGTTGATTTCAATCGATAGGGATAACAGTAAGTCTACATCGGGCTATGTGTTTACTTTAGGAGGTGGAGCCATTTCATGGAGGAGTGTGCCGAAATGCGTTTCGGACTCAACCATGGAAGTCGAATATGTGAGCCTCTGAGGCAGCTAAAGAAGCGGTATGGCTCGTGAATTTTCTAATGGACTTAGATGTGATTCCCTGATTTACCCAAAATCATCACAATTTATTGTGATAATAGCGGCAATTGCAAACTCAAGGAACCACGAGCTCATAAGGCAAGTAAACATATAGAGCTAAGTACCCGATACGAGATATCGTGAGCGAGGAGAAGTTGTCATCGCCAAGATTGCATCGGAAAACCTGGCGGATCCTTTCACTAAGGCCCTTCTTTCGATCGACATGTGGAGGGAATGGGAATCAGATGTATGGTAGAAGATATGGCAGCTTAGTCATTAGTATAAGTGGGAGATTGTTGGAGTGTATACTGAAATCCTAAGCTTTGTAAACATTCATTATGAATAAAGAATCACATTTGGTCAAATTGTCTACATTTGTTTGTAGTTGTTCATATAATTTATATTGTAGATAACATAGTATGTGGTGTCACATACAGATGATCAGTACCTTATAAATTATAAACAGAAGCTCACGACTAAAATGGAAAGGAACAAACCATTAGAAGGTCGTAATGTAATTAGGTATTAGTTTATCTTGACTATATAATTACACTAGTACACTCAGAGTGTATTGAGTAGGACCATTAGAGGTCGTTTCTTTTATACTGACTTTATAAAGGAACAAAGACCTCAGTTATTATGGAAGTGTGTGCTCTTAATCCTAATATAATAACAAGCACATATGTTTGATATTTATTTCTTTAATTTATCAATGGGTGAGATTTAGTTCGATGAATCAATAAACCCGATAAGTTGGGAAATGGTATCACTTATAGTGTGTGTTGTTGATTATAGAAGGAAACTGTGTCCTAGAGATACTAGGTTGATAATGTCCTCAAGAGGAGCTCATAAAGATTGTCATGTTAAACCCTGCAGGTGGACTTAGTCCGACATGATAATAAGGTTGAGTGGTACTACTCTTGGATTTAGATATTAATTAAATGAGTTGTCAGTAACTCACTTAATTAGTGGACATTCGATATCTTAAACACAGGGAGACTAACACACTCATAATAAGAAGGAGCCCAAAAATGTAATTTGGGATTGGTGCGGTAGTTCAATAATAGTTCTCTAGTGGAATGAATTATCATTGATAAAATTAAGTTGTGTGTTCGGGGCGAACACGGGATGCTTAATTTTATCGGGAGACCAAAACCAATTCCTCCTCTCGGTCCCTATCGTAGCCTCTTATTTATAGAGTACAATACCCACCTATACCCACCTTCTATACCCACCTTCTATACCCACCAATAGGGGACCGGCCAAGCTAGCTTGGGAACCTAGGTATAAAATTGGGCGGCCGGCCCTAGCTTGAACCCAAGCTAGTAGGGCCGGCTAAATTAAATTAAAAAAGAAATTTAATTTTAATTTTTATTATTATGTGGAAGATATAATTTAAAGAGAATTAAAATTAAAATATCTCTCTTGTAAAAGATCTACAAAAGATTAAAGAAAGAGATTAGATCTCTTTCCTTATTTGTAGATTGGAGAGATGTTTTATTTTCTCTTTAAAAAATTATTCACATGTTGATAAAATTAAAATTATAGAAATTTCCTTTTATCAACCATGAAGAGATTTTAAAGAGAAATTTTATTTTTTAAAATTTTCGGAAACAAATTAGGAAGTTTTAATTGTTGATTAAAACTTGTCCAATTTGTTCTCCAATGATGTGGCCGGCCATGTGATTGTAATTGGGGAAATTTTATTTTATTTTTATTAATTAAATCATATCAAGGAAATTGAGGAAATTTTATTGTAATTAAATTTCCTAATTTGCCTAGGCCAAGGAATATATAAGAAGGGGTGAGGGTGCCTTCATGAGATATAACATCTATTATTTCTCTCCCTCTTTTGTTCCTTGGTGTGGCCGGCCAACCTCTCCCTCTCTTCCTCTTGTGGTGGCCGAATCTCCCTCTTCCATTGGAGCTCTTGTGGTGGCCGGATACTACTCGGAGAAGAAGAAGAAGAAGGAGAGAAAGCTAGCATCTCTTGGAGCTTGGTTAGTATTTTGGTTTTCCTCCTTGGTGAAGTTTTTCCTTTGTGGCCGAACCTTGCTTGGAGGAGAAGAAGGTGGTTGGTGTTTTCTCATCTTGGTAGATCGTTGCCCACACAACGTTCGAGGTTAGAAGAGGAATACGGTAGAAGATCAAGAGGTCTTTCTAGAAGGTATAACTAGTAGTTTTTCCTTTTCCGCATCATGCTAGTTATTTATGGAAATAATACCAAATACAAGAGGCTTACGTTCTAGTATTTCGAATATGTTTTTCGATGTTGTGTTCTTTTGTTTCTTTCTTTTCCTTGTGATTTGATTGTTCTCTTTGGTTAACCTAAAGTTATTTTAGGAAATTAAATATTAGTTTTCTATTAAAGGTTTTGTCTAGTCGGTGGTGGTTGCTCTCATATCCAAGAAGGTCATGTGCCTCGCCACGTCAGTACTGGGAACCTTTTATGGAAATTAATATTTAATGGAATTAATAACTTAAGGAGACTTGGGTCGAACGTGTTAAGTTCCGCAGGAGATCCAAGTCAAAACCTAAAAGAACAAATAGATTAAGTTTTGGATCAAACGTGTTAAGTTCCGCAGGCGATCCAAAATTTAATTTAAAAGAACACATGGTAGCTAGGAAAAGGTTCAGATCTTTGTACAAAATTTTTGTACAGTGGAACCTATAGGTTTTCCGAGTAGCAACCAACACTCTCTATCTAAAAGGCCTTGGGAGAAAGCACTTATTAGTATTTCGGAAGCGGCGGACAGAACATCTAGCGCCACTTGGTTGAATCGCTTGATGTATGTTCACAGGGATTCCTTGGCCCCTTTCTTAAGCATGAACAAACTCAAACTGGTCTTTTGATACCTCTGTCTACTAGCAAAGTGGTGTAAGAAGGCTTTGTGAAAATCTTTGAAGTAATAAATGGACTCAGCCGGGAGCCGACTGAACCATCTTTGTGTTAAGCTGGAAAGAGTGATAAAGAACACTCAGCACTTAACGTCATCAGTGTATTTATGAAAGATGGATGTATTTTTAAATATAAGTAGATGATCTTCTAAGTCGGTCGCTCCTCCATATGCTCTGAACGTCAAAGGGCGGAAGTGGCTTGGCAATCTGTCCTCCAAAATTTTTTGGGAGAACAGTACACCTATTCGCTCAGGGGAAATGTTGGCCATCAGAGCTTTCTTCTTTCAAAGATCTCGAGAAGGTGCATTCCCCGTCGAAAAGCACTAGGGGACTTCCGAGTGGACATTAGTTTTAAGCGGCATCCGAAACAACGCTTGATGGTAATCCATTAAGAATAGGGGCATGGGAGGCAGACTATTTAGCCATGGCGATACTTAGTTGAGATAAGCTGGAGGAGGAGGAACTAGCTGGAACCCAATTGAGCTTTCCACTCAGGTCCATCGCTCAATGTGAGGGCCCATTACTGATAAAGCTAGGTCATTCTGCAAAGGGCACGGAGCTTCTGTTTATTACTGTTGTGCCAATCTTTGAGTTCGGGCAGCTATTAGCATCTCTAAATCTTCTTGCGACAAGGTAACGGTAATGAGTCATCCAGCCTCTTCTATCTCCGTATTTCAGATTTAGATGAAGTTCTCATAGACAACATCAAATTTGATCATGTCCGAAAGTGGAGGAGATGGCCGCTGGGCATGGGACATTGAGGTTGACCATGCAAAGACTATGAACTGGAAGAAGATGGTGCTAAACGATCATAGAGTTAGGAGCTGCGAACCTATGCACACCACAGACAGAGTCAATGAGAACGTTAGAACGAGAATCATGGGAGGGGGTCCCTGATGCAAATACTCCGACGCTCAAGTCAGAACAATAGCCGAGCGAAATAGAGAAGAAGAAGAACAGTAGTAACAAATGATCAATTATGGTAGCGAGACCTCTCGTACCTAACCAACGGAGAGGACCCCCTTTTTTATGATGCCTCTCATAACCTTCGCATTAATGAGACAATAGAGAATGTCTGGTGTCAGAGTATGTCGGGTGGTAGAGGATGTATGATAGTTTTCCTATGGTTGGAAGAATGTTCTGTTGCATGTATATGTTAGAATGATGGAGTATTTTCTGATAAGTGGTTATTATTCTCTAACAGATTATTGTCATTCTCTAATGATATTATCTCCTAGAAGGAGTCTGACCGACTCTTTAGCCGACTGGGAATATACTAGAGTCGTTCTCTGGAGAAGTAGGGAGATGAGTCCCTAAGATCTGACTAGCACTGGGGTTGATCGGTTGCATACGGGGAGTCATGCTCATGAGAAATGGAGAGTTGTGCCCCGTAAGTTTGACCGACTCTAGGGTCGATCGGGTTTCCATTGAGAACCTTTCATTGGAAAAGTAGGGAGTTGGTCCCGTAAGTCCGACCAGTTCTGGAGTCGACCGGCTGTAGACTGCGAGTCCTACCTCTGTGTAGTGGGGAGCTAAGCTCCATGGGTCTGATCGACGCTAAGTCTGCCTGGGTTTATGTTGGACATTCGGCATCCACTTGGACAAGCTGTCTGGTCGGACTTTATGTTAGGGATTCATCTTGCACTCTATCGCTACACTTGAATATAGAGTCCAGTCCAACTGAGCTATGTGCCTAGCATGCCTGATCGACCCTTTGGTTTGATCAAATAGAACACTCAATGATGACCTTGACTTTCGGCATGGCACCGATATGATCCAAAAGTTAATCTCTTTTTGACTTTGACAACTATACCAATTAACTTTCTTAACATCAAACCCAACTCTAAGGATCTCACTTAATCACTGTATGATTGCATATAACAACAGAAATAATAGTAAAGAGATCCTTTCACCTTCGATCCCCTCATTTCTTTATCCGCCGCGTATTTTCGTCCGCTCGACAATGTACTCATATAATGTCGGGTGCTCACTTAATCACCGTATGATTGCATATAGCAACAGAAATAATAGTAAAGAGATCCCACCTTCGATCCCCTCATTTCTTTATCCGCCGCGTATTTCCGTCCGTTCGACAATGTACTCATATAATGTCGGGTGCTCACTTAATCACCGTATGATTGCATATAGCAACGGAAATAATAGTAAAGAGATCCTTTCACCTTCGATCCCCTCATTTCTTTATCCGCCGCGTATTTCCGTCCGCTCGACAATGTACTCATATAATGTCGGGTGCTCACTTAATCACCGTATGATTGCATATAGCAACAAAAATAATAGTAAAGAGATCCTTTCACCTTCGATCCCCTCATTTCTTTATTCGTCGCGTATTTTCGTCTGCTCGACAATGTACTCATATAATGTCGGGTACTTACTTAATCACCGTATGATTGCATATAGCAACAGAAATAATAGTAAATAGATCCTTTCACCTTCGATCCCCTCATTTCTTTATCCCCCACATATTTCCGTCCGCTCGACAATGTACTCATATAATGTCGAATGCTCACTTAATCACCGTATGATTGCATATAGCAACAGAAATAATAGTAAAGAGATCCTTTCACCTTCGATCCCCTCATTTTTTTTATCCGCCGTGTATTTTCATCCATTCGACAATGTACTCATATAATGTCGGGTGCTCATTCGATTCTTAGGTGTCGTCGACTTCTTTCTGTATGAGCACTTGAATTACTTTCCTGTGGTCTGCAATCCCGACCGCCGTGCACGTGAATGAATTATACAATAGCAATCAATTTCTCAAGAACAGGTCCAAAGAAACAAGTTGAAATCCATTAGCAATCAAATTTCTCAAGAGCCTGCAGAACCGTTTGGGCCGTAGATCTCCTTCGCCAACCAATGCGGGACAAGTCAGTATGATCCGAACATAATTTGGGCCATAATTGTTATAATAAGTTTAGCTACAATAAAATTGGATCATCCAACCAGCTGCATGATCCGAACCCGATAAAGCACACAGGCTCATCTATCCAATTATTTCATAGGCTAAGTTTTGAGTACCCTTTGCTAAAACAAATCTGGCCGTTCATCAGATAGAATATAACGGCTTTACATTGGTCTGTTCGGCTTCCACAGGGAACAGAAGGACACCGGTTGCCCCTTCCACCACAGCGCCACCGCCTCTGCCGCTGCCGGCGATGCCGTCCGCATCTCCCAATTTCCGTCGCACTTTCTCAGAATCGCCTTACCCGCTTCCATAGCCTCCTCCCCGAATGCCTCCTCCTCGAAACCTGCCGCTGCCATCCTCTCCTGCCACCGCTCCCTCCCCTCCGCTGCTGGTTCCGCAGTTTCCAGAACCCTCGCCGCTTCCCCTTCCATCACTCTCCTCTCTGAGCAGTCCTTACCCCTGAATGCGGCGCTTGTCGAATCTAGGAACCTCCACAAAAGCTCCGCTTTCTTCGCGAACGCCGCAGGATACCCGTTGTCCGCCCCACCGCTGCATCTGCCGCCTTCGATCTCGCTTAAAACCAGGAGGTCGGGTTCTAACTTCCGCATCGATCGGAGGAACGCCATCCGATCATCGACGTTCCTATGGCAAATTCGGAATTGGGTGCAGATGACTAGGGTTTCGTCTCGGCGGAGAGCTAAGGAGCTAGGCTCGAGATCGTTGGCGTCATCGATCTGGAGGTTGAGGTTGATGGATTTGGCGTAACGAAGGAGATGAGAACGGAAATCGTATCCCGGAGGCGAGACGGAGAACGGCCCAGGCGGTGCGGCGGCGCCTGCTACGGTGAGGCGCACCAGAGGCGGACCTCCTTCGGGACGGCGGGCTATCGCGTCGAGGAACGTCGGCCATTGGAGACCGTGGGAGACGCCGACGTCGACCACGCGAAGGGACTTGGCGCAGCGGCTCGGATCGCGGGCTAGCGTTTGGAGGATGGAGGCGTTGGCGAGAGCGTTAGGTAAGGCGAACCAGGGGCTGACCTCGTGGAACTTTATGAGCGCCGATCGGAAGAGCCTCGTCTCCGATGTAACGAAGGTAACCGCCGCCTCCGTCGTCGCAGCGGCTGCTCCACCTATGTTGGAAATGCTGATCCCGGTGAACAATAGGCGGTTGACGAGAGCGCGGAGTCCATAGGCAGCAAGCCTGTGGTTCACGTCGCCAGAGAGAGACTGTAGCTCTTGGAGCACGCATAACAGGTGCCGAACCCGAGAAACATTCGCCGCTTCAATGGCGGTGGCGCAGGGATTCAGCAACTTCTCCGCCCATCTTGTTTCCTTGCTTCCGCCGTTGCTTGAGGCCCCCGGGCCCCCCTTTCCCTGCACCTTCCTCCCTGTCCCCGCCAGCTTCATATTTACTTCACCTTCCTCCACCAACTCTTCCTGAACCTTCTTGCCAGGGACACCTACTGTCCTCTGCTTGTCTTGGATCGCTGCGGTCGTTTTGCCAGTAGTTGAACTCGTCGGTTTCTTCCTCTTCCTGGAAAATTCAGCTTGTGGAAGCAATTGGGGACTGTTTGCCGTGCTGGGTGTAGATGACAGCGATGGAGTAGTGCAAGTCATGTCGTATTGCTCCTGGCCCTTTGCCCACCATTCGCAGCTAGTGATTTCATTTGGTGTGGAGGTGGATGCTGCTGCACAGGGATCATCGAGGAAGGAGGAGATGAAGCACATGGGCTCCTCCAACCAATCCATGAGACAGTGCTCCTGATGGTCGTTAGGCGAGGCTTTAGCGCCTTGGCCACCCTCGAAGATCATAGTTGTTCAATGAGCCCTCGAGGTGACGTTGAGCAAGGGTGGAAATTTATAATAACCACACTATTGGACAAGTGTGAACAAGAAAGTGGAGAGAGTTACTTCAGAAATAAATTTAGAAGTAAACAATTCATGACAGTAGGGAGATGAGAACTGAGAATGGGATGAAAGTCTACAGGTGATGGTTTCTGAACATTGACCTCTGACAAGGAGTTGGGAGAGCATTGGCCACTGGAAGATGAAGACTAGAGAAGAGATGGTATAAAGGGTGGTGAGTGTACAATTACATATTTAAAACTTGTGATTGTTGTTTTCGTTGGAGGTTGAACTACAAGCTTTGAATTTTCCTAAATCTGATTGGTGCATGTGAATTTATTATGAGTGATTGCGATCTCAATGACAACTTGAGAAAAGGGATCCAAATTCTTTATCATGATGACGTTGAACTCTGCTTTTATTTGTATTCGCAAAGGTCAGAGTTCTATTTTTATCACAAAACTAACAGTTTAATTTACAGGACTTTTTGGATATTAGCTTGCGCTCGTGCCGTTCAATGGTTGGATGAGAATGGAGGTACTGGTACAACTCCACTGGCTGCCAAGAGTGAGGTTAGATCCAGAAAGTTTCTTTATTCTGCTTGGAGATTATATTTGGGCATCATTCGTACGCGGGTTACAATATAATAGAAGTAGCAATATTTTTTAACTTCTAGGATACATCCTCTAGCTTTCCTAGTGCCAATTTTCTATCTGCCTCTAGATGATACGTAGATGGTGTACACTTTTGCTGATGGATATATATGTTGAGCCCATCTCAAGTAAAAAGGAATTCTGAAAAAGTGATGAGCTTATAATGCAATCACTTCTTGGATGAAGCTCTTGGGAAAAAAAAAATTTAACTAAGAAACTTAAGTTGTGAGGCAGATCTCTAAGCAACCTTTGTCCAATCTCTTTTAGGCATGGTTGAGATCTTGGCTGAGATAAATATGAACTTTTTATCTAATAAATCAGTTTGTAAGACAACAAGGTGGGCGGTGGCCAACATGTAGAGGGGAATTTCTTTTTCATGAATAGCTACAAATTATGTGATGGTGTTTTACTTGTGAGGACCTTGGTGAGATAGAAGATGAATATTGAAGCTGTAATATAGCATGGTGGATGGAGACTTCAATCTGCCGCTTGGTATATAGAATAGAAAGCTCGTGAATGAAGCTGTAATAAGGCTAAAAGACATCAGGGTATGTCTTGAAGAATATCCTGTTGCATGGGATGGTCAATCAACTTACCTTGTTTAAGAATCAGAATCCTCTGTTCTACAAATTTTACAGACAGTGGATAATTAATTGTAAATGGTTGGTAACAAGTGAACATTGCTCTATTATTGTTCTGGTCATGTTGTGACACAACTGCATACTATTTTTGTTATAGAATAGATAGAATAATCATTTGACAGAAAAACACAAAGGCTACTCGGAATAATATAAGATCTTAGATTGCTAATCTCCCTCGTCAACTGATGTCTATTATACATGTAGCTAGTCACATGTCTTTATCAATGAAGCATATTACACAGAACATTAACCTTTACACATTAAAATGCAAGTTCCCACTGATTTTGATTTCCCCGTCACTTTCATTGTTTATGGAATGTACAATGGCATCACCGAGCATGCTATATGTTCGTAAAGAATTGTTTCTTTGTATAATCTGCCCCCATGGTGGCATAGTTTTTCTAAATCATTTGGAGTGAGTTCAAGTATTTAACAACTCATGCAATGATTTGAAGCAATCACTGTGTTTGAAACTTCAATTTTTTTGTGTATTCTGTTATCCTTGTATGAAATTGCAAAACAAGTGACCAATTTGTGTATTCTGATATTCTCAATCTTGTCAATCGCTAAACATCTGAAGTTGTATGAGTTGAGTTTTCCATTTGTACTTCCATTAAGACTGAACCATTAGATGGAAGTCAGGAGGTCGGCATCCATTGTCGCTCCACTTATCTGCCACTTAGCACATCATAACCATACTATGGTTTCAGGGCCTATTTACGTCAGAGGATGGAGGCCTAATCAGCAGATGGGGAGGGGTGTCTAATCCTACCCATGTTTACTTGTCTATTGAATGGCAGAGAAGGCAGAAAGGAAATCAAATTTCATTTGCTCAAAGCTGGGCAGACACAGATGATGGATGGACGCAAAGGAGTTTGATGCACATGTAAAATTCTCTTAGAGCATCTCCAGCACCCATCACTTTACTATAAAAAAAACTTTCCAATAATTTATTTTATAGGTCTCAGTGAGCTGTTGTCAAATTATAAAATAATTTAAATTTAAAAAAAATAAAAAGAGTGGCTCCCCAAATCCGAACCTTAATAAAAGGAGCTCCCTACTGTGGAAGGGGTTTTATTCGACACGTCATCCACAGGGAACTTTTATTATGAATCTTTGAGAGCATCTGTAAATGTGGGAGTTCTTATAAAGTGTTTTTATGATCTCAAATTTATCAAAGGCGCATACTATTTTATTGTTTATTAAAGGATGTTTTCTTTTATATATTTTTTCTATTCTATCGTTTGGATTATTTTTCTTTATATTTTTTCTCTTATTTCTCTCTCGTCTTTCCTCCTATGCATGTAATGTTTTTCTCTTTTCTTTCTTTTTTTTTCTTTTTTCCACGTCGATTCTTTTAAAAATATTTTAACATCTCTGAAAAGTTGAAATAAACAATAGATAGTATATTTGAACTCCTTGTAACTTCAAAATTCCACAGGAACTGAAATGAGTACAATCGGAGTATCAGTAGATTTTGGTCAAAATTCATTGATAGGCCTAGAGAATTCCGATTGTACCAATTTGAGTTCCTATGGATTTCCATAGTTGCAAGGAGTTTAAATATATTATTCATTGTTTATTTTGGCTTCTCAAAGGTGTTGAAATGTAATAAGGAAGAATCGTCAAAATTCTCCACATTGGGTCTGATATGATTCCATATCAGTCCAACGTGGGTCTGATATCATTCTATATCAAGCTCACATTAGGCTTGATATGATTCCATATAAGGCTTAACGTGGAAAATTTTGATGATTCTTTCTTATTACATTTTAACACCTCAGAGAAGTCGAAATAAACAATAGATAACATATTTGAACTTTTTACAAATTCAAAAATCTACAGAAACTGAAATGGGTGCAATCAGAGCTCTCTAGGTCTATCAGTGGATTTTGGTCGAAATTCACTAATAGAACTATATAGCTCTAATTATACTCATTTTAATTCATATGGATTTCTGATATTACAAAGAGGTCAAATATGTTATCTATCGTTTATTTCGGCTTCTCAGAAGTGTTAAAATGTAATAAGGATGAATCATTAAATTTCTCCACATTGGGCATGATCATCAAAATCATATCAAATCCACGTTGGACTTGATATGATTTCATATCAGGCCCATCAAGAAAATTTTTGATGATTTTCTTATTACATTTTAACAGCCAAAAACAAAAGTTTTTTAATTGACAGCCAAAAACAAAAGTCAATCAAAAAATTAAACTTCAAATCTCATCAAATTATTCAATTGAAAAAGATTAAACACAAACTCACTAATAAAGGTGCAATTTAAATGAAAAAAAATTATAAATTTAGCAAAAAAAATCATACCTTCTTCTCTTGTTCACTAATTTTTCCGTTCGTTTGAATAAAGTAAGGCGCTGCTTCACTTCAAAAGTTTGGTCACCCTCCGACTTTGTTTTCAAGGTCAGTTGAATTCAATGGTCGTTTGTCGATGGTTTAGAGTAGAAGTTGATATTATAAATAGAGGAGGATGGATCCTCTGATCTATAAATTATGGACCAAGGATGATCTATTTTTTTATATCTTGATTTGGATGGATCAAATTTATTTAAAGGTGAAGTTTATTCAAATCAAAGGTCATCATGCAATAAACCATTTCCTGATGTATAATTATGGATCAGAGGATCCTACTCAAAATAGAGGGAAAGAATGAATGTTAGTGGGTTTTAATTAAAATGGAGGGTAATGTCCATTAAGGAGGAGCTAAAGTAAATAAATTTGTTTAGTCGGTAGGGGAAATAACTTTTTTCTAGGACTGAGTTTCAGCCGAGGTTGGGGATTTATTTTTTTTGGACAATTTGCCCAGGTAAAAGTTATATATTTAAAATTAATTAATTAAATCTTTGAAGTAGAGAACTTTTTTATTATTATTATTATTATTATTATTATTATTATTATTATTATTGATTTTAGGCATCCAAAACGGAAACATGAAGATGAAATTTAGATAGTTCGTCGATTTCTGTCCGCCAAACGAATCCTTTCGCGCATTGACCGACCGCGTCGATTTCGCCGAGGGTCGCCGAAGCATTCTGAGAGTGCCGCATCGCAACTTCTGCTCCCTCCCCCATTCTCCGCAGGACCGTACCAGATCTTTTCTTTTTTATCTTCTTTTCCTCCAACTTCTGGTGCAATCCTCCATCGTCGAGGGCTTCGAAGCTTCTCCTCTATACCCGTGACCCTCATCTTCGAGGTTTGTCCCGAATCTTACTCCCCGATTTGGAAGCGCAAAGATTATGCCTTTTCTTGTAGGGTTTTTAGATTTTGTTTCTCAGTTGCCGGATTCGTGTTTTCTGCCTTGCTGATCTTGCTTTAAGGAAACGATCAAGAGGCTTCCGTAAAGATCATGTTTTAGTATATATCTTATGTTAAAGAATTTGGCTTCGAAATCCAATCTATGTCGGTTTTCTCATTTGCCCTAAATTTCTGTACATGCTTTCCATTTTTGTATTTGTATGCTCGTTTTTTTTTCCTTTCCGTACATATTCTTCTCTTGCTTTCAGTCTAGATTGATGGATTGATTCAATGTGAGATTTGTTCAATGGACTATGTAAAAAATAGATCTTGGGGAATTAGATAAGCTTGCTTTCCAAATGCCATCATGCAAAGAGAACCATGCCATTTGATACCCCTTTTCTTTCTGAAAAGGAGCTGCCGAGGCCATTATTTTTCCACAATACTTGTCTCTCATGCCTCTCGAGCCTGACAACTTTACAGTAGATTCCTGTCTCTCTCTTCAGTCTTCTGCCCTTGCTCTTCCCTCGTGATCATCTCTATGTCTTTGTAGAGATGTTGGGTTGTACTAAATATATCCTGACTCGATCAAAGTTTTTTTTGTCAATGCTCTTCTTCACTGCATCATTTTCCGTAGGATCTCGTATCAGTTCCTAATTTATTCAGAAAAGGTGATTGTTCTCAATTCACAGTAGTAGTGCACTGCGCCACTATGAGTGATCTCACATTTGCTTTTCCAACTGCGTGTTCCTCTTGTCACTTAAAGCTGATGCCTTTCGAACTTTTCTTCTTTGTTTTGTTTTGTTCCCTTTGCTGCTTTTGATTTGATCAGGGGTGTGTGACAAAGAGGAAGGATGATGGAAGGAGACAACTTCTCAGTCTTCGGCAATGGAACCCAAGTGGATAGCAAAGTCTTCCAATCCTTCCAGAAGAGCTTCCTTCAGGTGCAAAGCATCTTAGATCAAAACAGATTACTGATCAATGAGATCAATCAGAATCACGAGTCAAAGATCCCTGACAGCCTCAGCCGCAATGTGGGCTTGATCAGAGAGCTCAACAATAACATCCGGCGTGTCGTCGACCTCTACGCTGATCTCTCCCTCTCCTTCACCAAATCCGTGGAAGCATCGTCCGAGTGGAGCTCCGCAGTGAGGCAACCAAGCCACAAGAGGAGTAGGCCTGAGCAGTGAGTAGTGTCCACGAGACGGCAGACAAATTACGACACGGGGAGGGACGATTTAGAGCTTTGAAGAGAATTGCTTATTCAAATAACAGGTGAGTTCTTTCATTGCTGTAATTATTGTTGTCTGAGTTTAAGAATAGTTAAGTTTCCTGCTATTTTTGTCCTTTGATGCTTCGTGTTCTGGTGTGCGTTTATCATTCCAAGGATTCAGAACCTTGTGGAAACTGTTGAGATGTTTGATGACTTGCAATAACTAGAAGGAAATCAAAAAGAAACATTGCAATAGATAGATAGATTGATAATCAGGTTGAGGGTACCAATTAGCTGAACTTAGTTGGTAGGGAGGGGTCTTACAGATAGATTATCATGATCTTAGGCTCTTAAATGTGAGTGTTGGAGCTTTTCATAATAATAATATTTCTAATACTATGAGATAGATAGCCATTTTTTCCAGAGGAAGAACCAAACTTGAATTTGGAGTAAATGCAGTTGCTAATCCATAATTGTTTTGTCCTACATTTTGTTTGTCCCGTCAACAGGACAGTTAGAATATTGCAGAAGATGTTTCAGTAAAAAAAAAAAAAAGTTGTGGGAGGAAGGAGATGCTTGTTGAGCCTTGGGGACCGACACAAATTCTTTTATGCTCTGTTTCCTTCGAGGTTCGGATTGAGAAGGGAAAGGAATCTCTGCGGAAAATAAATCCTTGGAGTGGAGGAAAAGAAAAGAAATGGGAAAGAAGGGGAAAGAAAAGGAATCTGCAGGGAGAACAAGGGAAAGAAAGGGGGAAAGTTAAAAAAAAATCAGCATGCAAGTGGGGGAGGTGGGCGGCCGCACAAAGCCGCCCTCGCGGTGCCAATCGCAATGGAGGCGGGTGGCCGAGCAGCACCGTCCGCGCTAGCCGAACGAGCGGTGCTGCCTGCGCAAGCCGGACAAGCAGTGCCGTTGATCAACCCTAATTTTGTCGTGAAATGGATATCAAATAATATAGTACCGAACCCCTCTATACTAATTTGGCATAGAGATGGCTCGGATCGTCTCTCACAAGGAATATAGATAATGCGTTCTAGTTTTAGGATTGAGTTGTTAATGGTTGGGGGTTTGGATTTGGGATTCTAAACTATTGACAATGAAAAATAACCTATCTAATAGTTTAACTATGATTGCAATGAACTAAAAACACAAAGGAATTAATGAAACCTAGTTAATCTCATCTACTTGCAATGCATAGAAGACAAAGAAAACTAACTACGAAAATAAATCACTCATGGCATTGGAAAGGAAGAAGACATTACATTATCCTAAGTTACTACATAATTGAAATCAAGCATCAACAGAACATTAAGAACTCTTAATTGCAAATCCACAACTATTAATCAAAGTACTAAGATCCAAAGTATAAGGAATTAAACTATCAATTCATCCTATCAACAACTCAATTATATGAAAATGATCTAGACATCATAACCAGAGAAAATCTGGATTAAGGAAGTTCTTACGAACTAAATTAGGGCATTCCCTAACTTGTTCCAGATCGGATCTAAAGAAGGGAAGGAGATCGGCAATTCTCTGTTCTACGCTTAGAGAAGGATTGGGGGAAACAATGGCTGGCCGGAGCTTGAAATGCGGGTGGAAATGGGGATGGACGAGGTAGGAGAAGCTCTATACCTCAGTGGATGAGAAGGATCAAGATCCAATGGCCAGCGGTGGAGGCGATCGGTGATCTAGAGATTCTCTTCCCGCACGTCCTTGCTCCGTTTCCAAATCTCGATGCTACTAGTGAAGATGCTAGAACGCCGGAGCTGGATGGAGAAGGTAAGCCCTTAACTCTAGGTGATGGATGGAGAAATGAGATGATCGGCGATGGAAGGTGATCCTCTCTCTGTGATCGCGCGCCTTCTTCCTTCATCAAAATCGCGAACACGAGCATTGTAGCTTCTAATTCCTTTTGAAATCGATCCTGATCTACACGGACGACTGTGATTCTTCTAAATCAATTCAACGATGAGATTTGGTCTAAATCTGATCCAAAGGCTCATATCTAAATTAACGGTGATGATCTACTTTCTCTTTGATTTAGATGGACCAGATCATGGTGAATGGCTCAGATCTCCTCAGATGTTGATTGGATGATCTCCTTGTTTAAATCGGGATTTGAGCATCAATTTGGTCTGATATGATCTGAATCCATGATTCTTTGATGCCTACAAGAATAACATTCAAATATTAACATCAAATATCATAACTATGAGAGAATTTATAATTAAGTCCAAACATATATGTAATTCATGAAATATGATATAAACATGAAATTAATTCATGAGGATCAAAAAGTATGCCTAAATAAATCAAAATATCGTGATAAAATGATAGTTATCAGCCACTTGCGCGAGCCGGCCGAGTGCAACCCATTGAGTTGCTTTTGGATGGATTTGTAGAGGTTGGCGAGGAGGAGGTATTCAGTGGTGTTGGGACTGTTGAAGCTGTCGTAGATGTCGACAAACACCCATCCGTACTACTCCAACACGATCATGTGCGTCCGATCCTCTCCCGCCTTCCTCTATGCCCAATGCACATGGGCGTTTGCGCTATCGTACGAGTCAGATTCGTCAACAATGGAGTCGAAGTTGATGTGCTCGTTGCCATTACTGTGATGAATTCATCCGGCCATTATTTGATAACAAGTAAATAGTGAAAAGGATGGCTAATCTATCCATCCTCATAAAGTAAATAACGAACAACTTTTCTCAGTTTTTAAATCCACAGTCCCAAATAAACGGGGCATTAATGTTCTGACTCACAAGAATCATTTCCTCTCTTTATTCAAAAGAGAAACATATAAATAAAGGAAAAGTGAAAATTAAAACATATAAATTGTCGATGTGTGTTATTTCGTGTAAAGATTATCACGTTTAAAATAAATTAGGAGGAAATATTTTTAAGTTTACTTTCCCTCGTTTAGCACGACACACGTAGTATATTTTTCATTAAAAGAATAAAATAAATTAGTGTTGGGAATCAATTAGATATAATTTTAAATAGTAATGTTAAAAATAATAATTTTATAATTAAACATATGCAATAAAATTATTATCATAGTAAATATTTGAATTGTATTAGTAATATACAAATTAATCTTAAGAAAATCCACAATTGAGCAAAGGGTAAAGTTACAAAATTCTCAAAACACCTACTTACCTTTGAGATTTTTAAAGGGCCCACTTAGTTTTTTATTTTTTTCCCTTCGGTTAATCACTGTAGAGATGGATTCAAAGAATAATAATATTACTGTGATATTAGATTTCGAAGAACAGTATGACTGTGGTACTATATTTCAAAATTCAACATCATTATAATATTGATTTTAAAAAATCAGCATCACATAATGGTACTCCTTTTAAGATTTATAAAGTACCAAAGTGTTGTTGATTTTTAAAATAGTATTATAATGATGTTATTCTTTAAAACTCATCTAGTAACATAGCAGCACCACAGTAATTAGTTGGAGGCGTAAAATGAAAAAAATTAAGTACGTCCTTTAAAAATCTGAAAATTATGCGCTGCTTTTGACAATTCCATAAATTTAATTGCGTTTTGATCAATTGCGGTAAAAAAATTGAAGCACTCAACTTAAAATAAGATATTTTATATATATATATAATGATGACTTAACTTTCAATATTTATCATGAGTAAAAGATTTCTATAAAATAGCACTCACGATAATGATTGATTATTTATATTGTCTTAACTTACAATCAACCCAATTTTTTTTTTTCCTTTTTTTATAGGTTTGTTCTCATATGTTTCACAACATATGACATACTTTTCTAATCATACAAACTATCCCATTTCAATTCTTATCCTAAAGACTGATTCTTTTTGCATGTATGTGGTTATTATAAGATGTTCGTGTATTATTGATATCTGATCGTTTATAAGAGGAGTCTTTATCCATGTCATAAATGATGTGATTAATTGATTAAATTTTCAAATGGCGGTCAATGGAAATGCTCACATTCATATAACACATCAAATGCAAGAAACTAGGGGCGACAAAGATTGAAAAGTACCTTATAATTAACTTGTGACTTTTTATAGAGATACGTAGCATTTTTTCCCCAACCTACTCTGCCAAACACACATTATTTTCTAAAACTATTATAATTGTTAATAATAAATTATGCACATGAAGAGCAATAGGGATCCTTTGGTCCGTAATTTATGGATCAGGAGATGATCCATTGTACGAGGACCATTGATTTGGATGAAGCCCACTTTTAAATTGGTAGGATTCATCCAAATTAAAGGTCTACAATAGTGGATCATCTCCTGATCGCAAATTACTGAACAGAGGATCTGTCCTTCATGAAGAGGGGATTAAGTGAGATACTGTCCAAGATCATCATTTTTAAATTTCCTTTTCCCTTTTTGTTTTGTTTCTTCCCGTATACTGATCACTGTTTAAGCTAATAGCCCTCATAATTTTTCTCTTTTCATATAACTTAGAGACGGACTGTGAGACACACCTGGAATAAATATTATCATCTATTGCCACCAAGAAAAAATAAAATCACTTCCACCTTTAGCTAATTTAGCAATAGGTTATAAGATGATTTTATGATTTATTTCAATTCACATAATTTAACGATGGAATATAAGAAATAATTGAGATGAATATAATCATCTTTTACTTAAAAAAAAATAAAACAAAAGTACAGACAAACATTATATTTAAATTGATGAAGAGATTCTATAGTTGAGTATTATAATAATCTATTCAGACAGGTACACTTAAAATTATGTAATTTTCAAAAGAGGCATCTAACATTTAGATTTTTAAACAAATGTACTTATTTTTTATTTTGACCTTATCGTCAACTACTATAATTAATATCACTGTGATACTAAATTTCAAAACATAGTACCATTATGATATTATGATATTGTATTTAAAAATCAATCGCACCACAATGATGTTAATTATAAGGTTTAACAGCACCACAATGGCTTTGCATTTTAAAAATCAACAGTATAATAATGGTGTTAATTTTAGGGTTTATGTAGTATATATTATAAAAGGGCTGCCTTTTGAAAATTAACATTAAATGGTGATGTTTTTTGAATGCAACATTACATCGCAGCATAATAGGGATGATAATTTTATCCAAATTCGATGGATAATTTAATATTCAATCCGAATGGAGAAAGATATGGAGAAAATTTTTATACTCGATTATAGTAAATAATATTCGGATATAGGTATTTTGGATATGGGTATGGAGATGGATGTGATAAAATTCTACCCATACCCTACCCAATATCTGATATATACAGTGGCGGATCCAGAAATTCAAGTATGGAAGGGCGATCACGATGAATAAAGGGTGGTATCCTCCATCTCTACCGGTGGAACCTCATAATATTAAGGGTTCCACCACCGGCAAGGGGGGGGCGACTGCCGATGCCCCCCCCCCCTCCCCCCACCCCCCGCTGGATCCGCCCTTGAATATATATACATATATATAAACCTCATTTTTTATTAGAAAAGAAAAACTTTAGTCCTCTTTTCTTTTCGTTTAAAAAAAAAAAATTTAGTTTGTCTCTTTATCCGGTCATCAACACGTATCTCATCTTCTTTTTTTCACGAAAAATATTCACCCGATCGAAAGAGCGCGAGACGAGGAAAAGCTGACAAATACATTGAAATATTTTTTTTTTAAATGAGAATGGTATGGACTATGGAGTAATAGGATGATGGGTAGGATATGGATACCCGAAACTCCGACGGGTATGGGAATGTGTATGAAAGTTAAATACCCGATGAGTATAAGGATGGGTATAGATATAGATATAATAAATAGGAATGGATACGAAGGATATTAAATTCTACCCAAATCCTACCTATTGTCATCCCTACATTAAAAGGGATAAAATGAAAAATAAACATGTCCTTTACTAAATTTGAAAATTAAATGCGGCTTTTGAAAATTTAACAATTTTTAATGTGCCTTTGATCAAGTACCGTAAGCTATATAAAACTGTAAGCCATAGGTTGTAAATGTGAAATGAATCTAAAACCTTTGTTTTTGTAATAAATAGACAAGTACTTTAAACAATAATAATATAAATATTTTATTGTCAGTTCGGTCGATGGGGTTGCATATGTGGCCATTTCTTTCATCACACACACACACACATGGTGCACCAGTAGACATGATATTCCTAGGAATCACATCAAATCTACCTTTCATGGCCTAGAGCAAATCTCAAAATTAAGTCTAGTGGAAAAATTGAATAAGAATGGGTGGCCTTTCACAGTTTAATCAAAACTCACATGGTAGTGTTGCCTCTCTAGGGCACACAACGATGGTAATAAAAGATGGTATTCGTCATCCCAACGGTTTTATTCAGTCAAACCTATGATCATATGTGAAAAAATAATAAATCAGGCAGCTATAAAACATTTTTTCTAAATTTTACCGAGATTCAAGCTTTTGTCCTATAATAATAATTCTATTCCGGGGGCTCAAGAACACACAAGGAGAACAATACACGAGAGGAAGAGATTAGAGTTGAGAAGGAGATTGATGTGTGCATACAGTCACACACCTCTTTAATCCACCTAAATTGAGTTTTCATAAAGGCATGTTGATTGCCATGTTTTTTGTTTTAGCTTTGGGTTTTCTATCGTCTCGATTTGTTTGGATAGATTCTAAGTATGATTATGCTTCAAAGAAAAAATTATTGTGATAATTTTCCTCTGCGAGGACGGGTCCTTGTCTCGGTGGTCCTTGGATTTAATCTTCCATCCAACACTTGTACTGTACTCATCCATGAGATGGAAATGACGACCAATTGATCTTCAATTTAGCCCAGTTCTACGTTTTCATGACAAGACATGCAATAAAAACACGATGGCCTACCACTTCTGGTCTATACCTCATAATTTTTTTAATAATTCAGATGTTTAAACTTCACCTGATTAAACTATATTCCTCTCTCAATCCGATTTAAGAAAGTTTTTATCCATCCTAACGAAGAGCTCAATATCATGAATCGTTAACATATGAATTGAAGTGTCATGTGTGAATTTGGAATCCTCATTACAGGAAGCCCATTCATGCCTCGTGCTACAATCCTTTAGCTTTTACTTGCATGAGGAAGGGGACCAAATCAGTACTCTCAATTAGTAAAAGTGTCGGCACGGAGTCGGTCACCACTTAAATCATAAATATCTAAAAACTCATCTGTCATATATATAGGGCCTTAAACGAATTAAATTGAGTTAAGTTTTATAGTATTCAAATTTATTTGATAATCAAGTCAAATAAATCAAGTCTAAAATGAACTAAATTGACTTAAATTTAGTTTATTTAGTTGTTATCGAACTCTCAATTTAAATATGCTTAATTATTTGAAATTTGATTATTGAGTTGATAATAAAATTTATTTATTTATTTTAAAATTTTATTTATTAATTTAGCATGCTAATAAAAAATTTATTGATGAACATTATTTATAAATATTGCTCACGAATATATTTATGAATATTATTCATAAATATTAATAAATAGAATATATATGTTCAAATTTATTTATTTAATTTAATAAGTTATTTAAATTTATTTAATTAATTAATCTAATAAATATTGAAAGCTTATTTATGTATCCCGCAGCAAAGTCAGCAAAGAGGAGTAGTTCACTGAAAATCTTTTACACTGCAGGGAAGAGAGAGAGGAAGAGGGTAATTGGTCCCGTACCTGTCTACTGTTTCCACATGCATGGAAGCCAAACAAATAGGGTACGATATTTATGAAAATTATTAATAGAAACAAAAATAAAATGTACTAGGAAATAGGAGACTGAAAGATGATATATCTTCTATTTGGTTGTTAATAATTTAATTGACAAGCCACGACCCGCTACCTTCATCACCCGATCACCGTCACCCAACACCAACGATATATATATATAAATATGCATATATTTCTGTTGAGTTTTGTCATTTCTCAAGAACAGATGGTTCAGTCGAGTCGATCGTCTCTCATCCAAAGCTCTTTCTTTTAATTTTGATTAATTCCGAAGAGAGGACAGAAGAATTGATTGTGTTTCTTCTCTTATTTGTGGAATTTGTTGGCTTCAAAATAGAGAAGGATGAGTGAGAAGGAGGAGCGCGATTTGATGACCGTCGATTCCTTCTCACAGCTGCCCTTCATCGGCGGCCGACTGCCGGCGGCCTCCAAGCTCTCCTCTTCCTCCTCCGGCATCCGCCTCTTCGGCATCGAAGTCGCGCGGCAGCCCTCATTCGACGGCGACGTAGCTGATGAACGCGCCGGTGCTAAAGGCGGGGGCGGTCCTGATGGAGGAGCAGACGCCGGCGAGAGTAGTCGTACTGCTACCGCCGCCGCCTTCAGGAAGTTCGAGTGCCACTACTGCGGCCGGCAATTCCCAACGTCGCAGGCGCTCGGCGGTCACCAGAACGCGCACAAGCGGGAGCGCCAGCACGCAAAGCGCGCACAACTCAACCAGTACTCCGCCGCCTTCTACGGCTTCGGCCACGGCCACCGCCAACTCTACGGCGTCATGAATAGCTATAACCACCAGTACTCTGCGATCCCGTCGCGCGTGTCCGAGGCTAGCTTCTCCGGCAGCTGGCGGCTGGCGGCGCCAGTGGCTCAGCCCATCAACGGCAGCCCGTTGCCTGGTCGAGGAGGAGTCTCCCCGGCGATGCCTTTACAGCCTTTAAGAGCAGAAGGAGCAGTAGCAGCAGGTGGAACTAATATTTCGACTGCTATTATTTCTTCTTCTTCTTCATCACACCAATTTATGATCCGGAATTTGAAAGAGAAGGTGAGTCTGGATTTGCACCTCTGATCATCACCATATTATCCTTTATCTTCTTGTCAATTGAATTCTTTACTTATTCAAAGATTGAGAGGAGATATCTTAAACTAAACCAAAAGATTAAATTTAGCTACTCGTTTGTCTGTATGCCATCTTCGATCCGGGCTTTAAATTATGAGATCTAGTCTGGGCAATTAACAGTTCATCTTATCTGCACTGCACATGGGGCAATATGTACTAAACCTAGAACATATTGCTGGTTCTTCTAGATATCTATTCGCTCTAACCTTTTACAATATTCATTCATGTTATCATATCATTAGCCACGTTAGCTTGAGAAACTATATATATACACCATAATCCAAACACTGATGCTGACAATACAACAATTAGTGTGGCTCAATATTCCATCAGAATAGTTGCATAAATAGCAAAATAATTGTGCAGGACAACAAATTTCGTCGTGAAACAAAAGCCTCGGTAGGATTAGAATAAGTGCCCCAAACCAATCAACCGCTCTCAGCTTCAACTATTGCAGCAGAAAGTGACGAGGAAGCGTAAGGAGAGGCACACCATTGCTATGACCCTGGTACGCTTGACCCAGTGCGTAACCTAATGCTCTTGCGACTGGAACAGCAACAGCATTTCCCACTTGAGTGTATCTGAAAATGAGAATCGAGCGAAGTTAGAATACAACTGAAAAACACGTAATTACACTAATCTTTAACAAGGAAAAGAAAGCACTAGCAGATACGGCATTACCGTTCTTTTACAGTCCCTCGAAGTTGATAATAATCTGGGAAGCCTTGAAGCCTAGCATTCTCACGAATTGAAAGCACCCTATCCTGCTCCGGATGCAGAATCACCTATCAATATGCAAGCCAGAACTATTATTAGCGACTAAAAGACACTACCTATAAAAACATATATATATCATAAATTTTAATGGTGTGCCTGGTTGTGAGGTTCAGCTCTTGTTACGACGGTGGGAACCGTTTCATCCCACCAAAGTCGTCCAAAAGGCCTGTCAAGAAAATTTATCATAAACTAAGAAATATGGGAAATAGCATTCGAGTTAGAAGTAGGGAATATACTGTACTTTGAGGATTTCCCTCTGACGAAAGTCATTGCATAATCAGGAACCTGCAACAAGGTTTGATTCATATATAACAGAGCTATCCTCAATAGCTAACAGTCAACCCCATAAAAGTTTTTTTACATACCAGAGGTTTCCCAGATGGCAAAAAAACTCTCTCGACATCTGGATCCCACTCAACTGTATTATCCTTACCGACTTTAACTCCTGGCAAATCTCTGAAGTTTGCGCCCTATAATAAAGAGAAACAAAATTTTATAATTCATTTTAGTGAAAATGAAGAAAAGCTTTGGGTAGGAAAATAAAGTAAACCTTTTTCTTAGGAATTGCACAAACACGTTGATAATCATCGTCATTTAATTGCAGTGGTCTGTGATCAAAAAACTGGTGCTTTGCAATCGGTCTATCCACAATAGATCCGGATGCTAAAGCTTGTGCACATCCACATAAATCTATTAAGAAAGCAGTAAACAAGAGATAACTCATATAAACAATGAGCAATTGTAGAAGTGTTACTTCTAGCAGTATCCACTGGCTGCTGATTTTTAAATTTGCACGGTCAAAATTTCGTGTTTTTTTTGAAGGGGAAAAAAAAGCTACCAATCTTTGGAAGGCGAATAAACTTCTGAAACTCTGTTATTGGAGGCCTGTCGTTAGGCATTTCATCCCTGTCTTCGTAATTACCAATCTTATTTAAAATGCAAACAGTACATAGTATCAGTAAGATAAGCTAATGAATTATCTAAATTGAAGTCAGAATCATGAGCATATAAATACCTCCGGGAGATCAGATATAGCATCCTCTAAGAGTAGTTTCTTCTCAAGTTGTGGATGTTGGTCTTCATCATATGCAACAATGTTTTGCTACAAAAATCACGACATAAATTGAAATCAAGAGAGTATGACTTTAGTGATAATGCTTTTAGCTACCACAGAACTAGTTTAAATCAGACTCCAAGTTCTCATTATAGTGAAATTTATCCATAAAATAAAACAACAACAATTAAACTTTTATCCTACTAGATGGGTTCAACTATATGGATCATTATATGTCATTAAACTCTATCTCCTATTATATCATTATTTACATTTAAATATTTTTTTAAAAAAAATCTACCAGAAAAATAATATGAATATTAAAAATAAAATCATGTATCATGTTAAAATTATATAATTGTCAGGCAAAAAGAGCTACATAAGCATGTTTCAAGATGACAAATATTTTAATATTATATTAAACAAATCTAATTCAACTAGAAGAAAGATAAACTGATTTAATCATCCTGGTTCAACTAATAGAAATATATTTTATGTTTGGGAATGCAAGAGCATAATATTTTTAAATGACATAGGAAAAAGATGAATTGAAATACATAATTAATACCTCAAACTCATTAGGTGCACCCCCACGATCCACCACATCATGAGTCGGTAATGGATACTGAGGCAAAATCTGCAAGAGAATGCCATTACAACTTAGAAAGAAGACACTAAAATATTACAAACTGAAAAACAAAAAAAAAACCTCAGTTGGGCGAGCACCCCAAAGGAACGCACGCATTCGAAATTGAGGCAGTCCATAACATCCAGCAACCATCATCCCAAGCCTTGCCTGATAGTTCATAGCAACCAACCTACTCAATGCATATCTTCCCAAAAAGCCATTGGCAAATTTGAGTATGTCAACAACATTCTCCATAAGGACATATTTTGGCTTCAAGAACTCTACGATATCCATAAAAACAAGCATTTGTTGATTCTTTGGATCATCCAATGGAGCATTCTTATTTCTAAAACGATTAAATCCACTTATTCCTTGACAAGGAGGACCGCCACAAATCACATCCACTTGGCCCTATAATAGAAGCAAAATAAACAACTAGAGAAATTTGAAAATCCTAACATTTTAAAATTTAACAAATTAAAGGGAGAAGTTGAAATTGTGATGGAAAGAATCATACAGGTAATGGTAAAATATTTTTTTTGTATCCCTTCTTCACAAACTCCATAATTCTCTCTTGGCAATTGCTGGTAAATCATATTTAAGTTAGATATCAGCAATAGAATGTGAAAAATTGGATTGACACAGTAAATACCTTAGGCCGTCAATTGGCTCCCATGTATCATGGCTACTATTATATCCTTTCCAACGAACCTATAAGATGGAGAGATAGACAATGATATTTGAGTTGTAGCTAAGAATGGAAAGTCCTGTATCACTTGCTTCAATTATTTACCTTAAACTTTATTCCAACTTTTCCAATGTTATTCGGATCACCATAGCAAATACCAACTAATTTTTCAACCTCAAATTCTTCACCATTTGGAGGATTAGAATCTTCAAACTCATCATCCGAATCATTTGAATCACTTTCTTCTTCATTCAAACTTTGATTTCTGAGTACACAATAATTTGTACATAGTTTCTCCCATTCAATCAAAAGAGCTAGAAAATCATCAGCCTTTTCATTTCTCACCTAGAAGACAAGGTTATGTAAGAGAACTGTAATCACATTGCACCACAACTAAATAACTCCTAAATGCTTTGAATTTTGAAATAAAATAAGTCATTTAGGAGCATTACCTCAGTCTCTGGGTGATTCAACTTTAAACTCTGACATGCATATTCATTTAAATCAACTGCCCAACACTGCAAAAAATAATATATTCAAAATTTACTATATAAAATTAACACATAAAAAGATTTGCACAAATAATTTACTGTTTGGAGATTTATGCCAGACAAATTGGCACCCAAGCATAAACCAGTGGACATAGCTCCACAACCTGAATAGAGATCAAGCAAAGTGATCACATTCTTTTGATCAGAAGATGTAGCTTCAGAATCTGATAATGCTTTTTTATTTGAAGAATTAGGAGCATCTTCTGAAGAAATAGTGGATGAAGAATCATTGTCAATCCTTATACTTTCTGGAATTAAAAAAAAACACCGAGTCAGTGATAGATTAGTCAATACCAATCTTATAAAACCTAGGGAATAACAATATTACCAGGCAAATTAGTAAATGTAGAATATGCCAAAGAATATGACATGTCATAATAAAGATCACAAGGAGGGATGCTTTTCACCTTGGCTTGCAAATCAATCTGACATGAGACAATAAAGTAGGTAAAATCTCTTAAAAACGAATGTAAATGCATCATCTCAGAATATTGCACATATTTAAACTAACATTTGGAGTCACTCGTTGAATTTGTAGTTTGGAGACAATGCACTCCAAGACATTGTCATTTTTCTCTTCAGACAAGAAAACTCTCCTTGAATCATGCATCACTTTTGAACCATGGGAATGAGCATGCTCTTTTATAACCTAGATATAGGAACCAAAAATAAATAAAACAAATTGAATTTTTCAAAAAAAGGCTAATGCTACTTACAGTGTCTTCTGCTCTAAAGAACCACTGAGCTGTGAAATATTGTTGCTTATCAATCGCTTCAAAAAACTCAACTATACGCCCAATATAATCAGCCTCTCCTTCACCTGCCTAAAATTATTAGACATGATCAATAATCATAAGACAAAAAAACAGTAATATCAACCAGATTAACTATAAAAAACCATTAGTTTCAACTTAAATGGAAAGTTAATAAATTAATCATACAACTAAAACAGGATCATAAAATATATCTTCTGTAGTAAATCATATTTTAGAAAATTAGATCATCATGATATTCAAAATTTCATTCCCATAGGCAATATGCATTATTTTGAATAGGATATGAAAATTAACTAATATCCTACAAATATGGTATTGTACACAAAGTGAAAAAGATTCAACCCAAATTATTGAGTCTTCATTCTTTTATCTTTAATCTTTCCTCATTAGCACACAACTTTTCATGCTTGACTAACGCAAGATATGTCAATCTCCCTAATTGTGACTCAACATCCCCATTAATGCCTTTCATTGTCCATGACATGTAATACCTTCTAAATGCAACACCATAACAAAACTATGAATAAACAACCTCCAACAAACCAACACTAAATATGACAACTAATGACGTGTTTACTTTGAGAAGAAACAGAATAGGAAAACAAGTTTCCATTAAAAGAGAAAATTAATTATATTTCTTATTTCCACATCATTTCATTTATCGTATTTTACTTAGAATAAATTGAATACAAGGAAATACTCCATTTACTAATTTATGTTTATGGGATTTGTAAATTCAATTCCTTCCACTTACACCCTTGGGGAGAAATAAAATATTGAGCTAGTGAGTTGAATCATAGTCCTTTCTCTTATATATATATATATATATATAGCTTAAAAGAACGGAGTGAATTAAAAAATATTAATTTTCTACGTCAATCAATAACCTAAGCTGTTTACATTTTGTTTAGGAATTGGACCACACAAATCACCTTATCAACTTAACTTCCCAAATGAGGCTAAAATTAGCCATCCATACTATTGTAAGCATCAATAAATACTAAATATGCTTCCTTTGGCATTTTAATAAGCTCATAATCAGAATAAAGGCAAAAAATCTCAGCACTGATACAACTACTTGGAAAAAGACAGAACAAACACAAGAAAAAGAAAGATTGCCTACTATCCTTTTACTGATCTAGATAATGCAGTGTAAAATTTAACAAATGAGATTTTTTATAGGAACTAAGAAATCAAGCATAGGCATAATGAGGCTGTGTATTAATAAATGCTGCAGTCAAAGAATTATATTTATTCAAAATTTAGTCAAGAACATCTTTGTAAAATAGAATAACAATGAGAAATGCCACAAAGCTCACTTCAACGTAGGCATCGTCATAAAGATTGTAATTAACTCCATCCACTATGGCCTGTGAATAATGCTGCCTCGCTAGCAATACTGATTCACCATCCACCCTAAAATTAGAGAAGAAATGTTACTCCTTGATCATAGATAATGTAGGGGAAAGGGGGAACCAAATATCTTTTAACTGATTTCTTACCTTTTAGCACTTCCAGAAGCATAAATCTTCGTTAACCAAACAGCAAAAACAATACATAAATATAATCCAGCAGATAAATAACTATGAAAGTGGTATTTTTAAGTTGCAAATGAACAGGACACAATCCTTACTTTCCTCTGGTATCTTTCTGGCCAACGTTTTTTAGCTTCGGCCTCTGGAATAGGATCACCAACAAAGTGACAACCAAGAACTGCACCTTCCTTGGACTTTTTGCTATGTCCCACCTTCTTCTTTGGCGATATCTTGATGCTCATCACTTCATTTTGTCCTTTTTCTTCCATTTCGTGTTTTCCAGATTGCTGAGATCCTAGATCGCTACCGACATAATATCCATCATTGTCAAGATCCTCGTCCTTGACTGATTGATCAGGTACCAGAGCCGCCAGCGCTACGCCATTTGACCCTTCGACCACCAAAGATGTCTCCTTCGTTCGTTTCTTAACTCCAGCTGCATCCTTGGCAGGGCCGTTCGTATTCGTCGCGCGCTTCTTTCCTCTGGTATTGGGAGACGCCGGGGATACCCCATTCACCCCTCCGGCCGCCGATGCCTCTGTCGCGCTCTTCTTGCTTACTTCCAAACCCATCGCCCTACCACTGTCAGTCTCAGTCGCGCGCTTCTTTCCTCTGGTGTTGGGAGGCGCCGGGGATACGCCATTCACCACTCCGACCGCCGATGCAGCCTCAGTCGCACGCTTCTTTCCTCTGGTGTTGGGAGGCGCTGGGGATACCCCATTCACCACTCCGACCGCCGATGCCTCTGCCGCGCTCTTCTTACTTACTCCTAAACCCGTCGCCCTACCACTGTCAGTCTCAGTCGCGCGCTTCTTTCCTCTGGTGTTGGGAGGCGCCGGGGATACGCCATTCACCACTCCGACAGCCGATGCAGTCTCAGTTGCTCGATTCTTTCCTCTGGTGTTGGGAGGCGCTGGGGATACCCCATTCACCACTCCGACCGCCGATGCAGTCTCAGTCGCGCGATTCTTTCCTCCGGTGTTGGGAGGCGCTGGGGATACCCCATTCACCACTCCGACCGCCGATGCAGTCTCAGTCGCGCGATTCTTTCCTCTGGTGTTGGGAGGCGCCGGAGATACCCCATTCACCACTCCGACCGCCGATGCAGTCTCAGTCGCGCGATTCTTTCCTCTGGTGTTGGGAGACGCCGGGGATACCCCATTCACCACTGCGACCGCCGATGCAGTCTCAGTCGCGCGATTCTTTCCTCTGGTGTTGGGAGGCGCCGGAGATACCCCATTCACCACTCCGACCGCCGAAGCAGTCTCAGTCGCGCGCTTCTTTCCTCTGGTGTTGGGAGGCGCGGGAGATATCCCATTCACCACTCCGACTGCCGATGCCTCTGCCGCGCTCTTCTTACTTACTTCTAAACCCGTCGCCCAACCACTGTCAGTATCAGTCGCCCGCTTCTTTCCTCTGATGGTGGTGGGAGGCGTCGCGCTGCCGCCGTCGACCTCGGCGGCCCGCTGCATCCGCCGCGTGCGCTTCTCCGCCGACGCCGTGGTCATATCGGAAAGTTGAGAGGTGGAGAACTGCGCGGGCGAGCGCAGAAGGATCGGAGAAGAGGGGAGCTGTCTAGGGTTTTGCAGGGCGCGACCGTGCGACGCGGGGACGGGATGCCTAGAATGTGCCCGAGTCCGAGGTGAAATTTTGAGGTGACAAAAGAGCGGCAAACGGAATCCTGGAAGCTGTTTGAATTTTGAAATGAATTTTGGGATCCGTCCATGACCAGTTTGGGTTGGGCGGCGCATTTGAATTTGGTAGTGTGCATATTAGGGCATCCACAAACCTTCGTCGGATCAGCAAAGGTGAGGGAGCTCCCTAGAGGGAGGGAGGGAGTTCCTGAGCTCCCTCAAGATATAGAGCCCGCTCCTTCATTATCTTTTTTTTAAAATGATCGTTTTAAACAAAAAAACATTTGTTTTTTACTGAAAAATTCTTCTTATACTTTTTTATTTTTCACTGAAAAAATGCTGTTTTTTAATTTTTATTTAAAAAATATGTTGCATTTTAATGAAAATTGTTTAATTATATATAATGTAAAATGTGGAGGAGAAATAAAAAATATATATAATAAAAATGAACGAAGAAGAGTTGTTAATAAGTTTTTTTTTATAGAAAAGAGATATGTGAATTTTTTTACTTTAGATAGTAATAAGAGAGCTCTCCAATAAGAGAGCTCCATCTCTCTCAAGGGTATCAACAAAACATTACTGATGATGTTCTTTATCCTCTTACTCATCAAAAGCACGTCAGTAGGTCAGGATACTCACTCTAATGATCAAGTCTACTTTGGACTAAGAGGAATGAAACTATTATGGTTTCCCCGATTAGTTGGACTTTGATATTCTATGAATCAAAAGGGCATTAGTAGGGATCGTATCCTCAATGTGGCTCCTCATCGTGTCAAATTTGGATGAGAGCGATGGAGCTTGTGTACATGAGAGAGAGAGAGAAAGAGAATGCTTCAAGGGAGAAGAATATCATTCATCATCACAAAGTCTTATATAGCGGAGGAGAAGGAATATCCGCTTAGGCCGCCATGTGAGTGACGTAAGTGATTGGATGAGCGAAACATTGTCTGTCGACTAGCCACACAAAGAAAGGTACAAAACCAAGAATGACAACCATTGTGTGACTCCTCTTGCATGATTGAGTCGTCAGTTAGATCTTACCTTTAGTGTAGATTAGGGCCGAAGCTATGCAAGGGCAATCTTAGGTTATAGCCTGACCAGCTAACAATGCAATATTTTGTTTTGCAAATATTTTTTTCTTCCATTTTTTAACGAAAGAGAAGAAGGAAAGGAAAATGACGAAAGGAATAAGACAAATCGGTCATAGATAATGGGTTTACTTGGCTTTATGACATCAGATACCTCGCCCTCCATTGCCGCCAACTATCTAGACTCTAGAGCCTCCCCCCCATCAGATATGCAAAAGCAAAGAAAAACATGCTCAGAATCATTCTCACTGAGGTTCCACAATCCTAGCTATCCTAAGGCGAAGGTCTCATCGAAATCAGATGAGTCAAGGGCGTTGTGTGGGTGAGGACACTGTTGATCAAGAGGATCGTGATACTTCTCACTATCGAGAAAGAGAAGAAAAGTGAAAAGGAGGACAACTTATGAAGGCACCCGAGGCCAGAGTCCAATGAAAGTCTGGCGACCATGTCGTCCCACAAATAACGAAGAATATTGGTGTCATATCCTTTAGGTCAAGGTTGATCAGTTTGACTAAACTTGAATTGACTTAAATTTGAGTCTTGATATTTGACAATATATGAAGATTATAAATATAATTATTGGTCAAGCTAGTTGGATTATTAATCAAAGAAAATAATTTGATGAGATTTAAAATTAAATTTAATATCTCAGTTTCAAATACCCAATGAATTAAAAATAGCAAAAACTATTATCCACCTTCCATTTAATGTCCCAAGCACTGAATAAATAAATGGGGATTTGATAGAAAGGAATCGGTGAATGTGAATATACTTAATGAATCATATTATTTAATATAATAATGTAAATTAGTTAAATAAAAAAAAATATTTTTATCTCTGTGACTATATCTCTTGTTTTTTTTTATCATCGAAAATATATATTTTTTATTTAGTTAATTTACATTAAATACAAATAAATTAAATCGTTCGTGAGACATTTATGAATGACTCAATTAAAATTCGACTCGAGCTTAAAATTGACTAAGCTCGAGTCGAGTTTGAGCCTACTTGATTAAAAATGAAGTTAAATTTAAATTTAATTATTACTGATTTGATGGTTCATTGATCCAAATAAATTAATAATAATATATATTTTTTAATATATAATATATTAATTTATTTAATAATAATAATAATAATAATAATAATAATAAGCTCAAGCTTTGAATCCATAATTAAATCTACCGACTCAAGTGAACTCGATCGAATAATTATAAATCTAATCAAATCGAACTCGAACTAAGCTCCGCTTATTTACAACGTATTAGAGATGTACAACGTAAAGTTTTCTTTTATATATATTTTAATTATGAGATTTGATATCCCTCACTCTTTCTATCACGCCGCACACAGCACTTAGTTTTTTTTTTATTTTAACATTTTTAATGCTTAATATCATAATTCAATTTCTAAATACAACGTAAAATTTTATTGACTTAATCGAAATAAATAAAAAAAAAACTGACCCAGCGTATCATAGTCGTTTTAATTATTTATCTAAATTTATCCGTGAAAACTGAAAATGTTCGACGCCAGCCGTAAATTAAGAGATACACACGAATAAATTAATAAATTTGTAATTTTATTGTTGTTTCCGTCGCCGGCTCCGACCGCCAGGGCTGATGTTGGATCGGTAATTACTTTTGAAAGCGAATCGAGTCCAAATCCAAACCGAATCGAAATCCAACCAGTTCGTCGTGGGCTCCGATGCCGTCCTCCCTCGGTCCTCCCTCCCTCTGCTACCTCCGCTGTTGATGTCGCCGGATCCCGCTGCTGCGCCAAGCCGAGGGAAAGCCTGTCCTCCTCGCTGTGCTGTAGCCGTCTTAGGTCGCGGAGCTCCGCCCCATCCCTTCCCTTGGGTTGTTTGATCCGTGAGTCTCTCCATTCCTAACGCCCGATCCTCCCTCAAAGTCTACTCATTGTTGTCCTTCCGTTGCTCGTCGTTTTTGGCCCCGGCCTCGGAATGGGCCGGTAGGGTTTGTTCCTAGCTCCGATCCCGAGGTGGATTGCCACGGGATTGCCGGTGTTTCTTCTCGGAAGCAAAATTTTGTTTTGACTGTTAGGGCTAGGGTTTCGCTTGGTATTGTTATTTAAATGTCATTCTTGGTGCAAAAGGTTACTTTTTTTTTTTGTCGAAATGAAATCACGAGCGAGAATGAGAAAAAATAAATTTACTTTCATCTCACTTCGTTTGATTTGCAGGCCTATTTGAGTTTTGTTTATAGCTACGTAGCGGCCTCTTCCCTTCGGGAGATGGTGGATTCGGTGGATGTGGTGTTGGAATTTCTGAGGAAGAATCGTTTTACGAATGCAGAGGCTGCTTTGAAGGGGGAGCTGAATGCACGGCCTGACTTGAATGGGTTCCTTCAAAAACATCTTTCCGTTGAAGAAGAAGAATCAGGAAGAATTGCTGGAGAAGTTGTTAGTGCGAGGCAGCTTAGCACAAACACACACATCGTGGAGAGCTCTAAAGAGTACATTGTTAAAGAAATTGAAGTAGGAGGATCTGGTAATGGATTCAAGAACAAGAAAGGTTTTACTTTCTGTCAGGATAGGGGCTGTGGCTCTGTAGATCTTTATCCTTTGAAATTTAGTTCCCATAATAGCAATTCTGATTCAGTTTCTAAAGATACTGGTGTAATTATCAACAATTTTGCTGACCTCTTGATATCAGAAGGAACAAAGCATCACCGTAGTACTTTTGTGCCTGAGAAGATAGATCGTGCTGTTGGTACTGATACCGATCTATCAGTAGAGCAGCGAAGTTCTTGTGCCAAGGACATAGATAGATGTGAACTTGAAGTGAAACCTGAGATCAGCCAGCCTGGTAGCTGTAAGGACAAAAGTGCTTATTCTCAAGACCATTTTGTCAATGACCTTTGGGTGAAAAATGAAGATTCATTGAAGGGATGTTCCGTGAAGACAGTTTTTCCATTTTCTGTGGACATGGCCTCATCCAGTTGTGGTGGTCTTTCCAGTGAAAAAAAGGAGTTAAATCATAAAGATAATGGCAATAATGTTATAGAATCAAGAAAAGAGCATCTAGGCGAGATCAATAGATCATACTTCTCAGGTAAGTCTCAAGAAAATGCTGAAACCAAAGGCTGCAAGAATTTTGATTTACTGGTTAATTGTGAGAATCACCGGGATGAACTACCTAGGTTGCCTCCTGTAAGACTTAAGTCTGAAGACAAGTTACTTAATACCCAATTGGAGGAAAAGGCTGATCAGCATAGATCAGGAATGAAGTTATCCAATGCTGACAGTACTTTTATGATAGGATCCTTCCTTGATGTACCTGTTGGGCAGGAGGTCAACTCTTCAGGTATCTTGTAGCTGAGTGGTTAATGAGGGTTCAGTTATGGATTTTAACTGTTAAAATTAGTTCAGTAGATCAATATGATCCTGCAAAAAACAAGGGTACAATATATATCCACTTGCTTAGCCATGGATCATGACATGACCATTGCATTTTCGTTTTTGTGTTGGCATATATGAAACTATTAATTCTCACCTTCATTCATTAAAATTCTTACCAGTGCTCTGAATAATAGAAATTCTGATGAGATGCTTGTTGATTATTTATAAGAATGAAATTAAATCTTGTCATGCTGATTGCTGGAAGTACTTCCGTGGGCTCTTGTTTCATTTTAATTCTTAGGAGTGTGTGTACCTCAGCTATTTGCTTAAAGATTCATAAAGACATCTTTTTAGACAATTGTCCAGCCTTCCAGGCATTCCATTATTAATCAGAAATTTGTGTGCTTTAGCCAAATTCAAGCATAATACTTAATAGCAAGTTTGGGAACTTCATAGATGATCCTGGCTCCAATTATATGTTGCACAACCTTTTCAAGCACTAAATTTGGCCTCTCGAGCAGCAAATGCCTTTCTACTGTGACATTTTCCTACATTGTTCACTCTTCACATCACTTCTATTGGTATTAAGCTGAAACACACACACACACACACACACACACATATATTGCTTGATAGTACCTTCGTGTCATTGTCAATGCTGAAGGTCTATTCTTGACCTATGTCCTGTGGTGTTCAGTTGATTTATACACATGCTCGCATTCTTTTCTGCAACATAAGCCAATGTTTTAAAAAATGTGAGAATTAATACAGGTGGCAGGCGAACAATTGGAAGTAGTTGGCTTTCTGTAAGTCAAGGAATTGCAGAGGACACTTCTGATTTGGTATCCGGTTTTGCAACTATTGGTGATGAATCTAATGGCTATCCAAATGAGTATTGGGATTCTGATGAGTATGAAGATGATGATGATGTTGGCTACATGAGACAGCCAATTGAAGATGAATCCTGGTTTCTTGCGCATGAAATTGACTATCCAAGTGACAATGAGAAAGGAACACAACATGGGAGTGTGCCTGATCATCAGGACCAGGCGCCAAGAAACAATGAAGATGATGATCAGTCTTTTGCCGAGGAAGATTCCTATTTGTCAGGTGATCAGTATTTCTTAAGGAAGAATGTTGAACAAGTTGCTATTACAGAGGAACCATTGGGTCATAAGATGCCAGGGGCATTTGGGAGAACAAATGAGAATGATCTAATAGCTCAATATGATGGGCAGTTAATGGATGCTGAAGAACTAAGTTTGATGCATTCAGAACCTGTTTGGCAAGGTTTTGTCACACAAAATAATGAACTAATTATGTTAGGGGATGACCAAAACCCAATTGAAGTTGGAGAAAGCCGCAATGGTAATTCTCTTATAAAAGATGATCAGCATAGTTCAATCAGGTCAATCGGCGTAGGTATTAATAGTGATGCTGCTGATATAGGCAGTGAAATTCGGGATAGCTTGATTGGAGGAAGCAGTGATGGGGACATAGAATTCTTTCCCAATCATGATCTTACAGGGTTTGGCAGAAGGCGTCCTCAATGTGGTATGACCAATAGAGTTTTGAACAAGTCAAAGAAGGAAAAGATAAGTGAAAATAAACGAGATGGTTACATTTTGGCACATGAAAAGGATATAAGCCTGTCAGGAGTGAGTGCTGATGGTACCTTCTCTTTCCAGCATCAGAAAACTTCAAGTATGTTGGAGGTTGATTCTGAGAAAAGTCTAGGTTCAGGGAAACCTAGTGATGCAATTGTTAATACTTTTGACGAATGTGCAAATGGTACAATTTCAGAGGATCTGCTTGCTACTTGGAGGAGAAAAAGCAGTGATTCTTCTCCTGTTAGGGGCTCCAGAGATGAGAAGACTTCTGATGCTGTGAGGTCAAGGAACTCAAGTGCATCATCGGAGTCGGACTATGCTTATGATGAAACAGACAGTATCAGGAAAAGGCACTGTGAAGTAAATGAGATAAGGGAAGAAGATCCTGGAGCCATACTAGATGATGAAGTAGCTGCACTGCAGGAGCAACTAAGACAGATAAAGGCTCAGGAGGAGGAATTTGAGACTTTCTATCTTAAGATAGTTCATAGGAAAAACAGGCATGCTTATCCTCGACATTGTTTTTCCAACATTCTGGCTGAATGATACTTGACTTTGGTTCATATTTGCTCCTCTTCCGTCACTTTTTTCACATTAATGATCCTCACTATCTGCTTACAAAAACTCAATTTTTAGAGTTTCCATCTTTTTTTAGAAAAAAATGTTTTTTTTTCTTTTTCAGTTTTATGATCTAACTTTCAGTTTTGCCTGCTCATGTCACTTACAGAACTGGCTTTGAAGAGGACAAAAATTTTCACGTGGTTTTGAATTCTGTTATTGCTGGACGTTATCATGTAACTGAATATTTGGGCTCTGCTGCATTTAGCAAAGCTATTCAGGCACATGACTTACATACTGGTATGGATGTCTGTGTTAAAATTATCAAGAATAACAAAGATTTCTTTGATCAAAGCCTTGATGAAATCAAGCTTCTGAAATTTGTTAACAAGCATGACCCTGCCGACAAGTATCATATTCTACGTCTCTATGATTATTTCTATTATCGGGTGAGTGTATGCTTACATTTTGATCATCCATTTTTATTATTCCAATTCAATTTTTGTTGTTATATTCCTAATCCTGATTTTATATACAGAAGATAAGTTCAAAATAGTTCTATTATCTACGAATGCTGGAATTGCTTGAAATAGAAATTTTTATAATAGCCTTCATTTACAGTACCATCACTATGAACTGAAGGTGGCTAGGGGAAGTTCAAAAATTTGAATAATGAATTTAGGATTAGTACTCTAAAATTAAGGTCCTTAAGGCCTTATTTATGTTTCTAGATGGATAGTCCTCTAGGAAATAAGATAATATATTGAAATTTTTTTGATTATATTACCCATAATAGTTTTATATCTCTGCATACATCAGGGCCCTATAAATTACTCAATGGATAGGCTACCTGTTTGGCATTTGCAACACTCATGCATTTGCCTATAGGAGAAAAAGAAAATGAAGGAAAAAAAAAATACATAGAAGCAATACATGCCACACAGAATTACTGTATGGGTCTAAAAGCAAGGATGAGAATATTCAGGTTCTACATGTGTGTGCATCTCATTGTGCTGTAAAGCTAAAGCATGTATATAGTTTACTAAATTTGAGAGGGCAACTTGGGATCTATCTCCAGCATGCACAAAACCAATGAGTTAAGCAACTTAAGCTTAGAATTTAAGTATGTTCATTATTTATTGTTTCTTGTTCTGCAAATCTTGGAAGGCATGATGCACTAACTGCTAAACTATTATTTCTGACAACAACAAACACACCTTTCCTCTCATCATTCAACTTCTAGTGAGAATTAGGAAGTTATTGCAATGGAATTAGCTCAAAATACATAGTTTCATGCATGAATTTTTGTTCGGTGTCTAAATTTTAGTTGATTTTTATCATTCATTTCTTTTTAGAATATTTTGGACTTTGATATTGTTATTTCCTTTTTGCTTGATTGATAATTTTGACCTGTGTAGGAACACTTGTTGATAGTTTGTGAACTTCTCAAAGCCAACTTATATGAATTTCACAAGTTCAATAGAGAATCTGGAGGCGAAGTTTATTTTACAATGCCTAGGCTGCAGGTCACATGCTCCACACTATTGCCCATGCTTATGATGTTACTTGTTATTTGTGTTTCTAGAAGTTTTACCTCATCATTTCCATGATTTTTTTACAGTCCATTACTATTCAATGCCTGGAGGCACTTCAGTTTTTGCATGGCCTTGGGCTTATTCATTGTGATTTGAAGCCTGAAAATATATTGGTAAAGAGCTACAGCAGATGTGAAGTTAAGGTCATTGATCTTGGAAGTAGCTGTTTTGAAACAGATCATTTATGTTCATATGTACAATCACGATCTTATCGTGCGCCTGAGGTTATTCTAGGTCTCCCATATGATAAAAAGATAGACATATGGTCGCTTGGATGCATCTTGGCTGAACTTTGCACGGGAAATGTAAGTTTCATAACTCAGAAAATGATATACAACATTTATGTCTTTTATGCTGCATATTTGTCCAATTGATTCCAGTTCATGTGGATAAATCATATGGCCAAATGAGAGATGGTTTTTATAGTCTTTTTTTTTTTTGCTTCCTCCTACTGTATTATTTTTGAAGGATTATATTAACACATCTTGCTGTTTTTTAAAGGTGCATCAGTTCATAACGTCAATGTTCTTTTACTTTGTCTCTGAATGATTCATCTTTTATGAACAATCTGAATTCCCACTTCTGCAGGTTCTCTTCCAAAATGACTCTCCTGCAACGTTGCTAGCACGCGTTATTGGAATCATCCATCCTATTGATCAAGGGATGCTTGCGAAGGGACATGATACATACAAATATTTTACAAAAAACCACATGTTATATGAGAGGAACCAGGTTTGAGCCTCTGATATCTAATCTATGTTAAAAACAAATTTCCAATCTTGCACCAGTCTTTCTAGAAACTGGTAAACATGCATTTAAATCATCATAAAACTGAGATCATTTATATGATTGTATGGAAAGCATAAAGAATAAAGGATGGTCAATTTTTCATATGACACATGCTTTGCAGCATTTGAACATGCGCCATTGGAAAACTCCATATTCTTCTATTCTTGCCATTATTCATTAGCCTTGTACTATTTGTAACTATTCATCAACATAAAATTAGAAGTTCTCTTTTTATCTTAATGTGAAGGTCGGTAGTTCTCTCCCGGATGCTCATTTTTTTTTGAAGTTGAAAGCAATGGAAGAGAAGCATTCCTCTAATGTGTTGATTCTCAATTTCATTTTCTTTTAGGAAACGAACAAGCTAGAATATTTGATCCCAAAGAAAACATCGCTACGTCACCGTCTACCAATGGGCGATCAAGGCTTCATTGATTTTATTGCGTACCTCCTTGAAGTGAACCCAAAGAAGCGCCCGAATGCTTTAGATGCACTTAACCATCCATGGCTTTCTTATCCTTACGAACCAATATCATCTTGAGCCATCCAAGGTGGTTGCTGCATTTATCAATCAGTCTTGGGGAAAGTTCCCGTCGTTATCATCCGGCACACAAATGATATCATAGCAGACCGGTCACATGCAAAACATGAAGTTCACCTCAAGTCACACAGACAAGGTTAGCCTAGGTGACTTCAAGAGATCAAAATCACATTCCATATTTTTTCTTGGTGCCTAATGTTGTGTGAGATTAGGATCTGACTGCTCTTCATGGTGGAGTCTTGTTGTAATCTTACTAGCTTCTTTTATTATTATTGTGTTGGAAGTCAAAGAGTGTACTTGAGATGCACTCTGATGCCATTTTCGTCCAGCTCCTGTTGTATATTATGTGATTATCATCCAGGCCTATCAAATTTTGGCCTTTTAAAAGTTTTAGCTACATTCTGCAAACATTTTGTTCAATGATTTGCTGCAGAATCTGGACACTTTTTCGACTTGGTTCTTGCTTTAGCTCGCGTTTTCTTTGATCTTCTACTTGTTTGCTGGACCTTATAAGTCCCCAGAGAGTTGTGGGATGGAGAGATCTAAATCTCCGATGATTCGAATCATGACAGATGCACCACACAACTTCTATTCCAGATAGCTGATGTTACAGAGGATTAGAACATCTAATTAATGAGTTTGTTTACAGAAAATTGATTGAACGAATAAACTTTCAGGATTCTTGTCATTGCATGCGTGTTTAGCATTTGATCTTGCCGTCGAACTTCCTGAAACCAAACAAAAATGCAGAAAAATGATTTCTGAATTATGGCACACACATGATCCATTGCTACCAATCTCTATGCCTTTGTGAAGAAGCTTTGGCTTGTCATTCAAAATAGTTATGAAGATCATAGTTTATGCTTATAAACTCAACTGAATATTAATAGAACAATTGTATAAAGCTTCTTAAAGCTTGAAGTTAAGTGCAGTGCAAAGGACACCTGAAAGAACCACTAAGCCATTTCCTTTATCTACCAACTCTTCTTAACACACTAATGCTCTTAGATCAGACTTGTATTCCTGCAAATTATGATGGAAATCGATGTACTTGCATTTCGATTATTGAATGGAACAAACCTGAGAGTTAAGTGAGGGGTGGAGACTCAGGTTCAGAACTTGTAATGGACTTGAACAAAGATAGTGTATCCTCTCCTGACATTGGACCAAAGTTCAACGATGTGCCGGACAGATGCCGCATCTCCTTGAAGTACATACCAGAACCACGAGAACGGGATCGGTGTATGAGTAACTCGGGGCTTGCATTGCCGGCAACGGTGACCCACTGTGGAGTAGGAGTCATGGAGCCATTTTCATTTGGCTTCCTTCTGAAATTGTTGTTCCTCCTTGAACTCAATTTAGACACATAAACTGCTTCCTTCCCTGTGGGGAACAGATTTCGCAGTTTCCTTTGCTCCTGTTAAGAACAACAGCAATAGCAAGTAAAAAATAACGCAAAAATATGGAAGAGGGATGATTGACAAGAAATCAAGAATAATGTATATATACTCGATATCGCCTTTTCAATTCTTCCTTCTGTAGCCTTAACAATTTGTACTCTTCCAATATGGACACCAATGAAACCTGTAACAAGTAAAAGCAAAACCAAAAGATAAACCACCAGATGCCACATTAGTTCCAGATAAAGAATCAAAATCCTCTTACCCCATCATACAAGAAAGGCATCCGTCTTTCTATCTCCCACACGAATATTTTGTTCAGTAATTTGTCGACCATATCTGCAACAAAAACTAAGTGATTCAATCAAAAGACTAAATGAAACAGTAAAGCAGGCCAACCAGGTTGTACCTGAGATTTTATTGACGGCAGCTCGTGCTTTCTCCGCTCGTTTTAGATTCAAGTGGAAACCTCTTCCAGCAATGTACTTGTTTGGATCCTGAATCCAGACGAAGCCAAGTCAGTCAGTCGATCGTTAAGTAACTTAAACATGGTCGATCGATGAACAAAGTAGAGAATTATGACATTGTTGTATGAATCCATTTGAATGATTCTTCAATGCATGCAGTCCAAAATCTAAGGAGAGTGTAAAACTAGATTTTACAATCTAATTCTAACTTAGCAATAGAAATGATAATTATTCTACCTGATCATAATCTTCCAGCCAACTCTCTTCATCACATGCCGCGAGCCATTTGTTTACTCCATCCATGATTTCTTTCCTGATAACAGTTTGTTCTTTGGCTTTTGAAATTTGCATTTCGATGTTAGCAAGAAGTTCAGATGAACTCGGAACACCTGGAAACCGATAAGAATCACAACAAGTGACTTGATGACATATGTTCTTCATTACATGGTTTCAAATGTGTGTGCTACATTTACCCGAATCGATCGCTGCATTGACGTTCTCTGGAGCTGTGCTCGTATCAGGTTCAATGTGTGCAGTTCTGCATATCTCCTCTAGTTCTGCCCTTTTAATCAGAACAAGTTCTCTTATTCTAGTCTCTTTCAGGCTTATCAGCCTCTCAAGTTCAGCCTCCAACTGTTAAGAACAATACTCTGGTAAACTGGTTTTCCTTCGAAATTTAGTCAGTAAAGCTTCAACAAATCTAACCTTCTCAATTGTGCCAAGAGAGTAGCCACCTGAGCACCCAATGTCATGTTCAGGTGATCCCAGAATCTGCACTATTTCTCCATAGTATTTTCGTTCTTCGTCCGGTGTCTCCATCATGTTCCACAGATTCATCAGTGATCTCGCTGCTTGCCATATCTACAAATCAAAAATGCTGTGTCAAAATTTTATCATTGAGAATTAGACTTGTAGGTCATCATCAACCTTATCTTTTCGTATCTTCTTCTCGGTTTCTAGCTTCAGGATGGCTTGGGATAGTCCCTCGAGTGTTGAATCACTAATGTTTGTCGAATGTTTTCCACCATTATCGTGCAAGCTAGGGTGCACTGAATCGACTGTCTTTCGAAAGTCCTCTTCGAGCAGACCACATAAAGAGTAAATCTCATTTACAAACTCCAAAACTTTCTGAAGGCGATCAGACTGAAGAAGAAGAGTTTTTTTTAGTCAGACCAACATACAAATTGCAAAAACTTATTCCCCTAGCTTTCAAAGAAGTATAAAATCAATGGCAAAGTAACATAAAAGAAAATTTAGATGAAGAACTTATAGTTTTCTTCTGACATCCTTCAACCAGGTAGAGTAATCCATACCTTATCCTTCTGGAGTCCCTTTAACTGTAACTGATACTCGGTGAGTTTTCGAATCGACAAGTCATCTTGTTCGATCTCAACAGCATTAGTTGGAGGATGATGGCAAGTGGTTCCTTCAATCTCTGCTTTAATCTTCTCAATCTGCGATTGCACATCGGTGAATTGTCTCGATCGTTCCGCTCTTATTTCGCGTAGAACTTCCAAAAGAGGGGTAACTGAAGCAAGCTGCTCCTTCAATGACAACTTCTCCATCTACACAACAGGGAACTGCTATGAATTCTAACTGACACAATCACCATAAATTGCAAAATTGCAAAATAAACATGTTCTTAAACCAACAGTAGCTGAAGTTTTTTCAAAATGGTAGATAGATCTCTAATCTCTAGTATGTAGATTGAATCCTCAAATTCCATTTGCAGTTGAATCAAACAGTGAGTGATATCACTTGTGACGATATTACGTACCTTTCGATGGAGAGTGTGTTCATCAAGAACGGCGACAAGAGAAGCAACCTCTGCTTCTTTGGCCGCCACTGAGTGATGAAGGTGAGCCCTAGCTCTGCTGGCTTCTTCGATTTTCTTCTGGTATATCTGCCTGCACTCGCTCTCCAATTCCAACACCATGCGGTCCATGTCTTCCTTGCTTTCCCCAATCTCTGTCCATATTTGCTGTTCCAACAAATCGGCATGAACGATGAAGAACCAGGGAAACCCTAGATTTACAATCTTTTCCAACGACAAGGTAGAAGAGAATGAACCTTAAGCTCTCCGAAGAAATCACCAAAGCCGGTCGTAATCTCCGCCTCTAACCCTAAACTCGCCATCTCTTCTTCCCTTCTCCGCCCCTCAATCCGTCGAACTCGCCGCTCGCGCAGAAAGGAACGACTTTTCCGCTTTCCTTCGCCCGCAAGACGGGATTTTGCCTCTTCTTCTTGCTTTCCAAGCTTGTTTGTTAGTAATGGCTGAACAGGAAATGGAATTTGGCGGCTTCACGAGCAGGCAACGCCAAATCGAACATCAAGAGAAAGCGACGGCGCTTGTGCGCACTAATCGACCAGGGACGACAAAGGAAGAAACAGAAACTAGCAAAGATTGAACTGAGATCGATCCCTGGAGGAAGAAAGAGCGGGTCTTTATAGCCGCCGCCGGCTGCCTGCTCATCGTAGTTTATGGCACTTCTGTTGGTCAAATTCTGAACAGGAGCCGGCAGCAGTGCGGATGTTGTTGTCGACGAAGGACGGCGCACTGATTTCTGTTGTTTATTATTTTTTCGTAGTTGTTTCGTCCTCGATCCAAAATATTCTCTTTTACGTGAATGAATTGAAGATTATGCAGTCGCACGAGTTCTTGTTTGCTCCAGCCTTCGTTCATGGCGACGGTGACAGTTCTTATCACTTCAGAATCAAACAATAAAATCGAAAAAAAAAAACACAAACAATTAAAGTAGTTTGATTTTTATTTTAATCCGCTTTCAATGATTGGAATGTTCCACAACTTCCGGCCAATATGATCAATATGACATCGCAACCTCTAGCGGTGGCGGTGGAGCTTTCACGTCACCGGCGGCCATCGGAAAGCTGCCCGTTGTTAATTCTCTTCTCTGCGTCTGTTCAGTGGGCTCCGACCGTTGGTTGGCGAGTAATAATCTCCACGTCAACAGCAGCGGAAGAAAGAAGGAATCGACCCTGCAACTGTACGTTCTTATTTCTTTAAAAGTAGTCTCCGGGATGATGATGTCGTGGTAGGATATTTAGATTATCTTCCAAAATACTCGTAGTTTGAATCCCAATTATAAAGTATTTGTAGAAATTTTTTCTCCAAATAAGGAGCGTAATCAAAAAATGCTGAGCTTCTGGGCTGGCCGCGATTGGTGAAAAATTTTCGTGGGACCAGACCTGTCATCTCAAGTTCTATATTACCCAACCTGATTAAAAGTAAAATAATAATAATAATAATAATACGAAGAACAGAACAAAAGGAGGAAAAAAACAGAAAAAGAAAAAAATATTAGATTAGATTAGATTGATCGATTCAAACGATTAGTATAAATTCAACAAATTTTGGTTTGTTCAGATGTTAAAATTGTGTCCCATATGATATAATTTATTTATATAGTTTACTTGATTCATTTTATTTGACTTTCTTGATTAGGCAATTTATTCTAAGGCTTATTTAACTCATTGGCCAAACTTATCTTTTTCAACCAATTTAATTCGCCAAATAGTGTCATCTAATTTGTCCGATCTAATCAATTCTGTTGGATATTTTACTATGATAGAATAATTTACTTGAACCGTCCACCTTGAGAACAAGTTGGATCAAAGGTTAGCTACTTAGATTATTTTTTTTTAAAAAAAAAAACTCAATTGATTAAATAATGGGCTTAATATTTTAAATTTTCCTTTTATTGAAAAAATAAATACTTAAAAAATTCTCGAGGAATTGAATAAAGTTTGTCATGAACCAAAAGCACAATCATTTAATTTAATTAATAGGAAGCATATGTTGGTTTTTAATTGATTAGTTGATTGATTCGAACTCGATGGCGAGTGGTCATAGCAATCGGGCGAGACAGCTTAATCTTCCATTAATCTTGTTCTGGGGCTAGATAAAATCGGTCAATCAAGACTAATTAATAAAATTAACTGAATTTTTATATATATTTTTTATAATCTTTCATTAATCCTGATCAGCCTGTGTTTTTTTTTGTTACAAGGAAGTAGAATGTCCGCGTCAGTTGACCCAATCAGACGCCATTTTTTCACCGGCATTGGAATTAATTAAGTAATTACATATGCTACTTCAAATTTCCCTTTTTCTTGTTTTTTTTTGTTTTTCATTTTAGTTTGTTAGAAATATTGTCTCATATTCTTTTCTCGAAGTGGAATAGCCTAAATATTGTACGACTAAGCTCACGCCACCTTTTTTTTTCATTTAATTGATAAAGCCTTGTTAAGGTACATTTAAATTGTAAAGATAAACAAATTAACTTTGATGTTTCTTAAAAAAAACAAATCATTACAAGTTCTATATATATATATATATATATATATATATATATATAGGTCTTGGATTGTCCCCGGCAATGGCGGAGCCGAGCATTGGCTTACTCGGGCTATAGCCCGAGGGGTCCAGTTGGTGATTAGACTGATTTTACTTCTTCACCCCTTGTATTTTGGATTTTCAAAGGGAGAAAAAGGACTTTTAGCCCGGATGACAATTTTAGCCCAGGTGAGATATAATTCATGGCTCCGCCAGTGGTCCCCGGGGCTTAGACGTCCGTGGTAGGATATTTAGGTGATCATCTAGATATGAATTTTTTCCTCTAAATGGGAGATGTATCTTTTGTAATGAATATCTAATGGAATGTCCAATTGATTATAGAATGATAAATTTATTATAATAGAGTAAGATCAATTCACGATGAATATATGCTCTTAGAGAAAAAAAAAATATCTCCAAACCCTGCAGCTCATCTGTTGCTATATTGGGTACCCGACATATAAGGTAGGAAAAAAATACCTGATCAAAACTGTCATTCCTTGCTGCTTCACTTCTCAATGACTTAAACATCAAGAATCGTTGAAGATCGAGGGCGGCTCCACTAAACGTAAAACATCCATATCAACTATCCTATCTAAAAATTTTACTCTAAATTTTAGACAAAATAACTAAAAGAATGTTTATGTCAATTATCCTATCTATTCCCTTGATCAATAGTGATTTACTAAATTTAGACAATGAAGTCTCTACTCTAATAATAAAATAATATTTCTTTTCAATTTTTCACCATCCACTCATTTTTTTTATCACTCTCATTCCACTCATTTCATAAATATAATAATAAAAAAAATAGGAAAAAAAAGATGAAAACAATAAAAAATTAAAGATAATGAAAATTTTAGGATGATTAATGTATTATGTAGTGAAAAATGATTGTCTAAATTTAATAAAACGAGTTATTTACTCTAAATTTTAGATATAAAAATAGAGAAATTGATGTTGATGCTCTAAGGGAATAATTGTCACTCTCTAAATATTTTGATATGAAATAATAAAATATCATACTAATAGAGTTATAAGTAATAGTACTATTATGTTTTAAATAAATTTTATTAATATATTATTTATAACTATTACTATATTACTTTTTAAAAAATTTACATATAAATTATAATTAATAAATAATCTCCGGAGACTCCTCCAATAATCTATAGCGAATGCCTGAATCAAAAGAATTTTTTTTTTCAGAAATACACTTTATTAGTAATTTTCATCAATTATTTTTTTTTTTGTTATATGATGATTTTTTTATATTTATTTATGATATCTGGATTTTTACCGCTTTAAAATTTCTGGATTCATCCTTATCGATCACTATCCGATATAGTTAATTAAGCACTCATAAGTTAGATATTTGAGTAATATCGAGTGTGTCTAGGAGGAACTTTATAACCTTCGCAAAATAAAAAAAAAAAAAAAATTTATAAAATTTACATTTAATTATTTTTATCAAAACTTTCATTTAATATCATCCTAATAAATATAAAATGTATGGCCTAATAAAAAAATAGATGATTAATTTATTTTTATATTAAAATGGTCATAATCATTCTTAGAAACATAAATCTCAATCTTTAAAAATTTAATTATCAAAATATATTATTCATAAATACATATTTCATCAAGACTAAATACATATAAAATAATCTCAACTTCAAGCAATTGTATATTTTATTATCATGATGAATAAATTAGATTTAATTCATATATAATAATAGGCGGATTTCCGATTTAATTCAGATTCGGATAATATCTAAACAAAATTTTTAAAACAATTATCCAACCCAATCAGGTTGGATTTAATTTGAATTTCCACTGCTCGCTGCACATCGAAGCGCCCAAGGTCCAGATCACGTCGTTCTTTCCTTCTTGCCTTCATGACGCGGAAAGATAAACAGTAATTATTTCATGGCTCGACGAGATTGAACCAAATAGCAGATTTGATATTTTTCTCTCAAATCTGATGGAAGAAATTTAAGCATTCAAAGATTAAGTTCGGGTGTTCAAAGTATCTTCCAGTTAGTATTGAAATAAAATTTTATTTTTTTTCATCTTTTATCAAAATATTTAATAAATATTTATTATATTATTTTTACCCAAAAATATAATAGGTTGGACCTCTTTATTGGTTTTTAAATAAATTTATTTAGTTTTGTTAAGAAAATTTATTAAGAAGAATAAATAGTACTATATATAAAAAGGGATTAAGTTTGAGATTTTTTTTAAAAAAATCAACATTATTAGAGCTAAATTCTTTCTAAATCCTGAACTTTTTTTGCTCTTGAGCTTTGGCCGACATTACCTTACAAGAAGATGCCACTTTTTTGAATAAATAAAAAACTCTATCATATTTTCCATATTTAAAATATTATTTACTCTGACACTTATATAATATAAGAAGTAACTATTATTACATATTAAAATAAATTAAAATTTTGAATTTAATTTAGTTAACAATATTATACATAAAATATTTTTATAATATATATTTTTTTTACTAAATTGATCAAAAATATTTTAATTAGAGGCTAATTTAATATTTTTTTAAATGGACCTTTTCATGATTATAATAATTAAAATTTTTTTCCTTATTTAAAATTAAATTTTCCAATGCTTTTCCTTGTAGTTATCATTAACTAAGATTTTTAGTTGCCTTTCTTAGCCATCGTTTGTTTGAGATCATCTCTTCCACCTACAATAGTTATTATCGAAATAGATTTAGAAACAATGATCTAAAAAGACAACTTGTTAGGAGTTAAATTTTCATCAAATAATACAATAAGGAAATAAATATCATAAAAAAATAATTTTAAAGAAAATAAATGGAAAAAATAAAAAATCTTATAAATTAAAAAATATTTAAATTTATATATCTATAATAAATGGAAATAAATTATGAAATATGGACAAAATCATAGATTTATTTTTATAATATAGTTATTAATATTTTATTTTAATAATAATTAATGAATAATTATAATTGGAACATGTTATATTGAATGAAAGTTTATAGAAAAAGGGTCTCGAGTTTTCTGGTAATAATGCACATGAGGAAATAAATATCATATAAAAAAAATAACTTGATAGACTCATGTGAGATAAAAGGGAAATTTGTTTTTATATTTAGAATAGAATTTTAGAATCACGATAATATGGATATAAAATCTGTATATATTTGTTCGTACATCCATAATTAAACCATTAATCAAATCTACTACTTCCGTATCAAGAACAAATTCATGATAAATACGACGACTAATCCTCATTGTAATTTATATTTTTTTTTAAAAAAAAATAACGATGGACTACGATGAGAACCCGCGTGAGCAGGCGGCGGACCGCCGCCGCCGCAACGATGCGCAGCATCAGGGTGGCCAGCCGGAGGACCGCCTCACTTTCCTCCCCAACGACATCCTCTTCTCCATCCTCTCCTTGCTCACCATCAAGCAGTGCGTCGCCCTCTCCGCCACCTGCTCCGACTTCCGCCGCCGCCTCCCCTCCCTCATCCCCCGACTGGACACCTTCCGCTTGGACGTCGGCCTCCCCTATGGCAGCCACTACACCCCCAAAATATCCACCTTCCCCTCGCGTACCCTGCTCCGCCAATTCCGCATAGTCCTCCACAACGACTACATCGACTTCCCCAAATGCTTGAAACCGATGCTCGTCGAGGCGGGCGTACGAGATCTCATCGTCGAAGCCTCCAACAACAGATGGTTCATTTGCAACGCCAGGCAACTCTGTGTCTTCGGCATCAAGTCCTTGAGGAGTCTCTCATTGATCAGAATCGATATCCCGATGATGTGGTGGTGCTACGATCGCCGCCCCTCTTCGCCCTTTCCCTGCACCAATCTCACCTCCCTCAAAATCGAACTTTGCCTCCTTCACGTTGATGTCCTGTTCTCCATCCTCGCCTCCTCCCCCTTTCTCGAGACTGTGCAGTTCATCCGTTGCTGCGGTTTCGATCGCGGCACAGACAAATTAAGCATCCACTCCGCCTCCATCAAGCATCTAGTCCTATTCTCCTCGAGCCCCATCGTCAACGCCATCGACATCCAGGCCCCAAAGCTCGAGTATCTCGTCGTCGACGTCGTCACTGTGCTCTGCATTGAGGCGCCCAAGTTCCGGAACGCGTCATTCCTTCTCGACCTCGAACCGCAGGATGATCTTCCAGATGCGTTGATGACTCTCTTCGGAGCTGCTTTTCCATCGAGAGCCGCTTGGATCATGCTGAATTCTAGCACAGCCCCAGACGTGAGAGAAGATCGATAAATTAAGCTGACCTTCTTAATTCATGCATACTCTCCTTGATATATTTGTATAATATGATTTCCTTTGATTGACAGATATTAGCAGCAGGAAATGAAATCGATGAATTTATTCCTCCGGAAGGCAAAGAGAAAGCCCTGTTTTTCAACCTCCACTTCAATCTGAAAGATCAATCGTCAACTATGTTATTCACCGAGTTGCTCAAGAAGTGCAATTACTACAATACCGAGTTTGATATACGTGTAGATTCTGCAGATTCGGCTTATATACAGAGCGCCAATAAAACAGCAATGGACGGTCACTTGCTTCATGGCTTGACACAAGTAGAGCTAATTAAATTACAAATGAAAATGCCCACCAAGACATTTGAAGGGTTTCTCTCGAATCAGAAGAAGATAACGGATGAATTAAAGCAAGTCGGATTGCAAAAGCTGAAAAGTCGCACCAACAGCGAGCTGTTCGAAGAGATATTAGCATCTAAGGAGTCTCTGTTCGAAGTATCTTCCAATATTGCTAACTGCATTGAAATGAAATTTTAGTTTTAGTTTTTTTTTTCTTCTCCTCGTTCAGTATTATAGACTTGTAATTGCCATCGTTTAAAGCTCAGCAAGTCTGAAGCATTCCTGAAATACTGCAGAAATCTGATAGTTTGCCATTGTGAAAGTGCAAAGATAAAGGGTGAGGCCATTAAGCATATAGGTAGCCCACGTACTCAACGGTTTAATATTCATTATTAAGGGAATATTCCTGTGCAGTTAGCTTCTACACTGCGGAACACAAAGGGTGAGCCCATTTTTGGAAAATTATCAAAATGATAGAAAGGTAGGTCATTTTTTCGAAAATATATCGAGATTCGTGCAGAAAGTAAAAGTAACACTATAAAAGGGGGTCTTCATCTATAAGCACAGGTACGTTACATTACGCGACACAACCTAAGACACTCAGATTCCATTGTTCATTTCCACTGTCCATTGCATTCCTTTTCCTTTTAATCATTCATTGACTTGAGTGTCAGAGTGTCTGTCTTCAGGACCCCCTCCCTGGCTCGATTGTTGACGTTTTTTCTCCCTATTTCCATTTCTTTTGGTATACAGGATCACTTGGTGTACACCACTGCTAGTTCAGAGTCTTCTCACAATCAATAATAGAGTCTCGTACCCAGCGCACCATCTTCCCCGATTTCAGACAGAATTAAATTTGGTGTCGTCTGTGGGAACTTAGCTTGAATTTGAAACGCAAAATGGAGGAGATTGGACGGTTCACTACAGTTACTTTGTTGCACGAAGATTTGGAGTTGCTAATAACTGCCCAAGCGCAGAGGCTTGTGCAACAACAACAAATAGCAGCCGAGGGTCCTTTGCCAAATGACCCGACTATATTAATGACAGACCCACATACCAAACTATGAACCTGAGTGGAGGGCCAACTGGGTTCCAACCGATTCCTTCCCTCCAGCCAGATTCATGCAAGCACCTGCGTAGCCTATCAACCTTTCGCCCGTGCGCTCATCCCCGGTCATGTATCATTGATCGATGTTCCGCATACCCTTTGATGATATGAGCCAAGTGGAAAGGCCACAAAGATCATCTTTTGAAAACACGCCAGGTCAGGACATCCGAAAGGGGAAAGTTCCAATGGCTAGTAGCTCCCCCAAGCGAGTCAATATGTCATTCTCCCAGGAAATAATGGAGGACAAATTGTCGAGCCACTTTCGACTCTTAACGATCGGGGCATACGGAGGAACGACCAACCCAGAGGACCATCTATTCAAATTTAAAAATGCAACTATTCTTCATTAGTATACAGATCACGTCAAGTGTCGAGTGTTCCTTACCACTCTATTTGGTTGGGCGCAAAGATGAATCAACTGACTCTCGACCGAGTCCATTGCTATTTTAAAGATTTTTGCAAGGCATCTCTTCATCACTTCACCAGCAGCCGCCGATACCACAAGACCACACTTAGCCTATTTTCCCTCAAGCAAGGGCCTAACGAGGCGCTGAGAGCGTATGTTAAAAGGTTCAACCTGTAAGTACCCCATGTTGATTTTGATGTGATCAATCAAGTCAAGTTAGGTTCTGCGATATTTGATGTTTTGCGTCTGAGTGTGCAGGGACTTAGGAACACAAGAAGTCAAGCAGAAGATGCGGCAGACGAGAAGGATGACACGAGAATCAAGTCGACGGACTCAGTGCATCTGAGGGACGAGAAGTTGTGGGAAGAGTACGTTGGTGGAGCAAGAAAGACGCGCGCGACGCTTCCGAAAGACCAGAAGTCAGAGCAGAAGCTTGCTCGAGAAGAACGCTGGAGTTGGGTTCAGGTGAGCTCAACTTTGGAAGGCCAGAGCATCATCTAAGCGACCAGAGCGGAAGGCCGGACAAAGAGTCAACTCTGAAATTGACACTTGTCCGGGTGTGTCCAGGTGCTCGAAGTCTGGGCGACTAGTGTTGGTCTACAACGCCTAAAATAATAATAACGTTTTATAATGTGAATGTTAACTGAAATTATTATATTAGTTACTTGATTAATATTTTGACATAGTAGTACACCATATGCAATTAATATAATTAATTAGTGATAAATATTATAAGTAATAATATTTCTAATATATTTCGGTGATCACGTAAGAAAAGAAAATTGATATGATATAATTCCATAAATATGTATAAAAAACTTAAATGACACATGATATAAATTTTTATTAAATTACTAAATAATTATTAAATTCAGATTAATATATATAATTAAGATAATTATATATAATCCAAATGTAATATTCATCTTGTACAAATTAATTAGGAAAAGGATAATGCGTATAAAGAAAAATATAAATATGTATAAAATTTAATTAAAAAAACAAATGTGTATATAAAATTATATAACTCATGTATATAAAATTTATATGACTTAGTAAATAATAACCCATGCAAATAATATATAAAAATTTATATAATTGATGTAAATAGATTTTTATATAAAGTTATAAGATTTATTATGTAGATAAAATTTATATAATATATGAAAATAAATTTTTATGACTTAATATAATAAAATTTATAAAGATATAGTGTATAAATTTTTATGGGCTATTCATCTAATCAATGTAGAAATAAAATATAAGATTAATATATTTTATATAACATAACGTAACATGTATATCATAACTAGGTAACTATAAGTGTGAATTATATATTATTTTGTGTTTCTAAAATATAAGATTAATATATTTTATATAACATAACGTAACATGTATATCATAACTAGGTAACTATAAGTGTGAATTATATATTATTTTGTGTATGTGATGGATATATATAGGAAATTTGATCCATATAAATAATATAAGAAATATAAAGTATATAGCATAAATAATGAAAATAGAAAAATTATAAGACATATACAGGAGATTTTAATATGTAACGTTGATATATGATATATATGGATATATATATAAGAGATTTGATTCAATATCAAATTAATGATTTTAGTATTAAGAAATTATAATATGAATTAAATATATTACCATGTATATGTGATAGATACATGGATATAAATAAATATAAAATTAGTATATGGATATAAATGTGTATGAAATTAATGCAATTAATGACTTAGTATATAAAAAGAAAAATAAGGTTCTAAGCTCCCTCTTCTATTTAAACCTTACCCTTAAAAGTCTCACCTTGGATGTTGCTGCCGGTCCTAAGAAAGTTCCCCGCCCTTTTTTGTTTCTCCACCGGAGTTAGAGCTTCAAGGGAAGACAAGGAGTTAGAAGCTAAATACTTAAAGCATGTTTCTATGCCATGGATATCCCCTTGGTCTCATTCGAGACGATCATGAACGCCTTCACTCAAGAGCTCGTCGAAGGAGAATTCTTCAGATCGCTTATCAGGAAGTCGTTTAGGGACTTCAATCACCTACTCAGAAAGGCCAATGAATACATAAATGTGGAAGAACCCAGGCAGCGAGGAAGAAGGAAATGTCGGCCGAGCCGGCGTCGGCGCCCGAGTGGCGACCGTCGAGCAGCCACTAATTGGCCAAAGGGCCCAGAGTAGAGGGAGAGTGGTCGCACCAGGAGGCCAGGACACATGTCGTGCAACATGTGACCTCCAGTCAGTAGAAGACGACAAGAGGAAAGGTATGGACGCCAATGTTATGCTCCTTTCACTAGTTAGCGACGCACAACACGCGCGCCTACTACGATCTGACTCTGATCGACAACCAATCGGCGCCGAGAGGATACCATCGCCGATCTTCAACTTCTGATAGGAGACATAGATAACGATCTACCGGGTGACGAGAGGACTAAAGAAGGGCGCTTGAGCGGCACCATCAGCACCAGCGGAGGGATAACACTGATCCCTCCCGAGTCCTGGCTGAGCGAAATAGACCCTTCTCTCGGGAAGAAGAAAACAGAAGCAACGCCGCTCGAGGAGAAATAGGCATGATTGCCGGTGGGCCGGCCGGCGGTGACTCTAACAGAGCCAGAAAGTTGTACGCTCGGCGATTGGAGATCCACGTAGTGGGATGCAGCAGGGAGAAGGCCGAAGGGCTTGAGATAAGCTTCGGCCCTAGCGATTTGGAGGGAGTGGAGATCCCTCACGACGACGTGTTGATCATCCGGGCAGTAATTTCTAATTATACTATTCATCGAACTTTTGTTGATACAGGGAGTTCGGTGAACATCATTTTCAAGAAGGCGTTCGATCAATTACAAATTGATCAAAATGAGTTGCTGCCCATGACGACCCCTCTTTAGGGTTTCACGGGCAATGAAGTACTATCGCTCGAATAGGCCCAACTGGACATCTCGCTTGGGGAAGAGCCACTAAGGAGAACCAGGACCACAAACTTCATCGTGGTGGACGCACCGTCGGCCTACAACGTCATTTTGGGTCGACCGACCCTCAACGAATTCCGGACTGCAGTGTCTACATACTGCCAAAAGATCAAGTTCCTGGTGGACGACCGGGTGGACGAAGTCAAAGGCGATCAACTGGATGCTCGACGATGCTATGTCAAGATGGTCAAATCCAAAGCTAGAAGCGCTCGAAAGAATCCGCGCTTAGGGGCGAACACAATCACTAAAAAACCTGCTACATTGGTGTACGAAGAAAAGGAGGAGGTTTAGACTTACCCCAGCCGAACAAAAGCAACCACCTTTATCGCTGCCGACCTGGGGGTGGAGAAGAAGGCAGAGTTGGTCGTCTGCCTTAGGCAAAATCATGATGTGTTCGCATGGTCGACACACAAGCTTTCCGGTATCTTCCCGAGTGTGGCTCAACATGAGCTTCATGTTCGATCGAACGCTCGATCGGTGAAGCAATGAAAGAGGGACTTCAGCGCGGAGCAAAATTTGATCATCCAGGTGGAGATAGAGAAGTTGCTGGAGGCCGACCATATTAGGGAAGTTCAATTCCCGAGCTAGCTAGCCAATGTCGTGTTAGTCTCCAAGCCGGCAATAAATGACGGGTCTGCATCGACTTCCGTGATTTGAACAAGGCATGCCCAAAAGACTTCTATCCATTACCCAGGATAGACCAAATGGTGGGCTCAACGGCGGCTTGCGAGCTGATCTGCATGCTCGACTCATACCAAGGGTATCACCAAGTGTCTGTTGGTTGCTACTCGGAAAACCTATAGGTTCCACTGTACAAAAATTTTGTACAAAGGTCTGAACCTTTTCCTAGCTACCATGTGTTCTTTTAAATTAAATTTTGGATCGCCTGCGGAACTTAACACGTTTGATCCAAAACTTAATCTATTTGTTCTTTTTGGTTTTGACTTGGATCTCCTGCGGAACTTAACACGTTCGACCCAAATCACCTTAAGTTATTAATTCCATTAAATATTAATTTCCATAATTGGTTCCCAGTACTGACGTGGCGAGGCACATGGCCTTCTTGGATATGGGAGCAACCACCACCGACTAGACAAAACATTTTATAGAAATCTAATATTTAATTTCCTAAAATAACTTTAGGTTAACCAAAAAGAACAATCAAATCACAAGGAAAAAGAAAACAAAAGAACACAACATCGAAAAACATATTCGAAATACTAGAATCGCATGCCTCTTGTATTTGGTATTATTTCCAAAAATAACTAGTATGATGCGGAAAGAAAAATTACTAGTTATACCTTTTAGAAAGACCTCTTGATCTTCTACCGTATTCCTCTTCTAACCTCGGACGTTGTGTGGGCAACGATCTTCCGAGATGAGAAACCACCAACCACCTTCTTCTCCTCCTAGCTAGGTTCGGCCACAAAGAAGCTTTACCAAGGATGAAGAACAAAACACCAACCAAGCTCCAAGAGATGCAAGCTTTCTCTCCTTCTTCTTCTTCTTCTTCAAGTAGTATCCGGCCACCGCAAGAGCTCCAAGGGGAGAGAGAGGTTCGACCACCACAAGAGGAAGAGAGGGAGAGGATGATGATGATGATGGCCGGCCACACCAAGGAACAAAAGAGGGAGAGAAACAATAGAGGTTGTGTCTCATGAAGGCACCCTCACCCCTTCTTTTATATTCCTTGGCCTAGGTAAATTAGGAAATTTAATTACAATAAAATTTCCTTAATTTCCTTGACATGATTTAATTGAGAAAAATTAAATAAAATTTCCCCAATTAAATTCTAATGGCCGGCCACATCATGAAATCAAATTAGACAAGTTTCAATCAACAATTAAAACTTCCTAATTTGTTTCCGGAAATTTTAAAATTAAAATTTCTCTTCAAAATCTCTTCATGGTTGATAAAAAGAAATTTCCATAATTTTAATTTTACAACATGTGAATAATTTTTAAAGAGAAAATAAAATATCTCACCAATCTACAAATAAGGAAAGAGATCTAATCTCTTTCTTTAATCTTTGTAGATCTTTTACAAGAGAGATAATTTAATTTTAATTCTCTTTAATAAATTATATCTTCCACATAATAAAATTTTAATTTAATATGGCCGGCCCCTCTAGCTTGGGTTCAAGTTAGGGCCGGCCACCCCAATTCATGCTTAGGCCGGCCCTAGCTTGGTTCCCAAGCTAGCTTGGCCGGCCCCCTTTAGGTGGGTATAGAAGGTGGATATAGGTGGGTATAGTACTCTATAAATAAGAGGCTACGATAGGGACCGAGAGGAGGAATTGGTTTTGGTCTCCCGATAAAATTAAGCATCCCGTGTTCGCCCCGAACACAGAACTTAATTTTATCAATAATAATTCATTCCACTAGAGAACTATTATTGAACTACCGCACCAATCCCAAATTACATTTTTGGGCTCCTTCTTATTATGAGTGTGTTAGTCTCCCTGTGTTTAAGATATCGAATGCCCACTAATTAAGTGAGTTACTGACAACTCATTTAATTAATATCTTAGTCCAAGAGTAATACCACTCAACCTTATCGTCATGTCGGACTAAGTCCGCCTGCAGGGTTTAACATGACAATCCTTATGAGCTCCTCTTGAGGACATTATCAACCTAGTATCTCTAGGACACAGTTTCTTTCTATAATCAACAACACACACTATAAGTGATATCATTTCCCAACTTATCGGGTTTATTGATTCATCGAACTAAATCTCACCCATTGATAAATTAAAGAAATAAATATCAAATATATGTGCTTGTTATTATATTAGGATTAAGAGCACACACTTCCATAATAACCGAGGTCTTTGTTTCTTTATAAAGTCAGTATAAAAGAAACGACTCTAATGGTCCTACTCAATACACTCTAAGTATACTAGTATAATTATACAGTCAAGATAAACTGATACCTAATTACACTACGACCTTCTAATGCTTTGTTCCTTTCCATTTTGGTCGTGAGTTACTGTTTATAATTTATAAGGTACTGATAACATCGTCTTCTGCATGTGGCACCACATACTATGTTATCTACAGTATAATTAATTGAACAACTACAACTAAATGTAGACAATTTGACCAAATATGATTCTTTATTTATAATGAATGTTTACAAAGCTTAGGCTTTCAGTATACACTCCAACAGTGTCGTTCGCCTAAGAAGACTAGGAGAAGGTCAACTTCATTGTGGCCGATGGAACATACTGCTACAACGTCATGTCATTTAAATTCAAGAATGCCGGAACTACTTACCAGAGGCTGATGAACAAGGTGTTCCGACGGTAGATCGACCATAACATGGAGGTATACGTCGATGACATATTAATAAAATCCCTCCGAGCTACTGACTTGTGCGCAGATATCGAGAAAATCTGTCGAACGCTGAGGGCTTATGGAATAAAGTTGAATTCGGGCAAGTGTCTGTTCGACGCGAATAGTGGTTGCTTCTTGGGTTACATCATCACCAAGCGGGGCATTTAAGCCAATCCAAGTAAAGTCAAAGCGTTACAAGACATGCCGTCGTCTTAGAACTTGAAGGAAACTCAACAGTCGACCGGTCGGATCACGACACTGTCCAGATTCATATCCAAGTCATCCGACCGAAGCTTGCTATTCTTTAAAGTGCTTCGCCGAGCTACAAAATTTCAATGGGACACCGAGTGTGATCGGACATTGGAAGAGTTTAAGGAATATCTAAACTCCTTGCCTATATTGGCCAAGCCGATTGTTGGCGAGCTACTATGGATTTATCTATCATCCAATGAACATGCCGTTGGATCGACCCTAGTTAGGCAGAACGACCAAGAACAATAGTCTGTATACTTTTTAAGCCATATATTGAAGGATATAGAGTCTCGTTACACTGATCTGGAAAAATTAGCTTATGTTTTGATTCTCGCCGCTCGGAGGCTTTGTCCATATTTCCTCGCACACTCAATCATCGTGCTGACTAATAGCTCTTTGGGACAAGTTCTTCTCAACCCCGAGTCATCAGGAAGACTGATCAAATGGACGACCGAGCTGAGCGAATTCGACATACAATATCAACCCTGAGTGACAATCAAGGCTCAGGCCTTAGCGGATTTCGTCATAGATGTCCAGAATGTCGAGCCGGAGGCAACGTTGAAGATATATGTTGATGGCTCGTCCACTCGGTAAGGTAGCAGAATCGACATATTGCTCATCTCACCACAGAAAGACCGGATACAAATTTTCGTTCGGCTGGACTATCGCACCACTAATAATTAAGCAGAGCATGAGGCATTGATATCCGACCTACAGGCAACCTAACATGTTGTAGCCGTTAAAGTCTTCATCCATTTAAACTCTTAGTTGACCGTTCAACAACTATTCGAGACATTTGAGATAAGCAATGCCCGACTCAGGCTCTATGCGAAAGCTTTCGAGAAGCTGAAAACAAACTTTCAGGTGGTCATTATACAAAAAATCCCTCGATCGGAGAACCAGGCAACAGATGAGTTGACAAACTTAGCCAGTTCATTATCACCGATCGTCATAGGACAGCCGATCGAATAGGTCTCTCTCGTGGCACATATTGACCAAATGGAGGGAATGACCTTCTCGAATGGAGCCTGCCATCCGACCGGAGCCTGCCATATCCAAGTCATCTGACCGGAGCCTGCCATTCTTCAAAGTGTTTCGCCAAGCTATAAAATTTCAATGGGACACCGAGTGTGATCGGGCATTGGAAGAGTTTAAGGAATATCTAAACTCCTTGCCTATATTGGCCAAGCCGATTGTTGCCGAGCCACTCTGGATTTATCTATCATCCAATGAACATGCCGTTGGATCGACCCTAGTTAGGCAGAACGACCAAGAACAACAGTCTGTATATTTTTTAAGTCATATATTGAAGGATACATAGTCTCATTACACCGATCTGGAAAAATTAGCTTATGCTTTGATTCTCGCCGCTCGGAGGCTTCGCCCATATTTCCTCGCACACTCAATCATCGTGCTTACTAGCAGCTCCTTGGGACGAGTTCTTCTCAACCCTGAGGCATCAGGAAGACTGATCAAATGGACGACCAAGTTGAGAGAATTCGACATACAATATCAATCCCGAGTGGCAATCAATGCTCAGGCCTTAGCGGATTTCGTCATAGATGTCCAGCATGTTGAGCCGGAGGCGACGTGGAAGATATATGTTGATGGCTCGTCCATTCGGTAAGGTAGCGGAATCGACATATTATTTATCTCACATAGAAAGACCGGATGCAGATTTCCGTTTGGCTGGACTATCGCGCCACTAATAATTAAGCAGAGTATGAGGCATTGATAGTCGGCCTACAGGCAACCTAGCATGTGGGAGCCGTTAAAGTCTTCATCCATTCAGACTCTCAGTTGGTCGTTCAACAGCTATTCGGGACATTTGAGATAAGCAATGCCCGACTCAGGCTCTATGCGGAAGCCTTCGAGAAGCTGAAGACAAACTTTCATGTGGTCATTATACAAAAATCCCCCGATCGGAGAACCAGACGACATATGAGTTGGCAAACTTAGCCAGTTCATTATCACCGATCGTCATAGGGCAGCCGATCGAATAGGTCTCTCTCATGGCACATATTGACCGAATGGAGGGAATGACCTTCCCGAACGACTGAAGGACGACTCTAACAAAGTTTCTGCAGTCGGGAGTTACCCCTGCCGATCAGGAAGAAGTTCGCTTGCTGAAGAAGAGGGTCGGATGGTTCACTTTAGTTGGGGACCAACTTTATAAGAGAGCCTTCACCAGACCCCTACTCAAATGCGTTGGATCGGAAGATGTCAAATACATTCTGTGGGAGGTGCACCAAGGTTCTTGTGGAGGCCATCCGGGCGGTCGTGTGTTAGCTCGTCAGATACTCCTAGTCGGATATTTTTGACTACCCCTCCAATAAGATGTCGCTCGGATGGTAGGCACCTGCTTGTCCTGCCAAAAGTATCATAACCTTCCGCACTGATCGATCGAGAAAATGAAGGCGTCCACAGTATCTTTCCCGTTAGACCAATGAGACATGGATATCGTTGGGTCATTCCCCATGGCGATAGGTCAGCAGAGATTTATGCTCGTCGCGGTGGGCTACTTCTCGAAGGAGGTGGAAGTCAAGCCACTTGGAAGAATAACCGAGCATATGGTCATTAAGTTCATTTGGCAGAACATCATATACCGGTTCGACATCCCACGCCGGCTCGTATCAGACAATGAGAGACAATTCGCCGGGCACGGGCTTAGAGAGTGGTGCAAGGGCTATGACATCCAACAAGCCTTCATCTCTGTGGCCTACCCCCAGGGCAACGGACAAGTTGAAGTCGTCAATTGGGAGATCGTCAGAGTTCTACGCTCTCGCCTCGACCACGCCGGAGGCAACTAGGTCGACAAGCTCCCCAGGGTGTTGTGAGCCCTTCGCATGACTCCGAAGGAGGGGACCGGCGTAACCCCCTTTCACTCGGTATACGGCGGCGAAGCAGTCATCCATGTGGAGGTCGGAGTAGAATCTAATCGGGTGTAGTACTACGATGAAGGAAACGTCGAACGGAGGCTCATGGAGCTCGACTTGGTGGAAGAAACGCGAGCTAAAGTAGCTATTCAGCTAACGACGTACCAACAATGGATGAAGCAGAACTACAACCGAAGGGTGAGCCCGAGGTCCTTCCAGGTTGGCGATCTCGTGTGGAAGAAGGTGAAGCTGATCGACGACATCATCAAGCTTGAAGCCCCATGGGTGAGAACTTTCAAGGTCGTGCAAAAGCTCCACTCAGGCGCCTACTACTTGGAGGATGAAGGGGTAAGGCAACTCGAGAGGCTGTGGAGCGCGAATCATCTCCAACCCTACAAGACCGAATGAGAGGTGCGCGAGTGAATACATGTATTTTTGTATATTTTATGAACGTAGGGTAAATATGAATAAAAGTGAAGAATGTCATTCTTGAGATGTGTCTTCCCCAACGGTCAAGCGGCGATCTTAAACCCTCATCTACATCAACGGTTTAACAGCGACCTTAAACCCTCGTCTACATCAACGGTTGAGCGGTGACCTTAAACCCTCATCTACATCAACGGTCGAGCGACGACCTTAAACTCTCGTCTTCATCAACGGTCGAGCGACGACCTTAAACCCTTGTCTACAACGGTCGAGCAGCGACCTTAAACCCTCGTCTACATCAACGGTCGAGTGGCGAACTTAAACCCTTATTTACATCAACGATCGAGCGACGACCTTAAACCCTTGTATACATCAATGGTTGAGCGACGACCTAAAACCCTCGTCTTCATCAATGGTCGAGTGACGACCTTAAACCCTCATCTTCATCAACGGTCGAGCGACAACCTTAAACCCTCGTCTTCATCAATGGTTGAGCGACGACCCTAAATCCCAGTCTTCGCCAACAGTCGAGCGACGACCTTAAACCCTAGTCTGTTGGTTGGTCCTAGGAAGATCGTACCGGTTCCACTGTAT